>NC_140466.1:2982500-4182500 GCF_051167445.1 Perissodus microlepis
AATAGTAATAAATCACATTCATGTAGTTGTAAACAGCATGATAATATATTAAGTAATCCAAAGTATTCAGAATACGTTACTCTCATCGAGTAACGTAACGGAATACGTTACAAAATACATTTTGGGGCATGTATTCTGTAATCTGTAGTGGAATACATTTTAAAAGTAACCTTCCCAACACTGCTCACGGGCACGGGGACACGATAACTCCGTACTGAGAGGCCACAGCGAACCCAAGATCTTTGTGCTGTGAGGCAACGGTGCTAACAGCTGTACTGCCCTTTGTCAAATAGTTTCCCATGAAAAACAAATAATGATTTTTTGCTTGAAATTCCCATCCACAACCTGAAACCAGCTTGGCTGTGCACTGAGCTCCTTGGGTACAAGCAGATTGTTAAACATGTTTTTGACCATTCATCCATCCAGCAGCGACCTCATCTTTGAAGCGCCTCACTGAGACACTTTGTTGGTTTTTGCTTTCACTTTTCTGTTTGTTCAGGCACCAAAGATGTTTCCTCGCTGAGGAGAGCTGTTCAGACAAGCCAGCACACTCATGCAGTTTGGCCTGAAAACAGCAACTGTTACAGGAACATTTTAAATCCTTCTAACATTAAAACTTACTGAATTCTTGTGAATGTGAAAATATTTCACTTTCACAATTTGTCTTAACGCATATTGAATAAAAATATGCTTGTATTTATATAACGCTTATCAGTCTCACTGACCAATCAAAGTGCTCTATACTGTGAGTCAAATTCACCCATGTTGCGCAACACTCAAGTCTGTGCACTTTATATATCGCACATCCAAACCACATCCAAGCTACGGCTGATTAATCCAGTATGCATGTCTGTGGTCTGTGGAAAGAAACCAGTAAAACCCACACAGATAACATACAAAGTCCACAAAGGCCTCAGGAAAGCTGAAACCAGAGACTGTATATAAAAGATCCATATAGCCACAGAGATGCCACCCAAGTTTTTGGACTCTACGCTTTGAAGCTCAGATGTTGGTTTTTTGGTTGCCATCATGTTTTTGTTTTGTGGAACCAGAAGTGATCATATTTAGATGAAAGGTTGAAGCGCATAGTTATTAGTGGCTGGCTAGCTTATTTAGTTATCTGTATCCATAAACTATACAGGTGCAGTGCACAGACACAGACGCCTGGCTGCCACTTGGTGTTAACGAACTAAAAAATGCTAGAATTTAAGCTAGCTAACAAGATTTAAAAAAATCTATAATTTCACAAGTGAAGCAAAAACATGGACGTACTGTCATAAAAATGTCAAAGTTAGACATAAACAGACCACTGCAGAGCGCTGACATGTGGTGACAGCTCAAAAAGGCTCTTTTGGGAATAAAGGCTGGTGATCGTACGGATTAGGCATGAGGGGAACTTTTCTGACGGTTAAAAAATTGTCTTTGACACAATCCAGTGGGCAAAAAGTGAAGCAAAAGAACATTACCGCGTTTATATAATACAGTAAAACTATAAACAAAAGCTGACTTTTACCCTTTGAAATGGTTTTGCCTCTCTGAGCTGCACCCAGGAAACACAATGACTGGTTATCCACAGTGAATTCCAATCAGTTCTGCATGCTGTGAAACGGAGTCATTTTTACCGCAACAGAAAGTTATCTGCTTCTTAGCAGAAACACTAGTCATTCCCTTGAATGTCTTTCACAACTCATCCCTGTTTTCTGCATAAGCCATGTGTCTGTTTCGTGAACAGTTTGTCGTAAAAATGAAACTGTTTCGTCTTTCCCCTGCAGAAATCACCATGAGCAGACTTTTCCATCAGCTGCCTCCACCATCGTTGTGTTCTATTCTCAGCACAACACAGTCAAATGTGATGTAAAATAGAAGCTCACGCTTTTGAGGATAATACTAATATGTTAAAATGGCAAAACATCCTCATTAAAAGGTGATTTTTATGTGGATTCTGAAACATTTTAATGAAAATAAATGGCAGGAATTTGCATTAACGCTGGTGTCTGTGTGGAGCAGCACTGAGGCTCGTTACCTCAGAGACAACCCCGCTGAGAGCCGACCTCAGGGACTCTCAGCCTACTATTAAGTGATGTGTACTAAGCTTGCATGCTAATGTACTATTTAAGGCCCATTTTATTGTCAACAAAGGCCGAAGTAAACCCTGAGATTAAGGCCAGGGCTGAAAATAGAGGCTGCAACAGAAATGGACTTTGAGGCTCAGGTGCTGCCAGCACAAATAAAGATATTAAGGAGGGCTGAGCTAATTGCACACTGACAGTCAAGTAAGTTAAGTAACTTTTGCAGTGTGGATCTGCTCGTTTCCAGCTCCATATTTTAACTCTTAGACTCTACAAGAGAAGCTTTGTATGGTTCACTTCATCCTGTGGCTCTGGATGTTTAGCTCCTCCCCCTCTGAGCCCACTTCATTCCTTTTTTAGCAGATTTTATTTATACATAACAAAAACAACAAAGAGAAAAACAAAGCAACCCAGAAACCAATATGGTAAACTACACAATAATAATTTTCCAGTCTTTCACATGCTGCAGCTTTGGCATTTCTCCCATCAAACGTGGAAAGCTGCACCCTCCACGTTCTCACAAACAAATCTGTTATCATCAGGACAAATAGTCTGGGACTGAATGGGATTTTATTTCCTACAGTATCACGCTTCTTCTTCTTTTATTTGTACCCTTTAGGTGTCGTGATAGCAGATAATCTTCCTCCATGTCACCCCAACATCATCCTCTGTCACACCAGCCCTCTGTATCTCCTCTTTCACTACATCCATGAATCTTCTCTGTGGTCTTCCTCTTTTCCTCCTGCCTCCTCCGTATTCGACATCCTTTGTCTATCGATCATCTGCACATGTCCAAACCCTCTCACCCTGAGACGTCTCTCTGATGCACTCATTTCTAATCTCGTCACTCCCGATTAAAATCTCAGCATCTTTCATTTTGCCACCTCCAGCTTCACCTCCTGTCTTTTTGTCAGTGCCACCATTCCCCAAATCATACGTCATAGCAGGTCTAACTATTTACGCATGTCCTAACTATCATCTTATAAACCTTCCCTTTCACTCTTCCTGTTGTCCTTCTATCCAAAACACTTATGTCCACCCCACCTGCACGCTCCTCTTCACCTCTCACTCTTCACTCTGCAAGCCTAGCTTAACCAACTCTTTCCCACAGCTTCATGTCTCAGCTTGATCCCTCTGTAGTTACTGCACCTCTGCACATCAGCCGTGTTTTCCAAAATATGTACGAGGACCAAGATTGTGTTTGGTTAAAAAGTCCGATGTCCTCTCTCCTAAACGTCACCACAGGTATGATATCTGGACCAATGGCCTTTCTCCTTTGCATCCTCCTGATAACTGTCCCCAGGTCTTCCTGATTCACCCTCTGCATGTCCTAATTCACTAACTGTCCTCCATCTATCCCCTCTATCATCTCATTTTCTTAATTCATCAGTTCCTCAAAGTACTCCTTCCATCTTCTCACCACATTGTCTCATTTACTTGTTACTTCCATCTCATATTCACTTGAATCTGCTGCACATCCTTTCCAGCTCGATTTCTTTGTCTAGTTAATCGATACAAGTCCTTTTCTTCTTCCTTCCCACTCTAAAAGCCTTTTCCTTTACCACTTCTCCTTTTGCTGCATGCCTAGCCTCCCAATACTCCTGTCTACTTTCTTCATCTCTTTATGTTTTTTTTTTGCTAATTCCCTTCTTTGAATGCTTTCCTGTACTTTAACAGAACAAGGACAAAACTAATCTCCTTGTTTTCTCTCCTCTGTCCAGAGCATAAGTCAACATAGCTCACACTACTTCAGCTGTACTTTTCCAGTCACCTAATAAAGCTTCCTAATCTTCCACCCTGACCATTCATCCCAGTCTTACATCACTTCTGCATTTCTTCTTGAGAGCTGAAAATCTTCCTTCCCCACTTAATGAATCAGCAGAGAAAATGTTCAGATAATTCATGATGTTTTCCAAAATTCAAGAATACTTTGTCAAAGAGTTCAGCAACTTTGAAAGGTTGTAAATAAGATGTGAAGTCAGATAAGCGTGTCCCAAACTGTGTAGATGATTTCAGTAACTATTATGACAAAGGTCATCTAGTGAGGCCACTCTCTTTTCTTTCCAGTAAAGTCGGAATTTTGCTTAACCATAGCTTCAGTGTTATACAATGGCTTTTAAAAACAGCTCCAGATTAAACACGCAAAGCACTTTAATCCAGATTATATTAAGGTCAGCATTGATTGAGTGATCTTTGACTAAGACAGCTTTATTCTGATTGGCTGTGCTTGAGATTTGGAAAATTCCATTTCTGTGACATGAAGGAGAGTCCGGAGTCGAAAACACCTCTGTGAAGCTGAGTGTTTGGAGCTGGATTGGGTGTAATGACGGGTAACAATGGACTGATCTGTTCAGTTCAGTTTTCTGTTACACACCACATGTCTGCGGTGGAAGCAGCACCACTTTGAAGTCAAAGAAACATAAATTAATAACTTTAACATTACCTGTAAATATGAGAATAACAAAAAAATCTGTAATAGTTAGTAATTAAAATAGTCCTCTGTGGGCTTTTTCTTCTGGCAGCAGGTGCAAAAAATGACTTTAGGACTATTTCATGAACCTCACCGACTGCAGGCTGAATGGGATTGAATGAAATGACTGTTCTGCATCAGCTCTGGTGCTAATCTGCACAACTGTTTCTATTCTGTACGTACAGAACCAGAAACTAGCATCATGTCCTGTTTTTGTGCTGCAACAAACAAATAAATAAATCCATCAGTAAAAAACTGATACAGAACAGGTCTTTATTGGTGCATTCACTGCACACTGCACCTTACACTCTGAGACGCTTTAAAGTCATCTTATTTTTGTTGAGTATTTTCTTTCTTGAATTTACTTCATGGGCAATTATATTCAATGTTTTCCTGTACTTTATTAAGATTAAGAACCATTCTTTTACTTAATCTTTCTCTACTGGGTAATTTTTACCTTTTTGTTGTTGGGGGTCTTTTTTGACATTTTTCGTCTTTACTTAAGCAAGTCATCATCGCCTTTCTTCTAATGATTTGATTGCAGTAACACGTTAATTTTCCAGCATTTATATCTCAGCAGAATAAAGGAAATTACATGTCTTTTACCAGATAGAAACAAAAGGATTAATGGGGGAAAGGTGAAAAGAGGGGAAAAAGGCATGAAGCTGGAACAAAAGAAATACTTTTTTTTCTTTAACTTTAGAATAAAATTACTAGAAAACTGTGTAAACATATTTTTCAGTTAGACAATACAGCTAAACTAGAGCAAATGTCAAATATCTCACTTTTTCCTTCTGTGCCATAGACGATCTGCTAAAACTGCAGAAGCTGCGTAGTGCCCCCGGCTGGTCATATTGCAGTATTGCACCTCAGCTACAAGGAGCTTCCTGCAGAGGTTAAAAAATAAAACGAGCTAAAATGTCCTCAGAGCCATTATTGTGCTCTCTTTCTGACTGGCTGCAGGCCACCGGCCAACTTACTGATGACGTTTGTGAAACCTGCTGTGTATTATTAAGGTCCCCGGACCCCCGTGTGTGGGCTTTCCTACCACTAGGACTGAGCATTAAGCAGAGGCTGGTGTTGTCTCGGGACTCGCTGTTCCAGCTGTTGTGGGAGGACCAGGACCCATCAATCCAAACCCACCAGCCCTGGAGGAAAACCACAGCATCCCCATAACTGCAATTTTTTCAGCTGAGTGGAAACTAGTTTGAAATATAAATCAAAACATGACCAAAAACACAAAGAATGGAACCAGGGAAATGGTTTTCAGCATTATAAGCCAATATTTTCAAAGAGGCACCGAAAGATTTTTCAGAAAGTGACCCAGACAGTCATCAGTCACGTGATCGTTTTTTTGCCTTTAAATGCATCCATTAAGGTGGTATCTGTCTTTGGGGACATGCCTGAAGCAGCAGAGGAGACAATCTGCAGCAGAACAGAGAGGACACCAGATGACTTCATGGTGATGTATGATTAAACATACAGAAAGTCAAACCCTTTCTTGGGCTGTGACAGGAAGAACATCATGTAGGCGACATACAATATTTGAAAGGGAACCCTTATGAGCAACACCTGGTGACTGTGGGAAGGAAGAACCCCCTTTTAAAAAGAACTGTCCTGCAGCTGTTTGCTAGGTGTGACATTTTTAGCCATTTCCAGGTCCAGATGCTCCTTTGGTTCAGAATATCAAACACAGAGGGTTAAAAACTTTCCAATAAAATGATGTGTAGCTGAAGTTTAGCATTCGGGCATCCATTAAAAAGACAATTTATGAGGTTTAGCCCAGTTAGCAGGAGGTTAGCTTGCAGGTTCATCTATCAACAGATGAAAACCATACAGTACCAAATCTGACTGAAGGATTTCTAAAGCTCTGAACGATGCAGCATGTTTGAAAGGTTAGTGAAGTTGGGCTAGCGGTCATATATGACTGCACTACCTGTTGGAGACGTACTTATCTTATCTCAGTCGGGCTGAGAGCGCTTCTTTTCTGAACTGCTCAGATATTTGGTGTCTGGGACACAGCCAGGTCATCAACACTGAGCTTAAAGACTTATGAACATAAATAGTGCCAGTGAAAGAAACAGAGAGGCTGAGAATAATGACTGAATACTTTTTGGAGGCTAGTGTCTAAAAAATGAGAAGCTTATCCATGGAGACACCTGGATAGGTAACAGGATCACTATGAAGGTGTCCCGAGTACAGTTTTTGAACATGAGGAAGAACGGGACAAAAGCTCACAGATGACAATGACGAGAGGTTTTCACTGGATTATTTTGTTTTGCTTTTTTGCACACGCCAACTGCGGCTGCTGGAGATGAGCTAAATGAGACAATAACTACTCGCTAAAGGTCACAATGACTCACAAATTCAGCTGCCTTATTGAAGAGGAAATGGCTGGTGATTGAATTAATTATGTTGGGAAAATATTTAATTGCTTTGTATTTGAAGTCTATCAAATAAACAGATGTACTAATAGTGTAATTCATTACATTATTATCAGGATGTCCAAAAAACTCGCTGAAAAGCCTTCAGCTAATCCAAAATGCTGCAGCAAGAGTCCTGACAGGGACTAGAAGGAGAGAGCAGATTTCTCCTGTTTTGGCTTCCCTTCATTGGCTTCCTGTTAAATCCAGAATTCAATTCAAAATCCTGCTCCTCACATACAAGGTCTTAAATAATCAGGCCCCATTTTATCTTAATGACCTTGTAGTACCATATCACCCTATTAGAGCACTTTGCTCTCGCACTGCAGGCCTACTTGTTGTTCCTAGAGTATTTAAAAGTAGAATGGGAGGGAGAGCCTTCAGTTTTCAGGCCCCTCTTCTGTGGAACCAGCTTCCAGTTTGGATTCGGGAGACAGACACTATCTCTGCTTTCAAGATTAGGCTTAAAACTTTCCTTTTTGCTAAAGCATATAGTTAGGGCTGGACCAGGTGACCCTGAATCCTCCCTTAGTTATGCTGCAATAGACGTAGGCTGCCGGGGATTCCCATGATGCATTGAGTTTTTCCTTTCCAGTCACCTTTCTCACTCACTATGTGTTAACAGACCTCTCTGCATTGAATCATATCTGTTATTAATCTCTGTCTCTCTTCCACAGCATGTCTTTATCCTGTCTTCCTTCTCTCACCCCAACCGGTCGCAGCAGATGGCCCCGCCCCTCCCTGAGCCTGGTTCTGCCGGAAGTTTCTTCCTGTTAAAAGGGAGTTTTTCCTTCCCACTGTCGCCAAAGTGCTTGCTCATAGGGGGTCATATGATTGTTGGGTTTTTCACTGTATCATGAAGCGCCTTGAGGCGACTTTTGTTGTGATTTGGCGCTATATAAATAAAATTGAATTGAATTGAATTAATACGGAGGGCCGAAACCAAACAAGAGGTAAACAAAGTGCTGACATTTCCCTGAGCCACGGTGAAAACCCACTGCAGTGGCAGTTAAACAAGTTCTCTATTAAAGAAAAAGTTGAACATCTAATTAAATGTACAGACTATCTTGTTAAAGAGGCACCCGTCCAGGATAACAGCCTGTTTCCTTAATTATCTGTGTTAACTCCTAACACACTTGTTTTGTTGATGATGCTTCCTGATGGCGTGCTGCTTTAATTAGTTGCAACTTTCTTTTAAATTACCAAACGATAGCGACTCTGTGAACAAATGTTTCTTCTGATTGTGCCCACATCATCTGACCAACACACACACACACCATTTTTACATCTTTTCAGTATTTGGTATAATAACTTCTTTATATTTAATGTAGTCATGCAATATTTTATCTTCATACTATGAATATTTTCAGAGTAAAAGCCCACAGAGTCCCCAGGGGTGGGTCAAATGTTATGCTTATTATTTTTACCAACATTTCTGAGGCTTTATGACTTCATAAGTGCAGGAGATATTTTCAGAGCTGAAAAACAAATTTAAGTTCTGTAAAAAAAAAAATCAACTAAAGCAATTTTACACCCACACCAGGAGTCACAATCTAAAGTTAAAATTACCCTGAAACCAAGTGCATCCGTTTTATATTTATAACAGAGGATCAGAAATAAACGCTTGTAGCCGAGAAAACAGAGAAAAGGGTTTTAAAAAGTGGGTAAACTTGGCTCAATAACAATAAAGTTAGAGGTTTGGAAACTTCTAACTGGGCTAAGATTTTCACTGGGAGTGACCGGGATTGACAAGATTAGACGACTCAGGTCTGGAGACAGAGAGGCAAGGCTGCGATGGTTTGGACATGTGCAGAGGAAGGACAGTTGATATACTGGATAAGACCTCGGAGAAGAAAAAACAGATGTAGTGAAGCCGGACATGCAGAGAGATGCTAGGGAGAGATGGAGGCAGATGTGGAGACCCCGAAGTTACAAAATGCTCCACAGAAAAAAAAACACACAGAAATAGTTGAAAACATGAAGTCATTTGAGTGATTTGTGGCATACTGTTAGTCCTGCTGGAAACAGTCATCAGAAGGTGGATATGGCCAGCAACAGCACTCAGGTAGCCTGTGGTGTTTATACAAGGCTCCGTTGGTACTAAGAAAAACTCCCCCACACCATCACACCACCAGCATCCTGAACATTTGACACAAGGCAGGCCAGATCCATGTTTTCATGCTGTTTACACCTAATTCTGACCCTACTGTCTGAAACGCACAGCAGAAACCTTCTGCTGCTTTAATCCTTCAAGGTTTGATGTGTTGTGTTCACACTTTGGTCATTTGAGTTACTGTTACCTTTCTAAAAGCTCAAAGCAGTGCGTCTATTCTCCTGTGACCTCTGGCATCAATGCGCCATTTTCTCTCAGAGAACTGCTGCTTACTGGATATTTTCTCTTTTTGTGTGGGTTATGCGGGAACATTCCAGCAGATCAGCAGTTTGCGAACTACTCGGACCAGTCTGTCCATCTTTCAAAGTCCTTTAGATCACATTTTTCCACCTTCTCATGCTTAGGTTAAACTTCAGCAGGTCACCTCGATCAAGTCTACGTGCCTAAATGCTTTGAGCTGCTGCCACGAGAGATATTTGTGCTAACAAGGAGGCGAGGGTGTATGCTGTCTGCATTTACAGGAAACAGGTGCTGCCAGTTGTTTGTTATCGATCCGTCGAGATCAAATATGTGAATTTCTTTAAAGCTTGTCATGAAAAAGGAAGCGCTAAGCACTCTTTGAGTAAAAACATATTTCTCTTAGCTTTAGTGCTCGATACGCCGAATAAATCTGAATATCTGAAACCACAAAACTGCTGAATGTCCATTAAGATCTCAGAAGAACAACTCAGCAACTCATTTTATTTTGAACACATTCATCAGTTTGAAGAAAGAACACACGACCGAAAGAAAAAACATAAGCAAATATGACAAAATAAAGTATAATCCACTCAATTCTGTTTTCCTCAATTCAATTTTTCAGAATATACATTTTCAAATTCCACAGACTCCGGTTCACACCAACATATCTCTGTATCACACTGTAATTATTCATTATGTAAATAAATACACAAAAACTGAAAGCAAAGATTATTTTTGCTGCCTAAATGCAAATTTTATCATGAGTTCGTTTATCACCGTGCTGCTGCAGTAACAAGCTGCAGTGTGAAGGGTTCCTCAGCTGTAGCACAGGCTGTGCATGCAGACTGTGTCCGGTGTTAATGAAAGAAAGGCTGCAGGAGAGAGCAGGAGGACTGCCGGGCTCGTTTCCTGCGAACAGGAGCGTGAACACAGGAATCTTCCCTTTGACAAAATTAATTAATTTAAAAAAAAAAAATAACAGAGTTGAATCATATGAATAAACAGAAAACATACAAGCTTGAAATCCATCATTATTTAACTCCATCAGCTCAGTTTTGTTCAGGCTCACTGTGGCCTCTACCATTTAGTTTTTTTGGGAGCCAGAAGTGACCACATCTGGATGAGAGAGTGGCGTGACAAGCTACAGCTACTTTATTTAATGTGCATCAATAAACGGATGGATTCAGATATCTGCCAATTCATGCAAATGACAGACTTAAAAAAGTACAAGAATTTCCCCCAAAGCTGAAACACCGACTTCCTGGACCATGATTGGTACGACTGCACAGCGAGTCGTGTTTGTTAGAGAAACGCATTCAAAAATGCTCCAAAAGGAACCAACACCACAAAGTCGATTCAGAGTTCCAGTCAGGAACTCCAGTTAGCTGACACGATGATAGTTAGCGATAGCAGCTTCAGCTCTTTTCAAAGAGGCCACACCCCTAATAATGCAAACTTTAGGCCTTAATGTGATATAAACAAGTGAAATTCACTTTGTGTACAGTTGTTCTATAAGGGGAAACTGGCCATGGAGACGTAAACCGTGTTTTTGTTGCAGGCTGTAAACGGACATTTTAACATGGGTGTCTGGGGGACTGACTCACTGCTGGAGCCTCTGGTGGACATTAGAGGAACTGCACGTTGTGGTGCTTCCATGTTAATTTCCCTGGGCTACTTTTTTGTTTAATAAGACCACAAATTTTCAGTGCAGCAGCTTTGAGGTAGTGCTAACATGATAACAGTGCTCAGCATTCTTACCTGATCGCTGCAAAAATAACAGAACCGTGGCTGATAGTAGTGCACAAGCCAAAGTACTGGATATATTTATCTATAGTGGCACTCAGTCATAGACTGTATATAAAGATCGATGTACCTTTTGGGTACAAAAAATAAAGCCTTAAATCTGCATCCCTTTTATTGTCCAGTAGGGGGCGACTCCTGTGGCTGTGGAAAGACGTCTGATTGTGTAAAAGTCCACGTCTGTCTCACCCGAGCTCTGACTTTTGCAAACTCTTTGCCGATGAGTTTACGGCCACACGCTCTTGTTTTAAATTCATTGAAAGAACGTGACGCTACTTTTGTGAACACACAGAGTCCAGAAGGACGACGGAGCGTACGAGCCTACAGCCGCCCTCAGTCTCTCCCTCCCCACTCTCTCAGATAGCAACAGCAAAGCGTGAGGCAGGACTTTGCTAACCAGTGGGTCACATCACAATACAGAATCAAAAAGTTATCAAACACTGAGCAGTTCATCCTGAGATGGAAGTTATTTTACCTCAAAACCTCAAATGTGAATCTCGTGGTGAGATTAGAGCAGAAACAACGAAATATTAGAGTCAATAAGAGTCATCCTCTGCTAATCACAAAAGTCTGTACAAAACAGATACTGTCACTCAGCTAAGATGTGCTTGAGAAGACGAGGAGGTAGAAAATCTTTAGTATTCATCCTCCACTCAGCATGCATGGCACTGACATAGAAAACTGGGTTAGTGAAGATGCTGGAAGTACAGCAATAACTTCATGGTATCTACATTTATTCATATGATAACTTTCAAAAGTATATGCTGATGTAACGCTGATCACTTTAGCTTTTTAGAAGGTGCAAAGGAAAATTTACAGCTGGTGAAATACATTCGACTCTGCGGTAAACCAGGCTGAAGTGTTAAAGCGAATCAACGATCCAGAAAACAAATACATTAAGTCTGTTAGGCGTGCGATCCACCTGTATACCTTACTGGAGTAGGACGATAGTTTAAAGTGGACTTATTCTGCTCCATAGCTATTTATTCTTGGACTCTACCAGAGTAGCTTTGCATGATTCACAGTTCAAAATAATCCTTATTTATCTTTTTGTGGGCCTTTGTTCAGCCTCTGAGTTCATCCTCCCCCTTTAAGGGTGACTTTATTCTAATTGGTCTGAACACCAGTTGGGCGGGGCTTTTATGATATGACCATATTAGGTATATCCTGTGTCTGTGACATCAAGTGTAGAAAGAACTGTGTGAAACTTTTTCACACTTAGATGATGTTTGGTACAATAATTCACCATTTCAAGAGTTTATCGATATAACAGAGCAGAGTAGGTCCAGTTTAAAGCTGTCCATTTATTTTCCTAATTTGTTTGAAATATTTGCGCTTGCAGTTCCTGCTCGGCTGCTTTAAAGAGCTGTCTGAGCTCCTTAAAGGTACTTTTTATACGTTTCCCAACACGGGGGCGGCATTTAATCTGTGCTTGTTATGTTAATGACTTCCCTGGTGACTCACTTCACCAACTCGTGGTACAGACTGGCTTATATGAAGGTACAGCCCATCCTTTGTTTAGCTTCAGCTGATCTCTCTAACACCAGCTTTGGCCATCAACTCAGCGAGTGTTTACACTTACAAAGCTTTAAAATAAGTAGCTTTAATGCTCACGCAGGTTTGTCATTTTCCTGATGTCCCATTATTTCAAAGAAAAGAGGAAAATCAAACAGCTGTAACATCAGATGAACATGTAACTTGTGTGATCCCCTCCAGTGCTGAATTACTGTTTTTCTGCGCACGACAGGCAAAAACACCTTTTATTACAATTCATATGTAAAAATATTTTGTTCAGTTAACCCAAAAATATTATTATTTTTATACAAGGTTTTTGTTGTCTGAGAGCACCATGTTTAGCACACTGCTTCGACTGTACATTGCACTGACTGCTAAGCTCTTATTTTCCTATCTGATGATTGGTTACGACCTTCCCGGCAAACCAAATAAATAAAGTACTTCACCCTACTGCGGTGAGATACGAGGACAGTATGTGTGTGAACACCTTTGGCAGTGAACATGAAGCTGCTCGGAAAGACTCGGAGACATTCACAAACACATCATCTCATGTCTGACCCGCCCTAATCCTACGGCTTTAGCCTGAAGTTACCAACCTGCTGCCTCGACGATGGCTGAAGGTCAATTTCTACCTTCGATCATGTGATCGTTCATCAGCCCGCTAATTAAAACGTCAGCCTGTGATAGCCGACCTCTTCGCCCAAACTCTGATGAACTAATTAAAAGCTGATGACCTAATTAAACCCCCCAAAACTTTATATCACAGCTTCCCTTTGCTGAGATCACACCGGCGGTCATACAAGATGGTAAACTCTGTTACCATCAGTCATTTAGCCAACCTTGTTGAGGAGAATTAGTGGCTATTGAGCTCTTTCCAGTGGGACGTTTGTTTCGCAGAGATTAGCGGCACAGCGTGACAGAAATACAGTTGCAGATATACCGAGGCTGTAAACTAAAGCTTTGAAAAGAATGAGAAATAAATAAAAGTGCTGGACAGTAGCAGCAGCACTGTATCTGAATATATATATTTTTAAATGTGAGGTGAGATGAAAGTTACAAATGAAACAAAAACGCAAACTGAAGGCTTCCCATGGATGATTTTGGCTTCTCAGGAGCCTCGTAGTTAAAGAAAAACCACAACACTCCAACTCGTGTTCCTCAGCACGACTAAACTACATGTTAATCTGACCAAGGCTCGTTCTTTGAGGAGCTCCTCCTCATCTCCGATGTCCTTTCAGCTTCTTGTTCCTCGCAGGGGTTTTGATTGGCTGACTGGCGGCTCCGTTTTCCTTCGGCACGGGAACCGGAGCTGCCGCTGTCGGTGGAGACATCGGAGAGAAAGGGTCTGGCTCTCCGTCGATGCTGGACTTGAACGGCCCAGCGGGGGAAAATTTCAAAGGACTGAAAGAAAAAAAAAATAATGGTCAAGTTATTATAAACATGAGAGCAAGAAGGATAAACAAGCTTATTTTGGATGGTCTCCCAAAGTTTGCAAGAATTCATTCCTCTAATTCTCCCCAGTGGGAGGATTTGCACACTTCTGAGCTTGACTGCAGCTCTCACACTGTCCGACTCTTACCCTGTAATCTTGTAATTTCAGTGTCAGTGGCACTGTACTTCACTTTCTCTCATGTCAGTTCACAGCTGCCTATCTTGGCTAGGACAACAGAGACGTTTATTCTCAAGACTCTTACTTTCCTGGTTTAAAAAGTTCCCAGGGGCCAGTGCTGGCCTACCAAAGGATCCGATAATACAACCCAAATGTTTCATAAAAATGTGTCTTTGTTCCCGGTGTGGTGATGGACACATTTGGAAAACTAAAAATATCTCAGACTAGTTTAAATAAAAGTCCTGCAGAGTACACGTAGTGACTGTAGACTCAGTTAACATGAAAAAACTTAAAGAAATTCACTTTCAACATCTCAGGCTGAAGAACTTTCAGCTTAAAAAATAAATAAGTAAACATGTTGGCTATAGTCAAAGTCCTTTTAGAAAGAAGTCCCAGCACCGCATACTGAAACGCTTCCAGACAGATATTCTGGAGCTCAGTCACAACTGGGGCTACGTCTACACTAATCCGGATAAATTTGAAAACGCTGTTTTCGTCTAAAAGCGCACTGCATCCGCACCATCGTTTTCAATCGTTTCCGAACAGCTGTTTATTCACACCGACACGTTTATATTCCTGTACTGCGTGAAACGCAAGACGATTCGACCTGCCTCATCTCTGTCTGCCGCTTATTTACCTTCCTGCTCTTTGAAACGTCGCAGCAAAATGTCGAGGAAAAGTTTTTTTTAAATGCACTGACAATGAGGTGGAGTTGTTGCTGCGAGTAACACAAAAGTACAAAGTTGCAAAAGCGAGTGAGAATTAAAGAATTTGAAGAAAAGCTCTCTGGAGCACGTACAGACTGATATTAATCTTTAATAAGGCTGTCAAAATTGAGGGCAAAACAAAACAACTGCAGTGTAATACTGTCCGCCATCTTAGTTGAATTGGTCACATGACTGCATCATATGATTAAAATGCCTCATCGTTTCTGAAAGCCTGCGGTTACGCTGTCCACACTGCGACGCGAAAACAGCGTTTTCAAATGTATCCGCTTTGGAGAGCGTTTTCAAAAAAACTCTGTCTCGGTGTGGAGGCCAAAACAGAGAGAAAAAGATGCGTTTTCAAACAAAAACGTAATAGTGTGGACATGGCCTAGGACAGAAATCCTGATCACAGGGTTAGGGCCTCACAGATTGAGCTGTGAGGACCATGAACTAAAGTTTTTGGACCGTTTCTCTTAAATACAGACTCACAGAAGTGTCTTTCTTTGCGTTACCTGATGGGCGTGCGTGGGCTGCTGTTGTGTCGGCGTACGTTTCTCGCTCGGGGTTCGAATGAGAAGCCTTCCTTTAGACTCTCGAGGACCGATGGAGCCACGTACGTGAAACCCTAAAAACAGCAGACGAGTGAAGAGCCTTTGACTATCTGAGGCTTCATTATGTAGCGGACAGAAAAGAAGTCTGATGAGGAGGATAATCTCACAGCGAAGGCGAGCTCTGCGCTGTGGCTGAGCGAAGTATCATCCGGACTGTCCACGGGCGTCTGTCTGGTAAACCTGGTGTCAAACTGGCTCACGTCCTCATCCGACTGCTGCACGTAGACGCAGACAGAAAAGAATGAGCAATTAATAAAGGTATAAGTTGGTGTGAAGGTAAGACAAAGGCATCGAGCGGTCTGGGAACATCAAAGAGAAACACGCAGCAGGAGGTAGATGGGAAGAGAAGTTCATTTAAAGAAAAAAGGGAGTGGAGACTGCTGAATCAACTCCTCTGGCTTTGAATAAATAAAAGGAATAGATTAACTTGAATAAGAAACGGTGCCCTACCAGCTGTGGCTTATACGGCGGCTCCACTCTCTTATGCAGCAGGTCGTCCCAGTTAACGTGTTTAAAGAAGGCGTGTTTCTGTAAAGGAACAAAAGAACCTGTTCTTAGATTCTTGTGTTCTCGGGGGAACGTCACAAGTTCAGGTCCCCTTTGTTTTAAAGCGTCTGCTTTGGTTTAGCAGTGTGGAATATTTCCATCATATGAGCCGTGATCAGAGGTGTGGCCCTTAATCTAAAACCACATCTCATTTAAATGGAATCATTTTGACCTCTACGTCTTTGACCCACATCTCTTTATCTCAAGTGTCTTTGATTTCAATCTACACTTATTTTTCCCTGCACATCTTGTACCGACACATCTTTGCTTTACATGTATTCACACACGCAGTCTGATTCTGAGAAAACACTGTACATCAGATTGATTTCCGTACAGATTTAGTCTAAACGATGAGCAGTCTGCAGGTATTTCAGAGCGTTTCCTGTGTTGTAGCTCAAACAGGAAGCATCACAGTTAGTTACCTGGATGTCAGCACAGTCTGCTTTACTGGAGCCAAGTCTTTGGGCTGGGTTTTTCTTCAACAGCTGAAAAACAGGTAAGAGTGGGGGGTGTCACCATGCAGGGAGATAACTGTGTGTCTAAAACCCTGAGCCTGAAATAATTACTCAAACACGTTTTCAGGTTTTACTCTTTCTAACCTCTACATTCATATAGCACCAAATCACAACAGCAGTTACCTCAAGGAGCTTTATATTGTAAGGTAAAGACTCTACAGTGACGTTCACTTATAAGAAAACATTCATTTTCATTCAATGCTAGCAGTTATTATGTGAAGAACAAACAACTTTCATGTAAAATTAACTGATTTTGAGCAACTTGTGACTGAAAGTATTTGTCAGATAATTAGCATGACTTTTCAAAACATTTCCAGCCACAAAAATCTGGCTTTTGCAGGTTTTTTGACTAAAATCACTGAAACTAAAGTCATTAATTTGGTCCCTTTGCAAAGTTTTTATGTTGCTTTAAGGTGTCAGATGACCAGATGGAGGAGAAAGGTGGAAGAAACGTCCACTGAAAGTATCTGTGCAGAAGAAAGCCCAAGCAAAACATCCCGGTGCTGCGTACAAAACAAAGTTTTGTAAAAGTTAAAGGTGAACTTCACTAATGGCCTGGACTCAAAACTTTTATGATAAATATATATAAAGTTAAATGTTCCAGAGAAAAATCTGGACATGTTTAAAACCATCTGCTTACCGAGTGTTCCCTGGACTGTTTCCTACATTGATTTTATTTTGGCATAGAAAGGAGTGTGCTACACTGAGATGTGTGACTGAGAAGGGCAGTAAAGTCTCCACCGCACGCTGAGAAGACGGACAGCCAGCTTCTCTTGGCAGACGTGAAGGAGGGAGGCTGCTGGCAGGAGGCGAGCCCCGACTAATTCTTAAGAATCATTGATCTGACACCGAATCCACGAACAGCAATTACTCATATGTGTACAAACCAGACCAGGAGCCACGATGCATTATTTTAAAAAAAGGAAAAATAACTGGGCTGAAAAACACATTTAAAACTGAAACCAAATCAATTTGAAACCCACTCCAAAGGCACAATCTAAAGTCAAAACCCTGCTTTTCTTTAGCATGATTTATTTGTGTAACCAACTGGGAGTTGATGAGATACCAGTTTAAAAACTGTGAAGTAAAGGGACAGAAACGATGTTTGATGTGTTTTCTCTTAGTTCACTGGAGAAAACTTCAAAAAGTACATTTAAGCTTTAAAATGCACAGAAGGACAAGCACAGCTGCACCGTGTTTCATGTGACTTTGTGCTACGCACCTTTTTGACGAGGTCTCTGGCATCGATTGTCAGGTACGGCGGCAGGCTGAGTTTACACTTCAAGATCTTATCGATGGTCTTCTTCCTGTTTTCCGCCGTGAACGGAGGCTGAAAACAGAGTACGGGATTCAGTCAGCGGTTACTAACAAGACATTAAAACTGCTTGTTAATCGATTCTGTGAGCACAGAAGTCACTCCATCCCAGCCTGAACCTAAATGCATTATTCAACAGCAGGGTGGCTAAACTGAGGAAGAACAGGAGAGCCCACTGGTGGGAAATAACACCGTCACAACTGTCAGCCTGCACCACCAGTTTGGCCTCCTGTGACTTTTTCCTCGTTTGATGTGGAATTCAAGTTTACATGCCGCTGTTCTGACATACTGATGGATTTTTTTTCCTGGACCAGTACGGCCCTCTGTAGGAAAACTAGGGGAGCACAACTGATCCGAACAGCAAACACAAGGAGTCTGAGAACCTGCATTTTTTATTACTTCTGAGCATTTGATGAACAAAAATGTCTGACTGTCTCGTCACAGTCCAAATGCTCCATCAGTTCCCAAAATCAATAATTCACCATCAAGATTTCACTGCTTAATAACCGGATTTCCAAGAAGCTGAGGACAAATTTAAATCAGGTACAGGCTCATCGTCTCGCGCACTTCTGGACCGTTTTCAGCTCGGCTGCTATTTGCAGAGCTTCTACTGGAAGTGCTGTTCTTGCACTTGTTCCTCCACATTGTGCATGCTGTGCTAAAACAGAGCTCCTTTAACTTGATTTTCATTTTCTGGGAAGTGGATGATGTCACGGTGAGCCAAATCGGAGGAAGAGCTCAAGTGACGAGTTATTATTTCCATGTGCTGGCACAAGATGGCAAGGTTGAGGCCATTTCCTCTGAATGCTGATGCATCAGGACGTGCTCACAGGCTCAACTGATGGTGCACAACCTCATGAATGCGAGGAAAAAAAGCACGAGTAGACTCCTGGTCTCGCTCCTCCTCGCTCCCGGAAACTGTGGACAGTTCAACTGAAAACAGCTCGGTCGTATCCAGAGAGCCAGCCGTTATCACAAAATTCAGGTGAACCTGAAACAAGTTTATTTTTGCTCTCTGCAGAGGTCATCGCAGGACTTCTGATGATTGATCGAAAACCTGCAGCTGCACTGAAAGCTGACTGAAACATATATGAGGAGATGACTGTGAATCTGGGAAGCCTGTTCTTTGAACCTTCTGATCATATTTATACTGCTGCTGCTGACAGGCAGTTGAGACGTAGCTCCAGCAATCCAAGTTTTGTGTACAGAGGCGTGAATCCATCGCTTGTAGAAATTCTCTGTCCAACCACCACTTTGTTTTTAATAACCATTTTAGCTGAAGTATTGTGGAGCTGAGGAAATAAATATTCTCCCTTAGGGTGTTTGGAGCACACACTTGCTTCACTACTTTCACTCTTAAATAAAATACCTTGACTAGAAAATCCGATGTTGTGAAATAGAGTTCAGCCTTCGTCTTTGTAAAGCAAAACTTTAAGAAACGGCCTGAAGGCTCCACAGAAACAAACTGAAACTGCAGGAAGGAGCATGAAAACCTCGAGGCTCTCTGGATGGTCAGTAAAAGCTCTTCTTTGACTCGCCGCTCTTTTTCCAAACCACCATCTATCGCCCTAAACTAAAAAAAAAAAAAATGATTGCAGATACTAGCCACAGGGGGCAGTCTTTTATTCTGTTAGGCTGCAGCAACCACTTCTTCGTAAAAAGAGAAGCAAGTTTCCTCTTTTTGAGGCGAGCTTTAGGAGGAGGTACAGAGAAAAGCAAGCTTAGCCCTACAGCAGCCAATCAGCCTAAAAAACACTCCAGGCTCCAGCTTACCGATCCAGTCATCATATCGTACATGAGCGCCCCGAGGCTCCACCAGTCCACCGCTCTGTTGTGACCCGACCTGGTCAGGATCTCTGGAGCCCTGCAAGAAAACAGGCAAACACAAAGTGAGGGAGTGAAAGTTTCTGTGATGCGTTATAAAGCCGAAGCCTCGGAGTCTGTAACGTTTAGGTGTGTGTGTTACCCACATGTACTCGATGGTGCCGCAGAAGGTGTGTGTGACGGATCCATCGTGAATCGATTCTTTGCAGAGCCCAAAGTCAGTCAGCTTGATGTGTCCTTAAATAGAAAATCAAACTGAAGCACTCAGATGAGGCATAAATGACTCCCTGAGGTATAATTACATCCTGTTTAGAATTCAAGACATTTGCCTCTTTTCTCCACCTTCATGAAAAATGAGGCCTGCAGTACCACTAGTGTCCACTTGAGGCACGCTTTAAAACCAAGTTAGTTAAAATATGAGACTATGCAGGAGAAATAAACACGTTTACAGGCAGCTATAAGAAATGAAACCCTCTATGGAGAGTTTCCACCTTCATAACAAAACTGCTGAAATTGTATTAAGTGTTAAAGCTTGAATAATTCCACCTGTCAGTCAAACATAACTCTTAGACTGACAGGTGCATCTGAGCTTGCTAGAGTCCCTGAACTCTGCATCACAGTTGTGCTGTTAGAGCATTTTTAAAGCATTTATCTGCATAATAATATGACTGCTGTGCAGTTATTGTACTAACAGCGGCTCCAAGAAATCTGTGCCGCACATTTCTACATTTTTCTGCATTTTGTGCATTCTCAGGCAAACTTGTGCTCTCACCTTGGTGATTGAGCATGATGTTTTCAGGTTTCAGGTCCCGATAAATAATCCCGTTAGAGTGGAGGTGACCGAGGGCCAGAGTGATCTCTCCGAGATAGAAGCTAAGCATACACAACATTTTAATTAAACATTACTTAAACAGTGAACTGTTTTCAGCATCGTTAACAAAACGCACAAACCAGAAATCGCACATACCAGGCAGTGTCCTCCATGAAGATGCCTTCCTTCTCCAGCTGCATGAACAACTCTCCTCCTGAGGATAAACAGCAGAACACATGGATGAGACAGAGTTCACATAATGTCGGAACAGCGTGGTATGATAACAAATATCAGAGGCTGGATTTTCAGTCACATAGATTTTGTTTGACATGTATTTTGGGTGCAGGTTAAGAATATTTCTACATGCATATCGTGTCTCCAATCCGTAAAATGCCTTTGACAAAAGGACCTGACGGGTAAGTCAGGGTAAAGATGTGTTGCCCCACAGCTGGATGTTGCCTCCACCTTACCGCTCAGACACTCCAGGATGAGGTAGAGTTTTCCTCCAGTCTGGAAGGCGTACAGCAGATCTACGATGAACGGGTGCCTCACCGTCTCCAGGATCTCTCGCTCTGCTCGCGTATGGGCCGTGTCTTTAGCGTTGCACACTATCTTTGCCTGTAGGAGACAAAGAGTGGAAGGGGGCTTGATATAATGACGACAGAGACAAACTAAAAAATGAAAAGTGTGCAATGCGAGGAAGGACAAACAGCATCCAGGATCCGTCCACGTACCTTTTTCAGGACCTTCATGGCAAAAATTCTCCCTGTCTGAGCCCCTTGAACCTTCCTCACTTGAAAAACCTGCAGAGAGAGAAAAGCAGCAGGATGCTGTACGACTGTGGTTGCATCAGGTGGGACGTTTTAAAAATCAAATCTGAAAAATCAAGGATGGGGCAGCGACCTACTGTGGTGAATAACGGAGCGCCCTTTTTATTAAACAAACCCGATTGGGGGCAACCTTTTGAAGATTTGGTTGATGGAATTCCCCCAAGAGTATGATCACAGATTAGACTACCTAGTAATGTATAGAGAGGTAATAAAAGGTAACAGGGACCAGTAAAACTCTGATCTACTGTTATCAAGAAGGAATACATAAAACCAAATGTCTGTGCTGAGGAAACATGCTACTTAAAGAAGTGTCACATATGCGCGCACACGCACACACACACACACACACACACACACACACACACTTTGCCATAAGCTCCTTTTCCCAGCACAGTAAGAAGCTCAAAGCAGTCCGGTCCGACTCTCTCACGGTCCCTGTTGACACTTTCACTGGTCAGCTCCACCTCCTCCGTCTGGGCACTAGGCAGAGGAGAAAATAACCAGTATGGGTACTGGCATCAGCAGTTATTATTTATTTATGTTTTATATGCACTGTTAAACCTGCCTTACTTTTCTGGTTCTGGGACAGTGAAGTCACACACATCATCCTACAGACAGGGAGAAAGAAGACAAACAGCGTTAAATGGAGCTGCAATATTTCAAAGGTACTTTTAATCGAAATGAGGGCTGCGTAAAAGGAGCTGATAGTCAAGAATTTCAGATTTTAGACTTTTGAAATGGATGACTCCTGCTGCCTTCTGGACCAAACTTCACACCTTCTAAGACGAACTAAAACTGAAAAATAGCAGCTGTGTCAAACAAGCCTGTGTATTGTATTGGAGAGATATCAGCTGAAGTTAAAATAGGGCCGGGTATGTAATGCCATGTAGCACCACAAGATGGTGAACAGGTCCAACAACAACAACAACAACAAAAACACACAACATTCTTCAGAGCTGTGATACAGCAGCAAAATAATAAGGAATAATAAAACTTTAGGGGACAAGCTTTTTTAACTACACCCTTTTAAAGTGGCTGTCTTCTGATTGGCTCCCCTGTGCAAACAGAAGTTTGGGGTACCTGGTGAGTTAGATTCTATGAGATGGCCAACCCATCGAGTTGTCCCCTTTCTATAAGAGCATACAAAGCCCAAAGCAGAAGGCCAGGAAATAGTCATGCTCCCAGTTTACTATAAAAGGGTTAGTTTTTCAGAATAAAACTCTCTAGTTAGTCAATTCAAAAGAATGCATTACTTTCCAAACAAAGCCTTCAGTGACTCATACAAAGTTATTGGGATGATTGTGTCAGAAGTTTCAAAATAAAAGCCCCTAGTTATAGTACTTTCTTTTAATCTCGTCATTTAAATTTCAGAATATATTAAAAAAGGTAAACCTGCTTTACAAATTTGTGATCTTCTTTCAACATTTTATGCAAAAAGTATATCGTTTTCTGTCACTTCCTGTTTACCCTACATGTGGCACTTCATATTTTGTCATTATTTCACAATTTGTATGTTTATAGTATTTACAGAAGGCAAAGTAAAGAAAAACAGCATTTATCAAAACTTAACAATACATTTACACAACATAAATAAACTATCGTATAAAAACATGATCATTTTTCACATTGTTCTCACTTGGCTTGGCTATAAATGAGCATTTAATGCAGACCTCTGTGTCACTGATGTCCTCAGTCTCCAAGTCGATGTCGAACACTCCTGCCATCCTGAAACAAAGACGGTGCAGTCAGACAGTCTGCTGTGTTTCAATTCACTTTACTTACAAACACGGGAACATTTTTGGCACCTGTGGACCTTCATACACCGACAGCTACGGCTGAAAGGTCGACAACTGCAGGTTTCAGATCTGCTCTAACTGTGTGTTTACACCAGATCAGAAGCAAAGAGACATAACGAGACGAACATGAAGGGCAGATTAGACAAAATTAATCAGATCTAAAATCTAAAAATGACACTATGCAAAACAAAATAACCCGATGGAAACTTTAAATGATTTTAAATATCAATATTCACTCAGCAGTGCTTTTGTTGCTGTTATTACACTGCCAATCCCAGGTTGGATATCCACACGTTTATTAATGAATGTTCTGCTATACCAGGTGCCCAAATAGGAAAGGTTAACAGCCAAAATGCAGCTTCATTTCAAAGGTTTCTGAAAATGTGCTTGTTCAGCGTGTAACTCAAACACAGCATCAGCTGAGTCAGTTCAAACACACCTTCAGACTGTGAGCGCACTCAAAATTTAACCAACTGGACCACAACACACCGGGTCTGGAACCACAAAGCCCAGCATGTTTTACCAGCTGATAATTAAGGAGAGAACAGAACTTTATCTCCAGCCTCGTCTCACTCTGCTGCAGCTGACTGGCTGTAACACCAAGCCGTGTGTGAATAACCGCAAAAGATATTGAACCAAACAAACATTAGCTGAGGCTCCACCGAGCAAAACACGGCCCGGCTAAGTGAACGCTTACGAGGCGGCTGATCATCAGTTTAAACCCGTTAAATGTGACACGTGAATTCTGTCTTATTTTACTCGATCTACGAAGCCTCGGCGTGAAAAAAAAACAGGGAAGGAGCTCATTCACTTCCCACGTTAGCCGAAACAAATAAACGTGTTGCCACGACAGAAGCGCTGAGCTTTCCCTGAGATGATTTTAGTCCCACAGACGGTCTTTTAGAGTCTTTAAAGTGTCGCTAACTCCATTTAAATGTCACTGCGGTGACACGTCAGGCTGCGAGCAGGTTTGACAGGCTAAATAAAAACACCGAGAACAGGCTAAAGCTAACTAGCCTCACCTGGGGACGCTCCGTCATCCGGCGGACGCTCGGTTTTCTCTGTACGGTGATTTTCTCTCTTCAAGCAGCTTTATGCACAACCAGCGGTGGCTGTCATTGCTTTGTCAGATTTTACCGACCTGGACAAACAACCACAGAGAGCTGTTTGGGTTTCTCTCATGCGCCGCGCTACTCTTCTTCTACTGCTTATTGAGCGTATGACCGGTGTGTTCATAACCCGCCTTTACTGCCATCTACAGGACTGGAGTTTCGTAGCAGCAGGAAATCAAAATGCGAAAAACAATAATTGTTTTTCATGTTTAGCCTGTCTGAGTAGCTCAGAAACTGCTGATCTGCTGGGATATTCCCACACAAACATCTCTAGGGTTTACAGATAATGCTCTGACAGGAAAAAATATCCAGTGAGTGGTACTTCTCGTGGAGAAACTACCTTGATGATTGTTTTGAATTAAGGGGAAGGTGAGAGTTACTCAAATAACCACTTGAACATCTCTCAAAGCATAGCACATCAAGCCTTCATGCAGATGAGCTACAAAAGCAAGTGTCCACCTGAGGTGACACTTAGTCAGCTAAGATCAGGAAACTGCAATTTCCCAAAACTATAAAATAGAAGACAAGGGGGGGGGAAGGTTGCCGGGTCTAATGACTCTGGATTTCTACTGCCACATTCAGATGTCAGGATCAGATTTGTAAACAACATGAAAGCATCGCTCCATCCTGCCTTGTATCAGCAGGTCAGGCTGCTGATGGCGTGATGGTGTGGGGGATACTGCTTGGCACATGTCGGGCCCCTTAGTACCAACTGAGTGGTGTTTAAACTCCACAGTCTACCCAATTACTGTTGCTGACCATGGTCTTTATGATCACATTGTACCCATCCTCTCATGGCGGCTTCCAACAGGAAATTCATAACATGGAGGAACAGCTGACAAATATGTAATGACTGTGTGATGCTGTCATGTCAGTGTGGGCCAACATTTCTTAGGAATGGTTCCAGCACCTTGTTGAATCAGTGCCATGACAAATTAATTCTGCTCTGGAGGGAAAAGAGGGCTAAGTTGATACTAGCAAGTTGTACCTAATAAAGTGGCTGTGGAGTGTACATGTGCCTGTCTTCAGTTAGTCAATTCAAAAGAATGCATCTGTGCCTTTTTAGTGGTAACAGTGTTTTGTGCTGTGAATGTTTTGTACTTTTCATAGTAATTAGAATACTACTATAGCAAAAATAAGGGGTTTGAAATATCAGCTACTGGACTGTTTTGTTTACTTTTTTAAATTAAAGTTTTTGATTTTATTGTAATTTGTTGTTGATTATTCCAGAATTAGTACAGTATAGTACATTTAGCATGTGAGTTTGAAATGTCTGTTATGCAGTAATCATGGCTACTCTTCTCTTCGTCCTCATGTATTTATTGTTCAGCTGCAGTTTTGTCTGTCATCATTTGGGTTTCCACAAAATGACCCATTTGTTTCTGAGCCGCAGGTTTCCTGAGAGGATCACAAACAACTGTCAAAAATGGGGAAAGAAGTTACCTGAGAATCACCTTCATCCAGTTTTACCCAGTTGTTGGTCATTTATCAGTCATTTCAGTAACAGTGTCAAACTTGTGATCTTGTGGTGAAATGCAATTTTCCAGCTTGGGTGTAGTGTGGGCACCAAAATCCGTTAACGTGTTTCCTAGTATTAATCAAGCTGTGTTTGTTTTGGAAGAAGTAACGGACCAGGATCATCTGAACACTGACATTTTGAACTTACTTTTTATTTTTTTAGTCAAATTAAATTAATTAGCAAGCAAATGACATATGGGTGCAGGGAGGTGGCGAGTAATCATCGTGGGGTTTTGTTATTTTACATTTGGGGTTCCTGTTTTGTTTTCATTGTGAATCTATTTGTGTGAGGCTTCAATATCAAAGCACTACTGACGCCAAGTTTTCATTTTTGTAAGGTAAAGGTTCTGGTTCCCATTTTTTGAATCCTCTCATATTTTAGTCTCATGGCATTTCCCTCCCTGTTCCTCCCTGTTTGTCTTGTTTCCCCATTTCTGTTATGTTTAGTGTAAATCTTCTCAGTTCAGTCAATCACTCTTTATTCATACAGCACCTTTAAAACAGGTGGTGCAGATCAGTGAGACACACCACAGGACGAGCACCTAAAATAATTGCAATCGCAGACCGTGGTAGCATTTTTAGGTTACTGTGGTTGTTCACTTCCTCTGCAGGGTCTGATTGTGGGCTACTGAACTTAGATCACAAGAAAATAGATTTAAGAAGAAAAAAACTAAAAATCTAGAATTAAAATACATTTTTTAAAAGTAAGATCCATCATAAAACTTATATGATCAGTGTTGCAATGAGAAACACAAAAAATGTAAAAAACAAACAAAAGTGAAACCAAAATATTCGTTTCATTGGAGAAAGTAAATAAGAAATAAGGTAAATAATGTTTTTCAAGTCAAAACTCAGTCAAAAGTTGGGATGACGCAGTTTATGTTTGAAGACTGAATCACTTCCAGCTGCTCTCACATCTGCAGAGATACATGGTAAACATTTTCTCTCCAAAGGTTTTCATCCTGACTCTGAGGACCTGATGGGTTCACGGTCGAGTCCTCAAAATATTTCTCTGTATCCACAGTTATCTGGTTATAGAAGGAAGTTTTGCTGACAAATTGATCCGACAAACAGTTAAAATCTGACTCAAAGGTCCCTCCTATGTTTCTTATTTAATGTAAAAAAAAAATCAGTTCAGCTACATCTTTACATTTTAAAGTTAATCAAACTGGGTCATCAGTGTGAGGCCAAAGTCACATCTAAATGTCTTCTGTTAACTTGAGACCATCTGTTATTTCCTGTACTATCATGTGTGACCCATAACAGGCAAAATAAACCTGCACCAACTAAAAGAAAAATCCCCATATGACCCACTTCCCCATACGATCGGGAAAATCCAAATCCAACCTAACAAAGGTCTGACTGTCATATCAGACCTGTGAAAGAGACACCCCCGCCACCGCGCTGTTCAACCACATGCTCCCCTGTAATGTTTTTAAAAACAAGCGCTCAGAGGGTCGCTGATCCTTTGGTTAATGTTTGCTTTATGATAATTTCCACCTCAGGTCCTCTCACAGAGGTGACAGTTGTTTTGCTGTTGTGTGCTCGGGGTTCATGTGCTTCTTAGAATTTCTGCCATTTCTGTGGTTTTAACTTCCCTTTATGTCAGCCTGCTTCTCATGCTCAAACTCCAGTCTTTATTTCAAGATTCACGATTCTTTATTGTCATTATGTAGGCATAACAAAACATACAGTTATACTCCCTCACGTGGTGCACAACATTTAATTAACAGATAAATGTAGTGACGTATAAAAAGTCTAAGTAAATATATACATACAGATACATATACTCATGCCTACATAAGTACACAAAAATAACAAATACATGTATGACTATAAAGGCAAAAGCAATAGGAATGAACATGAGATATTCACAGACTATGAAATGTACACAAAAAACTGATGATTACATGAGAATATGTGTATATCTTAGGATGTAAACATGCAGAATCAAAGTAGAATATTGCAGTTTTTACTTGTGTAGTAACATTTTATTACTATAATTTAGTTCCAAATACGTTACAGAGCAACAAAATACTAATATTTTTTTTAATAGTTTATAACCATTAACAGGTTAAGCAGAACTTAAATGCCAAGTTAGCCATTAATGTCAAGGTCACGTTTCCGGCTGTCCCCGGATCTCCATGCAAGTCTTACAATGGGATGATTGTAAGACTCGCATCAAACTACTGTGGAAAATTCACCTCACAGCAGAAGTGAAAGCAGTTAAAAGTAAGAGAATACAAAAGCAGGCTTTCAGTGGAAACAGCAGCTTGGCAGCTGAAAAGGAAGTGGTCTGTTAGACCCTAACATCATCACCTTCAGGGACACGAAAATAGATACAAGATGAGGTCTCACTGGATTACATCGATTCTTACTGGTGAGTAAGAAAAATGCTTTGTGGTGTATGAAAAGTCTGCTTTAGGAAGGAGGCAAATTTCAATGATACTGATGGAAATTTCACATTCCAGCAGGTTAAAGTTGTGTCAGATGAACAAACAGATATGAGAGAGGGCGTCATGATGGCATGACATACACTCGATGTGGTTGTACTAACTGTGGTGATGGGAGCAGGACGTTTCATTGTTGTTTTTTGATTATTTTAAATGTTAAAAAGCAAAAAAACTAAACTACAGAAATGCTCATGAGGAGAAAAGTTCAAACATTTTCATTGAATCAAAGAACTTGGGGTCGTCAGGAAGGACTCAGGAGTCAGACTGCACTGCTGCTCGTAACCGAAAACAGCACCCACGATTACAGATCAGCAAGCTTAGACTCAGGATACAAGAACTCACAGATATGTTCCACTCAAGTCACAAAAATACCATGACCTCCTCCAGCTGATTCACAGGATATACGTCTCAAAGAGAGAACTGAGCGTCATCTGCATAACATTTTAAATCTACAACATTAATCATCTTAATGATCTTAAAACCCCTTTCCTCGCTTTTAATTGAATTCTGATGCTCTTCTGTGAAGATGGTAGTTCATAGGTGCTTCTCCTCCAAGCTGGCTGTGGGTCTGCTGGGAGTATAGGATAAAAGATGCAAATCCAGAAGTGGAAATCCAGGAAAACTGGAGGCTACAACTACTGCCAAGAAAACCTTTCCAGTCTCTGTCCAGTCAAATGAATTTGCTCCAAGTAGACTCTGATTACACACTAACTGCATAAAACTCAATGCACCTGAATACACTTTGAATACTGAATGCTTAAAAAGCATTAATGTGTTATGTATTGATTAAACAGCAAAAATATTCTTTTTAACCATTTTGAATGGAAAAAAACTCTTTCTGAAAATGAATCCGCTGAGTGCTTCCCATCAGAGCCAATGAGTTCTTTGAAAAGTTTTGGATGAACAGACTGTAAATAAATGTGAAATGAGCAATACTTTTACATAACTGTGGATACAGAGAAATATTTTGAAACAACAGAATTCAGAAAACACTTCTTCAGAAAATAAAGGAAAATGAGCCACAGTGTGGTCCAGTTCTGTGAATCTGTGGTTTCCATCCACTGAGTAAGATAATCATTTCAAAGGGAAATATTTTTCAGTTAGATGGTTTCTGTGCCAGCAGCCTTGAGTGTATAATCATAGATTGTGTATGACAGATAAACAACTGCAGTGATGTCACCCACTGGTTTGGAATTCATTTTTAAGCCAAGTTAGCATTTTTGTCACCATCGTGTTTGTTTGTTTGGAGACAGATTGCATTCATAAACTGTATGGATGCACATACAAGCTAATTAGCTGCCGTGTTATTTGTCAGATAATTCAAAGTGACCCAGGCACTAACAGCATAAACTAGCTGTGTGCTGCTGCAGGTGCAGATTTTTCCACCAGGTTGTAAACGTGGTTATTTGTGCTGTGATTTATATATATATAGGAGACACTGGGGACTCACTCAGAGTCTGAGAAAGGTTCAGGTGGACTTTAGACGAGCTGCAGTTTTTCAACAATCCCACTGCTTGAGTAAAACTGAATTTTAAGGACACTGCAGAGAGAGATCTCTCTGTGTGGCTCGTTAAAAGTTGGTGTCCCTCTGATCCCCTTCAGAACTGATCACATCTGGGTTCTGGATGCTGCTTGTTCCTGCTGCTGAGGTCCAACACGTCCAGCTGGGTTCAACAGCCAGCGTGGGCTGTAACCTCTCCTATCTTTATGACACAACGTGGCTTAAGCATCACCCAGATAAACCTCCCACCATGATCTTCTCTGCCAGCCTCAAAGAGGGACGACCCATCCAAGGTGACCGATCATCTCACTTAAAAATGTTGGAAACATGCAGAGAGTGTAAGGCTGTGATTTCACTTTGTGAAGCAGGTGACCAGTAACTACCTCTTTTTTTAGGGTTTCAGCTCAACAGTCGTTATACAGTGACTTTGGTGAACCGCTCTCTGGCACTGGTGATCTCCAGTATCGAGGACAGAGACCTGGGGCTGTACTACTGTATTTCCTACGTAAACTCAGACTTAAAAATTGGGGAAGGAACCAAGCTTCAGGGTAAGAGTACCCTTTAGGTGATATTTCACTGTGAAATTTTTCTTTAGCTCAGAGTCAGTTCTTCCACACAAACTTCCCCTGCAAAGTCCAAGCAGGACAGAAGGTGAGGTTATGTACTTGATGTAAACACAAATTTAATTCAGGAGCTATTTTACAAACCGGGCTGGACATCGAGAAAGGAGCCGATGGTTATGCAACTTCTAAACCTTTGCTCGGACTCCAGCCTGAACGAGACGGATTCATGAACAGGTTTTTTAGAAAGATGTCGAGTGAAGTGTGGTCTAAAACGGGGGTGTCAGACATATGGCCTGGAGACAGAACTGGTCTGGGAAAGGGTCCAATTCATCCCACTCACTGGCTTCTGAAAATTTCACTTTTTACTGTACTGACGTCAGTGTTACGGCCTTCTTACTAATGACACGACCCATGGCCTGTCAGACTACACCCAAGTAAGAGATGAAGCATTAACCTGATGAACTTCTTTGATTTACAGCTGCATTTCTTCCTAATGTTGTTTAAATCACATTTTTATATTAAGAAGTCTCCGGGAATAAATGTGGAGTTAAACTTGTTTACACTGAAAGAAAGAGAACCAGTCAGAGGTGATGCAGGACTTCATGTCTCAGAACATATTTCACCCTCGGCTTTATTTTGTCTGTTTGTCATCAGTTTCAGGTTTATCTCGGTTTCTTTTTAATCACTGGTACTGCATGATCGCGGGTTTCATCCTCATGATTATGGTACTGGCTGTTTGTGTCACCCACTGGAAAGCTCGGGCGAAGGAGAAGAAGACCGCCATCCGGACCAGATGCTGACATCACCCGTAAATATATGACAAATAGTAGTAATACTTCAACTCCGACACCAACTACACTTTCACAGCTGACAGTTTATGCCCACTATTACATGGATTCAATGTATTAATGTTGCATTTGTATATATACAACCTGTGTGTGTATGTCTGGGTTTTTATTTTGTGTATAAAGTGTAGATTCTTTGTTTTTCTTCCACTTCTTATTTATGGCATTCTTATGTTGGGTTGCTAAATGCACTGTATTTTTTCCTTCAAGTAGTTAAAATGATTTGTTGCTATTTTGCTTATAAATACAGAAAAAAGTTAAGTCTTTGTGTATGTTATTATCCATGTTGCTCAGTTATTTAGTTCCCCACATATCTTACAAAGCTATGAACTTCAATACATGTGCAGACACCAAGATAAGGCAACAAGCAGATACTGGAGGTCGTTGGTTTTCTTAGAAATAAACTGAAGTGTATAAGAAATAAATACAAAAATTTCAGAGTTTTAAATTTAAAGTTTTTTTTAAGTTAAGCTAACAAGTGTAAAGCTGGGGTGAGAGTGGCCTCATAAATAATTAAAAATTATTTTAATTCACTATTGGAGTAACACAACCCGGCTCCAAACAAAGCGTAGTTTTCACCCCTGCATGCCATACTGCTTCACAGAGTGAATGGGTTAAACGCAGAGAGGAATTTCCCCACGGTGATCAATAAAGTATACATTATTATTATAAACACACGCCACAGACCAAAAACGGTGAAGAAGCAAAAACTCTATCGCCCGAACAGGGACTTGAACCCTGGACCCTCAGATTAAAAGTCTGATGCTCTACCGACTGAGCTATCCGGGCTCTGCACGGCTTCACACAAATGGTGTATATGAGGAGACACGTGCCATATAATTATATTGTTTGGTTTGTTTTTTTTAAACTGGTCTGGATCTAAGTTAATGGCACAGAGTCGTTTACAGTGTTTATAGCCTTTACAATAGACCCTGTGCACGAGAAAATGCTAACTTCCTGTTTTATGCTAAGGTGCGCATAGTCTATTAGCTCTGAAGCGTTTGAAAATACCGGGGAGTGACCAACGTAACAGAACTTGGCTAGCTGGCTAGCTCCCTGTTACAAACTGCTACCTTTACTAAACTGTATGCAGCTACAAAATGCAGCAAATACATTTATATAGACGCAGAAATACCACAACAACAACTTTCTGTGGTTGTAATCTTTACACTACCTGATTTGTAAACTGAGAATCAGGCTACATTACATTAACAAGAATGAACGAATGACGAAGAACTTCTTCTACAATTCATTGTATAAGCACAGAATTCTTTATTTCGATGCGCGTGGCTCTTGTGGTCCTCCATAGAACCAAGGTAGGAATTTTGTTTTGTAATAATTTATTTTGGTTTTCTGGGTCTTCACCTTTAATGAGGTGAAAGAAAACTCTAAATTCTAGGGAACCTTGCTGGGTCGTCTAGAAGTGTCCAAGACACTAACCTAAGAATGAAAACAGAAAATGATTCACAGGCCCCAGCGAGATTTGAACTCGCGACCCCTGGTTTACAAGACCAGTGCTCTAACCCCTGAGCTATGGAGCCTGGGACGAAAGCGAGAGCCGCCAGTATTATCAAAATAGTTAGAGTCAAGTTAGTACAACTGACTTTGCAGGAGTATATCAGAAGAACTAAAGCGCCATTATGTTTTACGATATAATTATTAAGTAAAACAGACATTTTTGAATCCTGGTTACACACGTCATCAGTGGAAGCTAATTGAAACATACATATGAAAAAGTAGAGACGTAGAGATGAAGACAAATGACTTAAGACTTTAAAAACGTCTAATCGGCTTCTAAAAGTTGACAAACGTGCAAGTGAGTTTTCGTTATTCTGTGATTTCAATTTAAATGTTTTCAGTTTAAATAGAAAAATCTAGATGTCATTCCATGTCCTCCACTAGACGGCAGTGTGCGACCACCCACACAAAGACGACCACTTTCCTAAACCCCTTTCTTTTAAAAAAATATTTTCAGTGAATTCCCAACACATAGAAAAGGGTTTAATTTTACATTTGAAATCATATTCCACCTGTGCGCGTGTTACAAAAAGTAAGCAGGTCAGTAAACAGAAGCTGAATGTGTTCTCTTTCTTTGCGTCCACACTGGTGCGTTTCTGGGCGTGGAGTGAGGGGGCAGGAGCTGGTGGGGTCCCCTCTGGAGCCTCATAGTTTTTCACCACAGTGTGTTAGTGAAGATGGAGGCGAAGGGATACGTGCCAGATTAATTTCATCACATAATGGAGGCACCATTTTCCCACTTTTAACCCTTTAGATGGATTCTACTTCCTGACTTTTTGGATAGTGTAGTTTTCAGATTTATAAATAAGAAAAGAAAGCGAAGAGTGTTTTTCCTTTGTTGGGTAGAGAGGGGGAGAAAGAAAGGAGCCATGGTTGAGCCAAAAGGATAGATTTTCATTCATGAAGAACCGGGATTTTGTTCCGAAAGTCTTGGAGTGTGTGGACGCAGAAGATCGTATCAACAGGTGAGTGTTTTATACAAGTACTAACATTTGTGCGTAGATTAAAGCTGTAGAAGAGTGAGTATTTCAGGCCGACCTGCCCTCACAAACCTTTAGATTTTTCTTTGCGATACAAGAAGAGCTAGTATTACTGAGAATATGCTTTTTTAAAAGCAGGAATGAGAAATCGCGTTTGTGAAGTTATTTGCAGGCTGCTGAAAATGAAGTGATTGTGGGTTTAGTATCGAGCCGTGGCGACATTGTTAAAGCTGTTTCGTCTATTGCTGGACTTGTTTTCTTGTTTATATGATTTTTTATTTTATTTTGGACCCCCCCCCCGCTGCTGGTGAAATGTGTCCGTCTGAGTGGACATTCCTCCAGATTTCAAAATTATTTCAGAATTTCAAACATTAGCTACCAAAAAAACTGGATCGGCGTTCGGATTCTCCCCATCTCTCCTCCGCCTCTCCTTTTCCTTTTTTTTCTACTTGATCTACTAATCAAGGTGCAGGTACAGGTGGCCTGTCTGAGCGACAGAACATACAGGGAGAGTCAGAAGCTGCTTGTGTGCATTTGTCTGCATGTGTCTGCATCTTTGGCGTGCGCACTCGTGCGCGTTGAAGAGTGTCCAGCGGTCATTTCCCGGTGCCCTGGGGGTCACTTTATACGGCCGTGAATGGCCGACTGTAGCAGAAGTCTTATGGGAAGCAGGAATCAGCTGAAAGAATCTCAGAATCAACACTTCATCCTCGCTCTAGTCTGTTTGGCTCTCGCTGCAGCGCACGCCAAATACGCACAGAGGTGCGCGCACGCAGCCTGCCTCCCCCTGACTTTTTCTCCTCAGTGTCTACCCTTTATTGTTATTTCACTACTAATCAAATGCAGTGTCACGTGAAGGACTAGAACTGTCATATTTGACGTGACCAAATCTATGTAATACAACAGCATCTCCTCTATCCTGTCCAATAGGGGCGTGCCTCGCTTTACAGTCGAAAATATTAATTTTCTGTAGCTACACACGAATCTGCTCAATGAATAAACACATGAACAACAGAGGTCACGATTATTTCACTGCCACGAGACTGTGTTGGGTGAGTGAAGATTTGTGGTTAATTCTTGTCATAAACAAAATGCACAAAATTCACAGTGGTGACATTACCAGACTCTGATCTCAGGTTCAGATTTTGTTGACATTAATAATCTGGATAATTTCAATTTAAGATGAACATAGTGTCGCTAATAGTGTCATAGTGACATAGTGTCAACCAGCATTTAAAATTGAGTTATGGATGCAGACTCTTTTCTTTTCTTTTTTTTTTGGGGGGGGGGGGGGGGTGTTCCCAAATAGAAACAAACCACGAATAATTCTTTAAACATCTCTAGTTATTCAGTAATATGACTGAACTGAATTGTTTTTACTACAGTGAACATGGAGAGATACTTTAACAGCCTTAAATAACACACAGGTTTAGCCTAAGTGACCTGGAATACGTCACATTAGCCCGTCAAGTGTCCCGGATGGCCAGTCTGCCGTGGCTTCTCCAACATCACCACTCCAGGAACAGCAGAACATTTTTTCCTAGACTTCGCTGCAGTCGTCACACTTTACGGAGCCACGCAGTGTGCTGCATTGGACCCTCTGTGGGCTGCTTCTGGCCCTCACACCTCTGTGTGTTTAGTTTGTAACCATTGCTTATAACCAAGTTATTAGATGTTTCATTCTTCTCATCCACATTTTTGTCCAAAGTCAACAAAGCTGTCCCCGCATAAAGCTCTGTGTCTGCTAAAGTTTAGTGAGTGGGTGGGGAGCAAATCATTGGTGTGCATATACAACTTTTCCTGTCACTGCCTTCATAAACAGATGTTTATTTGTTTTGAATGACAATCAGGGACCGGTCGAACCTGTTCAGGGTCTGGGAGTTGTTCTTTCTGAGGTTGCGCTGTTGGAAGCTACTACTTTCTCAACGTTTCTGTTTGCAACGCCCCAAACTACAGAAGGAAGGCACACACACACACCCACAAACACACACACTGTTGCTGTCTACACCCAGCAAAAGGAATCAGCGGCTTTATTATTTTTTTATTTTTACGCGGCACCGAGGCCGAGACTGGAGTTACCCCAGCGCACAGGAACCTCAGCACCAGGCCGCCGAGCTCTGCGTGTGTGTCAGTGTGTTTTAGCGCAGCGTGTCGGTGGTCTAACAAAAGCAGGCTGAGCGGGGGCCGTGATTTCCTTCTCCCCGCGGCCATGCGCGGAGCTCGGATCTTCGTGGAAGAATGCGCCGCCTTCTCCCGGCGTTAGCTCAGCCTCGGCTCCATGTAAGTCCCCCAGTCTGGCTTCGTTTCAGCGCTCGGGCCTTTGTTATTTATCACGACACTGGCTCGCACAGACAGGGAGCGATCGTGGCTGAAACGGAGGGATTATAGCGGAGAATTTCAGCCCGTTCGCTGCGCTTTTGGCCTCTGCTTGGCTTTATTTGGGCTAACAGCCTCCTCCTGTTTTACCTCCACGGCGCTGCTGCTTCTCACTGTTTTCTTGTCGTTTCATCTGTTCTTCTCCCCTCCAGGGCCAACAGTAACAACATGCTCCTGGCCTCTGCCGTGGTGGTGTGGGAATGGCTGAACGAACACGGCCGGTGGCGGCCCTACAGCCCCGCCGTCTCCCACCAGATAGAGGCGGCCATCCGGAGCAGCGACCCCCGCGGAGGGAGCGTGGTACTCGGCCAGGTGGACAGCCGGCTCTCGCCCTACATCATAGATCTCCAGTCCATGCACCAGTTCAGACAGGACACAGGTAAGCTGGGACGATGGGGCATATGGTGCACGCTGCAGAGCTGTCATGTCGGGGTTTATTTGCAGGTTCGGGGACATAAACTTGCTGCACTGAAGCAGAGTAACAGTCCTGTTATGGCCAGGGGTGCTTACAGGATTTCTATTATTGCGGGACCCATAACGAGGAAGGGGGGGTCCAGTGGAGATCAGAATATCAGATCAGCGTCAAATGAAGTGTCGAAAACAGCAGCATGATTGTGAATTTACAGCTTCGGTGTAGTTTCGTTTTACACCTCTTTATTTTTGTAATGCGCTGCGTAGACAGACTAAGGGCCCAAGTGTACTATTTATGAATATATAAAAATGTTAAAATGGAATAGTACTTATATTTTACTTTTTACTACAAGCCTCATTCGCCCAACCACACAAGCACATACACACGCAGCTCGTCTCAGGCCTGTTTCAGACTTCTGCTGTGAATCTTTGTACGTAAGTTGGCGACATCGTTGTCGGTATTTATCCTAGTGTGTTATGCATTAGTTACCTTGTGTCCCGGTGGCTGGGTGCCCGTTCTTTGTTTTATTTTTAGACGCCAACGTATTTGTCCTTCTACTTTTTCCACTTCTTTCTGCATTGCTTCACATCCAGTTTGATAGCTTCAGATCCAGGAATTTGCTGACATTTGTGGGTTGTTATATTTAGGATTATTATTGTTTATATTGAGAAGATACATTTGAAAACCACAGCGATAAAGTAGCTGGAAATGCACAGGAGGACTGTGTCGACAGGCCAGCGTTTCACTTCTCAGGTGGTGGTTTGTGGACAATAAACTAGTGACACTTGCAGGTGTTCTCTGTCTTGTACAGGGTTGCTTCAGCATGCAGGCTGTAGTAGCCAGAGACTGAACCTTTGTCATTCTCTACTTGCTCTCATGCCTGAGCCACATCCACCACAGTACTGTGGTACATCGATTTGGAGACTTTTAGGAGAAAACTTTGAAAAGAACTCCGCTATTGCTTTGTCCCTGTTTCATCGTCTTTAGTTCCTTCGCATCCAGCGCTGAATCAAAAAGCCTGAGTTTTTCTCTGAGTAGTGATACCTGTCGTTCAGAACAAGACTGCAGCGAGCACCGAGTACCTAAAATGTACATCACTCAGACCCAAGTGGGCCCTAGCAGGCTCACAGATGTGGAAATTGCTGACACATCTGTAATACAGATGTTCCACACTCCCAGTTTTCTGGTTTCATGTTTATTTTAAAGTCTCTGTTTTCCTGTTTCTCTCACTTACATAACTTTCAAACATTGTTTGTGTAATTGGCGTACACGTGTTCGTCTAATGTCACAGAGTTGCCAGATTGTTCTGTTAATACAGTCTAGACACGCAAATATAATTTCTGTAGAAGGAACCTGGCAACACACCCACCAATTCGAGGGGTTTCTAAGGGTTTCCTGCAAAGACACCTCTTGCCCAACCTCAGGAATTCTGTTAGTGCACAGCGTATTTCTTTAGCATCTGGATTTTAGCCTCTACTAATCATGGTTAAAGCTTTTTCCTTAAGTCACTGTTTACCCCTAAACACATCACTGTATAAGCTTAGACAGAGGTATAAGACAGTGGTGTCAAACATGTAGCCCAGGGTCCAGGAAAGGCTTACCAGTGGCTCTATTACAGCTCTCAGGGTAGCTCTAAATGTCTCAGCAAAGTCATTAATAACTTAATTTTTAATGTCTTAAATTTGCTGTTCCTGGTGTGATGGTGGCAGCCTACTAATCAGGGGTGTTTGGAAAATTAGAAGTATTTTTAGAGCTTGACAAGTTGTTTGACTTATAAAGAATAAGTATTATTTAGTTCCAAGAACTCAACATGTGAAGACTATAATGCACCTGTAATATAATTCATAAAAATATACATCCATTTGCTCAGCGTATGAAGACTGGGACCATTCTTACATACCCTGAGACGTCTCCAAAGGCAGTGTTATCCAGGAAAATCCTGCTAGAGAATGCAGTCAATCTGGGATTCTGCTGGACAATCCTCCAGATGTTTCCACCACATTTATTTGGGTCAACAGGGCTGAAATATGCGATGTGAGGAAATCGAAAGACACCATCTGTGATCTCTCATAAGATCTGACTTCACGTTTAAAAGGCTGGCTGAAGACTCGAGATCCAGCCCTCTGCAAACTTTAATCCAGCCCAGAACATTTGAGAATGCAGAGTTTGTTAGAGAACAGTTCAGTCACACAGTCTGGGTTTCAGCAATAAGAACCACCAGTTTGGTGAATGGCTTGAGTTTGTTTGGTTTTCCCTGATGTTTGTGGGCTGCGTTTGAGATGTTTCGGACGTTCTCTTATCTGAGAGATAACAGAAATTAACAGAAATAACGTACATGAGACCAGTTTCACTGTGAATTTTGTTGCATTGAACAACAACAACAACAACAACAAACTTTATTTATATAGCACATTTAAAAACCAGTGGTGTACCAAAGTGCTTAACATGCAAGAGGGTAAGATGAAGTAACAGGGAAGGATGAGGGCTATGGCAAGGTACCAAAACGTGCTAGCAGGTTGAATGGCATTAAAACACACGAAGGCAAAAGAATTGCATATAAAAGCATAAAAGAAGGCTAAGTGTAGAGGATAAAACAGTCAAAAAATTAAAAATGAATTAAAAGCCGAAGATAAGAATAAGCGTTAAGCTAACTATCAAGCAAGCGTTAACTGGTAGAAAAGGCGAGGCTAAATAAGTGGGTTTTTAACCGCGATTTGAAGGAATGGATGGAATCAGACTCGCGTATAGCGATGGGGAGGTTATTCCATAAATCGGGTGCAGCCAAGGCAAACGCGCGGTCACCTCTAGTCTTCAGCCGAGATCTCGGCAGTAGCAAGAGTGACTGGGAAGATGATCTTAATGCTCTAGTAGGGGTGTATGATCTAAGTAGCTCAATGAGGTAGCTTGGAGCTATATTGTTAATAATTCGGAAGGTAAGCAGCAGGATTTTGAATCGAATGCGATACTTAACGGGAAGCCAATGCAGATCAGCAAGGACAGGGGTGATAGAGACACGCCGCCCACTACCAGTAAGGAGACGAGCAGCTGCGTTCTGAACAATTTGGAGTCTATGGAGGAGAGGAGAGTTAAGACCGAAGTAAAGTGAGCTGCAATAATCCAACCTAGATGTCACAAAGGCGTGGATAAGCTTTCCAAGGTCCCTATGCGGAACATAATGTCTGGCCTTGCTAATAAGACGCAATTGATGGAAACAAGATTTAACAACAGAAGACACTTGTTTATCGAACTTAAAAGAGCAATGAATGTTCAAACAGAGAGTAGGAGAGAGTCAAACGGATATAAACAGCAAACAGAAAGCTAAGTGAGCTAAACTGCACTGAAGCACATGGAGGGACAGGAGATGGGAGACCACGGAAGTGGTAGTTTGAGTATTTGCACGTATATTTAGAGTGTTTTTAACACCTCCTGACGCCTTAGCAGAGCTGTTAATACAGTTTAATTCAGAAACAACGTGTTAAACACCAAAGTCACAAAAACAGTCAAACTACAACAAACTGAAGGTCAATGCAGTTTCATCACAGTTCATGACCTAGCCACGACCGCTAATCTACTGATCCAGCTTCCTGAGCGTAATTTTTACGTGTACTTTTTGACTTGTACCGATTCATTTCAGTGTTGATGGACTAAATGATTCGGTCACTTACACCTGAGACCGCAGGTGTTTGTTTCGTGTTTATTACATGACGTCATCATTAAAAATAACTGGTTAGGTTCGGAAAAAGGTCACGGTTAAGTTTTTTTTGAGTGGAGAAAATTCAAAGTGGCTTGCAAAAGCAGCAGGCGGTCTAGTTTTTGATACTAAGGGGCTTTATATTACCACAACTTTGATTTTATACTTTCAAGTTTTAAAAAGAAAACTCAAAACATTGTAGAAATGCATTTTTAGCAAACAGAAAGCTCTTTAAAGCAGTAAGATAAGAAAGCGTCCAAAACATAACATGAAATCTTTAAAAAATAACAAATAAAAAAGAAGGCCAACAAGTTTTTGTCTTTAAATATTTCTGTGATACAGAACAAATGTTAGTGTGTGTGTGTGTGTGTGTGTGTGTGTGTGTGTGTGTGTGTGTGTGTGTGTGTGTGATTGTGTGTGTGTGTGTGTGTGTGTGTGTGTGTGTGTGTGTGTGTGTGTGTGTGTGTGTGTGTCTGCTTGAAATCCAGCAGTATGATGTTTTGGAGCAGCTGTGAATGACCATCACAGCTCTGAGTTCACTGCATACTTAAACACTTATCCACTGACACTAAACACACACACACACATGCACACACACACATGCATACACACTTTCCCAGCAGCTGCATCCTCCTCCGACGGAGAAAAGAAACAGAGGGACCTCGACTTTGTGGACAGAATGGAGACTTTGGAGGCTTAATGAGCAGAGTTCACTCCAGCCGTCCTCCTCTGTTGCTCCCTCTGCTCTTCCCCGGCTCTTTCTGCTGCCCGAGTGTTTAGTTTCATCGATAGGCAAAAAAAAAAAAAATCCCAGGGGTCTTTCTGTCCGACGTGGGAGAGAGAGAAGTGTATGAGTGTGTTTTCGGTGCAGAAGGAGTGAGATAATTGGGCAGTGCGTATTCTTTCGTTCTTTCTCTCACGCTTTCCAGAGATCTCGGATTTTCCCAAACAGATGCGAGCACGCTCATTGTGGTTTTGAGATGCACGGAAGGGAGAAAGCGTTTAGAGAAGTAGAAGCTGAGGCACAGGTTCTGATAAGTCTGAGGTTATAATGTACATAAAGAACACTCAAAAAAATAACTTTTTGAATGAACATAAAAAAATCATGGAAAGAATTTCCACGTAATTAAATTGCTTTATTTTAGCATTATGCAATTCTGTTATTCCAACTTAATGTGCTTGAGTTGGACTAACTTGATTAATTAATGATGAATCAACTGTTTTATTACAGTTGAGACCAACTTAATTTAATTGAGTTGATCCAACCCATGCAAATTACGTTAGTGCGACAAAAATGCTTAATTGTAATAGAAGGCCATGTGGAAATCCTTTCCATGATTATTTAAAGAGTTGCGTTTTTTTGGAGTGTTCAACAAAGTCTAGAGTCTGGTTAACATAAAATGTTAATGGATTTATAATAGCTCCCACTCCATCCATCCTCTTATCTTTACCATGGTAGCAGGGAGGCTGGGGCCTATCCCAGATGTGATTGGGTGAGAGCCAAAGTACAGGACAGGTCGCCAGTCTATCACAGAGAGACAGACAACTTGCAGACATTTGCACTCATAGGTATTCACAGGTATTTTGGAAACACCAATTAACCTAACCCTAATTACTGCATGACCAGAGAGAACCCACTGCAAACTTGGCCAGATTGGAGATTTGAACCCAAGACCTTCTTCCTGTGGTTTGAACTCTTGTGTGATCTTGTGAATTTTGTGAGTCCAGGCAACTAACCACTCTTACTACATTGTATCATGTCATCTCAACAAGAATAAATTAAGTTGCTGACTTTCATGCGGATCCTACATGATTTAATTACGTTCACCACAGAAACATGAAATTATTTTGTTCACATTACAAGTTTGAATTTTGTAAATGTAACAACCACCCAATTTCATTTTTTTGAGCGAAAGAAAGACGAGCTTCTGGTAATAATTCCCACTTAGTTTTCAGTTCTACGTTTGTTAAACCGCAAAATGCTCTTATGTTTTTCATCTCAGATATTTTGCTTTCTCCTTAAATCTGGTGGCCTTATGGGACAGAGATGTAGAAAGCAGGCACAGAGCAACAGATACGATACTGATGAAGTATGAAATAGAGGAGTTGGGGTGGAGGTGGGCTGCAAAGTGGCTTGCAGATAGATAAGGACCTGTAGGGAGAACTGTTCATGTACCACAGGGAAGTGACCTGAATGCAGACTCTCAGAAGCTGAGCTGTTGCCTTTAAATACTTTAAATGCTTCCCCCTGTGTGAAATTTGCCAGTTAGATCAGTAGAAGGTAGCTGAGTCATCACCTGATGATGTGGGAAGAAAACATGCACTACAGGTCTGTCTTTACAGTCACGTATGAAAGGATCTCCCTCCCAGTGCAAGCTCTCCCAGCACTGTCAGATGTGGTTGGAGCAGAGCGTGTTTCCTGTTCACCTCAGGTCTCGCAGCGGGATCGTCGCTCCGCAGACGCTCGCTGCGCTGTCACCACTGGTAGCACGCCGTTTAGCTGACATTCAGGGAAAAGCCTTCGTGTTCCTGTGCTGCCCTGCTTCCCTGGGAGCTTCATTGCTAACAGTGATGTGGTATTCCTGCTCTGCACTTCATAGACATGAAGGTTGTCATTGTGGTGCCGGTAGTCTCGTCTCTTCCTTTGGACCGTGGAGGCTTTTCAGTTCGTCCTGGCTTGCGATCCAGCTCCTTTTCTTCCTAAATTAACTTCTCTGATGGATCGTCTCGAATCACTTCATCACTTGTAGTTTTTGGAAAAGGGAGCGTAATTATTCATATATGCAAAAATGTGACGTTATGACCTTGATGAGCTATTTGGGACGAGACTTAAATGAGGCTCCTTTGAACACATGTATGCGTTCAGTCATTTGTGTACAACACGATTTCCTGTAGGTAAAACACAAAGATTTTAATCTGACAGTATCTTAACTTCCTGTTCCTGTCCTGCTTGAAGTTCTTTTTATGTGAAATTGGTACAGAAGGGATTTTTTTTTAACATATTAAATAATATGTATGTGTTAGTCCCCGTAGGGAAATTACTCCTCTGCATTTAACCCATTCACCCAGTGAAGCAGTGGGCAGCCACCAATGCAGCGCCCGGGGAGCAGTGTGTAGGGACGGTACCTTGCTCAGGGGTATCTCAGGGTAGCCGTTCAGTGGAGTCAAACCCCCAACCTTCCGATCATGCGGCAACCACTCTACCTACTGAGCTATCCCTGCCCTATTTTTATATTTGAACCAAAAATCCTCTATTTGCCTTCATACTTCTGTCCTGCTTTTCATGAAGATTTACAGTCAATCAGCAGCAGCTCTGGTATGAAAACAGTGAAGATGTTGGACTTCTCTTCTTTTGAGTTTGCGAGGAGACAAACCCATGCAAATATTTTGAGAGAAATAAATGCAGAGCCGCTACAGCCAGCTGCCTCTCCAGAGAGTCTCTCATTCTTTGGGCAGATTCTGGCTTCACAAACTTGGACTGCAGCTGGAAACTGTAACAGTTTATGCTCACCACTCTCATCCTCTAGTGTTGTTTTCACTTGTCGCACACGTTGGTTTGCACATTTATATAAATTGTGTTGATGTCACAGCATGTGTGAGCAGTGACCAACAGGCTGAACATAGCTGCAGCATATGTGTACTACAGTAGCATGTGAAGCAGAACAAGACTGTGGGACGAGAGGCTGAGTGGAGAGGCAGCTGGATGATGCTGGACGACCTGGTGACCCTGCTGTTAGGAAAAAGAAACAAGATGAAGATGGCCAGGGCTAGTTTCACAATATGGACAAAGTGATTGCCATTCAGTAAATTGGTTGGCCAATCGTATTTTACGCTTGTGTGTAAACATTTTTTAAAAATTAGTCACTAATTAGTGTTCATGTGGTTTAAGAGAGGCCTGACTTAGCAGAAAATCTTTGTACCCAGCACATTTGAGCTTCTCTGATTGCATAACCGAGATGAGGGTGTGGTTGTTGAAATAAAGTAAACACGTTTTTATGAGATGTTTTCAACAGAGTGAAGTAAATGTCCTTATTTTACTGGGCTTTAAAAGAGCGGCTCGTCATCGCTTTCTTTGTGCGGCTTCTGTTTTTTTCAGACTTCGAGGGCATCTTGTGTTTTTTTGTTGCCCCTGCAGCTTGTTGCTGCTCTCGCTCCAGCTGGTCCTGCTGAAGGAGGCACATTCCCAGACCCCCACAAAGCCCCGGGGCGTTAGGGTCACAGTAGAAGGCGGGTCGGGGGTGGATTCCCCAGAGACGGAGGTTTGGGGGTAGATTGGTGGTGACAACAAAGAGCGGAGGATGGGGGGAGAGGGAGTGGCAGCAAACATCAACACTGACTCTGTCTGCACGCACAACAAACCAGTTGGCAGGAAATAAACAATGGGTTTGCACGCACTGGTGAAACCTCCATGCAAGAGTCGAGATGTTTGTTTAAAGGGTCTTGTTGTTTGATATGTTTGGGTTTTATCTATCAAGCCCACAGTCTGCAGACTCTGCTTCTAATGTTCAGGCTACTACGCTTCAGTGTTTCTGAGAATCTGCAGCAGAAGGATTACCAAAGACTAAATGTCTCGTTTGACATTTTTAAGCCTTGTAAAGGTAGTGGAACAAGCTCTGAACACAGTATTTTGGTATCACCTTTCTAAGGTAAAAGCTTCTTAACCATCTCAGATTTTCTTAAAAATTCAAAACCAACACGAAGGATCGGGCAAAGAGTTAGCACCGCCTCTTCATATTCAGTTTTTACCTATACGCCATTCCCAAATGGAAACTGGGTCTCTTCCTTTGTCTCAAACTCTCCGCTTTATGTTCTGCTTCCTCTGGTTCACCTGATCTGTCTCTCTTCTCGACCTCTTGCCCTCTTTGTATGCTTTTCTCTCTCACACTCTCTGAAGCTGAAAATTGAATCTGAACCCAACACTCGAGGGACGGGACTCTTTCAAGGTGAGACAAAGACATGAAGAGAGGGAGAGAGAGAGAAGAGGACAAAGTGGGTGGGTGTGGAAAAAAAAGAGTGGAGAGCTCAGCTGAAAGTTAAACAGTGATGAGGAATATTAGTGGAATAAGAAACGATGGAGAGCGCTGAAAGATCATGATATTGTCAGGAGATGAAAAAGTGACTTCTTTAAATCACATGCCTGGACGTGTCGTCTCTCTTTGGTATGATAGTAAATATCTTTAAGAGAATGAACATCATCGCTGTAAATGTATTGTTATCTAAAAAGATAACAGTTGGAGTTTCCATTCAGGCCCACAGATGAAGAAAGTTCCAAATACAAAGGTTATCAAATCAATAAATCTACCCAGAATCTAGATATGAGCCGGCGTCATACGCGTATCACAAACAGCCCACTGACAGGACTGCAGAGTGGCTAAATTTACAAAGGAAGATAAAACTATCGAGTGAAAGAAGTGTGAAGAGGTTAAATACGGAGCCCTGCAAGGGACATTGGAGAAAAAAAAATAAAGATGAACTTTTGCGAGATCTTGCAAAATAGGCCGCATCCTTCCGAGCCCGCCAGCTCAATGCTGACCGGGTGGTCGAGGCACGATGTGCCCAGAGTGCGGTGTTCCCTCTGGCTCTAGTGGGCCTCGAACTCCCGGTCAGCTTCGAGCAGGTGGGTAACAGACGTCTCCGAAGACTTTTGCAAATATGTGATGTCTTGATAAACCGAGCAGATATTTGAAGTTAGTTACACTTTCTGTAACCCAGAAAGAGTAATATTAAAACTAACTAGCTGCCGCCAATGTTGGAAACTGGAATTGGCTGGGCCGCGCTATGAATTCTTGGATAGGTTGGACCACAAAGGATACACCCACCCATCAATCAAATTCGGGGAAATGAAGGATGCATTTGAAGCAGCCTTCAAATTGAGACAGCCTTCGTCGCCTGGCTGTGAAGTCATCGGCCTTCAGATGCACCCTGTGAATGATGCGGCCTATTTTGCGAGATCTCTCAAAACCTTCTCTCGCAGAAGTCCCTTGCAGGGCTCCGTAGTTAAACACATAAATCAGGCTGAAAACAAGACCGCTGCTGCAGACAAAAAGCACTTTATGAACCTGTGTGAATTTTAAATGCTCTGCTCAGTAAACGTGAAAAAGAGCTAAAGAGCTGAAAAAATTCCGACTGTGTCAGGCAACAGGACATCGGCATCACAGCATTTATCATTTTTTAATTGCTTGCAGCCAATAAGATAATAGCAGAAATCAAGCAGCTTCCAGGAATCCCGATTTCTTACTGATGCTATTCAGGAGAAACAGGCAGACTTTTTATTATCTCTTAAAACCGCAGGAAATCAACCACAGGTGAAACTAATGAGGGTGGACAGACAAAGGAGGGAAGGAAACAAAAGCAGAAAGTGAAAACACATGTGACAGGTGAGAAACGTAACCTTCATAGTAAAACACAAACACAGCAATGTGACAGGAGTGCCCTGAGTCAGTGTTAAAACCATTTTTTTACCCCGTCCCGTCAGTGCATTAGCATATGTTTGCAAAGGCTGTTGCATAAAAATGTCTGACTTGAAACTGCTGTTCCAGTTGTGCAACACCGCCGCGTTTAAAGCTCACTAATCCTCGAGAAGCAGACCGAAGAAAGCTGAGTTAGTGTCCTGCAGAGTGTCAGCTTGTTTTCTGTGCAGAAGGAAGTCCAGGGAAAGTGAGATGAAGAAGCTGGAAGGGTCAGAGCTCAGCTTTTCTCTCTCAGTTGTTGTTGTGAAACTCTGCGTGTCGAGTTACTGTTACTGGGAGGCCTCCTGGGGGGGCATCACTCACCGCCTGTGCACACACATATAGGAAAGCATGTGAAGGCATCAGTAAATATTTATGTCCCTGCTGCTTCTCGGGGAGTTTTTTAGCCTTAAAGTGTGAGTTCACCCCTAAATTTGAATTCTCCTCTGTCCTGTAGTGCTGTGAATTTCCCCCCTGAAAAAACAACGTCGCTGTCCAGAAACCGTGAATCTCGTTGCATGTAGGAACTGTTTTCTTTCTACTGAACTACACCCAGCAGACCAGTATCCATCTGACCATGACGAGAGGCTGAAGATTAAAGAGCTGTACTGTTGGTAGCTGCACACTTCTTTTGTTTGGCGCATGTAGACGGAAAGAAAACAGGGGTCCAGTTCAGTGAGAACCAAATCTCAGTGCGACATAAAGGATTATTATGAAGTGTGAATAATGCAAACTCAAGCGAGTCCAAGAATAAAAATAAGAAGCAGGGAATGAACATAATGGGGTCTACTTTAATGTTCAGGAGCTCATTTTATTTATTCAGCTTAGGTAGTCGCCCTAATCTCAGTGTTAAGATTACAAAAGCTGGCGCAAGTTTGCAGTTTGGCTGGAAAAAGAGAAAGCAAAGAAGGATGAAAGAAGAAAAAGTGACGGCATCAGACAGCAGGAGGGTGAGAAATCAGAACGAAGTAATGAACAAAACAAGAAACAAGAACAGAAAGTGTGAAAGCGATGACAAAAGTCGAGATGAAATAAAGCGCATGAAGCAGGTTTGTCTTATCATCCTCTCAACCGCTTCCTCTTTTTGTCTCGTTTCGGTTTTATTGCTGTGGGAATGTGCCACAATCCGGTCTCGGTGCAACCTTTCCAAGTGTGTCAATTTGAATTTTTCCATCCCTGTCGTCATAAAGACTCCGGTGGTGTTCATCAGTCTCGCCAGCCCTGAGCCCTGCTCGAGGGCGCTCGGGGGGCCATTTGAGGATGATGAATGGAGAAGTGGAGCTACGAGGTCGAGGAATATTTTTCGAGAAGTTGTTAAAATTGCAGTAGTTTCGGCTCATTTGCTTCTGGCCGGGTTCAGGTTGGGTTCAAACTGGGACACGTCACATTTGAAAGATGGGGAAGAAATCTTCGTCGTCCTTTTAACGGGTGGAGGAAAGTTAAAAAGGATGATGTCACAATGTTTCGGTGCACATCTGATTTAAGAGGGTCTGGGGGAGCAGGGGGAGCCCAGGATGATACTGGATGTGCATCGCGCTGTATGCTAGATGCTTGCTAAGCTCTGCTGAGGAGTCCTTATTTAGATTTAGTCCAAGCAAAATGTGCCAGACTTTAAGAACTAAGAATAGCGAGCACATAGTCTTTACACCGCTGCCAGCGAATGTGATTTCATCCATTCTGGTTTATCTGGCTTTCATAGAATTAGAAATATGTACATTTGAACACAGAATAAAACCTTCCCACATGTAACATACTGCATCATTTCAACCCTCGAGTGACTGAGCTGTTTTACGGACTAAAATAAGGTTTAGATTTTATATGGGAAAACTTTTAGTTAATGTTTCTGTTTGTGGTTATCACACTGTTTCCTTTATCTATGACAGATACTCCAAAGGATGTTAAAAAAACATCTCATGTCTCAGTTTATTTTCTCACACTTACCTGGGTCAAGCCAGTCAAGCGCATGCCTCATACCTCCTCTCCGGCTCCTCTGGAAGGACACCGAGGTGTTCATAAGTCAGTCGAGAGGTGCGATCTCTCCAGCATGTCCTCGGTCTGCCCTGTGGTCATGTCCTAGTTGGACATGCCTGAAATACCTCATCTGGGAGGCATGCTGGTCTCCCAATTCAGTTTGGTCCTGGGTTGATGGGCTAGCCAATGTATGATTCAAAGGACTCCTATGATGATGAGAACAAGGAGTGAGGAAACCTCAGCTGAACCGGGGATACCGTGCAGCCAGGCCTGGGGGATGGGCTCATTCGAGGGGCACTTGGCGGCCGACCGTAATCCACAGTGTAAGAACGAGCCACGTGTGTTTGTCCAATCTTAGCTGCTTAAACTGGCTGTATTTATTGTAAACGATTAAAAAAATCCAGTTTAGAAAGTTATTTGTTACTTTCAAGAGTCTGTTTCAAACTAAATCTGAACATCTGGTTTGCAGATGTGGATTTTTTAAATATTTTGTCCAAAAACACTTGAAATGATGCCTTTTGAAGCAGCAAACCTCACTTCTCTCAGTCTGTTTGAGTTCAGTGAAGAAAATCACAAAATAATCATTGGAAGTGTAAATTTACAATATAATCAAAGCCTACAGAACAGAAAACATACATATATTTCACACTGCTTGTTTCACCAATGACCCAACCCGACTGCCTTTGGGTTTTCATGATTTCAAGTCACAGCAGCATCTAAGGATTTTAATTACTGGTAAACTGTTGCTGTATAGACAGCAGTGAAAAATGCCCGCTGTGGTTTCAGTGACCCAGTGTGATGTATTTAAATTCTGTCAGTGACCCAGGGCCTGTCAGCTTTCTGTCATTTATAAAGCTGATAAGGAAGGACGCCTGTGTCTCCAGGGTTTTCTGTGACTCGCAAGGTGTTTGAAATGTCACGACTTCCTCCAGCTGACTGGTTCAGCTTCAGGCTCAGTTGGTAGCGTGAAAGCCTTGTAGCTGCAAACAGCAGAGATCTTTAGGTTGCTGGTTTGAGTTCGGCTTCAATGATGTTGTTTTTTCTCACACACAGCGCTGAAGCATTTGGGCTGAAAGACAAACGCCGAGTCTAAGGATGGTATCTGGTGAGAAGAGTCAGTGTTGTTTACAGTTGTAGTTTATGTTTATGGCAGCGGGTCACAGTCACGGGGTTTTAATTAATGCTGTCATATTTATTATTTAACCCAATTATTCATCTTCTTGAAATGTGCACTTTTATTATGCAGTAAACGGAACTAAGAAACATTTTAAGATGCTAGTGAGTGTTTTGACTGTAACAGTCATTTATATCAGAAGAGAGGTTGTGCGTCGCCTTCGATAGCTCAGTTGGTAGAGCGGAGGACTGTAGGTGGAAACAGCAGAGATCCTTAGGTCGCTGGTTCAATTCCGGCTCGAAGGAAGCTGTTTTATTTTCACATACACTACCAAAAAATGCACACAGCATCCAAGGTAATCATTTTGGGTGCTCGTGTTCGATGAACTGATTGTTCTGAAGGTAGCAGAACGACTTCCAAACAGTTCGTAAACAAAGAACCAAAAACAGTTAAAATCCTTCCACAGCTTCACCTACAGAAACTCTGTGAGTTTGACTTATTTTACACAGATCTCATCTTCGCTCAGGCTCCACTAAATCGTAAATGAGTTTACAGGGGCAAAAATCACAGAGCTGTAATGTGATGTGGTGCGCTTGATTTGTAATACAAAACAAACTGAGAGCTTAAGAGCAAAAATAAATGCAAAAAAGGTTTCTATTTATAATGCTTGGTCCTGAATACACATAAAAATCTATTTTACTGCTCAAAACCCCGTAAAAAGTAGAATTTAGGATCACTTGGATGTTTTCTGGAAACACAATAAATACAGATCATTAAGGAAATGTACACGTTCAGAGTTTTCCTGCACAGAGGAATTTGGGACCAAAGAAAAATCACGTACGCTGTAATAATCATGTAGGTAAAGAGTGACACATGGAGTCTGTGAGACAGGTTCAAGCTTTCTAAGCAGATTATTAAAGTGTGGCTGATACGAGAAGTGTGAAGAGGAAGTGTCGGCTCATCCCAGACTTTCTCACATGGACGAGAAGTGACCCGACCCTAACATGTGTGTGCCTGCTGGTCAGTCTGCAATGATGTGTGTGTGTGTGTGTGTGTGTGTGTATGTGCGTGTGCGTGCTTGAATGCAGGGAGGGGTCAGTGGTAAAGACAGAGAGAGAGAACAATAAAGACCAGATGGCCAGTTTCTTTCTCCACCTGCTTCAGGCCTCTTTGTGCTCCCTGAGCTCTGTAATATTCACACGTTTTCCTTATTTACTTTTGCTGTTGGGTCTCCACCACACACACACACGCACACACACACACACGCACACACACGCACGCACACACACACACGCAGTGTGCATTCTCTTGGCTTCATTTAACAACTCATTATGTTGCAGTTTTCTTTTTCTTCGAAGCAGAAATCCAGGAATCGGCTACACCCAAAACACGCTTCACTTGATTTCGAACGTGAGCGACAAGCGAAAGCAGCTGAGCGCCGCGTGCTGATCCGACTCTGACAGATGGATGATTTGGGAGAGGTGTGGTACTATAAGAGCAAGGGACTGTGGCTATGAAGCTTTCCCCATACGACACACGGACAGACACACACATGCTCGTTCCTACAGCTGTAACTGCTTTAATCAGACCCTTTTATGGAGGACACCCAGCATACCTACAGTAAACACACAAGTACACAAACACCCACGCCCAGTTTCTCCTGACTGACTGAGAAAACCAGTATGAAGGGAGGGCCTGAAATTCATATTTGAGAAACAGGGAGAATTCCTCCCTCACATGCATCCCACGGGGGGATTTTCCAGCCTGCTGTGCTATTGGGGTTAACACGGGCAAGATGACTGCTGGAGGTTTAAGCAGCTGACTAGTAACCTGCACATTGTTAGTTTGAATCCCTGTTAAGATGTTTGGGTCTCTTTGATTACTGTTTCCTCCACAAACGGAATGATGTGCAGGTGAAGGCCACAGATAATTGCTCTCTCCTTTCTCCCGACTGCACTTTTCTCTAGTTTTCCGGTTTGTAAGTGTGCTTGGCACTACTGGTAGCATGAGACGGTGCCTGCAGGTCATTCACGGGTCATCACCAGTGACCTCTCAGACCTCAGAGGGGTAACGTAACAGGAATGGCCAGTGGTTATAGTGCCTTCCGAGCAGATTCCTCGTCAGCTGATGTAGATTTACATTTTTAGCCGGAGGTCCACGTCTGCCTTGTACTTCTCTGCTGTCTGTATTTGCTGAAACAGGAGACGAAGCTCGCTGAGACAGCACGTCAGGTGTTGTCCAGGTCAGATGTCAGTCCACCTGTCCAGCTGTTTGGTTAAATTTACTGCATTATAAGTGCTCAGTTTGCAGGAGCTGCTGAAAGCACTGACTCCTCTGTACAGGCTCTGTAGGGAGGTGTGTTTTGTTTATGAAGTTGCAGATATTAAATGTTGTGCCAGCTCTAAAATTCTGGCCTTACAACAATCCCCATTCTCTCCACTCACGTTAACTTTCTTTATTGAATATCCAATATTCTAATTTTCTCATGTAAAATATGCTAAACACAACCTCTATGAATGGAGCTGATTAGCTTCACATTTATGCAACCTAACTTGAAGCCATAGCTGGCGACCTGCCTCGATTATGTCAGAGTTTTGGAAAGGCTTTGCCAGAAGAACTGGGTTGGACTGGTTTTTCTGGATCAGTCATGTCATGGCTGATATCCAGTCAGTTTAGTCATGTACTGCACAATTATTTTATATGTTACACCCTGATTAAGAGACTGGCCAGGCTGATGTTTCCACAGATACTAGCTTACTGTTATTTGTGTATGTGACAGCATGTAAACAAGTCCATAAGGCTCCAGCTGAGCGTTTTCACTGTCGCCATCGTGGTGTTTTGAAACTGGAAGTGTGGAGTGGATCTGACTGAGAGGCTGAAGAACAGCTCATTGGCTAACAACTTCCAGTTAACAAGCGTTGTCCTCCTTTGTGACTCGTAAAAAGGCCAAAATTAACTTAATTAAAAATAAAAAAAGACTTGAAAATGCTAACTGAGCTCAGAGCTGAGGGCCTTTTTTCCACTGAAAAACATTATGGTTTCCTGCTGGCCATTAAATATAAAGTGCTTAATTTTTCCGATCTGGAAGCTACGTCCATCTTTTGTAATGCGACTAAAGTCTAACCTTAGTGGTTTGCTGGCCACCGACTGGATGTTGATGAGTTATGGAACTGGTTTGTTTTTAGTTGTCATGCAGCTGTCGAAGTAAAATAAGTCCTGGAAAGGTCAGATGTTCTCAAGCTTAATGAATATTTACAAAGCTATTAACTGTTTTTGCGCATCCAAGGCAACCTTGACTTACCAGGTGGATGTTCGCATCAGTTGGATTGAACAACTGGTCTTTAACCTGCCAGCTTCCCAGTAACAATAACAGGAATAATGGATTGCATTTATATAGCGCTTTTCTAGACACTCAGAGCACTTTAAAATTGCACTATTCATTCACTCTCACATTCACACACTGGTGGAGGCAAACCACAGTTGTAGCTAGGGCTGCCACAAACGATTATTTTGATAGTCGACTAGTCACTGATTATTTTTGCGATTAGTCGACTAATCAGATCGTGCATCCATTGGACGTAAAACGTACAGCTTCTTGCACCAGCAGCATCTGCTCTTATATAACTATCATTAGCTTACAGCTTGAAGTGTTTAAGGTATGTGCTAACTAAAAATAAAGACAAGATGATAGTTTATTAAATTTTAATGAAATTTGCAGATTGTTTCGATGAAGTTTAATAAACTCCTTGTGTCTGTGAAGGTTCTCAGTCATCCAGGTCATCGTAGTCAAAGGAGCTTGCAAAGAAAAGCGTCTGGACTTCTTTAAGTTGCTTGAAGAAGTTTCACCTCTCATCTGAGAAGCTTCTTCTCCTTGCTATCTTACGGAGCCCCGCAGGGGACATGGGAGAAAAAAAATTAAGACGGACTTTTGCGAGATCTCGCAAAAGTTTTGCGAGATCTCGCAAAACAAACTCGGGATCTCGCAAAACTTTTGCGAGATCTCGCAAAAGTTGAATTCCAACAATGGCGGCAGCTACTTAGTTGTAATATTACTCTTTCTGGGTCACAAAATACACTTTTAAGATATTTTGAGGCGTGAATGTAGTTGTGTAAACGTCAGATACCTGCTCGGTTTACAAGACATCACATATTTGCAAAAGTGCTCCGACGTTTTCGGAGATCTGACACCCACTAGCTCGAAGCTAACGGGAGGTCGAGACCTACTACAGCCGGGAGGAACACCGCTTTCCCGGCACATCGTGCCTTGACCTCCCGGTCGGCTTCGAGCTGGCGGCCTCCGAAGAATGCGGCTAAAACTTTTGCGAGATCCCGAGTTTGTTTTGCGAGATCTCACAAAAGTTTTTGTGAGATCTCGCAAAAGTCCGTCGTAATTTTTTTTTTCTCCCATGTCCCCTGCGGGGCTCCGTACTATCTAAACTCCTTGCTATCTAAAATATAACGGGACACCGGAGTATATTCTCGAGCATCTCACACTTCTGATGATCAGCTGTCTGCTTGACGTTTATTCAGCTGTGTAAAAACTATAACTTTAATCTCAGCCAAACCGATTTACTCAGGAACAAATATGCACAATGTTTTGACCGTAAGAAGTAGCTACACAAATCATTTGATGCTGTCTGTATTTGGAACCTTATTAAAAGAAAATTCATAACAATGTGTCCCGAGACTGTAACATGTGCTGTAGGTTTTAACTTGGCTGTTGCTAGTTTACTGTTAGCTGTTGGTACACAGTTCTTCTTTTAAACCTTTTTAAGTAATAATCGCTGTAAATGCGTAATTAATATTCCTGTTTTCTATGAATAACATTGGATATGAAGATGCTCCCAGATCGGACGTCAGGAAACATTAGGGCCGCAGTGCAAAAAACGGCTCATGTGACTTTCGCAGTTATCTCGAAATGAGCTGTCAAGGCCGTGTGATATGCAGAAAAAGATCGGTATGCACACGGAAATCTTTCAGATGTTGATACTGTGTTCAGAAACAAAGGGCAGCTCGTCTTCTCTGTGATAAGACCTTGGCCTGCTGAGTGGGAGTCTAGCACAGATTAAGCTGTAACTACACACAAAGTACACAGATGCAGTACAGCGAATCCTTTTCCCACAATGCCTCCTCCTCCTGCTTTTGTGTACAGAGTGTGGTGTTCTGTGTAGGTATGCACTAATCCAATATTTTGATCAGAGATCAGATTTGAATCAGCGATCTGGTTTGAGCATCAGTGACAATGAACAGCCCTGATCTGTCCTGTGTTTACTTTGAGTGTATTAGCGGCGGGGGATCTAACGGCGGTAGCTATGTCTGTACTTGCTAAAGGATTCGTATTATATGTGTTTTTGGTGTTTTCTGGGTTTGACGCAGCTCTAACCACAAAGGAATGGCTGCTTGAGCGTTTTGCAGGTTCTTCTCACCAGAAAACACCAACAAGTCGTGACTGAACTTTAAATTCTCGCTCTCATCTTGGTCGGGGTCATACCTCACATTAAGACCTTTTTGGATCTCTCTGCCTCTAAATTTAGGAAATGTCTGGCCAGATTTCACATTTTGCTGTCACGGTGGGCTAACATCACGAAGGACAGACAGCCCTTCTCCTCGGACAGACAGACAGCGGCGAGGGTCGGCCTCAGTCTGCCGTTTGTCTCAGGCTGAATGAACTTGTTCTCTCTGCAGTTCGAAAGAGAGAAATTACGTTTCTCATGGTAATCAGCAGGTCAAGTGCTCCCTGCTGTGCTGTCCATTCAACAGAGTGTGAAGGAGGAGGAGGAGGAGGGGAAGCACCGTTTCTCCTCTCTCCCACACACTGAGGATGTTCTTGTGAACTCCTGTACATCTCCAGGCACAAAGCAGAGTTTGATATCTCAGTTCGATCATTCGCCCTGTCTCTGTTTCTTCACCTCCTTTGGTGTTTTTTTAGGTTTGTGTGCTTATGCCACTCTGCCAGTATAACCTCTTTATAACAGCCTCTCACACATATGCCCTCCTGCTCTTGCCCTGGCTTTGACTGAATAGCCCGTTCCCCTGGAGACAGTGGTAGTTTCTGGTTGGTTGGCTTAGGGAGCCTCCTGCCATCCCTCGGCCCCACGGGGAGACAGAGAAACACTGTTCTCAGTATTTCTTGTGGTATTTAAAAAAATCTTTTGACTGTTTAGCAGACTGTTTGTCAGCGCTGTGTTAGACTGAAACTGAAAACGCAACAATACGAGCATGTGATTGTCAGAAGAGGACTCTCCCGTCCCCTTTGTGGAGCTGTTGTGGTGGAAACTCATCGAAGTATTTTAATGAAAATCATGCATGCAGCTCGAGAGGCTGCATCATGGAGCCATCAGTTGTTGCCCTTTTCAGTTCCTCTCAGCGTCTCTGCTCTTTCTGCAGGCATGCTGCCTATTAATGGGAAATTAGATTATTATTCACTTAGGGGTGGCCGATCAGGCCACAAGATCATATCTCTTGGGGTGGAATCGGGATACATCTAAATCAATCCTCCCCACAGATTTAGTTCAGCTCATGTGATCAGACTCGAGGCAAATTTCTCTGCTTCTCTTTTCACTTTTTTCATATCTTTATTGGAGTTTTCATGACTTTCTTTGTTGGGTTTTGGGTCTGCTGTGCTGTTCTGTTTACAACAACAGTTACTCCTCCGAGATGTGCAGAGTCTCCTAAGTGTTTTACAACCATCTGTGCTGACCGTTAGTTCGTGTGAGGTTGAAAAGTTAGGGCAGTTCATTAAAATTAAGATTTTCTACGATGTAAATACCTTCAGATTTCTAACTCAGGCAAATATGAAATATGTTAAAGCGTGATTATTTATTGCCAGTGGTTGTTGAGATTGACTAAATCATACAGGGAGTGCAGAATTATTAGGCAAATGAGTATTTTGTCCACATCATCCTCTTCATGCATGTTGTCCTACTCCAAGCTGTATAGGCTCGAAAGCCTACTACCAATTAAGCATATTAGGTGATGTGCATCTCTGTAATGAGAAGGGGTGTGGTCTAATGACATCAACACCCTATATCAGGTGTGCATAATTATTAGGCAACGTCCTTTCCTTTGGCAAAATGGGTCAAAAGAAGGACTTGACAGGCTCAGAAAAGTCAAAAATAGTGAGATATCTTGCAGAGGGATGCAGCAGTCTCAAAATTGCAAAGCTTCTGAAGCGTGATCATCGAACAATCAAGCGTTTCATTCAAAATAGTCAACAGGGTCGCAAGAAGCGTGTGGAAAAACCAAGGCGCAAAATAACTGCCCATGAACTGAGAAAAGTCAAGCGTGCAGCTGCCACGATGCCACTTGCCACCAGTTTGGCCATATTTCAGAGCTGCAACATCACTGGAGTGCCCAAAAGCACAAGGTGTGCAATACTCAGAGACATGGCCAAGGTAAGAAAGGCTGAAAGATGACCACCACTGAACAAGACACACAAGCTGAAACGTCAAGACTGGGCCAAGAAATATCTCAAGACTGATTTTTCTAAGGTTTTATGGACTGATGAAATGAGAGTGAGTCTTGATGGGCCAGATGGATGGGCCCGTGGCTGGATTGGTAAAGGGCAGAGAGCTCCAGTCCGACTCAGACGCCAGCAAGGTGGAGGTGGAGTACTGGTTTGGGCTGGTATCATCAAAGATGAGCTTGTGGGGCCTTTTCGGGTTGAGGATGGAGTCAAGCTCAACTCCCAGTCCTACTGCCAGTTTCTGGAAGACACCTTCTTCAAGCAGTGGTACAGGAAGAAGTCTGCATCCTTCAGGAAAAACATGATTTTCATGCAGGACAATGCTCCATCACACGCGTCCAAGTACTCCACAGCGTGGCTGGCAAGAAAGGGTATAAAAGAAGAAAAACTAATGACATGGCCTCCTTGTTCACCTGATCTGGACCCCATTGAGAACCTGTGGTCCATCATCAAATGTGAGATTTACAAGGAGGGAAAACAGTACACCTCTCTGAACAGTGTCTGGGAGGCTGTGGTTGCTGCTGCACGCAATGTTGATGGTGAACAGATCAAAACACTGACAGAATCCATGGATGGCAGGCTTTTGAGTGTCCTTGCAAAGAAAGGTGGCTATATTGGTCGCTGATTTGTTTTTGTTTTGTTTTTGAATGTCAGAAATGTATATTTGTGAATGTGGAGATGTTATATTGGTTTCACTGGTAAAAATAAATAATTGAAATGGGTATATATTTGTTTTTTGTTAAGTTGCCTAATAATTATGCACAGTAATAGTCACCTGCACACACAGATATCCCCCTAAAAGAGCTAAAACTAAAAACAAACTAAAAACTACTTCCAAAAACATTCAGCTTTGCTATTAATGAGTTTTTTGGGTTCATTGAGAACATGGTTGTTGTTCAATAATAAAATTATTCCTCAAAAATGCAACTTGCCTAATAATTCTGCACTCCCTGTATAATTGTGTTTGTGTTACTTGTATTAGAAACTCCGCCCCTATTAGTCGCCCACCATGAAACACCAGCACAGGAGCAGCACGGCCAGAAGTGAAGCAAAGTAAATCTACGACAAGTGACCGGCTCTGTTGGCTTTGAGGGTTTTGGTTTTTTTAATTTTTGCAAAGACATTTATAAAAATCTAATATTTCATATGAACTTAGTAACCTCATCCATTTATTTTTCTCTCACTTATCCGAGCATTTCTCACCCACAGACATGTTTTTGTTTTCTGTCTTTTTACATTTACGAGCTTGCATACGTGTTCTCATTCATTTCAATTGACCTCCTAAATGTGATGTTAATTGACGAGGTGAGGTTCAACATGCCACCCACGCCCATTACCAGTCATGACTCACCTGTCAGTGGAGCCAGAATCCAGGAAAAGGTCACCAACATGTAGCCACACACCTGATATTTAGACTGTAGTATTGATATTTTAACCTTTGCCTCCCTCACCCAGACCACCATACTCCAGTTCTTCTGGTGGGTCACCAAGGTTTTCCTGCTCCAGCTGAGAGACATTATTAATCCAGTGTGTCCTGGTCTGCCCTCACTCGGACATGCCTCGCCTAGGAGGCCTGAGATCTGTGATCTCATAATTCCTCTAGCTTTGTTTTGCTTTTGGTTGCTTCTTTACCCACAAGTGATCATCACAGCAGGTAGCACAGATTTGACCTTCCTGATCCAAAGGGATTTGCATCTCCTGGATCAAACAGAGATTCTTACGTGCACATTTAAACTCTGCATCTCTGCGTGGCATCTTTACTTAGCTGTCCTCAGGACAAAGAGGCTGAAATTGACCCAAAGTTTTGTTTGTGTCTTTTAGGAACCATCCGTCCGGTACGGAGGAGTTTTTATGATCCAGCCTCAGCCCCGGGTCAAGGTTGGCAGTGGGAGTGGGAAAACGACGCAGGCACATGGACGCCGTATGACATGGAGGTGGCCATCGCCATCGAGAGCGCCCACAGTCGTCAGCAGCCCTGCCTCGACCTGACACCACTCGGCTTCTGCTACCTCATTGATTTTCAGAACATGACGCAGGTTTGTTCATGTGCACCCTGAACCTTTCTTGCAGGATGCGATCTTTATTTCTTTATTTCTGAAAATTCATTTTTCTGTCTTCCTGCAGGTAAACAGACAGAGCCAGAGGTGTCGGAGGATCCAGCGGCGTGCTGACATGGCTTACCCCATAGTGTCCGGTCCGCTCCCTGTACCTAAAGGAGGAGGTGTTGGCGCGAGCGGAGGCCTGACTGGGGCCTTGCTGGGCGTTGGGGTGTCAGGAGCCAGCATGGGGGTCGGAAGCTCTGTCTACCCTAATGGAGGATTGCCAGCCACAGCACTAGGCCAGCCTTGTTCTTGCCAGCAGTGCATGCTGGTCCTCAGTGTGAAGGCCAGTACAGGAGGAGGAGGAGGGATACAGACTCTGGGAAGACGATCTTTAACCATGCAGCGACCCAAGAACTCAGCGCCACCCCCCTCTAAATCGCTAAGTCCATCGAAATCAGCCACCCTGGGACGGGGACAGCAGCAGAACGCCAACTCCAGCTACTATCAGACGCTGCCGCACGGCCTCGCCATCTCCAAGAACACCGCCTCCCAGAGGGTGAACGCCCAGCTCTTCGCTCAGTCTCTCGCCGCCCTCACCGCTGGCACCTCCTCCATGGGGATCTCCGTGTCTTCCAGCAGGCCGCCTCCGCCGTCGCTCCCGCCACCTCAGCCCCCCACATCCAACCCGAACCCTCCGTCCGTTCCACCCAAGCATTCCTCATCTTCAGCCAGCGACTCGGTGCCAACCGCCACTCTGATCACCCCTGCCAGCAGCGTAACCACGCCTCCTTCTCCTGTGCCAACTCCATCACCGGTGGTGATGAAGCCGCAGCGGTCAGCATCATCCGCAGCGACAGTGTGCCACGCGCCTTTACCGCAGCGATCAAGCTTAGCCGGCCTGAGCAGACCGGCATTGCAGAGGATTGCCATGGCTCAGTCCAGAGCGCTCATAGCTTCAGGGTGAGTGAACGAAACACACGCAGACGGTTTGTTTTGAACTTTAGCATTTTGTTTGTGTGGAGCCAGAAGTGACCAAAATTGTACAAGAGGGTGGACCATCAAATCATGGCTCTAGTATCCAGGTGAAGAGTTAAAATCATCCATCGTACAGCTGATGAAGGAAGAAACTATCCAAAGACACCAACATGTGTTTTGGAGCAGGTGGGCAGACTGCAGCAAACTAAAACAGGGACAAAGAGTTTGTTTGTGTGCACCACATTCATAGAGCTGAGAGGCACTTAGCATGTGAAGGTCGTCTTTATTTCATTTGAATACACAACAGAAGGTTGATTTGGCGTTATATTATAGTCTTCTAACTCTCATGCACCCTTATTTCTGTCCAAGTGACCTTTAAACCTGCTGTTAAGTGTTATTAGGATGGCTTTGTTGTCTGAAAATAATTTTTCTGGTGGGTCTGTATTTTTAAAATGGCCAACAATCACCTTCAGCCAGTTTCAGAAGTTTTGCGGCCTTAATTGTAGCAGCATTTCCTCTTATTTGTAATAGTTTTCATCCTATTCAACAAAAATCTGCATAGCTTGTGGCCTTGTGGTGAACTGCAGTTTTCCCCTTTGGTTGTAGCTCAGGTAGACAGTGACATGAAAACCAGCTATAGGAAATAATCTCAAACAAAAAAAAGAGGCTTTAAAAATGTGCAGGATGTCTTCTGAACATGTGTGGATAGAGGAAAAGGGATAAAAACGCTGTGCAGTCCTACTTAAAGAGAGAAACCTGCTGTGAACATGTTTATTTGTGCTATAAAGTTGGACTTTTTAACAGTCTGTGGGGAGGAACTGCAGCTTTTCAAGCTGAACCATTAAAATTAGCAGCAGTAAGCATAGCTTAGCTCCCTAAAACTGCTCTTTCCTGCTGTTTCTCAAGTCAAATTTGGGCTACAGCTGGTCTGTTCGTCTCAGCAGACTGGCTCAGTATCTCTTTTATTCGATGTTAACTGCATGTAGTTACACAGGATCAGTATGTGTTTACATTTTAAACAAAGTCTGTCTGCATCTCATACTCATGAATTTCCCACATTGCGCAGTCTTAATGCAGTCAAATATGTACAGACATGCACAATGAAGTGCTCTCGTTGACAGTTTGCACTCTTGCATGTTCAAACATGCACTAACGTTACAGATATGCACGCCTGAGTAAGAGCTGCTAAATATTTACGTACACACACACACACACACACACACACACACACACACACACACTCTGTTTGTAATGAGTCGTGTGAGACTCTGAGTGGCTCTTTTCAGAGGTGGGATTCAGAGCTGTCTCTCTGTTAATAGTTTAGTTTCGGTATCTTAGATTTGTTTGCTCAAAATGGCCTAACTATTTTTCCCTCCTAGCAGTGGCTGACTTATAAACAGGCAGCGGTGAAAAAGAATGAGATTCGGTGTCTGGGACGTGCCTAGTGGCTTTCTTAGAAGTCTGAAAATCATATTTTTGATGGGGTTAAAGCTACGGATACTATTTAGTTTGGATTCTAGTAAAAACATAGACAATGTCGAAGATTGATGTAGCTTCCAGATCTGTAAAGTGACAGAGTTGCCTTAACTCTGCATTCCTTTGAAAGGCCACCAGGGGGCGATCCTTGTGGTCACAGAAAGACTTCAGTCCTGTAGAAGTCTGTGGGAAACCGGGCCTCATCTTCCTCCCTTTGTGACCTCAGTAGACACTTTCCTGATGTTTTCTGGCCTCAGGTGTTAGTTTCAGGTCGTACTGAATTAAACACAAAGATCATTTCGTAAATTATGGTCCTTATCGAGTAGCGTTTACACAGGAGGCAATTTCCTCATCACATATCGCTTTGTTGCTGGCGGTGATTCCAGGTAACCTAGGTAACCCTATACTTGATTTACTTTAGTGTCATATGTCAGTTAACAGAATCATCTGCTGTCATTGGTTGGCATTTTCATGGCTCACCTTCAAATAGAGAAATGTTTAATGCAGGACCCGCCCACTACACGTCACTAACCGGTTATTACGCCTGTCGTTGCTGCATGTCGTTGACTTTCCATGGTCTCTGCTGCTGGTCACATCCTGTATGGATGCCCTTTTAGAGTCTGGAATGTGTGTGCGGTTTCATATCTGGTTTTCAAAACACCCTTCATAACGAGACTTGGCTAACGCTTTGGGGTCTGTGGTAAAACATGAGTAAAATCTATATTTCCACACTAGAAATAGTCGTGTAGAATACTCGTTTATCTTATTTGAATATCCAACAAAGCCCTCGCAAGTGATCCATGCTGCATAAATGCATGTGCATGTTGCGCTGATGGTGCATGCAAGATCGTGGTTTCAGAAAATGTAATAAAGAAGTATAATTAGAGTTTTAGACCCAACAGTAAAATAAAATACAAATAAACCAACCACCCTCACCCAATGAATTCTGGGGTCCTTGAAATTTGAGATTTAAACCTGTTAATAGTAATGGCAGATAAATATAAACAGATAAATGCTGGTAAAAAGTAAAATCAAGACCAGACTGGAGATCTAAAAGGTTAACCCGACCTTGGAACTGTTTACTTGCATTCCTGTAAACTGTGTGTCCGAGTCAAATAAATAAAATTCAGCCGAGCGTTGTGCATGTCGTCCATCTGTGAGGCGGCATCTGGAGAGCAGAGGAGAGGACGGACGAGGGAGCGAGGAGGCCGTGGGTCAGCGGCCAAAAACAAATAAATAAATAAATACGTAACAGCTTCATGGTCCGAAAAGGTCTGAGCACAGAGGAAACTAAGCAAACGCAGCAAAGAAAATCCAGAAAGCCTTGTTTACACTGACGCTCAAACTGCTACTGGATTCATTCTGAGGCTCTTTTTTCTCTGAGAGAGGAAACTGAGTGTTCACACAGCTGAAGGTCAGTCATCACTAAAGTCTGTTTCATGCAAGAGAGCCAATGAAGACGTATTTAAAGCTCAAAGATGTCACGGTGATATTTTGAGGGGTTAACTCGTGCATTGAGTAACTGCAAGAAAAGCCAGCAAGTGCTGACCGTTAACTTCAGACAAATTCCTCCTTTTTCATTTTCCTGAACTTCAGACTGCCACGGCTCAGTTTCCTTTAGGTTTTCATGATTTCATTTTGATCTTCTGATGCTTTACCGACTGTACTTGATTCACCTTTGCTTTACATATTCACTTATTTTCAGCTGTTGGGCCTGAAAAAAGAACATGTTTTAAATCTCATAACCTTGTGTTAAACTTAATTACCAAAGATTACAGAAAAAGAAATGAAAGAAAAAACCTGATGTTATAACCAATCCCAGAAGGTTTATCCCGCCTACAGAACTATCTGATTGGTTTTATAGCACAAGTAAAAGCCAATTAGCCGATTATGGTGAGTTAAGGCAGCGTCAGCAGTATCGGCTACCTGTAGCTTCAGGATGTGAAAAGTGATGCCGACATGGGAGCGACTTACACTTGCACTATTTCACCCTGCAGGGGGCGACTGTTGAGCATACTACTCATTAAATAAATAAAATGCTCAAATGTGGTGGATATTTAATAAATCACGATCATGTTTGAGTCAAAACGACCCGGGTTTAAATTCCCATGCAGAGGGCCGACTGAGTCCACCTCCAGTAGTTGCAGAAGCAGCGTTTTTGGGAAACGTGTTGCTCTTTCACCCACGTAGACTGATTTCAGTCAGTTTACAGTTACAATCAGTCTTCAGTACTGCAGCAGAGAAAAACTAAACCACAACTTTCCATGGTGTCACTCAGCAGTGACTAAAGCTTGAAACCAGTAGTTGTGTCACTCCTTTCTCAGGAAAAAGCCTTCCCCTGCACAGGAAGTGGTGCGTTTTCAGATCAACAAACAGGAATCTTACAGACTTTAAAACTGAAATCAGGCTCAGACAGTTTGAGATGTAGATTTTGATTTCTCCTCCTCCCCCCATCCGTCTCCTCCCTCCTTGCCTGTCGCGTCTCGGTGGTCGGGGGCCCCTTGGACCCTCATTGTTGGTCTCCACAGTAACCTTTGTTGGATTATCCAAGCCTGGACTGCATTAGCAGCACAATACCGAGCCTCTGCTGGGTTTCACTTCTTCTCCTCCTTCCCCCTCTCTCTCATCTCAGCTCTATTCCCTTTCTTCATATATGAATACCTTTCTCTTCATTGCAAGGAGCTGCTTTTGCTCTGCTTTTTGAGCTATTTTAAGCCTGACTTTACTTTAAGAATTTCCACACTGGGTGGATATGGTGGAATAACCCCCGGTATAGCTGCTGAAGAAGCTGAAGCTTCATATTCAGTCATTCTAGGTGAAGGAGAGGCAGACAGTGTTTGCTTATAACCCCCCAAATGACAGTGATCAAGGGTGTGTGTGTGTGTGTGTGTGTGTGTGTGTGTGTGTGTGTGTGTGTGTGTGTGTGTGTGTGTGTGTGTGTGTGTGTGGACAGCCTCTGTCTCAGACAGCGACTGAGACAAGGAGGGGAGGGGAGTCCATGACAAAGAAACGAGTCAGCAAACTGTCAAAAGATTGATCACATAGTGCTGCAAGAAATCAGGCCAACCAAACACACACACACACAGGCGCTCCGCTGCCCGGCTGTGAAGGCATTTAACACACACACACACACACGCACACACAGTAAAAGTAAATATTGACGGACCTAACAGGAGCTGCAGTGCAGAATGTCTTATCTCTCTCTCCAGTGGGGGATTGTGGGAAAACAGGACAAAGGGAGTGATTGAGTTGGGGGGGGGGGCTGCACAGACTCAGCATACTGAGGGAAAATGAAGCCAAAGTCGGGGGTGAGACAAGGACGGGGACAAAGGGGCGACACCTGTTTAGTTCACCAACAGGTTGCAGTCTTTAGCTTGAGCGGCCTGTAGGGGGAGCTGTAACCACAGACAGGCTGAGCTCAGTCTCATCTGGTGCTTTTCACACACTCACACAAATGATAGAGGTTTTTATTTGGTCATTATCTGCAGGTTTGGGGGGGGGGGTTGAAAATAACAACAAACCCAACCATTAAAAAAAAGCAAATTATCGATAAAAAAAAGTCCCAAAGATGAACAAATTCCAAAATAAACACAAAACAAAAACAGACATGAAGTGGGGAAAAATAACGACGGAGCAACATGGAGAGAACAGGATGGTGTGACTGTGCACACGCCGCGCCCTGAGTGATGTTTGTGACCTCACGGTGATGTCACAGTGACCAGTCTCCATTCATCGGTGTCGTGTTTCACCGTGTCCATTAAACTGCGGTCAGATTAGTCTGATTCTTTTCCCCGGTTTAATTAACCATAAATTATTCATCACCAATCAGAAACACACGGTTACGTTATTTTATATGAATTACAATGTATCAGTTTCTTTCTAAAACTAGAAAAGTGAAGTAATATTGTTCCTGGACAATTAAAAAGATTTCTTTTCTTATTAGTTTACTATATTTCTCATAGGTTTTCTCATAAATTCGCAATTTCTTGCTAATAAATTAGTTTTTTCCCTTATTATTGTTTTTCTTTTATCCCTTATTTTTCCAGCATTTTTTCTCACACATTTAGAAATGTCTTGTATTAAATTTACAATTTTCTTCTTGTAAATTGGCAAATATTTCTTTTTTAATTTGCCTAAATTAATATTGAAACATGGTACCAGGAACAAAAGTCTGCTCACATTTGCCTTAATCAATCTTTCAGCTCCAGGAGAAAGTTGAACCTCGAGGAGTGACGAGTGAGCCGAGACAGCCAGACCAAACATGTCTGCGTTATACATTTACACCAATTACAGAGTTAAACTCGGGGCAGCTCCGACAGCCTCTTTAGAACATTTACATAACTTCATCATGAATATTTCTGAACCTCTGATCGAGCCTGCCATTATTCATTCAGCACATGCCCCTCCTTCTCCCAGCATGCATTTAAAATGTCGCACAACCCGTCCAGCACTTTCTGTCACATCAAATTTTTTTTTTAAAGCAGAGGAAGCCTGCTCGGGTGTGTGTGTCTGTAAGTGACTGTGTTATTGTCTGCTGTCTAAATCAGTCCAGCTGATGACCATCTGGGCCTGAGGGGAGCGGGAGGAGCAGCGGCGGAGGGATGGAGGGATGGAGGTGAAACAAAGCCGAGGGAGTGATCTGGTGGGAAGCAGGCGGAGGGGAGGAGGGCGGTTTGAGGTCGTGGGGGGTCAAGAGACTCGTCTCATTCATCCCCTTTCCCCCCCCCAGGCGCACACTCGGTTTTTTCTTTTTAAAAAGTCTCTTTCTTTGCCGCTCGTATTTCCATCGGCGCTCACGGGCTTCCTGCGTCTGCTCGATTACTTCCTCCTCTCCCAGGAGAGTGGACTTAGATGGAGATGAAGATAATATTAGTTCTGTTTTTATTCATAATTATGATGTACCTGTTGTTGGGCTGATACCAACATAGAGATGTGATGAGCTCTTCAACACGCAGCATTTTAGGGAGTTTTCCAGGACACACACAGCTCTCTGAGTACCCTCCTAAGTACAGAGGTGTCTGCAGAAAGAAGAGAGATTTTCCTTTGAATTACAGTTCAGTGAAATTCCCTTTAAAGGTCATATTTAAGGGAGAAGTGTGACCCTTCAAGATAAAGCTGAGATTTTTCCTTCAGGAGATGCAGGAGTATGGAATAAAGGCAGTCAGCACATCAGTGGGGCAGCTGGAAAGTGTGTTAAGTTGAAGTCCACGAGGCTTATCCAGGATCAGACTGTCACTCTCTCCTCCTGCTAACACAGCAGCTTATTAAATATTAATAGATCCCGTGAGAAGCAGCAGCGATTAGCACCCGTGTGTGTGTGTGTGTGTGTGTGTGTGTGTGAGATCGCCGCCGTCGTTGTCACTCGCCGACTTGATCCGGTGCAGATCCAACATGGTGTCGGTGTTTCCCCTCTGTCATCAGCGAGCGCGCTGTTACTCGCGTGTTGTCATAAATAAATCTTTAAGCGCTTAAACGACTTTGAGTGCACACGACAGCAGAGCGCTCATTTGACACGCTGAGCTCGTTAACGCAGATGGAAATATGACGAGATTACGACGTGATAGTCGTCCTGCTGCACACAGCAGTTGGATTATTGTTAAAATAGACCTTTGATGTGAACTGATGTGATTCAGTTGTTGGTCCTCAAAATGCACTGATGGATTCTGCTGGAGGAGGATGAGGGATGGGCGTTGTGAGGATTTATCAGTACCAGTATAACTCGACACTGATTCTTGTTGTATATTGAAATAACGTAACTGAATAAAATGGATCGGATGTCTGATCCAGCTCATTGCATCACCATTGATTATGCTGTCCGCGTTCTTATGAGACACTGGGAAGCTCACCGGTGATATTTTACTCATCTCAGCCTCATAATAAGCAGGTGTGACACATTTTTGCACGCTTGCCTCTGAACACCATCACACTCTGCACTGGATAAATCCAGCCTGTGAAAATATGATTCTGCATGTAAAAATGGCTGTAATTCTTAAACAGTAAATGCAAGACTTTTGTTAAACTCTTTGAGTTAAAGCTCAAAGTTTGGACTTTGAACACATCTTGATTGTTTGATTTAAAATCTTCTGTGTTGATTTTTTTTTTTTTGTTGGCACATTGTCCAAAAGTTTATGGGCTGTCAGAGCTGATGGCTGCTGCCTCAGGCTGTAATGATGTGTACAGGGATGTGGGTGCACTACGTGCCTCATACCGCCTTAAATAAGTTAATAGTGAGTGGAGGGCTGACTGCACGCTAAGCAGGGTTGATCCGTTTATTGTTAAGGCAAAGAGTCTGTTTGTGTCAGTGCGTTATCCTGCTTTAAAAAACAACAGCTGTATGTTTTAAGAAAACAGTTAAACCTGTCCTAAAGCTTTTTAAAAACCAAATCAAAGTCTCGGGGATTTTCCTTTGATGGTCGACCAAAAGCCCTCCGGTGGGCGCCAAATTATTCATATGCGGGGAAAACGATAAATCTCGTCTGGTACTTCTTACAAAACAAAATTTCTTTGTATCAAAATCAGTAGAAAAAAATTTAAACTTGAGCTGTTTGAGTGAATATTGGTATCATTTTAAAAAACGGTGACTCTGTAATACTTTAATCAACAACAGATTAGAACAGAATCGTCATAGTCGGGTTTTTATTCATCCATTTTTATTCCCGTGCTTCTATTTCAAACTAAATGTGGTTTGTAGAAATTAAAATTTGTTGTGTAGAAACACTGAAAAATCAAAGCGTGTGTCTAATAAATCGGCTCCTCTCTGTCTGTTAGCCTCAGTTCACTGACACAAACACAGTGTGCGGTTTGCAAGTGGAAAATGCAAATGATCATAAAAACACAGAAACTGTATGTCCCGCTAGGCGAAGCGGATCCACGTGTTTGTGGTAGGAGAAATAACACGACTGCACACAAGCAGCTTTGGTCATAAACTGAAATCGTGTGTGAGAGCTGAAGGCAGAAAGTGTGTTCACTGTTGTGTTATTTGTGTTTGGAGGTTCTTGGTATTCGAGTGGATCTCTGCGTATGTTTACTCTTCTTCTCCTCACACCTTCTGTTTATCTGCTTATAAGCGTGAACAAACACCTCTCACACACTTCCTGATGCACACAGATAAGAGTGAGTCACTCGCTCGTGCGTGGTCATGCGTCGCTGAGTGAGGTAGGTGAAAGCTGCTTAGTGGCCTGTTAAAGCTTAACCAGCAACAGGAAACAACAGATCATCGCTGCCGTCTCTCAGGCCTGGCACACGTTCCCTGTTTGCATTTGTGTCGTGGCAGGGGGAACTGAGCCAGCCCCTTCGATAGCTCAGTTGGTAGAGCGGAGGACTGTAGAGGCTGACCACAGTGATCCTTAGGTCGCTGGTTCAAATCCGGCTCGAAGGAGGTGCTCTGTTTTCTGTCCTGTTGGGGACACAACGCTGGATTTTGAGTGTTTGCTCAGTGTGTGTGTTTACCATAAACTGTACTTAAAACATGGAAGTCACTACCGGTTTGTTATTCTGCCTTCCAGATACCTCAGAACTCGGATGTCGGAAGCACGTTCAAGGAAGTGTTATTTAGAGAGTCAAAAATACACAACAGTGAGAGTACAGAATAAAGCTTACTGTTCAGTGCTGCCATCGTGGAGCATCTGCTCCAACTGTCTGAGTTGATGGTGTGTTCCGCCAAAAACTTAAGGAACGCATCGTTAAGCCCAGTCTATCAGCTGTGTGGTCATCAAGCAGGAAAAACAGAAGAAAGACGGATGATGGATGGCTTAAAATGAAACACAACTAATGAAAGCAACATAAAAAATGACGTTATTCTTTATTTTACTCGTCACCATTTTATGACCAAACAATATTTACAAAAAAATAAATAAGAAACTCAACGCCATAGTTAACTCAGTTCAAATAAACATAAGTGAACTTAAATCAGGTCAAACTGCACACAGCTACACTGACCTGATCATCCCCCCCCCCCCCAACACCTGCTTTCATCTGCTTAAATAGTCCACTCAGCCCTGGACTAATCCATTAGGTATGTAAGGCAAACATTTCTATACTCAAACCTGTGCAGCTACTCTTTCCTAGCAATCAAACTCTGCAGTGTGTAGTCGATACATATTACAACAAATCCATTTCTCTATAAACACTCTAAAATCAGCTTTATCAAATAACACTCGGTCTCTTCTTGTGACCTTGTGACCCCTTCCTGATTAACCAGGAAGCTATAAATACAGGAAGTGAAAGTGCATTTCCTCCTTTTGCTCCTGGAACAGAGGTGGGTAAGGTGAGTTCAAACTAAACTGGTTAACCGTTGAAATAAACAACATGTTAACTTCCCAAACTTGTCAGAATTGATTTAAACCAGGATGTTATGTTACGTAATCTGTAAAAGTGCAAAACATAAACAAACCCGGGATAGTACATGTTTGCCTATTACAGAGTACATATGAGATATGGCTAAATCAAAACAAGAATGTTAACTAAGAATATGGACAAATGGTGTTCTCACCCACTTTGTCACTCAGTCAGATCCAAATGAATCAGTGAAAACAGAAAAAGAGGAAATATGAGAGTTGCAGATTTCAAAATGGGCTGTGGTAGTTTTAAATCTGGTGATTGAATGTTAAAACAAGCTTGTTGAGTGATCTGCAGTGTGTAAATATCAGAATAATAAAAGTAATAGTCTGTTAAAATAATAAGACTTCCTGGACAGTCTGTTGTAAGCTGTAGTATTTTCAGTTTTCACCTGACCTGGGGCTTCAGTGTGAAACAAAATCAGAAAAAACATTGATTATTAGAAAGAAATTCACTGGTGTGAGTCAGTCAGTGTGTGTTTTTGCAAGGTGGTGATGACGATGGGCTTTGTGACGAGGCAGGTAATCCCAGCAAGCAGCTGTGTGACGTCCATCTCTTTGAGCTCAGTGAGCAGATGGAAACTCCGAGGATTAGCTCTCATAAACACACACACACACCGACAGCCCGGCAGTCCTGCACACACACCTCCAAACAAAACGGTGCACCGAGGAAGAAGACGCGTACGTGACACATCGAGGAGATAAAAATAACGAGTGAATTTCTTCTTTATTTGGTTCCATTTTTGTCTCTCTGCGCGTTTACCTGTGTGAAAATGACAGTCATCAGTTTTTCTTAGTGAGTATTGAGGTTTTGTGTCTGATCTGAGCGCCTGTGAGGAAGCGTGGAAACACATCGGACTAAACGGTTTGTCTTCTTCTCCTGCAGCGTGCCCACCGTCCCGGTGAAGAACCTCAACGGATCCAGTCCTGTTCACCCTGCACTGGCTGGTAAGAATTATCCAAGACATTCAAATATCTCAATACAGCTACACGAGGGAAACCGAATAACTGGCCGTTTATTGCAATAAAAAAACGGGATCCACGACTTTTAACAGTCAATTCTGCTGTTACCAGTAACATCATTAGCACATAAGTAGGTCAGGATCTGATGGCAGGTGTTCTTCTGTACAGTCTGCCGGTCACCTTTTCATAATTCCTGTGCTCCACCACCAGATTTTTCCGTGGCTGACTATCTAATTTTTTATAAATATTTGAGTATATCTCTTCCTCTCCTCACCCCAACCGGTCGCAGCAGGTGGCCCCGCCCCTCCCTGAGCCTGGTTCTTCCTGTTAAAAGGAAGTTTTTCCTTCCCACTGTGCTTGCTCATAGGGGGGGTCACGTGACTGTTGGGTTTTTCTGTGTATGTAATATTGCAGGGTCTACCTTACAATCTAAATGCACCTTGAGGCGACTGTTGTGATTTGGCGCTGTATAAATAAAATTGAATTGAATATAAACAAATTTAGCGTTAGTAAGAATGCAGAAACCACAGCGCTCTTCTCACCAGACTGTTTCTTTCGGTTGTGTTTCAGGGATCACGGGAATCCTGATGAGTGCTGCCGCTCTGCCCGTGTGTTTGACCAGGCCTCCGAAGCTCGTGCTTCACCCTCCGCCTGTTAGCAAGAGCGACATCAAGCCGGTGCCCGGCTTCGGCCACTGCTGCAGGAAGACCACCAAGAAACAGGCTCGCAAAGGTACGCGTGGTGATCTCTCCATTTTGTCCTTTCAGCTTTCACAGTTGTAGAGATGTTTAACCATCAGCCGCAGGTTTCATCCCGTCGTCTGCCGTCCTTCTCTCTGTGCGCAGGTAAAACTCCAGAGGAGGTGGTGAAGAAGTACCTGCAGAAAGTAAAAAGTCCACCAGAGGAGGTGAGACCTCAGTTTTTTATCATGAAATTCCATACCACGTGCAGGGATAAAGGGGAATGAGCCTTTCCTCTGTCTGAATATTTCCCAGGACTGCACCATCTGCATGGAGCCACTGGGGGGCCCGTCTGGATACAAGGGTCCAGGGGTGGGGCCTGTGTCCAGGGCGGAGTCAGTTGGACGGCTGGCACAGTGTGGGCACCAGTACCACTTCCAGTGTCTGGTGGCCATGTATAATAATGGCAACAAGGACGGCAGGTTAGAACCAGACCACGCTCCTCCTCATCGTCCTCTCAGGTTTTAGGAAAGTCCTTCGTTTAATGGATCTGCTTCCTCCTCTCTTCTCAGTCTCCAGTGTCCCACCTGTAAAACCATCTACGGTGTGAAGACTGGAAACCAGCCGGCAGGGAAGATGGAATACCATGTCATCCCACACTCTTTACCGGGCCACCCCGACTGCAAAACCATACGCATCATCTACAACATCCCACCAGGCATTCAGGTACCTCCAACACTTCAAACACCTGGACCAGCGGCCCTGTTTGGCCCTCACAGGTGGCGTTTGACACCCTCTAACGTTGCTCCTCTCCTTTCAGGGACCAGAGCACCCGAATCCAGGGAAGCCCTTCACTGCCAGAGGCTTTCCCCGACACTGCTACCTCCCAGACAGCGAGAAAGGACGCAAGGTAACCACCAACAGACGTCCATTCATCCCGCTGTCAGATTTGTTTAGTGTTAGATGGTTTCGGTTTGGGTCGCCCAGTTTTGGAGATGTCAGCTGTAGAATGGGAGGCGGAGACTTCTGCTACCAGGCTCCTCTCCCGAGGTACCACCTCTCAGTCTGGGTGACCCCTTTGTCGTCCTGCTAAATTCTCAAGCTGATGGGGGACTTCCCATGATGCACTGGGCATTCCAATTGGTTAGTTTAGTCCCTTACTTCCTCCCCACTTTACCAAGGTCTTGTCACTGTGGGGGTTATCTTATTGGTTTTCTCTCTCTAATACCTCACAGTGTACAGTGCCTATAACCAGTCTGCAGTCAGCGGGGAAAATATGGATGTTTGATTTTAGGCTGGGCTGAATCTCAAATTTTTTTTTTGCCTCTCCTCAGGTACTCAGACTGCTCCTGGTAGCGTGGGACCGCAGGTTGATCTTCTCAGTCGGTACTTCAAGCACTACAGGAGAGTCGGACACCGTCATCTGGAACGAGGTAACTTCAGACCTAAGAGTGAATCAGATTGGTTGTTAGTTTGTGATGTAAAGACTGACACGTTCTCCCGTCGCTTCCCTTCATTTTAAGGTCCATCATAAGACGGAGTTCGGCTCCAACCTGACGGGCCACGGCTTCCCCGACCCCGGACACCTCGACAACGTCCTGGAGGAGCTGCGAGCTCAGGGCATCACGGAGGACGACGCACTGATGGAGAAGTGAGAGGGCAACGCAAGAGGAGGAGACAGAGGGTGGAAGGGAAGAGGAGGCGGCTGAACCATGAAAATAATAGGAGGGGGAGGAGACAGAATCTCTCTGCCAGCAGTTAGCAGGGGGCACAGGGGCGATTTGGGGTAACGGGGGATGCTGAATTTGTTTAGTCACATCAACCGCAGTGAGTGGAAGTTTGAAGAAGCAGCAGCAGCTCTAGAAAAGCCAGAGTGACGAGGAGGAAGAGGTGGATTTAGGTACTAAATGACAGCGGTCAGAGTGAATCAGTACTAATAATAACAATAAGTTTACTTTACTGGGAAAGAGTCAAAAAAAGAAGGAAAAAAAGTTAGAGCAGTTCAATAAAAACTGGGAGAGGAAGGACAAAGAGAGGAAGACTACGGAGCAGCTTGGGGCTGTAAGGACAGAGGGAGGAGGGGCAGCAGAAAGAACGAGGGATGGTGCACGGACGTAGCGTAGGATAGGAGTAGAGTAACACTAACTTTTCGGAGAGGAGGAGAGGCTGAGTGCTGCCTTTGTTCAAACCACCTGCTCGCCTGCGGTTGAAGTGCAGTGCTGCGGCGCCCCCTGGCGGGTTTTCTTTTGAACTACATGTCAGTCTGCAGGCTGAGTTATCCACTTTATTTCCTCATTGTTACTATAGTCCTCCTCATTTAGTTATTCCATATTTTACCTCTTAACCTGATGGTTTTACACGAGCTCAGCTCTGTGTGATCATGTGTGTGTGAAATGACTAAAGACCAAACCGACCCCCGCTCACCTGCTGGGCGCCTTCGGAGTCTTACTATCGAGCCACTGTGGTACGAGTTAACCTTAGACACAGGTACCATTTTCTTTATTTCATTCTTTTGTTCCTGACAGATCAGAGTTTCACTGGATGCAGTTTTTCTCTCTATGAAGCGTTTCATTAGAGCTGTGATGAACGTCTCGGGTAGCAGTTAAAGAGGAGGGAGACACGAGCGTGAGGATGGGATCAGATTGGGCAGGAGGTCTGAAGGTCAGGAGATCTGCTGAGTGACAAAAAAGGGCTGTTGCACGCTTTTTTAAAAAGAACAATATCAAATTTATGGTGTTGTAGGGCTTCGTTATCACTGGGCTTTGGCCAGCAGTGACCTCCTTCTCACACTAGACCTGTTTGCAGCTGAGCATGAAGCAGACGGATGAGAATTAGTACCTTCAAAAACAGGCTAATCTGAGGGTGAAGGTTAATCTGTAGATCTGCCGGTCAAACGATGTTCCTGTGGCCCTGAGCTGCAGGTAGGGACCAAAGGGATAAGATTGAGGACACAAGGAGCAGAAATGAGACTCCTCCACAAAGGTATCTGAGGAGCTCATCATGCAGAAGGAGCTCAGCTGAGGTGTTTTAGGCAGGTCCACAAAGGAAGAGGCCCTGGACACGCTCGAGAGATTATGCCTCTGAGCTGGTTCTAACGCTGTGGTGTTGGAGGAGGCTGCTGATAGAAAACAGATGGAATCTCCTTATCTCTGAAATATCTGCATTTGTAGAGTCGCCAGTCGAATCTGATTAAAAACTGCTTCAAAGGTTTGACCACTTAAAAGCTTTTTAGCCCACAAACATTAAACATTATAAACATCTCTGGCTCCTCCCATGAGAACAGAAACCACACTAGGTCTTCATCTTTGCTGCGCCCGCCCACCACCACACAGCTCAAACTGACTTCTGATTGGCTCTTTTGGGGGGGGTTTCAAACGCTGTGAGATGGGCCGGAATAAATGGCAATAAATGGGGAACTGTAGAAAAACATTGCAAATTTCATGATTTAAAATTTTCTTCTTCTTCGGGAAATGTTCTCAATAGCTGTCAAATAAACAGCTAGTGAAATGTTTTCCTGAGTATTAGGGCCGTCACAGCACCACCATCCAGTTTAGGGCAGCCTCCTGAAAACATCACCGTCATCCGACACGACCACGACGTTTGTGCTGGCCTTTAGCCACACCCACACTGTTATCGTTTGAAAACCAATCGTAAATCCTTAACGGACCAATCAGCACACATTAGCACCAGGATTGATTCATTTGAGTATATTTCTTCCTAGGATTCATTTAAGAAAGCGTGCTCCCACCCTGTCTCTCCACTTGTCTCCACGACTGAAAACTTTTTGCCCAGTCTCTGAGTTGGGTCTCTAAATGACCTCTTATCTCGACGTCTGTGTACTGTGTATGCCACAAACATTCTCCCGTTTTAAGCTTTTATTTTGGTGAATACGACAATGGTACTTCCTTCACTTCTTTATTACATTTTTTAATGGTATTTAGGTACACATTTGCTTTTTAATAGCATATTTCTTGACACTATTATAGATTAAATTGCCTTCTTTTCATTTTTTTGTACATTTATGTTGTATTGATTATGCTCCTTTTTTTTGTTTTGATTTTTTTATGTCATAACGTGTTTACAAAGACAGTATTATTAAATATAATGTCTTTTTTCCTCCCCCCCTGTCAGTGTACAGAAGCTGATTTGCATCATCTTTTCTTTTGGAAAAGGAATTTGATGGTAGACTTTTATCTGAGTGTGACATGTAATGAATTTGAATAGAGAGTCAGACACCTTGTACACTTGCTGTTCTGTGAGGTTTCTACATATCAGCTGTCCTGCTGCTGTTCTGCAGACATTTGAAGGTTTCGCAGCAGATATTTGTAGATGGGATCGTCCAGCCTTCATTCAGCAGCAAATAAAATATCTGAAAATGTTATTAAAAAAATCACAACTTCCTCTTGTGTTGATGCAGTTTCAGCTCTTTGGCTCAAACACTGCACAGCGACTGAGGAGAATGCTGATTTTGTATGATCAATTAGGTCTTAAATTGTCTTTTTATTAATAAAAGAATGCTTTGAAACAAACAAAGTTTCATTTCTGTTTGTCTTGACTGGCTCATCTGGCTGATCCGGACCTGAAGTGTGCAGTGTCTGAGGCCGTTTGAACACTTTGAAATGTAGGTTTTTCTTTTTATCCATGAAGGTGGGAGGTTTGATGCTGGGTGTTAGTATGGGATAGGGAGAAAGGGACGGGAGAGCGTCACAGACATGACAAGGAAAGTGTAAGTATTTCCAGAGTAACTGCTGGAGTGTGAATGATTACTACAAGAGAAAAATAAAGAAAGACTGAAACTTCATTATTGTGTTGGTCAGATCTTTAGTGGCTGCAATGAGGGACGTAAACTAGAAAAACAGAGCCCAGTGGGTATTTTGATCAAAACAGCTGTGACGCCGCTCGGTCCATATCCCCCTTCGATAGCTCAGTTGGTAGAGCGGAGGACTGTAGAGGCTGATCACAGTGATCCTTAGGTCGCTGGTTCGAATCCGGCTCGAAGGAGAGGTTTCTTTTCACAAAAACTTTGGCCAAGATCTCTGTATGTGTATAACGCGGACATACTAAATGAAACACGATTTTTTGCACGTAACCGTTTTGGCGTATACCTCACGTGACCTAATAGGTGTGTCCACGTGAAATTGAATCGCTTGAGTAAAACATGATTTATGCTCAAACAAAAGACGTGTTCCCTGACCGGGAATCGAACCCGGGCCGCGGCGGTGAGAGCGCCGAATCCTAACCACTAGACCACCAGGGAGTGATACACGTCAATCCTGAGTATGACGATAAAAAGTCTGCTAAAGGTGATCTCAGCCAATGATATAGCTTGTTGTTCTTTAACCTGGTTCTGCTAACATTTCTTCCTGTTAAAAGGGAGTTCTTCCTTGCCACTGTCACCAAAGTGCCTGGTCATGGAGGTTCATATGATTTTTCAGGGTTTTCTTCATTTTCTTCCTATCATTGTAGGATTTTTACCTCACAATATAAAACACCTTGAGGCAACTGTTGTGATTCTTACCTTACCAGCTGTGAGTAAATTGAATTGAATTGAAGAACTAAACAAAAAAACAAACAAAACAAATTAAAGTGAAATAATTATATAATTCCGTAATTAAGCTATAACATACATTTTCAAGATGTTTTTTTCATCCTCTTATATGTCCATACTCTTCTTCTTCATCAACCAGATCTCAGGACTTGAGATGAAACCGAGTGGTGTGTCCACTGGGGGACAATGAGTTAAATAGGAGAATTATGTCTGGCTGGAGTGAAGACCAGCTTCTTTTAAGGTCTGCTTAAGTCCATCCATTCTGCAGTTTGTGTGAAGGCCTGTTCTCCCAGTGCCAGTGTAAAACTGATTTGATTTGAACAGAGCTTAAATATGTTTTTCAACCCCGTCAGTTTCATGGGGATATCCTGCACTTATAAAGTTACACATACTGAAAAATGGTGTGAGTCTATGAACTGTGAGCGATTTTATCTCGGAACCCTGTGACATAAATAATCAACAATTTCTAGATTTTAATGATAAAATTAAAAAATAATGAAAAAAAAAACACGCCGCCGGTTATTTTTTTAGTACTTCCGGGGTGACTGTCATGGCGGCGCCCATAACGCTCTAGCGAAAGGAACATAAACACGTTCATGAAACGATAAAGCGCTGTGGAGCGAAGCAGCCATGAAATTCAAAGATCTGCTGAAGTGGAACGCCAGAGTATCTGCCGTGTACGCGATTGGTATTTGGACCATGGTCGGCTCGTACGCTTACCTGAAATACACAGGTCGCTGCGAGGTCGCGCCAGGTGAGCGACGTGAACTGTGAAATTCACACATGCGCAAACAATATTCTCAAACTGAAGTACGCCGAATTATTTAACAGCCTCTTTTTGATTAGTGTCACCGGGTATACTGGCAGATGTTACTCATTTAATGTGAAGAAACTGAAGAAATATTAAAATGAGATGAATCTAAGAGGAGCTCTGAGACGTGCCCCTTTCTTCCTGCAAATGCATGCAATAAGTTACACTGGAGGCTGCGTATCCAGCTTACATACACTGGATACGCAGCTTACATCACGTTCTGCTGGTTGGTGAGAGAGGAAGGAACCACAAACAGGACAAAACAGAGGTTACTGACCTGCAGCTGTGGCGTATAAAGAAACAGATTCTCTCTCTAGTCTGAAATAACAAATTTCATTTATTTTCAATATCAGCTGATCCAGTTTGTTTACACAGTGCTACCCTTTATTGCTGACACATATATTCATAGAAGTAACTGATATTGAATGTTTATGATTTCCCTCCTCTTACTCAGTGAAAAAAGAAGAAGCGGAAGAGCCGCAGGATCCAAACCAGGAGGTCTACAAGACGGCACACGCCAAAACTGTCATCACCTATAAGAAAGACTTTGTCCCGTACACCACAAGGATCTATAATCTCATTTCATCCTTCAGCAGCGATCGAGGGGCTGGAGACGACAACAAATGAACCTCTCCAGTTAATATTTATGTATTTCTGTGAGGACATTATAATTTTTTTGTTTTTTAAGGAAACTCCAGCTGCGTGTCCACCTGTCCTGCTCTGATGGCCTCAGCCAGCTTTTAGTATCAAACTGTAAACAGTATTCAGTACTGTTCTGTAATTCAGATGCTCGTGGTGTGTAAATAAACCCCCAAAATGCTGAAATCTGTTTCAGTAGAAAGATTAAGGGTTTATCTGTGATTCATATTATAGGTTGGAACAGGATTTGGGGCCTAGTGACGTTTAATCCTGGATTTTCAGTGTGACAGAGGTCGTTTACTTTTTACCTTATGTTTGACAAGTGATGTCAACAGTTGTGAAGTCACAACCAGCTGACCAGTCAGTTCTCTGGAAAATAAAACCACGACTCCAAGAAGATCCTTCAGACCACAGAGCTCACATTATAATAAGATGTAAAGTTTTTCAACAGCATTTAAAGTCTTAGTCTTTCCATGATAAGCATCAATAAGAAATACGCACTGGAGCCTTGGTCTACACCACAGGCCAACAAGGCCGTGATGGAAGAGGACCTGTTCGTCAAATAAGACTTGAACCAGTGCCACAAACACTACAGTTCTGAAGATGTGAACTGAACATCGGGAGTTGCAGAGTTGCAGTCTTACACGCCTCTCTGCAGCTTCTCTCCTCCTGCTACCCCCCCAAAAACCCATCTCCATAGAGACTGTGTCAGCTTCCAAAAAGACAAAAAACAAACTAAAAACCAGCAACAAACAACTTAAACATAAACAATCAAAAAGAAAGAACAGTACAGTATCCACATCTGAACCAAAGAGTAAAACAGTGAAATGTGGATTATTAAATATTAGGTCTCTCTCCTCCAAGTCTCTGTTAGTACATGACTTAATAATTGATCAACAAATTGATTTACTCTGCCTTACAGAAACCTGGTTGCAGCAGGATGATTATGTTAGTTTAAATGAATCAACACCCCCGAGTCATTCTAACTACCAGAAACCTCGAAGCACAGGCCGAGGGGGCGGTGTGGCAGCAATTTTTCACACCAGCCTATTAATTAATGAAAGACCAAGACAGACTTTTAATTCATTTGAAAGCCTGATGCTTAACATTGTCCACCCCAGCTGTGAAACTCAGAAACCAGTCTTACTTGTTATCATCTATCGTCCACCTGGGCCTTACACAGAGTTTCTGTCTGATTTCTCAGACTTTATATCTAATTTAGTTCTGAGCTCAAATAAAATAATTATTGTGGGTGATTTTAACATCCATGTAGATGCTAAAAATGACAGCCTCAACATGGCATTTAGTCTGTTATTAGACTCAATTGGCTTCTCTCAAAATGTAAAAGAACCCACCCACCACTTTAATCACACTCTAGATCTTGTTTTAACATATGGCATAGAAACTGAACATTTAACAGTGTTTCCTGAAAACCCTCTCCTGTCTGATCATTTCCTGATAACATTTACATTTACAATAATTGATTACACAGCGGTGGAGAGTAGATTTTATCAAAGTAGATGTCTTTCTGAAAGCGCTGTAACTAAGTTTAAGAATATAATCCACCCACTGTTATCATCTTCAATGCCCTGTACCAACACAGAGCAGAGCAGCTATCTGAACGCTACCCCAACAGAGGTCGATTATCTTGTTAATAATTTCACCTCCTCACTACGTACGACTCTGGATACTGTAGCTCCAGTGAAAACTAAGGTCTCTAATCAGAAGTACCTGACTCCGTGGTATAATTCTCAAACACGTACCCTAAAGCAGATGACTCGTAATCTGGAGAGGAAATGGCGTGTCACAAATTTAGAGGATCATCATTTAGCCTGGAGAAATAGTTTGCTGCTTTATAAGAAAGCCCTCCGCAAAGCCAGAACATCTTACTATTCATCACTGATTGAAGAAAATAAGAACAACCCCAGGTTTCTCTTCAGCTCTGTAGCCAGGCTGACAAACAGTCAGAGCTCTGTTGAGCCAACCATCCCTTTAACGTTAACTAGTAATGACTTCATGAACTTCTTCACAAATAAAATTTTTATCATTAGAGAAAAAATTACCAGTAATCATCCCACAGATGTAATATTATCTACAGCTACTCTTAGTACCATTGATGTTAAGTTAGACTCTTTTTCTCCAATTGATCTTTCTGAGTTAACTTCAATAATTACTTCCTCCAAACCATCAACGTGTCTTTTAGACCCCATTCCTACAAAACTGCTCAAAGAAGTCCTGCCATTGATTAATTCTTCGATCTTAAATATGATCAACCTATCTCTAATGGTCGGCTATGTACCACAGGCCTTCAAGCTGGCTGTGGTTAAACCTTTACTCAAAAAGCCATCTCTAGACCCAGCAGTCTTAGCTAATTATAGGCCAATCTCCAACCTTCCTTTCATATCAAAAATCCTTGAAAGAGTAGTTGTCAAACAGCTAACAGATCATCTGCAGAGGAATGGTTTATTTGAAGAGTTTCAGTCAGGTTTCAGAGCTCATCACAGCACAGAAACAGCTTTAGTGAAGGTTACAAATGATCTTCTTATGGCCTCTGACAGTGGACTCATCTCTGTGCTTGTCCTGCTAGACCTCAGTGCAGCGTTCGATACTGTCGACCATAATATCCTATTAGAGCGATTAGAACATGCTGTAGGTATTACAGGTACTGCACTGCAGTGGTTTGTATCATATCTATCTAATAGACTCCAGTTTGTTCATGTAAATGGAGAGTCCTCTTCACACACTGAGGTTAATTATGGAGTTCCACAGGGTTCAGTGCTAGGACCAATTCTGTTTACATTATACATGCTTCCCTTAGGCAGCATCATTAGAAGACATAGCATACATTTTCACTGCTATGCAGATGACACCCAGCTCTATCTGTCCATGAAGCCAGATAACACACACCAATTAGTTAAACTGCAGGAATGTCTTACAGACATAAAGACCTGGATGGCCGCTAACTTTCTGCTTCTTAATTCAGATAAAACTGAGGTTATTGTACTCGGCCCTGAAAATCTTAGAAATATGGTATCTAACCAGATTCATACTCTGGATGGCATTACCTTGGCCTCCAGTAACGCTGTGAGGAACCTTGGAGTCATTTTTGACCAGGATATGTCCTTCAACGCACATATTAAACAAATATGTAAGACTGCTTTCTTCCATTTGCGCAACATCTCTAAAATTAGAAATATCCTGTCTCAGAGTGACGCTGAAAAACTAGTTCATGCATTTATTACTTCCAGGCTGGACGACTGTAATTCATTATTATTAGGATGTCCAAAAAACTCACTGAAAAGCCTTCAGCTAATCCAAAATGCTGCAGCAAGAGTCCTGACAGGGACTAGAAGGAGAGAGCATATTTCTCCTGTTTTGGCTTCCCTTCATTGGCTTCCTGTTAAATCCAGAATTGAATTCAAAATCCTGCTCCTCACATACGAGGTCTTAAATAATCAGGCCCCATCTTATCTTAATGACCTTGTAGTACCATATCACCCTATTAGAGCACTTCGCTCTCGCTCTGCAGGCCTACTTGTTGTTCCTAGAGTATTTAAAAGTAGAATGGGAGGCAGAGCCTTCAGTTTTCAGGCCCCTCTTCCGTGGAACCAGCTTCCAGTTTGGATTCGGGAGACAGAAACTATCTCTACTTTCAAGATTAGGCTTAAAACTTTCCTTTTTGCTAAAGCATATAGTTAGGGCTGGACCAGGTGACCCTGAATCCTCCCTTAGTTATGCTGCAATAGACGTAGGCTGCCGGGGGATTCCCATGATGCATTGAGTTTTTCCTTTCCAGTCACCTTTCTCACTCACTATGTATTAATAGACCTCTCTGCATTGAATCATATCTGTTATTAACCTCTGTCTCTCTTCCACAGCATGTCTTTTATCCTGTCTTCCTTCTCTCACCCCAACCGGTCGCAGCAGATGGCCGCCCCTCCCTGAGCCTGGTTCTGCCGGAGGTTTCTTCCTGTTAAAAGGGAGTTTTTCCTTCCCACTGTCGCCAAAGTGCTTGCTCATAGGGGGTCATATGATTGTTGGGTTTTTCTCTGTATCTATGAAGCGCCTTGAGGCGACTTTTGTTGTGATTTGGCGCTATATAAATAAAATTGAATTGAATTGAATTGAATTGAACATCCTGTGGTCCCTCATCAAATCCAGCAGTGAAGTGAAATAATATAGTTACAGAGTCATTAGTATCAGTAACATGTAAAAGGTCATGAAAACGCTGTGTCCTGGAATCAGAACAGACTGAAAAACTCACCAATACTGCAGCTGCTGCAAAAGATCGGTGCAGATCCATCTAAACTTTGATGGATGTGTCAGGACAATATATTTATTTACTTAACGAGAGGATGCACTGTTGCACGTTTAAAGACAGACCTGATTGTGCTGAGGATGATTCAGCTCTTCTGCATTGTTTTCTCACAGACTGTAGATCCTGTTCAATCTTTAAAAACCCAGTAGGATGTAAAAAATCAATTACAATCGGCATTAAAGTACAAGAACTGTGCATATTGAAATCCCAAAGAATTAGTATGTACTATATATTTAAGCACACATTCCGTTTAAATATCAGAAAATTCCCGTATTAAATCCCTATTAGATTTAGGTGGATGAGCAGGCCACACCTCCTCTGCATCTTGACCTGGGGAGAGATAATAATCCCACATTTATGAGTGAAAGCTTGGAGAATGCACGGGTCTCATTAGCCAGCCAGGTTTCAGTCACATGTGGAGGGGCTGTGACCGAGACAGTCTTTGACCACCCGGGATACCGAGTGACCAAAAACAAAGAGGGAAGAGAAAATCCACAGATGCACGTGAACTGTGACTGAACTGTGTAGTGAGCAGCACAGAGCCCACCACCTCTTCCCTTACTGGAGTCTTTGTTGTAATGTTTGCTGTGCATCGCTGTATGAGCTAACCAGTGTCTGCGAGATTAAAGAAATCTTAAAATCGAAGGATTCTCAGGAGAATTCTGGATGCCTCAGTGTACGCTTTAACTGCGAACTGAACATTGTTTTTGTTTTGTTTTTTCTTTTGACTGCAGTCAAGTGGTCTGATAATCGTTAGATTGAGCATGTTGAATTTGAGTAGAACTGTCCTCTGACTTCTGTGGAATCACTCAGTGATGACTCTCTGTACACGTATAGTGTGGGTGTCCAAGAAGAGGAATCCTGTGTAGGTCATGGTAATCTAAGGAGCTTGAAAAGAAAAACACCACTCCCCAGGGACTCTCCACCAACTGGTCTTAGAACTGAAGAAGCCTCTCGGATGAGAGGTGAAACGTCTTCACGCAACGCAAAGAAGTCCAGTCCCAATTCTATTCAAGCTCCTTAGATGTGTCGACTATCAAGGATTTATTTGAACAGAAATTAAACTGAACTGTAAATAAAAATCTGAAATAAAACAAAAGTAAAAAATAGTTTTTAAAAACTCACTGTGATAGTGATGTAGAGAAAGCGGAACCATAACTGTACAAAAACTCATTTTGTCTATTGTCAGTTCTGATATTTAGTGCTGATTTCTGACAGCTATCTGAGAGGAAATCTATCCAGATTACATGAATTTGGGATGTAGACATGAGTGGGATTCACAGGGAAATAGAAGAGTAACGAGAGACCAACAACTGGGACAAAATACAGGAGAGAGAAGACAGAAGTTATTGACCTACAGTGGTGGCGTATAAAGAACCGGGGAATCTCTCTCAAGTCTGCAAAGTCTACAACAGGGGTGTAAAACATAAGGCACAGGGGCCAGAAGCGGCCCAGCAAAGACTCCAGTCTGGACCACTGAATGGGTTTGGAAAATGTGAAGGAGTGCACAGAATTGATATTTTACAGCTTTTCCTATTAATAAAGCCCCCCGCACCCATTTCCATTAATAGTACAACAAATGAATGAAGTAATAGATGATGGATGATAATCATGATCATTTTATTTGTTTTTGATGTTTGCACTGGTCTCATTAGCCAGCAAGGTCTCAGTCACATCCCCTCCATGTGTGACTGAGACAGTTTTCGGCCACCTGGGATACCAAGTGGCTGAAAACAAAGAGGGAAGAGAAACTCCACAGATGCACGTGAAATGTGACTGAACTGTTTAGTGAGCAGGTTATGTTGTTCTCACTGTTTATTAAGATGAATGAAGTCTGTCTAAAGCAGTAATGTTGATTTTGAATCAATACAAGCCATCTGTTTTAAGGCCGCCTTCATGAGAGCTGAAGGCAGATCTGCCACTTCTCTTACCTGCTGGTGTCACTGGTATCTGCTGTACATGAGGCTGGGAGTGCAGGTGGAGGTGAAACAAGTCACCAACTGTCCAGGAAAACATAGACGAGTCAAGGACTGAAGATACAAGACACAGCAGTATTTGCATCTGATTGATCAGCTTTATGGGAGAAGGAGAAGATCCAGAAAGTGACTGGTGGCATTTAAACTGTTATAAATGATTTGTTGGTCTATAATCTATCAGATACATCTGTCATGAATGACATCAAGCTATTTGGGGCCAGAAAGTACATTCCTATCAAAAGATGGACATGGCGATCTGTTTTTGGCAAAGTGAATTCTTATATCCTTTATTTATACAGGAAGAAGTGTCATAGACATTAAAAAATGTTCTTTTTAGGAGAAATCTGCCCAAGAGGGTAGCAGAAATTGGGACAAACATAACATCACAGTAATATAAAGATATTTTAAGCGTCCAAAAAGGAACTCTATTGATTACAGTGAATGTACAATAAGATAATAAGTCCTGCGAGCTACAGGTCATTTCTTTATTCTGTTTATAACACCGTAATAAATCATAATAACTACAGTATTTGCCCATGTTAGCAAAGGTATGAGGCATAAAAATAAACAGAAACATTGAAAACTGCTTTTTGGCACAACACTGGAGAGGAGGACACCTGGTGGTAGATCCGAGGGCTCCACAGGTGAGGTGGAGTTAAAGTCACTGCCCTCTGTGAGCTGTTCCTGGGCTGCGGGTCAAGAGGAGTAAAGACCATCTGCCGCTATTCGTTTTTTTATTTAGCCGACACACCCGCTGGTCTGTACACGTCATTTCCTCAAGCCGTTTACCCTCCCAGGTGTGGGTGGAGCTAAACAGCTCACACAGGAAGTGTGTCCACTCAAACACTGATGCGCTTTCAGTTCGCGGCATCTGTGCGGCTGATCGAAGACGGCTTTGTTTGTGTCTGCAAACAAATATTAATCGTATTTCTTCGGGAGTTTCCGCCCAGCTTTGGTGAGTCGAGCTGAAAACTCTTAACGCAAACATGAAAATTCAGTTTAGGAAGTTTCAGGGGAGAAGGGGATGTTTCGTGAAAGGTTCCAGGTGTTTGCGCTTCTGTTCTGAGGCTCTGCGTGCAAAGCGCCACGTGATTCACGCATCAGTAAACTGCTTTGTGATCTTAAACAGGAGCGTTTTAAAAGTTTCATTTCAGCCTGTTTGTTTTGCTCCCTCCCCTTTGGCCAACTTCCAGAAATACTTTGTCCCCCTCCATGAGCGCACGGATAAACAACGCGATCAAATATTTAAAACTTTATACCCCCGAAAACAAAGGCTTCTCTGAGGAATCTAAAACAATGCGATGTTTTCAGTTTTGGTTTATGTGTGGAAAGTACTAAAAACAAAAATGGAAACCTTAGAATCAGTTTCTGAGTCACGTGTCTGATGCTTTATGTTGTTTACATGCTAAAGTAGAAAAAAACACCAATTTTGTCCTGTTGTTAAAAGACTATTTTTAAAATGTGTTAATATTGAACCCACAAATGCATCAAAGGTGGACGAATAGCAAACCTGAACAACACCTGGCAGAAACTAAGGTAAAACAGTCCACCGTGGAATTTATTCATGACTTAAACTTATAATAGTGAAACAGCGCTGAGTTGCTAATGTTGCACAGGACAGGGAACAAACAGAGCAGAGACGGAAGAAAAGAAATTACAGCAGAACTCAACAGAGAGTTCAGAGCAGGACAATACAAGAGCTCTGCTTCAGCTCACAGGACGTGTTATTCTGCACTGGATAACCAGTGTCTTTCCTTTCTGTTCTCAGTGTCCAAACATGGCTGCTGCCGCCTGTCTGCTGACTGAAGATCAGTTTCTGTGCGCCATCTGTCTGGATGTGTTCACCGATCCGGTCAGCACGCCGTGTGGACACAACTTCTGCAAAAACTGCATCACTGAACCTGTTGACACCGACGTCCCGTTCCAGTGTCCCCTCTGCATGAAGATGTTCTACCCAAAGCCCGAGCTGCAGGTCAACACTCTGATCTCTGAGATGGTTGATACCTTCAGACGGGCAGAGCAACGGCCAGCCACACGGGAAGAAGTTCTCCTTGGGTTAGGCTTAAAACCACTGGCGCTGCTTCTCTGTGTGGTGTTTCTTTCATTACTTTTGGACTGCATGAAATTCAATCATCCTTTGGAAGAAATGAGTAAAGGAGAGAAAGGGGTGAAGATGGAGGCTGAAATCCAGCAGATGATCGAGGAGATGCGACTGAAGATTGAGGAGCTCAAACGCTCAGTGGAGCTCGGTAAAGAGGACGCAGACAGAGAGATGACAGATGGTGCTCGGGTCTTTGCTGCTCTGAAAGAGTATGTCGAGAAAGGTGAGGCCAAGCTCACGGAGACCATCAGAGAGAAGCAGAGACAAACCGAGCTGCAGGCTGAAGGCTTCATCAGAAAGATGGAGCAGGACATCCGTGAGCTGAAGAAGAGGAAGGTGGAGGTGGAGCTGCTCTCTGTGCTTCAGCTGGAGGAAACTGCAGAGATGAAGGAGAAACTACCCAAGATGCTCGCCATGGCCAAGCTGAGGAGGGTCCAGAGCTACGCAGTGGACGTGACACTCGATCCAGACACAGCAAATGCTTACCTCGTCCTGTCTGATGATGAGAAACAAGTACATGATACCTATGTGGAGAAAATTCTTCCCTACAACTCAGAGAGATTTTATTACATTGCTGCTGTTTTAGGAAAACAGAGTTTCTCTTCAGGCAGATTTTATTTTGAGGTTCAGGTTGAAGGAAAGGGTGAGTGGACTTTGGGAGTGGCCAGAGAGTCGATCAACAGGAGGCAAGACATCACACCGAGACCTGCAGACGGTTTCTGGACTGTAGGCCTGAGTAATGGAAATAAATACAAAGCTGGCCCTGATGTCGCTCTCTCTCTGCAGTCTGCTCCTAAGAAGGTGGGGGTGTTTGTGGATTATGAGGATGGCCTGGTCTCCTTTTATGACGTTGATACTGCAGCTCTGATCTACTCCTTTACTGGCTGCTCCTTCACTGAGAAACTCTACCCATACTTCAGTCCTGGACTGGAAAATGATGGTTGGAACTCTGCACCTCTGATCATCACCCCCGTTAATTAAAGAGGGCTCATTCTGCTTTTCTGTATTTACTTTCATCAACAACAGGCGATTCTGATATTTACCTTCAATTGGCAGACTTTGGTTATTTATACTAAACCTCACCAGCAAGATCCCAGGACCTCCATCACTCAGACTTGGAGGTGCTGACCCTCGTAGCGCCACGTTCATGTTGAACGTCACCCTCCTCACCTTGACTACACACTTGATTAGCACAAACACAATCGGAGACAAGGCATGACCCTGCCTGAGTCCAGATCAACCAGGGCCAAGCCTTGGTCCAGGATCATCCAATAACACGATGATGTGCATGCTATTAGAATTCCCAGCAGTCATGTGTGTATAAAACAAATGGGCATCAGGCAAAACCCCCACTGAGCTTCACCAGCTCAACATCACCACTGAGCTTCACCAGCTCCAACAGCACTGGATGAAAGGATGAATTTAGTACATTTACTCGAATACTTCACTGAAGTAAAGTTTTAATGTACTTGTACTTTCTTTGAGTAATCCTCTGTATTTTGGGTGAAAATAATGTATTTTGTCCTCTGTGTGTGTAACCAGACCCTAACTGACTAAATGTCGGACAAGGTGCATGTTTGTGTGTATTTTCCAACTTTCTTGCCACAATAAACAAAAAAGAAAAAGAAGTTTGACTCTGTGGTCTTTCATCATGGTCTCCTCATCGTGTAGTCATCTCTGTTTGGGTTTGGGTTACTGTCAGAAATCAGTGTTAGGTCATTAGCATCCACATGTCAAAAACACTGGTATTTCTGGGGGTAAAACTTTAAAATGTTGTAAACTAAACTTCATCAATTTATTTTAAAGTTTTTATTTGGGGTTTTAAAATAAAACCTGCTCATGTATTCTGCTGTATTATTATTGATAAATCAAAACGGCAGCATAAGAAGGAATTAAAATAATATCCAACTGCAACATTAAGTTAATCCCATACAGCTGATCCAATAAAGGAATTTACTTTACAAGCATTATGACTTTTCTTTAACAGATACTCTATTCTAGCTTCTTTCAGCCCACTGTAAAGGAGGATTTCAATACAAAGCAATGATTAAACTCACTTGCAAACACTTTTGATGTGATGACATCTATATGAGGGTGCAGAATAAAGGATGAAACATGAGTCAGGCTAAAAATTGTGACCAGTGGAAATGTTCAGATTTTCCCACCCACTCCACGCCACAGTGCTGAAGCAGCAGAGCTCCTTCTCCCTCAGACTGATTCAACCTCACTGCCATAAAGAACGCTTTAGGAAATCTTTCCTACAGATTGAAGCATGTTTTTGTATTATACCTTCATGCTGCTGTTTTTTTTAGTTATACATATTATTTATTAATCCAATTTGCACTTCTTCTTCATTGTTTTTAACTACATTTTTGTTTGTTTTTTATCACACTGCAAGAATTTATTTACAACAGTCTCATAGTATAAACCTCTTACTTTGTTGTTTATTTGTTGTGTATTGTACACTGTACGATTTTATTCTTTATCATGCTGCTGTAACACAAAAGTTTAACCTTGTGGGATCAATAAAGCATCTATCTGTCTATTAAAGTAGGCTGTACTCCCCTTAGGTGCAGCATGTGTGCATGCAGGTTCACCTTCACGGTTTTCTGGGACACTTAACTAAGGTTTTATTAATTTCACTCCTGCTTTATCCACTCTGACAGCTCGCAGTAAAAACTGTCAGCTGTAAAAGTCTCGCGTGGGCTTTAATAAATTCCTCCCTGGGGTCCGTTCTCCGTACCTCGCTAAGTAAGTTAGCTGGATTTGATTATTGACGATTTCGCGTGATCTTGGATCGTTCGGTTCTCCGAAGCTCATCCGGGACTTGCTGTCATAGCAACAGATTCGTAAGCGTAAACCTGCTTGGGAGCAGGCTTACTTTATGTAAACAGGATTAGATCGCGGCCACTCAGGTATGTCCGCTTCATTTATACGAAAGCAACAGCGATATTTTTCCACTGTTTTTCCATAAATAAATATTATCAATGTAACTAAAGATAATGCAGTATTTGATTCTTTTATTGATTTCATACAGATACATACAGGTCATTTCCTAAAAAAAGGGAAATGTACTATTAATCATTCTATTTCATGTATTTGATTATTTCAGATGTAATTCATATTTTAGAGTAGTAATAGTAAATTACTTCGTGTAATCAAGATGAGAGACCACGGCTATAAAAGCGAAGGTGGATTTGGGAAGTCTGTCGCAGCCATGTCCTGCCCGTTTGTACGCGAGCAACCCATTGCGGAAGGTGCAAGATTGATAAGGAGAGTTTTCAGAATTCAGCGTATATTGCGGGATAGACAGGATCCTTTAGCTCGGCGCGACAGTGTGCTCATAGAGAGATATCGATTTTCCCGTGAGGGTATTATTTACTTAACCAACTTGTTGGATCCCTATGTTAAGAGTTCCACTCACCGTAGTCGGGCATTAACAACTGCACAAACTGTGTGCATTGCCTTGCGTTTCTTTGCGAGTGGCACGTTTCTGTTCGCTGTTGGAGACGCAGAGAACATTGGCAAAAGTGCTGTCTGCCGTTCCATTCGCAAAGTATACCTGGCACTCAAGCATTTCCTGGGTGTGTTTGTGGTTTTTCCAAGCCACTTAAGACCACAGGTTGTCAAACAGGGCTTTTTTTCTATTGCAGGTACATTAAATTCGATAATGAATGTGATGCAATCATGACCTATGTCTGTAACTATAGCTCGATTGTCCGCAGGCTTCCCTAATGTGATTGGTACCATAGACTGCACACACATTGCGATCAAGGCCCCAATGAAGGGGATTTTGTCAATCGAAAGGGGGTTCACAGTATAAATGTGCAGGTGAGTAATACTAATATTTTAGATGGTAATATATAATGAAAAGGAGTGTGTTCACATATAATGAAATCTCTTAGATGGTGTGTGACTCTATGTGCCATATCACAAATGTGGAAGCTAAATGGCCCGGATCAGTGCATGACTCAAGAATTTTCAGAGAGTCAGGGTTATGCACATTATTTGAGTGTGGTAAGAAAAAGAGACTTATTTTGATATTTCATACTTATTTTGGGCCTAACATAACAGCATTTCTCCATTACACAGGGGCCTACGATGGGATTCTCCTTGGAGACAGGGGTTATGCATGCAGGCAGTACTTCATGACACCGTTCCCTGACCCCAACCCTGGGCCACAAACCCGCTACAATGCAGCTCTAGCCAGGACAAGGGCACGCATTGAAATGACCTTTGGGCAAATAAAGGGAAGATTTCAGTGTCTGAAAAGTCTGAGGGTTGCACCTGACAGGGCATGTGACATTATTGTTGCATGTGCCGTACTGCACAACATTGCCACCATCAGAAAGGAGAGGACTCCTGTGGTGGAGGTGCAGCCTGATGATGACCTCCAGCCAGTGCACTTGGACCAACCTAGTGGCAGAGCTGCACGGGACAGAATTGTGCAACACAATTCCGAATATTAAAAACATGACAAAACATATTTTTCATTGAAATTTATTTGAGCATCTTTTTCTGTCTCATCAAAAAAAAGCCAGTCATCATTTGCCAGGAAAAAAATCATATATACTGTATCACGCAAGGTCATCAATAGTGCTCTGTATGAAAGTGTATTTTTACTTACTCTGAAGTTCCTTTTGAAGCAACTCGATTTCTAGTTGAACTTTTTGCCTCATGAGAGCTTGAAGTTCGATTTCACCTAGAAGCTTTTGTTTCTTTAGCTCAGTTTACTCCATTTTTTGCTGGAGACTTCTCTTATAGAGCAAACGAATGTCACCCTGTTTCAATTGTAGAGACAACATTTAACGGTCAATACATGTCATATAGGAAGTAAAATTAATTACAAGACTGCCCAGCTCTGTATCAGGCCTCTCTGCCGGCCTCTTTGCCTGCAAATCATACTGCAGTCAGAAACACATAGAAGTACACAAGTAGATACAAATTCAGGCCAAATTATGCATGCACTTACAGGGACTTCCTCCAAACCACAGTCATCTGACAGGGTTGCTTCACTGTCCTGTGCAATGGAAACAAAATGGTGTTACAAAGGGATGTGGTACAGCCTATTGGTCTAAATAATTTTAAAAAAAAAAAGATATATATATATATATATATATATATATAGATAGATAGATAGATAGATAGATAGATAGATAGATAGATAGATAGATAGATAGATATCTCCCAACTTACTGTGCATGCTTCAGTCACCCCTTGCATGGGAACAGGTAAAAGTGATGGAGTGTTATGTAAAACTACACACAAAAAACCCCACAATGTCAATAAATGTGAAAGTACAAAAAGCATTTTAATTAAGGCAACAACCAAATATTTTACATTGTACAAATAGAATTATGAGCTCATTTACCAGTTATGAAGGTGCTGCTGCTACTGCACCCCGGCTGCTGGTCTAAGGAAGAGCTGCCCCCAGGGATGCCCTCAACAATGGGTCTGGTGGCATTCAACCCTAGGGCCAGCTCCTCTGCCAGGGTGTGACGAGGGGGTGCAGGACCACCACCTGTCTTTTTTTGCTCTGCCCTTTTCTTGGTTGCTGTTATAAACAAACAAACAGATTATTTCAGGGTCTCTTTTCAAGAGACTAAAAGCAATATAAGTGATAAATATTACCATTCTGTAGATTATTCGTATATTTCACTTTTACTTGTTCCCATGTTCTAGTGGGTCCTGTTGTGGCTCTAATGTGAAAGAGGATATAATATAATATAATATAATATAATATAATATAATATAATATAATATAATATAATATAATGTAATAAATTACTTACGAGTTTAATTTGTCAGCAACTTTCTGCCAGCCCTCTCTCCTTGCTTTTGCAGCCTTTGCAGTGTTCCCTTGCGTTTTAATTAAACTCTGAAACTCCTGAAATCCCTCAATCAAGAGTTCTTGCTCTGCTGCCGAAAAATACTGAGCGCGCTCCTTCGACATTTTCGCCGACCAATCAAAGGTTTGCCGATCAATGTTTCTACTATCGATGCGTAGCCCCTTTTAAGCCACCCAGTGATCTCACATTACTTCATCCAGCTGCACTAATCGTCAGCAACAGGTGTGTTCGGAGAACCGGAATAGCGAGCTCAAAGTTGGCGCGATGATTTGATCTTGGATGTGTCATTTGATCTTGGATGTAGTAAGCGAGGTACGAAGAACGGACCCCTGTACGCTTGAACCTCAGGACCCGTGTTACCGGTTTCAACCACCAGGGGGAGACATCGTGCCGTGCGCTCTGTTGATTCCCGGAAGTTGTGACAGCGTGCTCCCCAACACAACCACAACAATGAAAGCTATCATTCAGAGAGTCACGAAGGCGAGTGTGACAGGTAAGCTTTAACCTGAGCGCGGCTGCTGCATTTTGAGAATGTATTTAAACTCGAGCCTGCTCACAGCTTCCGCTCGTTTCCGTCGCTGACGCGTCGCCTTAGCTAAGCTAGCAGGGTTAGCATTAGCCAGCAGAGTGAATGCAGAATGAAAGCAGCAGAGCTGTTGTCTCTCCAGCTGTCAGCCACTGCTGGAGCTCAGAGGGGCGTGATAGCAGTGAGTCCTCTGTATGTCTGCGGGGCTGACGGCTGAGCGACAGACGTCACGGTTGGCGACTGTTCTCCGACAGCCGGCCACCTGTCAGCCTCTGCTAGCTGTCGGTGTGCAACAGTAACAACAGCTGGAGGGCAAACGGTTTACAAAAACACGCTCATATATGCGTGGTTACATTTTATTTCTCAGTCTCAGTCTATATTATTTTCTCACGCTAAGAAAGTGCGTTTAAAAATGTCTACAGTGCTGATTTAACCGGTCAGTTTTTATTTTTCTCCTAAATATGCTTAAAAAGTACAAAGTCAAGTCACAATTCTCACAATCTATCGCAATAAAGAAAACCAGTCAAATTCATCTTCATGTTTATTGTGTGGGAAACATGACGTCCTCCAGAGCTCTCTACAGTGGATCATCATTTGATCCTACCCTAGTATCTGTCACACCAACCCTCTGTACGTCCTCCTTCACTACATCCATGAATCTTCTCTGTGGTCTTCCTCTCTTCTTCCTGCCTGGCAGCTCTATCTTCAGCATCCTTTGTCCAGTATATACACCATGCCTCTTCTGCACATGCTCAGTCCATCTCAAATACTCGACCTGAACTGTCTCCATGATGCACTTATTTCTAATGCTGTACACACTGCTCACTCCTACTCAAAATATTCAACTCTACTTCTTGTTTTTTTGTCAGAGTCAGTTTCCAGAGAATGGAACCAAGTATAACATTGTAAAATCTACATTGTTATTATGATTGTGGATGTAACAGGTACCAGAGAGCTTGTTTATTCATTAGTTGGTACATTGTAGCTGTCAAAAGAGCTGACTTGATTCCTAAAATCAAGAGAACCAAGTCTGGATCTAGCCTGCTGCGTTTGGGTAAGTAGCTAGAAGAGCAGAGGTTAGAGCAGCTGGCCAGTAAGCAACAGGCTGCTGGTGTGAGTCTCTGTTCAGATGCTGACATCTCTGACATGGCTCATTTTGTCATGTAAAAAAATAAGTAAAATGAGCAAAAAGCTGAAGAAACGAATATTAAAGACACAAATTTGATGGTTTCTACAGTTTGAATAATGGCAAGAATTGATGTTTGCACATATCTTCTGTAGGGCATGCATCTGTGTGAGAGATTACATTGAATGGATTCTGAGACATGCGTTGGTATAATTTCGCTGCTTCAGTGCACAGAAGGCCAAAGTGACCCTCAGACGGTCAAGTAGAGCGCGTTTACCGCTGGGTTTAAATCAGTTTCAAGTATCCAAGACGAAAAACAAATTCACTGCAGTTGCAAATATCCACACATGCCCAAAGCTGCCTGTAATGCTTTTATAGAAACTTGAAAATTTTGAGGATGTAAAAACATAAAATCTCCTTTGTCTGATTTCTTCAAGTTGGTTGTGATCTCTGTGGGCACGGCGTTGCCTGATATCTCTGTGCCAGTGTTCATTTTGTTGTGCTTTCTTGCAGTGGGCGAGGAGCAGATCAGCTCGATCGGATGTGGACTGTGTGTGCTGCTGGGCATATCTGTGGAGGACACGCAGAGGGATGCTGAGTACATGTGAGTGCAGAAAGCAGAAAGTACACCCTGAGATCTCAAACACTGTAATTTCATCATAAAAAGAAGGGAAATCTAAATAAACTAAAAGCACACAGTCAAAATAATAAAACATTTATGCAAAAATTAAATGTCTTCAATGATTCTGATCCATAAACAGCAGCACGTGAGGCAAAAGCAGTTTATGTGCTTGATGCACTCAGATCTGTCTGTAAGAGGTTACTCACTCTCACCAGTGAATGGAGCCTATAACATTAACATTAGCAGCGATGAGGTCATTAATTATTGAAGCGGCTATTGTCACTGTTGATTGAATTGAAAACAGAAAGTGTAAAATAAATAAAAACAAAGATTAATATAAGATACAAAAGTGTAATCGCTCTGTGCAGACGGACAGAGAGGCTGCTTACTGTCTTGTTCTCATCTTTGTGTTTTCAGGGTGCGTAAGATCCTGAACCTGAGGCTGTTCGAGGACGAGCACGGCCGAGCATGGAGTAAAAGTGTCATGGAGCGAGACTTTGAGGTTCTGTGTGTGAGCCAGTTCACCCTGCAGTGCATCCTGAAGGGCAACAAGCCGGACTTCCACTCGGCCATGCCCGCAGAACTCGCTCAGCCTTTCTACGACAGCATCCTGGAGAACATGAGGAGCACCTACAAACCGGAGCTCATTAAAGGTGGGTCAAACAGAGGCGTAGGGCCACGTCAGCAAAGCCTTCTTTTTGACTATAAAACACTGTGACTGAAAGCTGTGGACACCAGTTTGACTCTTTAAACTGCAGTACTAGTTTAAGATTAAAATCTTTATTAAAAGCAGCTGTTAATGGGACTCAGATGTGAAGCGAGTCAGATTAATGTTAGACGTGTGCGACTAATCGAGTCTAAGATCGCTGCTTTGTTAGTCGGTTAAACAGATTGTTCCTACTTTATCGATGTGTGTCAGCAGTTGGCAAAAGCTGCGACTCTAACGACCAGCAGAGCCTCTTCCTCTCTGTTATGGTACGATGTGAAGGGTCAGACATGAACCATAAACCACTGCAATACTTTGAAGTAGGAAATGAGTGGCTGTGTGAGAGGCGTGTGGACGCCAGCCTGCAGAGAGTGAAGGTTAAAGTTAGCACTGCTAACGTTAGCTGTTAAACAGGCATGTTTAGCCTCGTGCTTGGGCTGGGTTCAGTTTTAAACGCTTTCAGTGTGTTTGCTGACTAGTTGACTACATCCCTAGTTTGAATCTTACAGTATTTAACATTAACTTTAAATAAATTCCTCCAGCTTCACAAGTAGTTCTGTTACTGGTGACCAGTTTACTAGTCCAAAAGTAAGAAACACTGTCCATATGAACATGTGGTTATTTAAGAGAATGAATGAAACTGAATAATACTCTTTGATAATCCAGTTATTCTCAGATGCTGCTGAGATGTGCATCTCTTTTTGCTGATGTTAACGTTGCAAACACTCAGACTGCAGTTGGATTGCTGCGTGTGCTAACATTAGCAGTGCTAGGATCCGTAGCACTGCTAACATTAGCAGTGCTAGGATCCGTAGCATCCACATGCTTCTTTGGTCAAATGGTTAAATCAAACGCTAGTTTTCTCTGATAAATCGAACCAGCACCTGTCCATTTTCTACTTTAAATTTCTGCAGACCTGCGCTGGTTTATGCAGCTGTCGTCTCCCCGACTTTCCACCTCGCTTTTTTACAACTTCCTATCACAGAGAGCGGGTCTCAGGTGTCTGCGGGTGCTACAGATGTTGGAGGATAGTGTTGTTAAATTACAGGACGAGCCGGTGACCAGTAATGTACGTTCATAAAAAGGGAAGAAGAATTGCTTTAACTGACTTGTGGTGCTCAGTAATGATGTTTAATTGTCTAATCAACTATTTCTAAACATCCATAATATCACAAGACATGCATGAATGCAGCAAGAAGAACAAAAGCTGTGCTCATGTTTATGCAGGTGGCTCAGTAACATTTCATTAACACATGATGTAGGACTTTGAAATAGATGCCATAGGTGTGTCTGCAAGCAGGCTGAGGGGTAGCACCGATGGTTGCAGGTATTGTCTGGACATCCTTTCATGTTATAAAGCATGCTTCATCTCGATGAACCCTCTGCTCCACCTGAGTGTCAGATTCATCCAGAGATCACACAGTTCCCAGTAATTCCCAGCAGAAGAGTAAAAAACATATCATACGCATCAGCTGCTTACCTTTAATCTGAATTGTCATGCTGTGTGTGAGAAAAACGGCTGCGTGAAACCTACACGCCGATATTTTGGTTAGCGGGTTACCCGCTCCCTCGTCAGGCCTGCTTGTTGTGGAGCTGCTAATTTGTGCTGCTTTAGTTAAAAAGCTGGTCATTAATGAAATGAACTAGCTGCACTCTAATTAGCACATAGCTATTTCATCCTCAATGCTAATCCGCCCCTCTCAGTAAATCCAGCCCTTCATCATCTTCTCTGCCCCACTATAAAGTCTTCTGATTTTTGCCCCCTGCTGGAGTTTATGTCTGGATATTGATATTGAGCTGATAGCTGCTGTTTCTAGCTAAGATGGATTATTTTAATTAAAAAAAATAGCCACAGTCTGTTGGCGGTCTTTTCAGAGACCAGTCTTAATAGAGTCCCAGGAGGCTGCAGGACGGCATGGCTGAAAAATGCCTGTTACCTGATACAAAGCTAATTGGAAACAAAAGGTCAAAGGTCACAGTTATTGCCACACACTTATGGGCCTGTACTAGTGATCCTGCTCCCTGCTATTTAATTGCCCGTATTCCCATCTCGGTGTAAGGTTACAGCAGTTTAGGCGGTGGATCATCGGTGTGGTGACGCGCTGGCAATGACGGTGGCGGTGAACTGGGTCAGCCCACCGGGGAGCAGGTGAGGAGAACACCTTGTCCCAGCGAGGGAGGTGTAGGGCTTCTTAATTAGGAAGCCTTCCGCCTCCCCCTCCAGAGAGAAAATGCGATGATGCAGCACTTTTTCCACCGCAGCCCAACGGCTTCATTGTGCAGATGGTGTCATTAATCTCATGGACCCAGTGGAAGAAAGGAGAACATTTGAGAAACTTCCTGTCCTCGCACCTCTCCGTCGCCTTTGTCCCCAATGTCTCAAAGCTCCACGTCACATCGTGAAACATCAAGTGCTGATGCCTGTAAACTGTAATCTCTATTCATTTGTCTTCCTGGTTTTATCATTGTAGATGGGAAGTTTGGGGCTCGCATGCAGGTCCACATTCAAAACGACGGACCGGTCACCATTGAACTGACATCACCGACTGGACCCACAGACCCCAAACAGGTACATCACTCAGCACGAAGCTTTAAAGACTCATCTTAATACCTCAGATACCACTGGCCGCTGCCTTACCTCCAATGTGCAGTGCCTGCAGGCGTGTACCTGTTACCGATCACCTGTCATGTTTGTATACGAGTTAGATAACAAGGAGACCTTTCATATGCTGTTACTTGTACTGAGCAGCAACTCTCCCACTTTGTCAGATGACTTTTCAAAGTTTGCCCAAATTGCATTTTTCATGCAAGTTTTCTCCAGTGAATGATCAGAAAAAGCTCCAGTATCAATGCTTGTTTCTGTTGCTCTACATTAAAGACATGAAATTGCTGCAGTTTATTGAAACTAGGATGCATCCCATGACAATGATGCTCAGAGGAAATCAAAATTTCACATGGATACCTCCCTGTACTTACATAAAAAAATAAAACATAAGGTGACTAAGAAAGCACCAATTTTCGACAGACTCCCGTCTCTCTGTACTTTGAGGGCCTGTAACTCTGGTGCATCTAATCAAGGTATGCAACATTTTTTTGAACATAGTCACACTCTAAATAGTTACTGCACAAAAAAAAAAAAAATCAGCTGATTCGGAGAGCGTCAGCAGGGAGGAGCTCCCTAATTTGTCAGTGTGAAGGAGTTCATTTCTATTGTACCACCAGGTGGCGGTGTTTGCTCTCCTCTCATGTACAGACTCTTGATTCTTATGCTACAGATTTTTGTTGTTGTTGTTGTTTCTTTTTTTAAAATGAGTGAAATAAGAAGCATCCATTATTTATACCCTTCAGGTTTCTTAAAGTTTATTTTATTTTTAGTTTATTTTGCTTGATTTTGTGTGATCTATACGAATACTGTTCAATATTTGACTGACTAAAATTAAATCTAAGTTTTATAAAGTCATGCATCCTTAGATCTGAGTTTGAAAGAGTCACACAGAGGTTATTTTTAGTGGCTAAACTGAAATCCACAAATGCTTCAAATTTAAGCAAAGTGAAACTCGAGGAAAGAAAACAATATAAAAATTATATCCAATAACATTTATAAATCCAGCCAGTTAAATGAATATCAGAAGTATAATACACAAAGTAGTGTGTTATGTGGATACGTATGCATGTGGAAAAACCTATCATCTCACTCAAAGTCACAAACTCACAGATCATTGCTGCCCAGCTGATCGTTTTGGTTTTATAACTCACAATCTTTCATCGACTTTTTTCCACAAATGCAATAAAAATTCAACAAAATAAAGTAAAATTTTAGTAAAGTAAAACACACTAAATTAGCCTGCATTTGTTTACCAAACAAATAAATATTTACTTATTTTTTTATATTTTCATCCATATGAGACACCCGTGTGACTGATCTACCATTGAACAGGCCCCACGCTTTTATTTTGAAGGTTCAGTTACTGCTAACTTGCTGGCTGTAGCCCTTCATGTAAGATGTGCCCCTGTTGTTATGCTGATGTGCTCGTGGTTTGTTTCACTTGCAAAGCTAGTGCTTTTTAGGCTGGGTGTTAAGTTTGCTGGGGGTTGGATGCAGAATTCCAGGATCCCAAATCCCAAATTAAGGACTCAAGAAAAACAATCTAGATTTGGGAAAGCAGAAAACGAAACGTTAAGCTCTCAGACAGCAGCCACGATTAACGTGTGTCACCCCCACGGAGCTGCACTGATTCACTGGTATCTCACTATCACTCAGTCGCCTCCGTGAAGGAGCTGAAAAGTCCCCCATTTGTTTTAGTTGAGTGTGTGTGTGTGTGTGTGTGTGTGTGTGTGTGTGTGTGATAGAGAGAGACAGGGTGTTATGTGTGGGTTTGAGATGATTGGCACCATCGGCCCACATGCTCACGCTCTCCCTCTGCTGTACCTGTCCAGGCTGTGACTGTTTGCTCCAAGAAACCAGAGTCAAACCAGGATGCCTCCTTTCTAAAGGGGTGGTTTTATTCTGAAAGTGTGCGCTGTGATCTGAAAGGGTTAGTATATCATTTTGATTGCATGCAGGGAGCTTTGACAGGTTTTCATGCTCAGTGCTTTTAGGGAAAGCGACATCAGTGTGGTGCTGGATGAAAAGTACATTAGCAGGTGATTCATTTTAGCTTCTGAGAAGTCTTGATATGAGTACAGAGGACCAGCTCCAGGGGACTGAAAGAACCAGAACTGAATTAAATTAACAGTTTTGAAGCTTCATTTTCTTATTTTTTTCTTATTATTTTACCTTTATAAATAAACTAAAATGAAGGAAAGGTTCCTGAGCCAATCCAGGATTTTCTATTTGTTTAAAACACATAAAACAAACTTCTTTTAGCTTTATTCTTCATTCATTTAGACCTAATTTTCACCTTCACTCAAAGTGTCCCCTCAAAATATAAACTGATCTTTATTCTTAAGAACATCCTTCACCACAACCCAATGCTTCTTCAGTGACTTTGTATTTCATTGATTCTTTGCCTTTAAGTGTTTTCTCGCCACATCACTTGTTAAGAAAACAAACACCGTTACAGGACGGCTGTGAAAATCTGAACTGTAAACAGAGATGTACTTCATAAATTTATCCCCAAATCCTGCTACATCTGTAAATCTTCATCTTCCTCCTGCCCGTTTTTGCAAAATGTCCCTTTTTTTTTTTTAAAGCAAGCTATTTTTATAAAACCAAGTAACACTGCAGCAGATGATTTATTAACATGCAGCTGTAACTAATATTTATCTTTCCTTTGCAAGTCTGTTTTGCATCATTGATGCATTTTCGCTTTCTTTAATTTTTTAATTGAAGCAAAAACTTTGTGGATTGATCAGTTAGTCAGATTTTAATTTCAGTCACAATTTTGTGTTTCGACAACTATTAAAACAAGATAACTGAGATCAAATTCTTATTTTGAAGAAAAGTCCAGGTTCACTCCTCATCAGGATGGTTTCGTTTAGCTCACATTTATTTATTTATTTTACCAATTAAAGTTCAAGCAAATGCACGTTTTTCTTTTTCTTTTCTTTTTTTTAAGGCTGGATCAAGCTACATGATCATGGTCTCATTCGTGATTTGTTCAACTTTGGATTTACTCGATTTTCTCTGCAGTGATTCTGTGAACGAGTCATGAAATGTTTTTATGTACTTTTTTTTTTGTGCATTTAACCGCTGATTTATGAATGAATAAGAGTCAAGTAATGGAGATAGAAATCAGTGCAAAAGTGGACGGTTTCCTGCAGCGACAGGATGTTTCTCAGCTCCTTCTGCCACCAGAACGAGCTTCGTGCAGCCTTCCTGAATTCTGCTCACTTCTGTGGAGCCCAGTTAGCGTCCTTATGCCTTGGCTGCAGGCAGGCTTTGGCTGCTCTCCCCTTGGTGGACTTGGCTTGCTTGCCCAAAGGGAGGGATATTAAGCAGTCCTCAGAATTTTAATCTTGTCTGTTTGGGATGTTTTGCTGTGGGGGCTGAGGAACCAAAGCCAAGACTGAACATGAGGGATAAAAGGCCAGCCAATAGGCTACGCTTGGCACGGGGTGGGAAATGAAGCAACAGCCAGCAGACACTGTTCCTTTCTTTCCATGAATCAGGGATTTAGTCCACCACAGGGTCAAGCGGCCAGCAAACAATAGAGTTATCCAGAGCAATGAAAATCATCCAGTTTTGGATGTTCTCTTTGGGAAGCTGGAGGCTGCAGCCCAATGGCAGAGGGCTCCAGAGTTTTTCTGTTTGTTCACCTTACTGTTGGTGCATTTTGATTTAGGCTGTGGGCTGAAACCCAACATTCACAGGAGTTACATAATGTTTGATCATGCTAAGCTTTCACTGGGTTGGACATCAGAGTTTTGGGTTTGGACGTAGCTTTAGCGTTGGAGTTATAAACAGATATCTTTGTGCACTACCACAGTGTTATATCAAACAATCAAGATGTGACTGAAGTGCAGCTTTAATTCAAGGGGATTAACAAAAGTATTGCATTAACTGTTTAGAATTTTTTTTTTTTTTTTTTTTTTAATGTACATAGACGCCATTTTCAGAGGTTTAAAAGCAATTGAGTTGACCTACAACCAGTGTTATGGACATGTGAGGAGTTCATTCAAGTGTTGAACTTATATTTGGTAACAGTTCACTGGAACTCTGAATGTGAGGTCCAAAGAGATGGAGATGCAAGAGAAGGAAACAATCATTAGACTGAAGGACAAAATGCACCTATTAGAGAGAGCAAACACATCAGCAGTGTTAAAAATTAACATTCTTACAAAGATGAAATGCACCAATCAGCTCAGCAATCACAAAAGGCCCGAAGGACCACAGAAGACTACAAAAGTACATGATGACAGAACGATTTTCACGGTTAAGAAAAACAACATCTAACTAAGTCAAGAACACTCTCGAGGAGGTAGACGCATCTCTTTCAGAGTCTACAATCAATTGAAATAAAATGCAGAGGAAACCAGTTGTTTACAGCTAGATGCAAACCGCTGGCTACACAGGAAGAACGGGGAGGCTTGACTAGATTTGTACATTCTAGACCAGCGGTCCCCACCTACCAGGACACGGACTGGTACTGGTCTGTGAGTCATTTGGTACCAGGCCGCGAGAGTTGAAGCTCTGATGTGAAATTGATGGTTTTCAGGGTTTTTATCGTTTTTATCGTTTACTCGGTTTTCCTGGGTCTTTTCACGTGTGTTATGAATAGGGCTGCCACAAACGATTATTTTGATAGTCGACTAGTCACCGATTATTTTTGTGATTAGTCGACTAATCAGATCATGCATCCATTGGACATAAAACGTACAGCTTATTGCACCAGCAGCATCTGCTCTTATATAACTATCATTAGCTTATAGCTGTAAGTGTTTAAGGTATGTGCTAACTAAAAATAAAGACAAGATGATAGTTTGTTAAATTTTAATGAAATTTGCAGATTGTTTCGGTGAAGTTTAATAAACTCCTTGCTATCTAAAATATAACGGGACACCGGAGTATATTCTCGAGCATCTCATGCTTCTCATAATCAGCTGTCTGCTTGACGTTTATTCAGCTGTGTAAAAACTATAACTTTAATCTCAGCCAAACCGATTTACTCAGGAACAAATAAAATACTAAAAAAAAGCCAAACAATAACATTTTTAAGTTATCTAAGTGACTTATATATCATGTTTAACCTGAGTAGCGAAAGACGGCGGTGGGTTTGAAAACGATTTGCCGGAAGTCCGGTGTTCTCACGGCTCTAGTGAGTCTTGCCCCCGGCTAGCTATCGAGCTAGTGGGTAACAGACGTCGGAGCACTTTTGAAAATATGTGGTGTCTTGATAAACTGAGCAGATATTTGAGGTTTACACAGTTACATTCTCGCCTGAAAATATGTTAAACGTTTATTTTGTGACCCAGAAAGAATAATAAGAGTAATATTAAAACTAACTAGCTGCCGCCATTGTTGGAAAATGAGCTGGGCTGCGCTGGGCCGCGCTATGAATTCTGGGACACAGCTTCTTCTTCTTCGGGGTTTAACGGCAGCTGGCATCCTTGTACATGCAGTGCTGCCATCTTCTGTTTCAGTCCGTTATTACACTCTTAAATCCTACAACTTATTCCTGCGTCTTTTGTGATCTTACAAAGCTTCAAATGACGCGTCGACTATTAAATCAGTCGTCGACGATTTTGATAGTCGACGTAATCGTGACTAGTCGACTAATCGTGGCAGCCCTAGTTATGAATAAATCTTCCCTTTTTTGGTACCGGTACTGGTTTTATCTTGTTGTATTTATCCACGACACCTTAAAGGCCGGTCCGTGAAAATATTGTCGGACATAAACCGGTCCGTGACGCAAAAAAAGTTGGGGACCGCTGTTCTAGACGACACGGTTCTGAAAAAATAATTCTTTGGAAAGAAGAAACAAAGATTAACTTGTGAAAGAATGACAAGTGTGGAGAAGAAGAGGAACAGCTCCTGATCTAAAGCATACCACATCATCTGTCGAACACGGTGGAGGTCACATTATTGCATGCGCGTGTGGAACCATGTCATTTGCTTTTATTGATGACATGAGTGCTGATAGGAGCAGCAGGATGGATTTTGGAGTGTGCAGGGCTGCACTCTCTGCTCAGATTCAGCCAGCTGCTGCAGAACTGATTAGACCGAGCTTCCCAGTGCCAGTGGATAATGACCCAAAGCAAACTGTAAAAGGTACCTGAGAGATCTCTAAGGCAAAGAAATGGGATATTCTTTGATGGCCAAGTTAACCACCTGATCTCAACCCAATAGAGCATGCTGTTCAGTTATTAACTGGATGCAGAGAGACCCACAAACAAGCAGCAACTGGAGGCATAATTAGCAAAATGGTGTCACTTTCCAAATACTCACTGATCTGACCGATATCATCAACAAAGACAACAGCAGGCCTAGTTTCTTACCACAGCATGTTAATGGGTTCAGCTGGGAATAACACTGTCTTTTTTGTACTTGTTGAATAATGTAATGTCTTATGCAATGCTTTGGATTTTTAAGATGACATGCAGTTCATAAATATTTCTCCTACAACCATAAAAGTTTTACCATCTGTGTTTCCAGACTATTTTGGATGTCAGGTAGTATACCTACTTCATCATCACTGTGGAGTGATGTTTATGAACCGTGAAGACGAGGGAGGAGCGGTTTTTGATTAGTAGAGTTGTCTGACTAGTTGTGCTGAGTGGCAGCATGAAGGGCTATTTTGAAAAGAGGGAGTGCGTGCAGTCACAACAATAGACTCATTGAGGGGATCATATGACAGCTCGGAATAGCTCTGAATGCCGAGAGAATAGAAGTAGTCATGTATCACAAATGTGGAGTGCTGGCCCGGGCCTCTTTTTCTTTGTTTAATTAATTGTTGTAATTGTCATGCATGTCAGGACCTTTGGGTGAATACTGAGCATACTGCAAAGGTCATGATCTGCAAGTCATGATGCAGCATGTTCATGGTGGGACCACAGAGCCACCAGGAGGCCCAGATGAGTCAGGTTTAAGTCGCAGAGTAGGAAAAGGGAAAATGTTACAGTTTTAGAAACAAGAATCCATAAATTATTATTGCTTATTCTAACTATCCTCTGTCTAGGATGTAATGTGACCGGGTTGTTTGTCTGCTTGTTAGCAGGTGGGAAAAAAAAGCTTATGGCCAGACTTGCATGAAAATATTATTCTTAGGAGCCGGACTCAATCGAAATCTGGATCTGGATTCAGGAATATTTGGAATGATTTTCTACAGCTCACATTACCTGTGGTGTACCACAAGGATCAGTCTTAGGGCCTATTTAGTTTTCAACTTATATGCTTCCACTTGTGTAAATTTTACAAAACCACAATGTGTGTGTCCCGTGAGAGCTCTGATCCTAAAAGCTTAGCTGCTGTTTTAAACTGCTTGTTGTCTTTCTGACCCAGCCTTTTTGCTTTCTCGTATTTTCTCAGCTATCAAAGCAGGAAAAGCAGCAGCAGAGGAAAGAGAAGACGCGTTCCAAGGGTCCCTCAGAGTCCGGCCGGGAGAAGGGCGCCCAGCGTTCTCGACAGGACCCCAACGCCAGCAGTGGGGCAGAGGGGGACGTGTCTTCGGAGAGGGAGCCTTAGGTCATCGAGGTGAACGGAAAATATGCACACACACACACACACATGCAGTCAGGTACAGTTACGCTCAGGTGTGTCTGTCTAATTTAGTCTTTATAATTCGTCAATCATTTCCCACTAAATAAAGGCTCACCTTAAAGGGGACGCCCTATGCTGTTATCTGTTATCAGTCTATGGACAAAGAGCACCTGTGAGACAAAAGCTCAGGCTTCAAACTGCTCTAACCGCTCAGTTTCACATTGTTTTTCTACTCTTGCAAATATATGATGTCATTGAAGGAGGATGTGGTTATCTCAGGCACACGGCTCTGACTGTAGGTAAAAGGCTTGCACGCACCTGCTGTTCATACTTTCTACACAATATTCAAAAACAATTTAAACAAAAAAAAGTTGACATTTCTAGTCTAATTCTAACTCTTAGTATTTGCTTCTGCACAGTCGTCATCTCAGAGCTGCAGTTATTGTTTTTTTGGCCGTCGTGGAGGCAGCTCCCACAACTTTGGAGTAGTGATGTAACCTGGAAAGCTCCTCCAGCCTTGGCAGAAGGAAGTTCATAAATTGATCCAAGAAATTAAAGAAACAAACCAAGTGTAAATATGGGAACGTGTCTGCCAAGGCTGGTACCACTGAAACTTCATTAGAGCCACAACAGGACAGCTTGCCGGCCGACTTAATTACCCTGCATGCTCGTCCACGCACGTCACTTTGTTTATGTGTGTGCGAGGTTGTGGGTAGTTGTGTTTAGTGTGCGGTTCTCCTGGAAAGGTCACAGCAAACAGGATATCAAGCTCATAAAATGGCTTTTTACTTGCTGCAACAGCTTTTAGTGACCATATGGAGAGCTGAGCGTCTGGGCTGGCGTGTCTTTTCTGCTCGACTTTTTTTTGGGGGGGTGGGGGTTTGGAAACGGCACAGGAGGATGATGCATTGTGAGCCAGAAAGTATCCCAGGATGGAGATCTGTGATGGAGTTGTTTCAGGCACATAATTAATTTAAAAACAAGCTTTTAAAATTAGTCATGTTTTGGAAATTTGGAAGGAGGTGGAGTTTTTTAATAACTCACCTGCTTGCATTTTTGTAAAACTCAGAGTTAGCGATGTGGCTACTTTGAGGTGTGTGCTAACACAGCTGTAAGCACTAGCTGTCTGCTAAGCCTCACATCTGCTAGTTAGTGACTTCTTATTATTAGTTGGATAATAGTAAATCTGCTGTGTTGCACAGACCATCAAAGACCACCTGGGTTATGGGAAGTGAAATTGCAGTATTTTAGGTAGTGGATCGGTACAAACCCCACTGGGATAGTTGGGACACTTTCTGAAAATCCAGTAAAAACTAAAACCTGATTCTCCTCCTCATGATGTGCTGGATATTTTCAAAGGGAGACAGATCAGGACTGCAGTCAAGCACACAGACTCCATATCTACGAAGCCAGGGTTTTCCAATGAGGCCTGGCATTGTCCTACACACGGAGTTCCTGGGAAAAGACGATAATTTGTCTGTCTAAAATTCCTCCTCCTCGTAGTGCCTTCACATATGTGCAAAGTCCCCATGCTACAGGCACTGGTGCACGCTGAGCCGTGAACTCATGTGACCACAGGACACGTTTCCATTGTTGCTCGCTCCATCTCGGATGAGCTTGGGCCCAGAACTCACTGATGTTTCTGCACAAAGTTTTTTTGAGTGTGTTGCAAGCATCAATTGCAAGCATCTAAATGTGTTTAAGAGATAAAATTAAGTTTAAGTGGAAAAAAACATTTAAAATCTTTTCTTTGTCCTTTTGTCTGTTAAATAAATGTTCAAGTGTATGACGAAAAAGCAGATTTTAGTTTTATTCCCAATTTTTCTGGAAATCCGGTGTATATGTATGTATATAATGCTTTACTACTTATACATTCAAAGCATTTCTAAACTGCAGTATTTTTTGTTCTTCTGTTTCTAACTCTATTTATGGAAACAGAGTTATACCTTTAAACAGCATTTCCTGTGCTTACCTGGTTTTAGGTCCTTTTAAATTTGCTGAAACTCTGAGAACAAAATGGCTTTGCATCTGTGCAAGATCATTTTTGTCTTTTGCACTGTCAACAAATGCAGTCACCTCCCAAAAATAGTTATGTCCCATTTATAATATTAGTGTATGGTGTCATGTGCAATATGGCGTCCTTAAATCTGCAGTGAGAAGCAGTTACAGTTGTTCTTGTTTTCCACATCTCCCTTTTTCCATCTGTGCCTGATCTCTTTGTTTTTGTTGACATTGCGGTGAAACTCAGCAACCTTCATGAGAGACAGACCTGTTTGTTTCTCATTTTGTGCTTCTTATTGCAGTGTTGGGGGTGGTTTGGTGTGTGTGGGGGGGTATGTTTTGGGGGGTTGTTCTTATTTGCCTTGAGTATTTGTTTACTAGTGCAAAAACAGATGAGTTCTGGGAGAACAGAGATGGGGAGGCATTGAATCAGCTCTCTCTGTGTCCCCCTCTGCTCTCCCTGCTGAGGCTGCAGGCTCCTGCAGCACAGCTCCTCTCCCTCTGTGAACCCTCCGGCAGACATGCATTAATGGATATGCCCTCAAACTGGCAGCAATGCTTCCTGATCCTTGTGCTCAAAGATGGGGCAGTGCAGTTAGCTGCATTCAGACAAAAGCATGACTGACACCAGAGAGGTGAGATTAATGGGTTAGTGAGGTATGACAAGCTTAAATCAGTTTCACTGTCACGAAGGTGGCTCTCATTACCATAGTAACTTAAGTTAAACACATAAGCTGGTCTGGAGCAAGTAATGTCAATCACATGGCAGCAACTCAATGCATTTAAGCATGCTGACCAGCTGAAGTGCAACCTGAGCTGGGCTGGTCGGCTTCAGAAACTGATCTGAACTGCAGAAGAGTATCTCTCAGTGTACAGCACATCAAACCTTGAAGCTGATGGGCCACAGCAGCAGAAGACCACACCGTCTGGCAATTTAACCTGAGAGCATGACTCCATCAATGGTTCAGGCTGCTACTAGTGTAATGGTGTGGGAGATGCCAACAATGCTTAGTACCAACTGAGATAACCAACTAAAAACCGATAAAAACCCTGAAAACCATACATTTCACACCCGAGCTTCAACTCTCGCGGCCCGGTACCAAATGATTCACGGACCGGTACCGGTCCGTGGCCCGGGGGTTGGGGACCGCTGGCCTACCTGAGTGCTGTTGCCGAGCATCTTCTGATGGCTCATTCCAGCAGCTCACATCATCTGAGTTCACTGTGCTCAAGTTGTCACAAAGGTCACTAAATCTAAATCCATTAGAGCACCTTTGGGTGTTCATTTGACAAATCTGGAGCTACTGTGTGATGCTGTCGTGTTGATGTGGACAAAATCTCTGAGGAAAGCTTCCAGCAGTTTGTTGAATCTGTGTCATGTTGAGTTAAGGCAGGTTTAAAGGTAAACAAGGGGCCAACCCTGTACTACAAAGGTGTTTCTAATGAAGTGGACACTAAATGTAAAATCTATTGAGGAAATATGTGGTATAGAAGTAATCTGTAGAGTCGAACCTTACTGACGTCTCTCGATTGGAGTAGGCGGCACTCAGTCACTTTTGAGCAGGAGATTATGACACGCCAAACACCCTGAGCCAGAAGTGGAAAACCTGATCCCAAAGTTTTAGACTTTTATTGACTAAATCAGCATTTTCATATCATTTATGAAAAAAAACTCTCGAGTGATCCTCATCCAGTCACCTGATATCTGCTGTTAGCTTCTAATGGCTTAAAACCTCCATCAAAACATCAGCAGGTGCAATGTTATTATTATGCAGTGTCCTCCCTGAACTCCTCCACAGCAGGGGAGGATGCAGTGTAATCCTCAAGTTTTGGAGGCTTCAGCACCTTGTTACATAAGGTCTGACCAGAAGCCAGGGATGAGGGGGAAATGTGAGAGGAAAGGGAGTGGGTTTTTTTTTCTTTTTCGATAAGGTGACAGTTATTTGGATTTTGGAGTGAGAGAGTGCACACACAGCACCTCGGGAAGTGTGTGTGCTGTAGTGAAAGAGAGGGATGGGTGGAAGAAAGAGGAAAAAGGACAGCGGCCTTGCTTGCTTAGCTCTGTAGCTGCATGTTTTATAGAGAGAACTGGTGCTCCCGAGGTTTGAGCCGTGCTCGCCTTCCATCGAATAATTTGCGACAGCCCTCCATTATCTTTTCTGCTCGTCCTTCCTGTCTGCAACGCTGTAATTTCAAAATAGAGTTATGTTAAGTTATCAGTACAGGAAGGTTTCAGCTGCTGTGAAGAGTTTCCAGCTGTAGCTGTTCTCAGGACTGTCGGAGATGTTCACACCACACGTAACTGCATGTTTAAATTTAGCTTTCATTGCTACCATCAGCGTTTTTGTGCAGATCTTTTAATAAGATGCAGACTTTTGAATTTGTCTGTTCACCTAAAATGGAAGCTGCACTTTAAACCTCCAGGAATTTTTACTTCTTTTCATTTTAACAGGAATAAAATGGGAAATTAACAAATAAGGCCAAAGTCTGTGGGGGGAAAAAGTGTCCATGCTTAGGTTTGAGTAGCTTATTTTAGTCCGTAAAGATATTGCTGCCGATATAGTCTTGGTTTTTTTGTTTTTTGTTTTGTTTTTGTGTTAGTTGGTTTTTTAAGATTTATCTTTAAGATTTTTAGTCTTAATCTGACCAGACATGAAAGCAGAGAGAGAGTGGTAGGAAACCACACCCCTGCAGTGGCTTTTAATATATAGGTCCCCCACTCAAACCATAGATCAGTTTTGTTTTTAACTACATTTTCCATCTTTTAGAAAAGATTATTCTTGTTTTATACCAATTTGGGCTTTAGATTGTGATCTTTGGAGTGTCCCAGTCCATAAATACCATAATCTGTGCAGATTAGGTCCGTATGTGTCTGCTGTCTGAGCAGGATGGAGCTCAGGATTAGACCATTGTCTTTTTTATGCCCTACATTGTTATTTTATTTTATTTTTCTTGACGTATCAAAACCCGACGTCATCATTTCTTGATTTTAGTTATCTTGGCTGGAGCTGAATACACAGCTCCAGCCAAGATAACTAAAAACGAGACTTCACCCAACAAACTTCCTAGTGGATAAACCAACTATGAGCATATCATAAGAATCTCATGGAATATTCACAGGTATGTTTCATCTGTTTTCTGATAATAAATATATTATTAAAAGAAAACAAAAAAGACCTGCGAGCTTGTATCCTCCAAGCTCGCGTCCTCTACCAGAGGCCTCGGAGCTTGAGGGTCCTGCGCAGTATCTTAGCTGTTCCCAGGACTGCTCTCTTCTGGACAGAGATCTCTGATGTTGTTCCCGGGATCTGCTGGAGCCACTCGCCTAGTTTGGGAGTCACTGCACCGAGTGGTCCGATTACCACTGGGACCACCGTCACCTTCACCCTCCACATCTTCTCCATCTCTTCTCTGAGCCCTTGGTACTTCTCCAGCTTCTCGTGCTCCTTCTTTCTGATGTTGCTGTCATTGGGAACCGCTACATCGATCACTACGGCCGTCTTCTTCTGTTTGTCTACCATCACTCCACCACCCTAGGGAGCGTCTCCCATTTTGACCTCGGGACTTCCAGGCCATACTCAGCACAGATGTTCTGTATGCTATGCCAGCCACTTGGTTATGGCGTTCCATGTATGTTCTGTCTGAGAAGGCAGCTGGATAGCGTGGTAGTAAGACTTACACACCTTTGGAACGGAAGTTGTGGGTTTGATTCCCGAATGCTAACCAAGCCTACCTCAGACATGAGCGAGAGAGATAAATATGAAGCTGAACCGGGGGTGTGTGAAATTGATTTCATTGTAGTTCTTAACAGAGCTTAAATGTGTTTTTCATCCTGAACTTTCACATAGATATTTTCTGCCCAATAAATATGCTTTGAGGGCTCAAAAAGGCTTAAGAAAATTCCAAAGCGCTACATTTTGACTCCTATAAACCTAAAGGTGCTGTAACCCTGATAGTGTTGATGGTTTCAGGGTCTAATTTCGCAGGGCTTAATTACATTTGCTAAAGTTGCTATGCAACAAAGATCAGCTCATCCTGTGGGGGTCACATGGGAAGATTTTTCCACATTTGGTTGATCTTCTGTAATGATGTGAATGACTGTGTAATGACTGAGAGAGTATGAACAAAAAGAGGCTAAACTACTGCTGTTTCGTGTCTTGCAGATGTTGTACTGGGGACATGACGGTGAGCCCAGTTTCCTCAGGAAGGCCTTAAACCTCAGCGACTCTTTCACCTGATCCTGGACTGTCCTTCCTGTTTGGAAATCAGCAGGATTCATTCAGCCTGTTTCAGACATCGTCCCCTTGGCCTCTCTCCTCCGCACTCAGATAGGACCGGCTACATGTAGCAAAGATGATGTCTGGCCACATGACACTGCACAGTTTTCTTAGATTTGTGAGGGGAGGGGAGGGGAGGCGTGGGTGATGGCAACATCATAAAACCGTGCAGCCCAGTAGCTTTATGTGCTCGGCTTTCCTTTTCCCCTCGCTCCCTTTCTTTCCATCTTTTCATGTTTCTGCCGCCATCTGTCTCTTTGTCTTTTGCTTTCTCTCTGTCTGTTCTGACTTAGTCTCTGTTTAGAGACATGACTCTGACCCTGAAGCACAGCTCAGCTCCGAGTTTATACTGCAGGAACATCATGGTAGTGAGAATGTACCAAGCTTGTTATATTGTGACACTTGTCAAATTTTTGAGGTCTAAGAGGTTATTTTACCTTTTTGAGTAGCAGATTTTGTTTAAGGTCAAACTGAAGTTGCTACCACCGTCTGCTCTGTAAAAGAAATGGCACTGTTGTTTGTAGCTGGACAAGTTTACGTTTCATATGCAAAGACTTGAGATGAGACTTCTGTGAAGTCAGCCATTGGTTAGTGAAGTCCTCAAGCTCGGTCTTTTTGGCCTTACCTTCTTAATTTGAAGCTAAATGTGCACCTGGATCCTGCTTTCTCCTAATTCTGGCTGTAAATTTGTAAAATGATCATCATGTTTTAGTAAAGAAGACCGAAAAATATCAGCAGGGCACATAAACACATCACCAGTATTTACTTTTCCTTCTTTTTTTTTTAAATTTGAGATCACTGATGAATTTTTCCCACACTGATTTCTGTACAAATGGGCTGCTTTTTTAGCAGCTAGTTGAGTCGCCCCCTGCTGGCCTTTTGCATGGTCTTCACTTTCTGGAATCAGAACCTACGTCAATAATAAGTAGACGGCCGTCTGCAGCAACACCCCACAAAAGCTTCAAACAACAGCCTGCATTAAATCTCCAGCTACATGTAAGCATGATGCTGCACGCCGACTTGCTAAGTTAGCTAACAAACATCCACTGGGTAAAAGTACATTGCTAACAACATTAGTTTGGCTAACCAGCCGAGTCTTGGCTAACTACTGTCTGCTAGCAACTTAGTGACGTAGCATAAAGATGGCTGTGTATCATGTACTCATTTAGCGGCGCACATTTGTTAACGTTATCTGCTTGCACTGACTCAGCTTTCACTGAAACATGAATGGTAACCAACTAACTCAGAGGCTGAGAGGCTGCCTGGGTGGTTTTGATGCCCCAAATCATTATTGTCTCTTCATTAACAGAAATAAGAATAGCTTTACACTTTAAAATCACTTTGACTAGACTACAGCAGATGGAGATGTGATTTCAGTTGGACTTTAAATGCTAAAATGTGACCTGTGTCTCAGTGTGTTCCTCAATTTATTGACCCACTCAGTGGAAATGACTCTAGAAAGGGTGCTGCAGTCGATTGTAAGACCACGATCGAGTTTCTACGACTGCCCCATTCACCTGTGCTTTACACCTGCGGAGAGAGGCCAGCTGCACCTCACTATCAGTGTGACCGGACAAACTCTGACATCAGCTATTTATTCATGTTTCTCATTGTGACGCTGTCCTGCTGACACTCGACAGATCTGAATGTACGTTTTGTTGTCGTTTTTATAAAGGTGTAAGAAAGAAGTGTCTCTCTGTTTGTGTGTTGGATTCTGCTCATTTTAATACAAACAGCAGGAATGCTTGGCCTTATTTCTACTTTCAGCATCACCACCTGGCCTCTGTACTGTCCCAACTTTAGCTTTCTTCTTTTTTTGGTTGGCTATTCCTGGCCAACCATGCTATACCCCTCTCATCCCTTTCCTTCTGATTTGAGATTGCGGTGGAGAGGAAGAGGAGCTGCTGCATCCTGGATATGGGAGCTATCTGAGAGGGAAGACATGACCCAGATATGTCTGCTAGCTAGCTACCTAGCCTTGGTGTTTCAAACTATGCTAGAACTGCAGCTTTCCTCTGCAGTGACTGCATTGTGATCCCAATGCCAGAGGAAGGAGGAGGTAGGCTGTGTGGGTTATTGACCAGGGGAGGGCTGGTGCAGGACAGATGTCTCGCTGTGGGGAATCACCTGTTTGCGTGTGTGGATGTGGACGTCCTGAGCTGCTGGGCAGGGCAGTGGGTGCGGTGTGAGGCGGACATGGGAAACTGGGTTAAATTCCAGGCATTCTCCTACATCTGAAGCCGCACTGTTTCTGGTTTGTCTTTTCTACAACTTATCTTACATCTTGTGTGTGTGAGCGAGTCCTTTGCCAAGCCTACTGGCTATGGAAAAACAATTTAACTGGATTTAATTTGTTGCCCCCCTCCTCCTCCCCACCCACCCACTCCTCCTCCTTCCTCTTCCCTCCTTCCCCACAGTTATTTCTTATGTCTGGGAGGTTGGGGGAATTCAGCTTGTTTAGTAACTCCGTGCCGAGTCTGATGTAGCTTTGGAGGTTAGACAGGCCCGGTTTCATGGCAGCTTAAAGGCCTCGAATCATGTCGGCATCATCACGAGAGAGTAAACAATTCCCAACTGATTTTAGAAGAACGTTTTCCAGGCCACATCAGAAACCGATGTAGAAGTGTCACGCGTATCCTGGTTGCCTTTAGATCACTCTGGGCTCTTTGCTCTAAAGGGTTAATAAGGCACAATGAAACCAGTTGCCTAGAGCCCTGACCACTTTTTTCCATTCTTGCTGGAAAGTTTCCAGTGCTATTTATATGAAACCTCAGGCCCCACAATCAAGAAACCCACTTGGCCGGGATCAAGTATTATCCATTATCCCGAAGTTCAGCTTCACTCAAAGAGTACTGCATTAAAAAACCATCAGAAATGGCAGAGACATGCTGGAATCGGTGGTCCGTATCATCTCTGTGGACACAGAACAATCTGCAGCGAACAAGTAGGCAACATGTACAAGCAGGCACCGGAGAAATCAATCCACATGACCTAACGACTGTTGTATAACCAAAGAAAATATTACAGCACATCTAATCTGCCCCGGGTCTGATAGATGTGTAGTAAAAGACCAGATATGTGAAGAGAACCAAACTGTTTTTTTTATTATTTTCAAATCCATGTTCAGAGGGGCCGGTGTTTAGTTTTGACCTTAATATCGTATTTTAAAGTAAGATTAATACCGGTATTATTTACAGAAGCCTTGAAGGCGTAGCCAAAGTGTTTGGCTCTGTGTGAGTGAGTGGTTTTAGTGAAAACTACAACTTAAGAACTCTATACTACTATTATTGTTCAATTTTCTGTGAGTATAAGCTGTTTAATGTGGTCTTATTAAAACACAATCCCAGGAGAGGGCAGTCAAAGACACAACTGAACCCATCAAACATCTGCAGCTTATCAGGAGACAAATACACAAATACAGTGCATGGTTGCTCTTTGATTCACACTTTAATAAAGGTTTATAATAAAAGAGGATGGATTTGTCTTTCCTTGTTTCTGTCACATATTCACTGTTACAACACTGTACATGTATGTACTGTATCTGTACATGGTAAACATGTCCAAAGTTAAAAACTGTGTGGCTCAGAGGATGAAATTTGGGTCAATTTTGCGCTGCCTTCTTTTTATGAGGGGCAGTCAATCAGAAGACAGTTGGGTTGCAGGGGGAGGAGCCAAACTGAATGTGTGTTGTGTTGTAGCTACTTTTTGCTCATCATTAGCTAGCACCCTTGTATCCAGGGGTGGGGTATAAAATATGAATCCCTGTAGAGTTAGTATAGATGCCAAAAAAAACCCACACCTTTAAAACAGGTGATAAATTCTGTGGTAAAGTTGGAGATTTAACACGCGAGTCTGTGGGGACCCACTCACTTTCAGCCGGCCTCATGTGGCCATCAGAGGACCTGCAGCCTTGGTGGCCACTGCCTGTTTTCCACTTAGATCATTAGTTCAGACTGCAGGATACACACCTGCAGTGTGTGTCGGCTCCTGGACAGATGTGCATCTATCTCATGGGCGTAACTTTTATAATGGGCGTGTCCGGATGTCCTGATGTCAGCTGCTGAATTCATGGTAACTGTGACATCTTTGATATTGAACACATTTGAAACAAAAAGAATGCGTTAAGGATCCAGTTTACTCACAAATATCGAGCCTGTGCTTATAAAAAAGGTTAATTTTTCTTTTTCGTATGTTTTTCACAGCATCAGGATAAAAGCTGATTTTGGACCGAGTGTCAGTGCCGTCACTGCGCCCCCCTCCTCTTCCTCCTCCTCCTCCTCCTCTCAGCAGACGGACGCATCCATGGAGATCCTGTGCAGCCTTCCTCAGCATTACCACTTCCAAAACCACATTCCAACATGACATGAGAAGACAGACCGGCTTTTCTAAGCAGCAGCTCGAAGCCTTTTGGTCCGTTTCTTTCTTTCCTTTCTTTTTCTTTTTCTCAGCATCCCATTAGCGGTGCCAATCTTAACTTTCTGCCCGCTTCCTCTCTCACTTCTTTACCCGTCTCCGGGAGAGAAGTCAGTTCCCCGGGAATTAAAGGAGGTCGTTGGGTTTTCTTCTTTTCCTTTTCGCTTCTTTTTGGTACTTCTTGGATGCGCATGGATGTGGCAGCAGCGGAAGCGGGGACGTCTCTGCCGGGTATCCGACTCCGGAATCGGGCGAAGCAAGTGATGCCGAATCAGAAGAAGGTGAAAGCGCGGCGGAAACGGCGAAAGGAGCTGGTTTTAATCCAGATCTGCTTGTTCGGCGGTTTGCTCCTGGTCGTTAAAGGGTTTTCCTCCTTAGCGGAAAATTCAGGTGAGAAATCAGCGTTTGCTGAATTCGCCCTCAGCGATACAGCCTTCTCTTTTACTTCCTCCACGTGTTTGCCTTTTATTCCCCCCCCCCCCCCCCCCCCTTTCTCCATCTAACACAGAATTTAAACACGGCATCGCGGAAACTGTAGAAATGTACAGTGTTGTAAATATTGTGTGTGGGTTTTTTTTTTTTTACAAAACAGACACTTTATTGATGGCTGTATTCCATTTGGTCAACAATCAGGAAACGAGGGGTGAATGAGTAGAGAAGTGAAACCTGCTAATAACTGTAATAATGATACAAGAAACAGAGAAGTAGAAATAACTGTAATGTTCAAATGTCGAATTGCTCCATGTTGTTAATATTCCTCTAACTTAGTAACTGTACCCAAACGTCATCACCCATGCGGTACAGTGCCGTATAATGCGCACTCGTGTGAGCTTCAACTATGGGAAACTATTCATGGCTGAGGAATGCAGAGGATCCTGCGTGTTCAGGTGTTTCAGCTGCAGACAGGGAAATGAGGGCAGCGAGCCCCAGGGTATATAAGCCCGCCTGCACCTCTCCAGGTTACTGCAAATGGTTATCAATCAGCCAGCCATTCCTTATTACAGACTCTGCGGTGGAGATGTTAAAAGAAGAGTCGCATAAAATAAAAGCACAGGAAGAAAGACGCATTCATATGTAAAAGTCACCTTCCTACATAAAAGTGTGCAGTGTCTCTACGGCTCAGTTTGGTAACATGTGGCACCAAATCTTAAACTTGATAACCTCACAATTAAAGAACAGCCTGGAAATAAAATTATTAAAACTGCTTTAACTTCTGCAGCTACAAAGCGCTGAACCACCCCAGTCTCTTCAGTAAAATTCTCATTAGAAGTATCATGCTTGAAGTCTTTGGAAACTTGCGCATATATACTCTGTTGGTACATCAAGTTAGCTTTAACTCACAGACACAAAGATCCTTATGAAACACTTCAAAACAGGGAATTCTGAGACGCCTCCTTTTGTTCTGCAAATCATGACAATACTTTTACGGGTATTTTATGTAACATCAGCTTGCACACAATAAACAGTCTGCATACATAATATGGTTCACTGGAATATTACTGATGTGGTTTGATAGGATTTCTTTTAGCTGAAATGATTTGCAGCAGCAGAACATCTGCACGCCTCGACTTGATGCCTGCATGTTCCTCCTCCTCTGTTTTTGTCTGTGTGACTCAGCTAAAGTGAGAAGTATTTATCACTTTCTGTGGACAGAAGGTCTTCGTGAATATTCATACGCTCGTGATTTGTGCATCATCGGTCCTTCCTCCCCACTGTGTTACACGCAAAAGCAGCTCTGCGAGAACAAGAGGCGACACGTTTAGTGCATCTACCCTGTCCTGTTGTGTTCATGTTAACTCTTAATCAGCGCACTGGAATATCAATTAAAGTTGATTATTTATGATGCGCCTAATGAAGTTCTGCCAATTTAAGCTTGGTGTTGTGGTTCCGCAAGTGGAGCACTCACCGCCTGCTCGCGGGGCCGCATTAATCATTCCCGCGCTTCCCTTCTTATTCCTCTCCTTCTTCTTCTTCTCCCGGTGCAAGATGGTAAAAGATACGGAGGGTGGGAGGAAGATTGCACCGCTGACACGCACACCTCAGTGCTGCTGTGGCTGCTGCTGTGTGGTGTGGTGAAGGTGAGGCTAAGCGAGGAGTTCAGCCAGGCCCCGAGGACGTTTGTGCTTTTTAATTCTTTTCGAATCTTCGTCTTTTGCCAGACTTGTGGTTGGCAGGGTGGAAAGGCCATAGTGCTTCTGCTGAGCTCTGTGAAGTATGAAATTAATTCATTGGTGTTGCTGCTTTCTTGAAGAATGTGCAGATGTAGCCACAGTGGGAGCCCCCACATTGTGCACTGTTGCTCCACCCGCCCAGAGGATTTAGTTTTGGAAAATCATGAAATTCCCCTTCAATGTATGAATTGTGGGAGATAAAGGGTAGAGGTGGAGAAGAAGGAGGAAGCACCAAATTGACACATCTGTGGAGCTCTGCTCCAGCTGTTGGCTATCCTAACATTACATAAAGAATCAAACTTTAATGTGGCAAAGAATGCAGAACAGGGCATTAAAAATAAATCAAAATGCTTGACATGCACTTTGCTATCTGCAACATCTCTGCTAAACTAACAGCTTAAAGGCATACAGCCGAGTCCATGTATGTAAACATGGAAATGAGGAAAGTTTTAGGATTTAGATCCAGAGCAGGATGATGATCAACGGTGAGCACACCATCTTTACAAAATGATGTCAGTGAAAATGAAAGGAGGATGTGTCCATGAGGTCTCAGAGGATTGCTTCTAAACCACTTCTGAGGAGAAAACAAGAAAATTTCACAGCATTTCATGGTGGATAGTGGAGAAAAGTCTTCTTTACCGATAAATTAAACTTAGAGATTAGTGTCAGTGTGATAAAGGTGTATGTAGGGAGACTAACAGGAGATACTGCAGTGGATTAAACCCCCAGTAACCAGTGTTGGGCAAGTTACTTTGAAAAAGTAATTAATTATAGTTACTAGTTACTTCTTCAAAAAAAGTAACTGAGTTAGTAACTGAGTTACAAGATTCTAAAAGTAATTAATTACTTGAAAAGTAACTATTGCGTTACTTTAAAAAATGTTTAATCCCCTGGGGTCCAGGGTATAATTGGCCATTTTTAACTACTTTTGAATTGCACCTCTATATTTCACCTTTAAAAACTATTTCCTTTGCCTTGTTTGGTATCATCCTTTTCAGCACAACCTCACGTGTCTGAATTTACAGTTATGTTTTCATTTTGACATACTGTATTAACACAATTGATCTAAAATCAGACAAAAAACATAAAATCCGAGTAGAAAAAGTTATATTTTTTACTGTAACAACCACAAACATTTTTATTGAATCATATTTTATAACTTTAAATGCAAATATAAATGGTCAATTTTAAAATCATACGCACACAAAGTTATTTGCAGCCATTTACCTTTTACCCTCTTGTTTCTTTTTTCAGGTGTTCTGCATTAAATAAGTGACACAAATTATTTGTGCCACTCCAAAAAAAATAATTTCTGTCCACTATAAAGGAGAACATCACAGCCTGATACCTGCAGGTCTGACAGCAGCAGGTGTATCACTCCTGTTTCTACCTGGAGACAGCAGTCACCTCATTGTTCTGACAACACAAAACTATTGACAGCACTACACGCTAACTACACAAGACAACACATTAACTACACACTCCAAACACGCTAAACATCACAAATCTCTCACATCTCAAAACTCGCTCTCTCTCTCTCTCTCTCTCTCTCTATCACTCTGAAAACTCCCCCCTCTTCCTAAACAACCAAATGTCATGTCGCTATATCATTTTTTGATTGGTCGACATGGTGCATTTTTCCACCAACACCAACAGGCTGTTTTTTGTTTTGCTTTATTATTTTTTGCTCATAAGCAGAGAGTGCTCGCTGTGCTGTCCTTAGACAGTAAACGTGACTAAACTATTGAGGAAAAAACGCCGGGTATATATTGTTTATCATGACTCTGGTTTTACGTGGCCTATCAACACAATTTATAAACTGGTATATGTCACCTTGTTGCTTTGTCATCTTGAAGTGGTCATGTGATTGGCTTACCACGACTACTTTATTCATCGTCAGTCAAACAGCAGCACTCATGTGATTGTTTTGCTCCCTGAGCTCCAGGTGTGGGAAAAAGTGATCGTTGGGCAGAAAGTGATTGCGGTAAACTGAAGACAGCTTCAACCGTCTGTTTGCTGAAAAATAGTAAAGCGACCGCACCGCATTTTCTTGTTAGTAACGGAAAGGGCGTTGTAACGATAGAAATAGTAATTAGTTAGATTACTCGTTACTGAAAAAAGTAACGCAATTAGTAACGCCGTTACTTGTAACATGCCAATCAAATTCTAAAGCCAGTTATCAGTTGTAACGAAAGAAATACTCATAAAATAAGGAACCTTAATGTACATTTACTGGTATAATAATGAATCGTGTCCTGATAGATTCAGCTGAATACAGGGATAGAGGGAGTCTTCTTCACAGAAAGGTTAACCTTGGAGTTCCACAGGGTTCAGTGCTGGGACCACTGCTGTTTACATTAAACATGCTTCCCTTGGGTAATGTTATTTGGGGAAAAAAGCTGCACGTCTTACCAGTCACAGAGGCCTCTAATTCCTATTTTTCCAATTTTCCTCTACTTTTCTATTTCTAAATTCAGACAAACTGAGATTTTTGTATGTGGCTGTGTGGAATCTTGGAGTCCGGGATATGTCCATCAACACACGCATTATACAAATATGTAGGACCGCTTTCTTCCATCTGCTCAACATTGCTAAAATTAGAAACATCCTGTCTCAGAGTGATGCTGAAAATCTAGTTTTGTATGTTTGTTTCTTCCACACTGAGCTTTTATTTTATTTTTTTGTTCCATCCACCTATTGTGCAAATAATTAAAGAATGCATGTAAGTGTTGGACTTGGAACTTTAGTGTGGTTCTTGAATTTAGAACCTAGATGTGTTAGACTTACTGTGATTACAGTTTGGGAAATGTTACACCCAAGACTGCTTATACCCCACTTTCACTCCCAGCACCAGGCTAATGGGTTTGGAACTGCACTTTATGTAGCGGAGACGCTGCACAGATGCAGAAATGGAGTGAAAGTGGGTACAGAGAGGATACAGACTGGAGACAGACACGACAACAACACGATCTCCCATTGACTCCTATACCCAAATTTGCATTATCAGTTAACCAGGAAGCGTGTCTGTGGACTGTGGAGACCATGCAGACTCCACACCAAGGTTATAATAGTTAAATAACATGAAACTAGAAAACTAAAGCTAAACGTGAGAGAATCTTTTTAATTACCTGAAATAAAAGTTAAATGAAATGTAAGAAAACAGTAAAAGTAACAAAAAAATATTTGACACTAAACTAAAATTTGTCAACATGGCCTGCATGAAGATGCTTTGGTGCACTTGTTTCAAAACTATAAGAGCTCACTTTGCAAAATCAACATTTTATGCATTTTTTTTCCTCCAGCCATGTCCAGTATATGTTCAAGCCTGTCTTATGTTTTTGCATGCAGCTGCCTGCACCTGTAGCACCTTCTAATATGTGTCAAATGGACATCTTGGAGTCTGACTAGCACGAGGAGCAACCTTACACAGTATATTATACAATGAACTTCAAGGTTTTCTAGAAGCAGCTAAATTTCTTTAGTGACAAAAGTTCAGTAATTTGTATCTGGATGTTGCACTGAACCCTCCCATCACTCTCTTTTGTCTCCATTCAGGTTTTGATGTCTCCAGCCACAGCAGCGAGGACCAGGAGAGGTGGATCGGAAGGAGGCTGCTGCAGGACATGGACAACAACAGCAGCGAGGAGACAGATTTACAAAAAGGAACAAAGAACTGCACTCCTCCTGGTAAGACAAGATGAAAGAAAGAGGACACCCAAGTGCGCTCCCCCCTCCCTCTCTCCCCGCTTTCTTCTTCCCCAGAACAAAGAGAGGGAGACCAAACCATCCTCACCACTCCCTGTCCCTTCTGCCCACCCCCACATTTTGACTTCCTAATGTGGGGTAACCCAAATTGTGAGGTCAGATGATTTCCCACGAGCGCACGCAGCAGCAGGCGGTGACATTCTGGCTGCCTCAGCGGTTTTCACACTCAGCCTTCGTCACATTTTTTTAGGATCCTGCAGATTTCATTCTCACTCCCTGCACCTAGCTTCCCCTCTCTGTCTCACACCGACTCTCTGTCATTCTTTCCCTTCTTTTTCCCCTCACATTTTTTTTTCCTGGCAGATTTTAAAAGGCAGAAAAAAAAAAACCTGTTTCCACGGCAACCTTTTTGTCCCGTCATCGTCGAACATGTGAGGATGCTTCGTTTGTGAAGTTTCAAGTCACTTTTACAAGGCTAGAAATCAGCCACTTGTAATTAGTTTTTCGGCATCACATTAAACTGATTGGAGAAACTAAAGGAGCTGAAAAACTGCAGTTCCTCTAATGGCCACTTGAGGCCGACTCCAACAGTGGGTCAGTCCCCATAGACCCCACATGTTAAAATCCTCAACTTTACAGCAGCTTTGAGTTCCCACTTTGTGACAGCTGTATCTCACCTATTTAAGACCACAATGAACCCGTACGTAGATGTTGTTGACACAGACAGCTGGGGGCCATCTTCTACACTTCAACTCTGCTTTTTGGAGTCACTGAAGAGGGTTTGTGATGTTGGTGCCTTTTAGATATTTATTAACATGACAAGTAAAATGGCTTTTTGTGCAGTGCAGACTGTCCAAGAAGTCTGTGATCCTGTTTTGGTGAGTGAAATTCTACTATTTTAATTGTCCATTAGCAGGTATCTGTGTGATTCACATATACGGTCTATGGACAAGTCGACAGCATTCATGCAAACTATGTGCGACCATGACAACCTGCTAGTGACTAAGGACTAATCACAAGGAGGGTGTTGGTATGACACTGTATACCTCCTCGCAACCAATTTCATGTTAGAGACTGGCAGCAACCTCCAGCAACTGGTCAGGTGATACACATGTTTCTCTAGTGGCCGGTGGTTTCCAGGGGGTCCCTGACCAGTCTCTAGGACTGTGTAACGGGACCTTAACACTTAATAATAATTTATACTTTTTTACCATACAGGGGATAAATATTTCTATATCTAAGCTAAAGAATTAAAGCTAAAAGTTTGAGGCATGGAAACTGTACGAAAGGTGGATGGTGACACAGATGGCAGTAGCTGCTAGCTGTCTGCTAGGTTTTACCTCAGCTACTTGGAGTCACCGAACCAGATCTGTGGACTGTGTTTGTGCTGTTGGTGCCTTTTGAATCATTTTGCAGGTATGTGGCTTCCTGTCAGGTTAGTTATATCAGAAATATGTTCTCCAACGAGGCTAGCAATTAGACTGTTTTTATCCAACAAACTGTCTAATGAAGCATGCAACACTGCAGCATCCAGCATGCTAAAAATGGGAATTTGACTACAGCCATCTTTCATATACAGTCTGTGGGTGTAATGCATCCTTAGACAACCTTGTAGTCTCACCATCAGCTTCTCTGTTGCTATTTTTAAAAGTAAATGGACTGAAATGAGACGTTCGGTGCTGCTATAAGTGATGTGGAGAAAGGTGACATTTGTCTCTTACCTTGAGCAGAGACGATTGTCCTCCCTTCAGAGGGTGAGGCGGTCCTTGGTGAGCTCGTTAAGCAAAATGGCCATCATCAATCTCCTTTCTCACCCTCTCAAGGTCGTCGCTGTCATCTATAAAGAGAGCCAAGGTCAAGGTTCAACTTATTCCCTTCTCCTGCTGATTATACTGTAGCTGTTCTCCTCTCTCTGCTAAATTTAAAGCTCACGCTCCAGTGGCTTCAGCCCCCAGATTCCTCCTGAGGACATCAAGGTTTTTGCTAAATAACCTCTATTTTATGAAAGTCTCATTTCTGCTTGAATCTGGATTAAGGCACATTTGGCGTACTCGTATGAGAACTTGTTGAGTCATCCTACATCTGACCTCTGAGTGGAAATTGTTGGCATGTTTTTGAAAAGTGCAGGATGTGTAGAAGAAGTAGAGAAAGCAGTACATGTTTGTATTTTATGATGTATTTTATGTAGATCAGTGACATAGTAAGTTGTCACGATCTGAGGGGACAGACCGTGCGGGGGTGTGTGTGGTGGACCCAGGTGCGAACACAAGAGAGTGGACCGGAGTAAACTTCAACTGAAAGCGAGCCTTTATTGTGGCTGATGACAGGTCTCAACACAAAGCAGAAACACCGTGACTAAACTGAACCTAAACTAAACTGGGAAACAGGTACTGATAAACTAAGGAGACTCAGAAAACCATGACGATGTTGTACAGACTGACCGGGAGGACATGGAGGGTGGGAACACAGACGACACGACACAGACTACATGAAACACAGAGACTAAATACACATGAGGGATGATCAGGGGAAGTGGCCACACATGGGAGCACAGCTGACACACATGAACCTAACGACAGGACAGGAGAGGTGAAACTAAATACACTGACATTGAATACAGACTTTCAAAGTAAAACAGGAAACATGGAGATTAGACATGACATGAACTGAACATAACCACGCATACATGACGCATGAACCAGGGAGACTGAGTACAGGGGGAGACAACAAGACTAAACAGCAATCTAGAAATTAACTAGGTGAACTACGCTAGGCACAAATGAATACAAAAGATACATAAAACTCAAACACTGGGTCGCTCGACCCAGGACCATGACAGTAAGTAGGGATATGAAGGAGACTTATTTAGTACGCTGTCATGGATGAAGCTGTAGTTTGTGTCCAATCGCAGACCTGCTATTATTGTTCACTGTAGTTTTTTTTCCAATCATAAGGAATCACCAAAGAGGACACACCATTTTATTAGCGGTGGGGCGTCGTGCTGTACCTGTAATGTATGTGAAAATAGTCCGCTGAAGGATAAGACGTCTGGCAAATGGCCTCAAGAGTTCACGAGGCTAGCAGTTCATGGTTGCATTAGCATGAAAAACCAGAATCTTCGCCAACTACCGGTGGTCAATTCACACTCTAGGAAATGAAAACAGCACGTTTTGATGAATAGAAGAATGCAGTCTGATGTTAGCCACTTCTGGCACTTATAAATCTGTTACATTAGAAAATTGTTCTGCAGCCCAGATGTGGCTGCTACAACACACCTGACATCTGGCCCATGTTGGGTGGACCTGTGGATGAGGTAAGCCAGCCAGACACATGACTCAAAGTAGTCTGTAAAGGCCCATAGATAAGTATAACTAACTATATCTGCAGGCAGTGTTTGGGCCAAAAAGCCCTTGGCTATCTTAGTACTAAAGAGGAGGTGATCACAACCACTCAAGATAATGTTTGTGATTCCAAGTGCCTATCAGAAGCAGCTCATATACAGTAAATTACTGCTCACCTAGCATGGACATTCTGGTGGTGGTGGGGGGTAAATAGTCCCAGGAAACAGGATTTCAGTGCAGATGTGAGGTCTCTAATCAGTTCTTATACCAAGCACTTTCTTAAAATGCTTGGTACATCCTTCTCATTCCGTTGTTATACTCCACACCTGAGCCAGTCGTAATAGTGACAGAGCCTGGTCCAGGATCTGAACACAGCTTGATCTTAGTAAGGGGATGTGCCACATGAGTTAGGGTTAGTTAGTTAGCTTGAACATGTTGCCATAACTCCACCACCATTATGTCTCCCTTGACTGATCTCGACAGCCCTACCAAGGAGTTGAAGCAGCACTCCAGATGTTAGCAGGCCTTCCAAACAGGGAAATCTGTCTCATGTTGCTCACCCATTCTTTCTGCTGTTTGTCTTCTGATCCAGGAAGACCGTTTACCTTTCTGCTTTTCCTTCAGAACAAATATAGCACCATTAACGAGGAGACCCTAGCATTGCACTGTGCAGTATTTTGATTTGTACAGTGCTGCACACACCTTTTTCTTCACATTTCCTTGGAAAATATTAAATGAGTGCTGCAGTTTCTTCAACAGGGTGTGAACTCTCTTGGGCAGCTCTTGTAATTTCTGTTAGTAGTCTTCAGGAATAGTTTTCCGGGTTTCTTGAAATCTCTTCTTTGAATTCTTTATCTTCTGTCAGGATGATTCAACACTGCTTCAATAATGTTAATGTCCGGGCTCTGGGGAAGTTTTTTTCTGTCAGTGCGTTTGGGATCAATCAGCCAGCTTTCACCACATGGTGGTTCAGAATCTGACTTTTCTGTGTTCACAATTCCTTTAATTTTGAAAAGATCTCTAACATCACTGGCTGGCATTCAGCCTCAAACGTGACAGAGCCTCCACCGTGTTTACAGACGCCTGTAGACGGTCACTGTTGTACCTCTCTCCTGACCAAATCTCACTCCACTGATTTTAAGTCTAGTTCTTATGTCATTTGGGATACCTCCGGCTTTTCTCCGTTTCCTTTCCTGAAAAATGGCTTCTTGAAAGCCACCCTGTCATTGATAATTGATTTCTGATGAGTCTCTATTGAACAGTAGATGGATCAGTAGCTAGATTTGCTGCTATATCTCCAGAAGATGGCTTTCATATTGTTGATCTGTGGTAGGTAGTTTTTAGACTTGATGCGTCTTCTTTTGTAGGCCACTTGTCCAATTAGACATTTTTTGTGATGTTTATGTGTAGACACAAAACTGATTCATCCCTTGAGTTGTGAGCCTTTGTTATGCTTGAATCATTCCTAGGTCAGTGTTAAGTGAAAAAATCCTCTGAAAATGGTCAGGTACAAGGAGTTGAGGGAAAATGAGTGAAAAAGTAGACAATGTCTAAAGAAAAGATCTTCAGAAAGCTGAAAAACTATTGTTCAAGACCAGTTTAAGAAATAAAGTCTGGCTCCTTGGAATTAAAATATAAAGTTGTGAACAGGGGTGCAAAATACAGTATGTTAGCTCCTCTTTGCAACCTGTTGTTGTTTAACAGAGATTAGTGTGCTGCATCAACATTATCCCAAATTACAACTTAGACATCCATCTCACAAATGGTCAGGAAAATCTGGTTCCTGATAGGTTGGGCTCCACTAAAAACAGCCTGCTGTGGAAAATGGTTTACAGTTTCCAAGAAGTGAATTTAGACCCGTGTCAATGTGATGGAAATGCACTCAGTTCCTTGTCTCTGGGTAAAGTGGTGGAAACTGGGCTCTTCATAACTTGCATAGTCTCACATCAAAAGCAAAAATTTCAGCCTTTCTGAGGATGAAAAGCAGCTGGTGTTTCCATCCATGTCATTGTGCAACTTTTAATTTACTATCGGGACTGTTTTTATTAACTTCCACTGAAAAGGGCTAATCAAGTGATCAGCTGGTTTCGTGTGGGATCGTGTAGCAGCTTGCACATGCATTTGTGCACAGCAGAGTGTGTGTGTGAGTTATTTCCACAGCTTGCCACAGTGTACAGCACAAGGCTGGCTGATGAGGAAGTATCCCAACATGAGCTCTGTGTTCTGGGAGGATGCAGCTCGGCAGAGGCACTGACTGATTGTTGCCTGAAATTAGAGACCTGCTGATCAAGTGCTCGAAAGATGATGGAGAGAGAGCGAGAGAGAGCGAGAGAGGCCCTCATTTGCTAATTTTCCCCTTCCAACCACACATGAAACAAGCTATCATACCCGTCATTCCTTCTCTCTTCGTGATTTTAATTACGAGGACCCCGCTGCTTCTTTTTATTTCAGGCACTTGTTTATGGCTTCTTTCCATCACCACGCCATTTTTTAGTCAAGGGGAAAAAGAAAGGGAAGCACAGCCAGTGGCTGGTAGTAACGTTTGAGAATAATGTGTCACCTTTGGTAATTATTTCTTTGCCCATTTGATCTTTTTGGCCATGCTCTGAAAATATCAAGGAGAGTTTGCCTAGAAAATGTCTGTAGAGAGGTGGCTGTGTGTTTGCTGTGTAGGTGAGAACGAGCAGTCTTATTCAGAACGAGCCCTCTCTGTGCGGCTCCTGACCTTCCTTTTATCATGAAAAACAAGAGTGTTTCATTTTGGTGACTTTGCTGCCCAGATCCAGCCCTTCCATGCATGAATAATGACAGCCAGTCATTGCTGAGTCACTATTTGATTCAAACTAGTCTCAAACTTGCTTCTTGTTTTGGAGGAAGTATTTAATGGCCATGGACTGCATATAAAAGATGAGTTATCGCTTCCGGGTTTGAAAAGTACCTGAATACTTTCTCATGGCCAGCAGGGATCTATGGGAAACCAGGTTTACTGCTCACTCCAATCTGAGGGCCTCAGGAAACAATTTCCTGATGAGTTTCTGCTAGTCTCCCGTCTTACTGATTAAGACTTTTTGACCTCTTTCTCTTCACATTTGGTTTCCAAACATCACAACAAAAAAAGCTTAGCTCAATGCTGTAAGCAGAACCTTACTAACCAATGGCTTATATGGGGTTGTGAAGGTAGCAGTCAAAGCTGATGTCCAGACATCCCTCAGCCACTTTTTCCAGCTCTTCTAGGGCAACACAAAGACATTCCCAAACCAGCCGAGAAACATAATCTCTCCAGTGTGTCCTGGCATAGCGCTGAGAGGAGACCCTGCCCGAAACACCTCATCTAAGAGGCGTCCATCCAGAAGACGTTTTGTTCAGATATCCAAACACCTCAATTGCCTCCTTTTGATGTTGATGATTATAGGTTCTACTCAGAGTCCTCCCAAATAACCAAAGCGTATTTCTTCTGCTTGTATCTCCACTCTATTTCTTTGGTAACAGCTCAAGAGCTTAGTTAAGGTTAGGAATGTGGACTGACCAGATTGACACCTTTTTCAAAACCTCAACATCTCAAGGATACTTGAGGGTGAGTGGGAGTTCAACTAGTCAACTAGTTTTTTGGGGTTACTGGAAATACTTTCTCACTTCAATTTTTTAACAGCTCATCCATCCGGATTTAAGTATTAAGTTTGAGGTGCGGCTCCTCTGATTGAAATATGGCTCGACACAGGCAGCTGTAGCCTCTACCATGGATAAGACCAGGCAGGATTGAAGGAGGTGTCCACTGTAGAGACCATCGAGTACAAAGTGGCTACATTTTACTTTGATGCCCCTACACTTATAGAGGAAAAGAAGAAAAGTCCACCTTAGAAGAAGTAAATGGGCAACGATTATCTGCAGTAAATCTGAAAAGATGTACGTTTTAAGCACACGGCCACGAACCCGCACGCTCACATGCACTTCATCGTCTTTGTCTGTCAGCTTGATACAAAAAAACATCCTTACAGCTTTTCCTTCAGTTTGCAGCACATTAGCAAACAGATTGCTTAATGTAACCCCCCTGAGCATCTCTGTGTACAGTAGCATTGGCTGTGTGATTAGACAGAGCGTCTGGGTACCCCATACACGTGACTGCTCTCTCCAGGGGTCTTTCCCCGGTGGCTGTTATTAAAGTTCCTCTCCACTCAGCTCAGCTCAGCTTCAACGCAATGCTCCATTTTAGGAAAGGAGGTTGCTATGACTTAATCAGGGCTTCCCTGTGAGAAATGTGCTGTGTGTGTGTAGATGAACTGTTAAGAATAGTATTGATTAATGCGAGGGTGCTGGCCCTGGATTCAGCAGCGAGGAGGAGAGGGTGTGCTGTTTTGCTTAGCGTGTATGTGCACATCTGTGTATTTTCACAGATGTGCACATACATACACAGGGGGCTGGAGGATGCCCTCACTTCACGTGGGCATCCTCCAGCTTCCTCCCCACATGCCAGAGGTAACTGAGTAAGCATCACCACAACACAGCTGATGAATTAATCAAGGCAGAATCCAGTGATTTCTCCTTTAATGTCTAACAAAAGCCCTCCAGTCAAAAGCAAAACTGACCCAAAGAGGAGTGATTTCCTCAGAGAAATCCATTGTTAAAATTACATTAATAACTGTGAGTGGGTTGCATATTAACAGTTGCAGATGGAGGCAAAGTTCTTTCATAACTGCCTAATGTGCAGATTGGGAAAGTCATCTTGTCTTGTTGTTGCAGGAGCAGGAGCTCCGTGCTCGGGGGAATAAGACCAATCCATCACAGCAATTAGCTGAGCAGAAACTACCCTCCACATCAGCTCCTCCTGGTTCTCCCTCACTCTGCTGCTCCTGCACCTACAAAACTCATCCAACGTTACATTTCATGCTGTTTTCCTCTCACTTTGATTGTGTTCATCCGCTCGCCACGTGTGGAGGAAATCTTACTCCTGCTGAATTATAGAGCTCAGGTTGTTTGCCAGCAGCGAAAGCGACTTGACACACCTTTAAAGATTCATCCTGCTGGTTGTGACTGCGACTGAGCAATGTTGAGGCTGTTTCCTGAGCCACGAACATCCCTCTTTACTGTCGTGCTCCCACGTAAAGTTTTGCTCTGAACAGCACACTGGGTGTACAAATAAACTTCTTACAGAGCTGTTGGTTCTTTGATGTGCTTCAGTTGTTAAAGTTTGGGTATTTTGGATAAAAGCTAACAGGAAATAAGAAAAAGTCCCGGACTTGAATTCAATTCAATTCAATTCAATTTTATTTATATAGCGCCAAATCACAACAAAAGTCGCCTCAAGGCGCTTCATAGATACAGAGAAAAACCCAACAATCATATGACCCCCTATGAGCAAGCACTTTGGCGACAGTGGGAAGGAAAAACTCCCTTTTAACAGGAAGAAACCTCCGGCAGAACCAGGCTCAGGGAGGGGCGGGGCCATCTGCTGCGACCGGTTGGGGTGAGAGAAGGAAGACAGGATAAAGACATGCTGTGGAAGAGAGACAGAGGTTAATAACAGATATGATTCAAAGCAGAGAGGTCTATTAATACATAGTGAGTGAGAAAGGTGACTGGAAAGGAAAAACTCAATGCATCATGGGAATCCCCGGCAGCCTACGTCTATTGCAGCATAACTAAGGGAGGATTCAGGGTCACCTGGTCCAGCCCTAACTATATGCTTTAGCAAAAAGGAAAGTTTTAAGCCTAATCTTAAAAGTAGAGATAGTTTCTGTCTCCTGAATCCAAACTGGAAGCTGGTTCCACAGAAGAGGGGCCTGAAAACTGAAGGCTCTGCCTCCCATTCTACTTTTAAATACTCTAGGAACAACAAGTAGGCCTGCATCGCGAGAGCGAAGTGCTCTAATAGGGTGATATGGTACTACAAGGTCATTAAGATAAGATGGGGCCTGATTATTTAAGACCTTGTATGTGAGGAGCAGGATTTTGAATTCAATTCTGGACTTAACAGGAAGCCAATGAAGGGAAGCCAAAACAGGAGAAATATGCTCTCTCTTTCTAGTCCCTGTCTGAATCCTGATGTTGTAGTTAAAGTGTTGCTGTTTTACATCCACAGGACGCCAGGAGATTTTTAAGGGTTTTTGGTGCTCTGGGGTAGATCCTGAAGTCACTGCACATATTACAGATCTCATCTGGCCTATAAAAACCTTGGGATCCATCAAATATACCTGGAAATAGCAGCGGGAGGAAAGGATGTCAGGAATACCATGTTTAGCTGCTGTCGCTGTGTGACTATTGGGATGGATGGATGGAATTCCCTAATAAAGAAAGGACTTCTCCCTCATTTTAAATTGGTGTGACACTAACAAAGACTCGTGAAAGTAAATTTAAAACCTGACTTCTGTGGAGACAGTTTTGAAGCCAGGCAGCATACATGTGCCACACAGCAGCACCTAAAAGATTAAAAGAACAGAGAGTGTTTGATAAGGTGTTTGATTTGCTTTATGGGGATGAATATTTCAATCTGTCAGATTGCCTTTTCTGAGGATGAGCTCTTCACACAGAGATGCCAAGCGACCAGGAGGCTTTGATGATGACTGACAGAGCCACGGCTCCCGAATGGTAGAGCTGGCAGTTTCAGCTCTACCAAGGGAAGCATTTGTAAACAGCTAAACTGAATTATTGTCCTACTGAAAGAAAGAGAGGTGATTACACGTAAACATAAATAACAGATGGATGTACAGCTGATTATAAAGTCCTGTCTGTTCATAGCTTTGAAACATCAGCCAGTGAAAACTATATCTGGTTCCTTACATGTAAAATGCTGGAGATTAATTGCTGATTGAAAGGACGTGTGTGTGTGTGTCATATCTCTATGTGTCCCAAAAATTGGAAGTTGGTCCCCATAAGTTTGAATGCATTTTTGAGACTCAAAATGTGGTTTTAGTGACGGGGTTACACGTGGTTATGGTTGGGTTTAGAGTAGGGGTTAGGGTTAGACATTCATTTTTGATGGTTAGGGTTAGGGAAAAAACAGGACATCAGAATATGTCGTCAGAAATAAATACATCATTAAAATCATAAGTGTCGAAATCATCAGATAAAAGGCTGATGTGCTGCCTCGGACCTTCGTGTGGATATTATTACTTGAAAAAGCCTGAACAAGAGTTTAAACAAAGTAAAGTTGTAAAACAGTTCTACCTAAGTCATAGTACAAATGTACTATTACTATACTATGTACTATGTACTATTATCTACTATACTGTGATCCAAAAACTCCAAATCGCATATACTTAATATACCACTATACATGCATCTAAAGCATAAATAATTCTGATGCACAAACATATAAATATACTGTTTGTTCAATTGGTTAAAATTAATTTATATAAATGACTGTTGCAGCTCAAGATGATCTTAATCAAGGAGATGCTGCTAACTATAAATAATAATACAGTGTGTTATATTTTTGGATTTATATTTTTAAAATCTACAAAGTAACAAGGAAAGTAGTAAAAAGCACAATAACATAGAACGGTAAATGTAGTGAGTTTAAAAGGTCCCATCGCTGCTCTTTCAGGCTTTTGTGACCAAGCCTGAAGTCATTGTGGACCAAGGTGAAATATTTTTAACTTGCACAGATGCAGATTGACATCATATGGCACCAATTCAGTGAAAAAAAGTCTTTGCATAGACTTTGAATGTAAATGTGTTGCACAGAAACTTCACGTCACATTTGTGGTGAATGCACAAAGATCCTGACTTTATTTAGTCTTTCTGGGACTGAAACACAATGAATGAATGATATTTAATGTAAAGGCAGGACTGTAAGGAGCTTGGAAAGAGAACCGACTCTACTTCTTTGAGTTTCTTAAAGACGTTTCATCTGAGAAGCTTCTTCAGTTCTAAAACCAAATGCTGGAGAGTCCCAGGTGTTTAAACCTTAGTGGGAGTTGTCCCTTCACACCAACGATTGTATCTCATCACGTCAGCCAAGGTGTGAAAACCTCAGCAGAGGTTTTGGGTGAAACCTTGCCTCAACCTATCATGTGATGTATTGTGTCGTAAGCTCCGCCCTCTGTTCAAGGATGGTTGTTCACAGCGGACATAGATGGCCTCTTTCAGTCCTCTTTCAAGCCATCTGTATTATCCATCCAAAATGTGAACATTGGCATCCTGGAAAGAGTGACCTTTATCCTTCAGATGCAGATGCAAAGGTCGCTCTCTTGAGAATGCCAATGTTCAGATTTTGGATGGAGAAGACAGACGGTTTGAAAGAGGACAGAAAGAGGGTGATTTTCAAACTGAGCATCAGAATGGGAAAGAAAGGTGATTTAACTGGATTGCTGTGGTTGTTGGTGTCAGACAAGCTGGTCAGTATTTCATAAACTGCTGATCTGGGGTTTTCTTGCAGAACCATCTCTGTGATTTTCAGATAATCGTCCAAAGAAGAGAAAGTATCCAGTAGAATGGCCAAACCGATTCAAGCTGACATGAAAGCAAAAGTAACACAATTCACACAGCGTCAGCAGAACTGCACAGCACAAGACTGGAAAAAGGTTGCCTAAATAACAGTAAAGAAAATAAAGGAGCTATTGAAGCACGTTTTCTAAATACTTAGAGAATTTGATGGCTTCTGTGCAGAAGCTTCTGGGTGACTTCACTCAGTTAGAAACCCTCCAAAGCAAAGCTGACTAATTTGACCACAGCACATCTAATGCTTTCACAGTGTTTTTTTTTTAACTACTTGTGAAACTCTACCTGTTTTTATCGAAACCCGGAGCTCGTTTAAAAAACCACAAAGTCCACACAGAAGCGTCCTGGCAGGGTTCAGACCCTTGACCTGTTTTCTTTGAGACAACTGTGCCAACCACTGATCCACCGTGCTGCCTGTTGTGTTATTAACGGCAGAAATGTGCTATAAATTGAAGTAAAGGAGGTAAAACACCACGAGATGCCACATGCAAACTGACTTAAACGTCAATGAGATCAGGACTGCAGAGAGGTTCTGCCTGTCGAAGTGTCCAGCAGTTTACTGAAAACTGTCAAAAGTGATTTCCTTCACGCTTCCTCACAAGCGTGCAAGATGCATTTTGGTGTGAAGCAGTGAACTTGATCTGAGCTTTTGTTTGTTTACAACAAAAATTCCTCAGGGTACCTTTAATATTAGATAACATCTGCCTCCGATGGGAAATGAAGTGACACACATCTGTAATGCAAGACAGTCAATAAAGCAGAGTAATAAAAGAACCCCCAACCAACAGAATATTTACTGTACACTCAGCTGATTGTGGGGTTATGTTAATATACTGTCGAGAAAACCCGGGTGAGTCAGATTGTAATTAAAAATGAATAAAAAGTGTTAAAAAGATTCACGAAGTGAAGGAAAAGTGCAGACGGTGTAAATGTGAAAGTTATTGGTCTCAAACTTTGGATGCAGTACTGTGTCGCCACAGATGTGAAAAGATTTTCTATTCAAAGCTAAGCTGCCCTCCTGCTGAGGTAATGGGAATGTGGGTACAATCTCCTCCTCCAGTCACTCATAAGAAAAATGTCAGCACAGAACTAAAACTCTTCAGATGCTGTTCTCGTGGTGCCTGCAGGTTTATCGAGAGAGGACGAGGGTTGTGGTGAAGCTGCAAACACGTGTCCCCTCTTCAGTGACTGATCACAGGAGTCAACCTGAATCTCAGAGAGTCTGTTGCCTTTCATATGTACGTGTTATCAGTTACTGTATGAGTGGAGTTTGAATCGCTGCTCTCATTCATCTGATCTAAATGCAGCAGTTTTGCCATTTTTGTTCCACAGAGATGAGTCACGAGGAGGTAAGCTCCAAACAGACTGAACCTAACCAGCTCGCTGGGCCGCCTGTGTTTCCATGGTGATATACACTGTTTAACAGTGAGTCACCATCAGTATGCCCAAACTTTGCACCATGTTTGCACGGATTGATCTCGTTGACGTGACATGAAGGGATGACGCTGGATTTGGCTATTTTAGAAACCGCAGGAACCAAAAACTTTCAGCTGGTGCCACCTCAGTGGAGAGATCTTCTGTGCCAGAGCTGATAATTGGCGCCTTCACAGAAACCGCCTTTGAGATTACACCATCATCTTGTGATTTCTTGTTTCATTTTTTTTGCATCAGCTTTATACAGTACATAATGATAAAAAGTTTCAAGAGCACATCCATGAAATCACAAGCCTTTGTGGATTTCAATATGCCCACAGACAGTTTAAATGGTGGGCGGAGCCACTGTGACATCACCCATTGGTTTGTGAAATGCTGTTTCAAAACCATGAGAGGAGCAAAATCAGCTGATCTCAATGCCAGCCTACGTCAGCTGATGGCTCAGGTGATATGCTTTACCCTGCCTGCAGCTGCTGCACATCTGCAAACCACTTTGCAACCCTACACCCCCTCAGCTGTTCCTATTCATGCTGCTTCAGACTCAGTCAGAAATGTTCTCGCTGCTGGGACGGGCAGGTCCCAGAGCAGACCCACAAAGCCAAATATAAATTACTGCAGCCAATATTCTTTTGATTATAGTGGTCCTGAATGACTTGCAGCTTCATTTCAGCTGTGCTGGCATCGTTTCTAACCGTAATAACAGCTTTGTACTCGCCAAGTTAATCACTGAGATCTGAGAGGACAGTAACAACAAACAAACAAACACGAGCTGCTGGGTTTACTTCAAGAAATCATTTATTTCAGTCCAGTGCAGACTTTTATCGTAAGGGATGATGGTACAGTGGAGATTTTTTGCAGCAGATTAAAACAAAAAAGGTGATTTGTTTCCCAGCTTGTAAAACCTCTGATGTTTTTTTTAACTCTCGTCGCTTCATGATGGGCTCTGATGAATTATTGCAAAGGGAACTTGTTTTTGTGTTTGATCCGTCAGTTACCTGCTGAACTAAATCAGAGAGAGCCTGACGCAGCTTATCTTATTAATGCAGCAGAACCTCACTCGTGAGTGTGTGTTGTCTTGCTGACTGATGCTGCATCACTGTTTGTTGAGCCTGATTTTTAATAATGCTCATATTATATTTCAGGGTGTATTCTTTAATTGTAACAGCAGGTTTAAGGTGAGGATATCCCATCCTCAAGAAATACATCAACTTAAAACATAGCTGTAGCAGAATAAATATAGAGGCATTTGTTATTAATAGAAAGATTTGTCATGCTCAGACCATGCATGCCTGTAATATAAGTGTGTGTTTGTGTGTGTAGATGTTTGTGGAGACACTGTGTTCATGCTGCAAACAACGCAGGAAGGGACAAAAAGCAGGAGCCCTTAAATGTCACACATTGCTCAGCACAACCACGCTCACGACATGCGATGTGTCAGCCCACATCATTGTCGCCCACTGAGCATGTGCAGAACAGGCCCCAAGCTCTCCACGTGCGCTCAGCGTACACGCGGGATGTACGGGAGGATGAGCCCTTACGTGTCCCCATGGGTGGGAATGAAACTTTAATAGTTTGTTTCTTTATTTCGTTGTTTCGTGCCACGATGCCTCTGCCTGTTGTCCTCGTGAGTGCGAGATTCCATTAGAGCAGGTGACAGCGACAGTCACCCCTCTTCGTCCTGTGTCATCATTAAACTCCCAGAATGCCTTGCTCCAAGTCATATGGTGGGGCAGCTAAAGTTAGGCAGCTATTTTAAGGATCTGTTTTTCATTTAAAAATGTTTTCTCGTTCTCACCCTTCCAAACTGTTTTTTCTGTCACAACAGAGATGCAACGGTTAAAGGCACATTTCAGTGTTTTAGTGAGATCGAGCACACTGCTCTCCTACAGAGAGCTTCACAACCCTGAGCTGTTTGCATTTGAAAGAGATGACTGTGTTTACGCTACAGCTGAGCGGCTGTGCATTTCACAGTAAATATTAGCCCTTTTTTTTTTGTTTTTTTTGTCAGACGATTGAGCCACGCATCAGTGATCTTATTCCCTTCAACTTGAAAACAAATATGTGTTCACGCCAGCTGTGACATGGTTAGTTTTTTCCCCTCTTTTATTTAGAGATTTCTCCAAAGAATAGCTGAAACACAAAGCTGATCAGATGGCATGTGTAGCAGTCTGTCTCCGCTCGCGGCGTGCTCCGTGTGGAGTATCTCGTGCAGGAGGCGGCACACAGGATGGCCACTCTCGCCAGCTGTGAATACACTGGACTGTTACCCTGAGCTATTCTCACATCAGCTCAATATCACATCACACAGATGATTTTTTTTTTACGATTCTTGCAGTTTGAAGGGATGTTATACTGTCATTACTGTTATTATTTTACAACTTTTATTCTTCTGGCTGTTTGTAAAATATGAAATGTTTTAATGCCATTATAATAAAGAAAAAAAAATCACACAACTAAAGGATAAATTATCTGCTCTTAGGCTCTCCTAACAAAAAGCACTTTAAAAAATAACTCCAGTAGGACTTGACCTTTAAACTTTGTAGCACAAACGCTTCTTCCTTCATACATTTGTTTAACTGCTTATCCAATTCAGCCATAAAAGGCTAGCATCTATCCCAGCTGTCATAGCGTGAGAGGCTGGGTGCATCTGGACAGGTCGACCACAGGGCTGACACAGTGAGAAAAGAAAAACGTTCACACCTACCTGCCTGTGTGGGTTCTCTGGGTTGATTGGCTCAACCCAGAGAACCCACACAGGCACCAGCAGAACATGCAAAGTCCACACAGAAAAGCCTCAGCTGGCAGGTTTGAGCCAAGATCCTTTTGCTGTGAGGCGACAGTGCAATTAAATCATTGTGTGCCTGTTATGCTTTTATTTTAGATGCATTTCCCTTTTTGTTTAACCAGAATAATACACCAGAATGAGGTCATGTGCTGGTTTGAAAACGTCAGGGTACCAGTTTATACACTGGGAAATACTGTACACCTGCTCTGCATCACGTTTTTTCTCATGACCACATTTATTTCCACTACGTTTTGCAGTCATTGCAGGACTCTCTTGTGGGTTTTTTGTTCTTTTCTGCATTATTTCCTCTTCAGTGTGGTCAGTGCATGGGTGGTGCTTGTGTGTGTTTTGTGTTTGTTGCACAAAATAAAAGAAAGGTTCCCATGAAGAAGTTCTGACTGACTGATGATGGAATATGTATCATGTGATTGTTTGTTACCGTCTGGTATCGCTGTCAAATGTCCTCTTTATTCAACATCATAAGTTCTTGTTGTAACTCTTCTCTAATCAGTTCCTGTAAAGGTTGAGCCATCTTATCTTTGTTTGCAGATGTCAAGAGTTCATGTTTTTGTTCACTGTTCACTTTTTTTGTGGTTGTCAAATTGAGCAGAAATTTCTTGGGTTGTCAAAGTCAAGAATTCACATGATCATTTGTAAAGTATCGTGAATCCGTTTCTGATGAATCTGTCTGTATTCGTGAGTCATATTCTACAGGGGACTTTATTCATGCAGTAATCACTCAAAGTAATCCCGTATAGGTATGGCGGTCTCTCACGTTTCTTGAGCTGAATCATTCCCTGCTGATTGGCATTCTTGTGAAGTTTTGGGAAATAATGTTGAAGTGATCTTCCTCTATCAATTCAGAAGTCTCATGAATGTTTTTTGTGGCTGTTGTGGTCACGTTGAAACAGCCACACGCTGTCCTGGATTGTTCTGCATGGTTGAGGATGCGGTAGAGTCCCAGAAGTGCTGTTTGAGGTAACAATATGCACTACTTTAAAAACATAAACACATTCACACCAGAACAGCAAGTGCTGAGCTGAAAACAAGCCTAAAGCAAAGGTAAAAACCTACCAGCTCTACTCCAGCTTATTATTATTGAACCACCCAAACTGTGCACCTGCTCATCATCACAGTTTTATTTCATTTTTTTAAACTGGCCACCTAATCTTTTCAGTCAAACAGGAAAAACTCAGTTTAGACTCCTTCTTCGGTCCTCACTGCAACGATAGGCCGGTGTGAGCAGTCTTTACTCTACATACATGTGGCTAAGACCAAACACCTGTTGACTGGTTTACAGAGGAGGCCCCCGCACTGTCTGATTATAGTGAGTCTGTGGCAGTGCAGCAATATAAAAAGTCAAACCAGGGATTGTTCTTTCCAATGAGTCAGTGCTTTGATTTTCTATGACTCACTTTTTGCTGGTCTTTAAAACTGTATCTTTAAAGCAGGAGCAAATTGGTGAGGAATGTTGTAAGATCAAAAACCGGGGTTTTGAGTTTATGGACTTTGAATGCTTATTAATAATTTGCTCTAATTTTCTCTTTGTTTGTTTAAATTTTCACTGTCACCTCTTTACAGAACATAACTAGAACTTATAACTAGAGTTTCTTAGTTTGATCAGTTTTTCTCTGTTTTCTTTTTGTGTCTTTTCTCTGTGTTTAGTTTATTTCTGTGTCTTGGTTAGTTTTCCTGTTTAGTTATTGTTACTTAATTGCTTGTCTTCTACGGCTGGTGTTGTTTTGCTTTTACCCCTATGATTGCATTGATTGTGTGCACCAAGAGGTTAGCAAAGAAAAAGTGGGATATAATGAAGAAAATAGGAGTACTGGGAGGTTGGGTGTACAGCAAAGGTGGCAAAGGCAAAAGGAAAAGGTTTATAGTGTGTTGTATTTGAGACTGGAATACTAAGGAAGAAGAAAAAGATTGAAGAGAGTGTGTTGAAAAGATGGAAGGAGTACTTTGAGGAGCTGTTGAATGAAGACAATGAGTGAGGAGGATGGATGGAGGAGAGTTAGTGAGTCAGGAGAACTGAGCATTAGTACGGTGGAAGTTGGGTGTAGTAGCAGAGAAGATGTGCTGCTCTTCACACCTCTCTGTGGAGTGAGTTAGTGGGGAATTCATTAATGGCATTTTTACGTATTATTCATCTTCGGTGCAGCTCTGCAGACTTGCTAATGGAGATCAACTGAGGCATTATTCTGCATAAAATTGTCACCTTAGTAACCATGTAAACGTTTTGCTAAATGACAGTCTGATCAGAGTGAATAATTCATTGTGCAACAAAGTGAGAAAAACACACAGGTTACAGACTGCAGAGGATTTCACTTACGCAACAAAATATCACAAAATCTTGTCATCGGAGTCTTTACATCATCGGTACTATACAGGTCAACGGATGTTCAGGATGGGTTTCACAGCTTCCAACAACTGCTCACTCTGTCAAGGCAACACACCTGACAATCACATCCACGCTCTTTGGTTCTGTCCACCAGTTCAGAGACATGTGAAGACTTATCAAAGTTTAAATGTCATTTCAGACACTGAATGTTGGGGTGGGTGTAGTTTTTCTTCTGCAGTGGGGTCAGGTGGCCCGTCTGGAGGAGCCTGGGCCCCCTGCCCTTGGTGGATTCCTGGGAATGGGGGTAACGATCGGGGTCAGCGGGGGAGCTAGGAAGGGGTATGGTGTTGCTGCCCACCTCTCAATTTTAAATACATGTAGACATTGAGGGTTCTTAGGAGGGGCCGTGGGGCGGTCTGCTTGTCTCCACCCCAGAGTAAAGGGAACCATCTCCTGGGTCTGCAGACTGGTTTGCCCTCTGGGGGTGATGGTACCTGGACCTGGGGGGTATAGAATATGTTTGGGGAGTGTGGGTGTGCGTACAATGTTCATTTCTGTGTGTCTTTGTATATGTGTGGATGAGGATGCATGTTTGTATCTGTGTGTGCCTGTTTGTCTGTGTCTATATTTCAGGTCAGGTCTTAGACTCCCCCCCCCCCCAACCTGTAGGGGCCTATCTCCTCTCACCACCCTCCCTGCCAGTGGCGGATGCCCCCACCTGCTGGTGCGTTGGTGGTTCTCTGTGGGTTGGATGCTCAAGTATGTACTGGCTCACTGGGGGACTGGCCCCTTGGCTCTGTCGGGCCCCTTTGGGGGTGTGGAGGGCCCTCGGATCTTGGGTCTCTGGGCCCAAGCCTGGTCTACTCTGGCGTAGTCGGCTGGTCACCACAGCCCCCTGTGGCTTCTGCACCATGGCTGCTGGGTGTGCTGGGTGATATCTTCGTATGTTTAACTCTATAAAAGGATTTATTTTTTTTATTTCAAACTAATTTTCACGGTGAATAAAAATTGTAACCACACAAGACTCAAGCCTTAGTGTCCTGGTTGAAAGTCATGTGGGCTGGAAACAGTCATTACACTTGCACTGGTAGGTAGAAGAAGAAAAAAAGATGATATGATTCTTGAGCTGGAGGACTTTTTGGTCCATTTAATTAACACGGACAGGATTTGGTCCAGATTTGGTCCAGACAGCAGGCTGTCCATGTTGGGCTGAACGATTTAAGCAGATTCTTTTAAAAAAGGAGAAAAATGTTTGGCCAACTGCCACACTTCTTAGTTCAAAGAGGATGGAGTTCCCACCTTGGGTTGGAATGAGTTGCCTCTGTGTGTGGAGTTTAAGTATCTCAGGATCTTGATCACAAGTGAGAGGAGAGTGACGGGCAGGTTGGTGTCTGTAGTGATGTGGACACGATAAGGGAACTGAGTGTCGAAAAAAAAGCTGACAGAATTGAGTTTCCTCCAAGAGGTGGCTGGGCTTTCCCTCAGAGATAAGGTGAGGAGCTCAGCCTTTCAGGAGGTTTAGACCATGGAGATCTGGCTCTCCAACATCGAGATCGAGACCCAGCCACACATTCATCACTTAAGTACAAATACTTTTTTCTTTAAAGATATTCTGGTAAGATAATAATAGGCAATACTTCATCACCTGCTGCTGCTCTTTGTGGATTCAGCCAACTGAATGCAACAAGATATAAACAGATGTTACATGAGCCATCGTGGCTCAGTTTCCAGTATGAGCATCAACACCTTAAATTCAGTTTGATGTCTGCTACCCATAATGCAACACTGACCATGAACATCACAGCTGGTCTGCACCAGTGAAACAGACTGCTTTCCTGCAAACTTCACCACAGCGTTGCAAACTAACCAGTGTTGCCTACGAAAACTGACCGATCCTTTTCATGCACACTTTGAACAACAAAAAAGTTTGTTTTCATGATTTTTCACAATATGAATAAAAACTTCATGCACATGTTCAAAAAACACTCAAATGAATGAGAACATTACATGAATGAATTTACAGTTTAGCAAATGTCAGTGAGCTGTTCCTACTTTTAAAAATAGTCTGTTTTGACAAAAAGGTCAGGAGTAGAAAGTACAGATATTTACTTTAAAATGTCAGCAAAGTACAAAGTATTTGTTCTTCGTTTCTTCCTTAGAGTTTCCCAATATTAGCTGGAGGTGTTTGAGGGAAACAGTCTGAACATCGATTGCTGCTCAAATTAGGAACCAAAGCTTAATAAAAGCCAGAATTGAAGAACTTGCTCACTAGAACAGTAAAGTAATCCAAACAGGCAGCAAAACTCAAATGTTACAAGAAAAACTCGAGTTAGTGTTTGTGTTCTTCTGGATATAAACTAAGCAGAAATCTCTTTGGGTCAAATTTCTTACAATTTTGCACACCGAGGGAGAAAAAGTACAGATAACTCAACGTGAGTAAACTCCCAAAATTTGTATGAATTAAGTCAAGCAAATGACCTCGCCAGCTGTTTGTTCATGCTGTCCATCTGGTCTCTGGTCTGTGCTGCTCTGCTGCCTCTCAGTCTATCATTTACACACACACAGAAATCCTCTCTTCAGCCTTGGCTCCAGAGGTCGGTCAGGTCTGTACCAAACTGTATAATATGCTCAGTCATCAGAACAGCAAAACAGCATCTGCACACACACAAACACACGTGCACATGCACACGCAGTGCACTTCAATCCAAATGGGAGCCTGGCATTCAAATATCCGAATTCCAAATGCAGTTAGACAGCCCCCTCTGCTTATCATCTTACACCCCCCCCCCACACCCGCCAAATCCAGCCAGCCAGTGCCTTTGCGTTTCCATGACAACAGCCTGAAACTATTATATCATCAGTAAGAAGGGAGCAGCGGTGGAATTTTGCACTCATGCTCCCAAACTCGAACAATTTTTGCACCCACTTCCCAAAATGCTTCCCCATCCCCTGCTGAAGCCTTTGCTACACAAGATTTTCTTTTTCAGGAGATGTGGCATCATCACCTGGTAGGAGTAGGTTTTGGGGAGCATTGTCCTGTCAGGTGAAACCTTACTTTAAGAGGCTCGGCGCATTCACTGAAGTGTCCCTCAGTTTGGGATTAACAGCAGAGAGGACGTATCCGTAATGAAGCCAACACATGAGTGCCAAAGTCTGCAGATCATTTGCTGTCAACTTTTTCTAACACAGAGAAATCTTTGGAGAGTAATTATGCAAAAAATCAGCATTAAGGCAGAAATACTTGTGTTTATACAGTCTTGAACCAACATTTAAGAGCATCTGAAAAATGGCAAACAAATCGTATTTTGCATGGTTGGATCTTAACAAGGTTCCAAGTAGAGCTTCAACATGCAACAAGAAGAAATGGGAGTGAGACAGAACATTTTTTAAGCATGTAATTTATTGAAAACAGCGCTTAAACTCAAACAGGCTGTTTTACAGCTAATCAAAAGTTTAGGACCACATGCCTTTAAAAGGCCAAATCTGTGCAAAAATGTGGATTCATTGTCATTTCTGTCAGGTAGTCACACTGTCATGACGTTCTGGTGTTAAAGGCAAAAAAAATTCGCTTTTCGAGCGTGGTTGATAAACTGCATAAACAGGGCCTCTCACAGCACGCCATCTCTGCTGAGGTGGGACGCAGTAAGACAGTCATTGGGAATTTCTTAAATGACCCTGAGGGTTATGGAACAAAAAAGTCAAGTGGAAGACCCAAAAAAATGTCACCAGCATGGAGCCAGTTGGCTGTCCGTCAAGACACTGGACGATCCTCGACCCAAATTAAGGCCGTCTCCTTGAACGCCACTTAAACACAGAACTACCACAGAACTGACCGTTTGGACTTTTGCAAGAGAGCACCAAACATGGGACATTTAAAAGGTGGAATAAAGTTTTATTCTCTGATGAAGGAAAAAAATGGAACCTTGATGGTTTCCAATGTTACTGGCATGACAAGCAGATCCCACCTCAGATGTTTTCTATGCGCCACAGTGGAGGGGGCGCCATAATGGTCTGGGGTGCTTTTTTCTTCAGTGGAACAATGGAGCTTCACGAGATGCCAAAAGGCCACTGGCTATGTCTAGATGTTGCAGAGAGCATCCCTCATGACTAAGGGCCCTCATCTGTGTGGTAACGACTGGGTTTTTCAACAGGACAACGCTACAGTACACAATCCCCGCAGGACAAGGGACTTCTTCCCGGAGAATAACCTCACTCTTTTGGACCATCCTGCGTGTTCCCCTATCTAAATCCAATTGAGAACCTTTGGGGATGGACGGCAAGGGAAGTTTACAAAAATGGACAACAGTTCCAGACAGCAAACGCCCTTCGTGCGTCCGTCTTCACCACTTGGAGAAATGTTCCCACTCACCTCATGGAAACGCTTGCATCAAGCATGCTGCAAATTTTTTTGAAGTGATCAACAATATCGGTGGAGCTACTCATTACTGAGTTCATGTTTGGAACTTTGATTTCTGTTTTGGGGGGGTTATGAGTTTTTTTTGGAGGTGTGGCCCTAAACCTTTGATCAGCTGTAACACAGCCTGTTTCAGTTTAAACATTGTTTTCAATAAACTGCTCCTGGAGCCTTGTTAAGATCCAACCGTGCAAAATATGATTTTTTGCCATTTTTCAGGTGGTCTTAGGGTGCCTGGAAAATAATACCGTATTAACATGTTGACATGGCAAGAGTGCATAACCTCAGACAGATATACACACGTTATTCAGCTTGAACTGACTAGACGATTGAAAGTTACACTGACTTCGTAGTTCACAAAGTTATCATGATCCCAGTCATTTTGCAGAAAGAACAGGCAGAAATTCCCATTATTTCATCCATAATGCGACTTTCTTAGGATTTGAAGTGTACAGTCAGTAGAGGAAGCATTGCATTCATGCAGACACTGCCATGTAGTGACTGGGCTCGACTGGATCAAGCAGCAACTTCTGGGTCTGAAAAGTGAAGCAAACATCAAAGTGGAAAAACTGCAGTTCTTCTAGTGGCCACTGGAGACTCCCATGTTAAAATGTCCAACTTACTGCCTGCTACAAAACACATTCTACCCTCCTGTAAATTCACCCTTCATAATAACCCAGAAATATTTTTATTTGGATGTTGTTAAAGCTTAAAGTTGGTGCTGTGACAATTTGTGCCACTTTCTGTCTGCTAATTCCAGTCAGCGAGCTGAACCTGTCTGTCATTTTTGTGACACTGGGTTCATTTCAAACATTTTTAATGTAATTATTTGACAAATAACATGGCTGGCTGTGAAATTCTAGTATTTTTCAGTCTGTTACTTGCTAACTAAACTTATTAGCACTCCACACTCTCAGCCAAATGTGGTAGCATCTGAAAATTAAGTGAACATCCAGCTGTTGCTGCTGATTAGTTCTGTGTAACTAAGCTATGCATGTTATAGCTAATGATGGCATGAGATGAGCGAGGCAGTGGTCCAGGGCAGAAGTGGTGAAAGAACACAGTCACAGTTGGGGCAGAGACTTTCCTGGTTGCTTTTTTTATACTTCAGCGGCAGAGATTTCAAGAAGTCCCCAAAGACTTCAAGCTTTACTCCACCTTTCAAATTCCAGCTCCATGCTGGTTATAAATAAACATGAAAGATGGAGAAGGTGGGGGTAAAAATGGTGAGCGTGGACGTCCACTGGGATTTGTACAGTAGATGTTTGAAGGAGAGTTCCAGGCCAAGATATCAGCGCGTGCCCTCACACTTCACCTCCTCCTTGTTATTTCCCTTTCTCTATAAATAACACACACACACGGTTTGTTAGTCAGTGCAAGGTCCTCAATGGTGCTGAAATCACGAGGCAGCCGAAAAATTTGAACATTTAGTAACAAATATATCTGACTGCTTCAATGGTTTGCCTTCTATTACAGCATATCTTCTATTACATGGCATCTGTAGACCTGTTAAACTTTTCTTTATTTTATTTTGTGCACGGCTCCAGAGATGGAAGTACTCTACTCTTGGCTCGGTGTTATGATCCCAAATATGATCATCTCAGGTTCCTGTTTAGAAGTTCTGTGTATTAAGAGCAGCCAATCAGGAGAAAGCTGGCTTCAAAGGAGGGGGAGGAGCTAAAACTGTTAATTTCACACAGAGGATAAACTGAGTGTCCCAGTATAGTATAGTATATAGTATAGTATGCAAAGCTGCTCTAGCAAAGTCCAAGAGTGATGCTGAAAGTGAGCAGAATCGCACCCCCAGTTATCTTGGGATAATTATATTGGAATAATTTACCTGATCCAAGCTTACTTTTCCAGTGAACATGTGCAGACTTTATTGGATAAAACTCCAACTGTCCTTCCAGTCAGTATAAAGCAGCGTAATTACTACCGTATGTTTGCAGAGGGTGATATCGCACTCACAGGGGTGATTAAGATACCCCTGACCCAAGCAGTCACATAATTGCAGACGTCTGTGTCTCTCTGCACAGAAGGGTGTTCTGAGCTTGTAAAGGTCAGTTTGAAAATCACTTTTTAGACCAAAGTTCTGCTGCTGCTTTCAAACCAAGAGTTGACTGAACATTCGTTCACATAGCATCCCATCTTCTTTTAACATCAGTCTGTAGACATCTGAGAACTGAGGACACCGGCTGGCGGAGTTTTGGGTGAGAAATATTGTTTTATTGTTTTTCTGATAGAGGATTCTAGCTGCTCAACAGTCCTGGGTCTTCTTTGCTGTATTTTTCATTTCATGATGCTCCAGATGTTGTCAGCTGGTTAAAGGTCTGGACTGCAGGGAGGCTTTTCCAGATGTGCAAGCTGCCAGTACCAAAGGCACTGATGCACCCCCGTCCCCACGCCCAGAGTGCTGATTACAAGCTGGGTTGTCTCTCTTCTTTAGTCCAGAGGATGCAGCTTTCATGTTTTTTATGTCAGTACATTTTACAGGAGTGATCTTGAGTGCATGAAGTGATTCAAGATAAAATAATATAAATCTCTGTTAGTCCCACAAGTGGGAAATTTGCTAAACGTTTCACAGGTCCCAGCGAGATTTGAACTCACAACCCCTGAGCTATGGAACCTTGACTCTTGGGACCTGAGCCTTGCTTTCCCTGACAGAATCAAACCTGTTTTCTAATCTTCATTTTCAACCTTGTACCTGGTGCACAAAGATTTCTCCACATTCTCTGAATATCTTGATGATGTATTTGTTGCCCCGTTCCAGCTTTTTTGAGACATTTTATTTCCATCTAATTATAAATGAGCCGTTCTATACCATGTGAATAAAATATGGGTTCATAAGAATTGCAAATCATTGCATTCTGTGTTGCTTTATATTTTCAACAGCATCCAGATGTTTTTTGGAACTGAGATTGTATTTTATATCGCTTATTGCAAAGACGCGAAAATCCCAGGAAATGTGCTGGACATCCTCACTGAACTTTCTATCAAAGCAAAGTTTGTGTCCAAGGTTTGTTTTATATCCTCTGTTTATAGAAGCAAACAAAATCTACTAGAATAATGGAATATGATACCAGGATGAAAAGATGAAGCTATGTAACAAGTGAAACACGTATCTCATAAACGTAAATTACTTGAAAGTATTTGTATATTCTAAAAATGGGTATCTGGTAGTAATATTCTGATTGTGTGGTCGCAGGATCAAATTATTATCAAATTTTAAAAACAAAGACTCATACAGTTGCTTTGTTTAGTGCAGTAATATGAACACTGCCTTGCTGTGTAAGAGGGGACTTGATAAGCAGCTATTGTTTGTGCAAACGTCAGCATTCGTCCACCTACGGTTCAGTTTCCCCCGTGATGTTGACAGAAATTTAACAGGAAAAGTAATGTCAGGGTTTGAAACATGTTTGCTGGGAATTGTACACGGTCAGGGGTTGCATTCAGTACCAACCATTACAGTGCTGGCTTCATTATTCCTTAAAGAGCCGTGTCTTAATTTAACAGCAGGTTTTTCACATTAAACCATCTCTTCTAGCTCCAAAAATATTTGGAGAGTAATGATGCACAGAATCAGCTTGTGTCAGTTTTGTTTCTTTTAAAACTTTGTGACCTGATTGAACATTAGTCGTGCATTCAGCTTATCTCAACTAACCACCACAAAATCATATTTATACTGGTCAGAAAATAATACTGTTTTTGTGTTAACATGTTGGCCTGGCAAGAGTGCATAACCTTAGATAGATATGCAAAGGCAGATTATTTAACTAGAACTGACTACATGATTGAAGTTACACCGACTTCTTAATTGACAAAGTTATCATGATCCCACTCATTTGTTTGCAGAAAGAACAGGCACAAATTCCCATTATTCCATCCACAAAAACACTTTGTTTGGATTTGAAGTGTACAGTGTGCTGAGGAAAAATTGCATTCATGCTGATGGTGTAATGGAGCAACTGGATGTGACTGAATCAGGCAGCAACTTCTGGGTCTGAAAAAGGAAGCAAACAGGGAGATGTCAACAACTGCAGTTCCTGTAATGGCCACTTGAGGCTCAGTAGCTACAGATGCTGGAGTCAGCAGCATGCAAGTATAACAGACAGATGTCCGATTTCAGCTAGCTGGGCTGATATCTGCCCTCTAGACCAGTGGTTTTCAAACTGTGGTACGCGTACCACTGGTGGTTCTTGGGCTCCATCTAGTGGTATGCAGGAAGTCTCCAGATTAAATAATATAGCATGTTCTGATGAGGGATTTCTGAAAAATTCAAACGTACAGCTCTGTTATCACTTCCAATATAAATGAAAACTAAACAGCAGTGACGTTCATAGGGTTACTGAAGTCGGGCTAGCTGGTATATAATGATGTGCTATGTGGTGGCTAGCTATACAGCGATGTTAGCATAACATAAACTGGTGAAGCTGGAGCATGAACGCTAAGTTTTTTCCACTCGATAAAAGTTAACTTGAGGGTTCCCGATGGTTAGGGACAAATGCAATCACATGGCAGGATGCTATAAACGGACCAAACTTCAGTCAGGAGAACAACTGAGATAATCCATCTACAATACGAGGTTAGTCATTAATATACTGCTGCATGGGCGGGGCTGTAGTTGCGTAAGGTTTTAAAAACTGAGCTTTAAAATTTAAAATGAGTGGTAATAAAAACAGGCCCATAGTGATCACTGACTGTTTTTATGGGTTTGTTCAGCTTAAACAGAACAAGATACAAAGCATTAAGACATGTTAAATACAAAACAGCCTTAATAAATGCAGAGTAGTTTGGACCTGGAAGCAGGATTCATCAGGTCATCACTTAAAGACCAGATATCCCACCTGCTGTGAATGTTTTATTGCAGTACAGTTGTTATTATTATCACTTGTCACATCCTGTTTATGACAGTTAAATAAATAACATTCATATAAGAAATAAAATTGTCTTGTGTAAACTGTATATAGTGTTAAATAGGCCTATACTACTGTACTTTAATGTTGGTCATAAGTGTGGTACTTCAAGAGCCATATATTTTATGAGGTGGTACTCACTGTGAAAAGTTTGAGAAGCACTGAATCGAGACTTCATCTTGACTAACTGGATTCAACCTCTGCCATATTTCTGATGTTTCTGTGCACTTTAATAGAGTTGTCTCATTTGTTATATAGGTTGTAATGAGGTACTGATGACATCTGTGGTTGATGTCACTGTGGCTTTGTACGTCTTTCATGTACAGTCTTTGCATTTGGCCGGTTAAACACTCAGGTAAATAAGTTACTGAAATATACAAGATATAAGAAAACAGCAGCTCTGATATGTTATTATAATCAATGCCACTTTTAATTAGGAACTCAGGATGGGCATAGGCTTTTAATTGTTGTTTACTTTAATTGCATCATTGTTTGCATCAAAATGAAGGAACAATTCAGTGCCTTTGCTTCCATGTTAGTAATAATGATTGAATCTACTCCTCTCCTACTGGTAACTTTAAAGGTCCATTTGTTTCATGTTACAATATGTGTGAGAGTAAAAACACTTAACACTTAAATATTAACACTTTATTCATTCCTTTTATTTTCTTTCTTGAAACATAATATTTGATGATGTTGTGTATGATATGAAGTTTTATGGGATTATGCTTTCCAAATATTTGTTTACTTAAAGGGGTTACGAGACATATGGATATATGACGCAACCATGGTGCATTACACTAGGAAGAACTGAAGAGGAGACAGTCTGCTGTCATTGCTGTTAGCAGAGAGGATCCAGAAGAAAGCTAGGAAGTGCAAATGAGAGTCTGTGCAGGGAGAAGATGGATATACTACGGTGCATCAGTCAGTGTGATATGCTTGTGTGTCTAAACATGTTCAGTGTTTTATAAAGGAGAAGCCATGGTGCTGCAGAGTTCCAGCACAAGGAAACAAAGAGGAATCATGTTACATTGATTCAGAGCCCACAGTGGTTCCCTCCAAATTGCCTGGGAAATTAGACTGGCACGGGATGGTGCAGGCAGGCAGGCAGGCAGGCAGCAGGCACGGAGCAGGAGAGGCAGAATGTGTCCCCAGCAAGCTGAAGCCTGATTGCTGATTGATACATTGACTGCCACTGATTGTGCATCACGAAGAAGAGGAGGAAAACCGGGATGATTGCAGAAAGGGAAACAATGAAAGTCCCTGTGCACTCGTGTGCTGTGATTCTATGTGTCTTGGGTGCGTACGAGTGTTCAGCTTGTGTGTCGGTGTGTGAATGTACCACAGAGAGCAGGGGTGGTTCAGTCCAAAGCACCCTCAGCAGCTGTTAAGGGTTCATCCCAGTGACCTCACTTACAACTGCACTAATTATCTGACCACCTCCATCACTTATATTTCCCCTCTCATGCGTACAATTCACTTTTCCCGCTTTCAGAGTAATCAGCTGAAGCCCTAAAGAAACACGGAGTGAGGTAACATCTCACGTCTTCCCACATCATTCCCCCACATGCCAGTATTACATGTATTTCTTTCCACTCTCCAAACATCATGCATAATGCACCGAACCTCAGCCTGCTTTCTGCAACGAGTACATCAAATGGCACTGCTAATGGCAAGCGTGCTGCCTAGCAGCCATGGCAGCGGCAGAGTGACTCGCTTCACCTTAAGTCCAGCACTCTGTTATTTGTTTCCACACTCTACATCAACGAGACACTCACACTGTTGCTATGGAGTTAGCGTTCAGGCAAGCAGACTTCACAGGCACGAGTGATGATTTTAATTAAACAGGTGTGTCGTTGTCACTGACGTGTCAAATTTCATTTTAGAAATCTTAAACACTTTGTAGTCATAACTTTGATAGATTACCCAGACTGTCATCTAATAGGTGTCAGATTAACAGAAAGCACCATTCACGAGCCTCTTCATTCTCCTTTCGTGTTTGGGACCATTGTTTCTGCTTAAAGCAGGGGTGGCTAACTCCAGGCCTCGAGGGCCGGTGTCCTGCAGGTTTTAGACGTGTCCTTGATCCAACACAGCTGATTCAAATGGCTAAATGACCTCCTTAACGTGTCTGGTAACGAACTAATCATTTGATTGTGAGTTGACCCAGGGTGATATCTAAAACCTGCAGGACACCGGCCCTTGAGGTCTGGAGTTCCCCACCCCTGCTTTAGAGGGAATGGTCACTGCAAGTAAATGCGAAGCTGCTCCAATGGGAAGCTGTCTTGAGTAATTTCTGCCCTAATTGGACTCTTCCAAGATGATAGCTGCCCCATCTGTGGTCACGAGTGATGAGCATGTGACTGCATACATCATTACCTTCTCAGTCATCAAATCTCAACCAAATTAAACAGCTGTGGGAGATTTTTGGCCCCACGCTTTTCTCCCCACCACCATCATCAAAACACCAAACAAGAGAACATTGCTCATACAGGATTGAGGACCCAAATACGAAAAAAACGGCATATGAAAAAGTGAATGAACAAAACAAAAGGCAAGCCTTTATTTCAGCTGATAAAAAGTAACAAAGAGAATACAAATGGATGATAACAGATACAGACACTGAGCAAAGGAATGCCAGGATTGCATTTACATGCACACTGAGGGCTAATGGGGACTGGATACAGCTGGGAGGAATGAGACACAGGTGCACACAATCAATACAATCACAGGGGAGGCAGTTCAGTTCAATTCAATTTTATTTATACAGTCGCCTCAAGACCCTACAATAATATATACAGATAAACCCCAACAATCATATGACCCCCTATGAGCAAGCACTTTGGCGACAGTGGGAAGGAAAAACTCCCTTTTAACAGGAAGAACCGACCGCCAGAACCAGGCTCAGGGAGGGGCGGGGCCATCTGCTGTGACCGGTTAAGGTGAGAGAAGGAAGACAGGACAAGTAAAACTAAATACAAGACACAGAAGACAAACAACTGACAAAGTAAAACAGGAAGTAAGTAACGATAACTAAAAAGGAAAACTGACACGGAAATAACTTTAACATGGGGAAAGACTGAAGGAAAAACGTGAGGGATGTAACGAACTCTAATGGAAATAGTACCTGGAACTAGAACTAAAGACTAAAACTACAGAGGAAATACACAAAGACAAAAATATTTAATGATAAACACAATTTGAAAGTCCAAAAACTCAAAAGCCGAGGTCCGAGAACGAGGGCCACGACAGATGAGAGTGAGTGCACGTGCTGCAGGTACCTCTGCAGCCACGACTCTCGCCTCCGCTGGCGTGACCACTCGATGGGACTCAGCTGCTGACACCATTGTCCCAACTGCTCGTGTAGAGCACCGTTCACCTTAGAAGTTTCCAACTTTGACGTTTGATTTGAACCACTTTCTGATCATTTCAGTCCACAAAGTCATGCTGCCCTTTAGTTACTGTTGCTTTGCTTTTTAAAGGATACGCAAGGTTTACATTTCTGCCCGGCATATTTCCTTGCTTTGTGGCTGGTGTTGCTCTGTGGGTCATTTCAACCTCAAACTTTTCATATTCGTGGCAGAGATTTGGGGGAGTGCAAGCTCCCAGCTCTAAAAGGAATTGTATGTTACTTTGAAATTGCCTGAAAGGCATGACAGGATAAACATGACAACAGGCAAGAGGAAAAAATGTAAAAGTTTGAGTTTGTGGTGACCTGTAAAAGAAAAACTTCACATTATTATACAGGATCTTAAATAAAACTGCTTTCCTATTAAATGATGACAACTAATGAAAAGCTCTTGCACCTGGGTTGCGGCTGTAGATCACAATACTTGCAACCTGTGTGAAATCCTGATCTGTTTTTCATTCCTTATTCTTCACTTTTTTGTTTTCTTTCTGAAAATCAAGAAAAAAGATGCAGCACCTTTCCACTTATCCAAGTCTCACAATGCAGTGAGGAAATCAGAATCATCACAGTGACAGTCGCTGTTTTTCGAGGGTGGAGGTGGGTTTGGCGAGCAGCACGTTCATATAGCGTCGTATCGTGGCGAGCATGTGTTTGAGGTTTGGAGAGAGCCGGGTGCTGTGAAGTGGAACCTTTCAGTGCTGATGTTTTATAAAACACCTTGTTTACATGGAGGTTCAGCGGGTTCCTTGTGGGAGTGTGTGGTTCTGCATCACATCCGCACGTGTACTTATTACCTCTCGTGGGAAACTGAGCTTCGTGCTTCTCGGAAAAACAATTAGCTGTTTGGCTTTTATCCCCCGATGCTTCAGGAGAAATCATTTTGATAGATTATTTCAGCATTTTGTCTTCAATTGTTTCATAATGAACTATTTCTGTTTTTCATTTGAGAAAGTTTGAATTCAGGCAGAAGTGTTGACTTCTTGTTCTTCTCCGTTTCCAGCCTGATTCCTGTCATAAGAGCTGCTTGTTGTTTCCTCTCACATACTCGCCTGGCATTTTCGGCTGGATTGAGTTGGAGCTCGCCGACACCGGCTTGTAATAGTAAATATTAAACACATCCAGCTGTCGCTGTGAGATGGCTGTCTGCTCTGCTGCTCTGCAGCCTTTGTAGCTTTTTACAGGCAGCTCTGCATTGTGTTCGGCTTTAGAAGTCGTGGCAGTGGAACATAGTGCAGGCGAGGACTGGTGGCCACAGATATACTGTGGATACAAATAGGTCAACAAACAGGGGAACAAGCGCTTATTATTCTACCCGCTCTTATTTCTTCTCTACAACATGAACATGAACGATTTTGCACTGAAATAACGCGTCATATAAGAGGAAGAAAAAACTACTCACCACGCTGGACTCTCATGTTTGTTCATTCTTTCACCTTTAGCCTGTCAGTGATGCAGAGGGCACCCCACTCTGTTCGAGGTGCTTACTCTGTAAACATGGACAGTTAGACTTAGATGCTACACCTGTTACTGCTGTTCATTTTAACAACGCCTCATGACAGTCGCCATATTGGTCTGGTAGAGCTGGACCCCTTAATGCATTTAATTTTATGGAGGCAGAAGTCTATACGCGAGTAGTCGACTAGACATTTAAATATTACTCCTCTTGCTAGTCTGTGCCAGAAATACTGCCTGCTTAAATGTAGTATTATTATGTTATTAATGTGCTCAGAGCTGGTACTTCAGTACCGCCGGCCACTAAGATAGCAGATGGCAAAGTAAACAGATGACAGCCCTGCTAACCAGCGCTGTTCTGCAGCACTTTGATGGTGTATGTCAGCTTTAAGCTGTTGAGACATTTATCACTGAAAGTTATATGTGCCCACCATCGCGGCTACCTTCTAGTGTTGTCTTACTGGGATTACTGGGATCAGTGAGCAGACTCACACAGCTGTTGACTGGTTTCAAAGGTTTACTGAATAACGCAGGAATGAAGTGGGCCAACGGGAGCAGGGAGCGAGTGAGCGGATCAGGATCCAGGATGTGTATGGAGCCTCAGCCAGAGAAAAGAGGTGTGTGTGTGTGTGTGTGTGTGTGTGTGTGTGTGTGTGTGTGTGTGTGTGTGTGTGTGTGTGTGTGTGTGTGTGTGTGTAGGGGGCTGCAGGTTTGGCGAGGGGTGGAAATCCCAGGTTGGAGGAGGGTTTTCCCTGTATGGTAACACTTTGAGCTGATCACTCCCTGTAAAGTATTTCACATAACAGAGGTGATTATATACAGGCTTGCTGTGGGATACGTTTTGCATTTTCCAGTTTTAACATAAGCATCTGATGTCCTGTTGGATTTATTTAAACACTGGCTGAAATCATACTGTCAGGATTTCTGACCTCTGTTACCGTTACCCACACATCAATCCAAAACAGCCTGTTGGCTGTTATTATTCCAAAGCTGTTGCAAACCAGCCAATCAAAAGTAGTTGAAACATTCTCGTGATTTTTTTATGCACTAATTTGTACATTTTCTCCATTATTATATTATCATCATATGCTGGAATGTAATGCTGTCTCTGGGATTCAAAACCAAACATGAATAAAATCTCATGAAAATATAGGACTGTGCTTTTTTACTTGACTCTTTGAAGCTAATCAGTAAAATATTTCTGATGTTTTGTGATTTCTCATGGCTTAGCACTTGATAGCCCAAATCTGTGCCTGATAGCTGTCCAACCTTCCCCTGTTATCGCTGAAATATGTAACACATGTTAGCAGTGACTTCTGGTTTGTGTGGGTGGAGATGATGATAAGGATGACTCGACGCTTAAGGGGCGAGAAGGAGAACTTCCTCGACTCTCGCCGGCACTCGAGTGCCTGTCACTCAGAGAGTCAGTGAGGAAGCCACAGAGAGGCGGTGGAATAACCCCTGCCACCTTTTAAGGCCAAACCCCCTCCTTTATGTTCTCTCTGTCTTTTCCTTGTGCTCACACACAGCTGATCCTCCGTTGTACTCACATTCTCAAGCTGAAAGATTGTGGTTAAACTCCCATCACCCTTTCTCTCTTCTTTGCTCTCCATCCCACTTGCTGTACCTTAAATATCCCGTGCTCTATTTTTACGGTGCTCTCTCCTCTTTGCCCTCTCTTCGTCCTCCTACTGTTTTCCATTTCACTCTTCTCTCTGAGGAAGGGTACTTGTACGCAGTGCCTGGGAGGACACAGTTTGACGGTCGTCGCATGCTTGGTTTGAGTTTAAGTAACTCTCTGGAAGGGACCGAGTTCAAGCTTCTGCAGTACATTGGAAACGTGTTCTGTGCACCATCCTCTGATAAAACCCACCGAGCGTTACTGTATATGAAGTGTCCTGATCCTGGCTTTCTGTCTCTTGCAGCTCTGCACGAGTTCCCTACGGACCTGTTCACGAACAAAGAGAGGACAGAAGGAGCCGTGGCCTTGCATGTCCTGTGTGTAAGTTTGCCTTCACCAACACAGCTCTGTATCCACGTTAGAGATTTTACTTACTCATCCAAAAATTCCCAGATGGTTTGTGCATCCAAAGCCTTCATTTTCATGAACACATGGAAACAAAATGTACATTGTTTTAGAAGACCTGCCGCCCACCACAGCCCAGTGGGTTAAATAATGCCGATGCTGAAAACCCACTGAAAGGACGGCTCTACCAGTTGTCTAACCGATACTGCCTGAAAATGCTGAGGTTTAAAAAAATCAAGCTAAAAAGAAGAAAAACATCCATTTACATCTAAATTTGATTGAAAATATAAAGAACATCTCTCCTTTTCCACATTTCCACCAGCTCCTCAAACTGAGGCAGAAGTGCTAACCACTGGTGTAACTTTGCCATGCTAATAAACTAACTCAGGGTTAGTTCAAAGTCAATCTCATATCAGCTGATGGCTTCTACACATCTGACTGCAAACTCTCATATAAGGCACACAGTTTAAGCTGCTTTAGCCTGCTCACAGTTGCAGATGCACCTTTGCAAGCTGATTTGCAACCATCTCTGTCCCCGGTTCTCCTCCCAGAAAAGAGCCATGCCACCAAATATAAATCAAAGCAATTGGAAATATCTTTGGTGTTTGGATTACAGTATTCCAGACTGAGCTGCAGCTCAGTGCCAGCCGAGTCTTTTCCCATCCGGCAATTCAACAAACACATAGCCTTTGCAGTGGGACCCAGCAGAGGTCACCATGCGAGGCCCAAACTATGATGGGGCCTTTCTTTCATCGCTGTGGCGTGAGCGACAAAGCATGCAGAATGTTCGAGCACGTGATGATCCATGTTGCATTGTGCTGATGGTCTCTGAGGGGTTTCATCATAATGGAAGCTCCTGCAGCATCTCCGCAGGACTCAACAATGAAGCGTTTGCCGTGTCTCACTTTGCAGCCACCCTCTGAGCTGCTGCAGAATGGTAACCTTTACTGGGATGCTTGGGTGTTTAGAAATCAGTGCAAAATAGCAGGTGAATATAAGCTCCATCTATTTTTTTAACCTTTAAAATAATGTTCAGTGTCCTTTCATAGCCGATGTCATTGTGCTTTTTTCTGTGTACAGCGGGAGGACAATCGTGCCCCGCAGCTGCAGAATGAAACGCTGCTGTAACAGGCTGCCTGGAAAACAAAATAAGAAATGTTCAGACTGTGATTGTGTGTGTCTGAAGTACGACATGCAGTTTATGCATTTGACTTACCCAAAGTGGGACAAAGTGGGTTTTCAGGAAGTTTTCGGATGGAATACTTTCCCGAGCCTGGGAATAGTAAATAGTCCTAACTCAAGGTGAATTTACGAGGTTTTTCCAGACTTGGTCTCAACTTGGCCTTTCACCAAGCCTTGGATATCCTCTCAACATCCTACAGGAACCCATCGAGCACTTAAACCCAGAAGTTTATTTGGATCTAGAAGAGTCTGTGAGCTGAGTATACAAAGATGCTCTTGTTTCCGTTTGCAACGTATTTGTAAAGACACGTGACAAAAAGTCCACATTTGCCCTGTTTGGCAATGACAACGAGTCCTTCAAAAAACAATTAGAGGCAAAAGTTTAGCTCTCCAAAGCTGGGCAGTCTCTTCTAATGCTGGCCTTAAACCAAGTGACTCAGTTTTACAACCAAAAATCCACGTCTCTCATTTGGTCACAAAACTCAGTCCAAGCTGTTTACTATTTTTTGTTCTTGGTTCAGTCTTTGACTTTATTATTATTAGTCGTTGAATTCATTACATTCTGTTGAAAAAAGCAGCAGATCAACTCGAAACTTAAAATCAATATATTAGAAAATTACTTTTATGAAAGGAATCACAGCTAGAAGATGAGCCTGATGCCAAATTCTAGGTAAAAGGAGAGCTTTCACATGCTCCAACTTGTTCTGAGGAGCCACCGGTCACATGGCGATAAGACTCTTCAAAGTTTACCCAAAATGCATTTGTTGAGCTTTCTCCATTGAATGATCAGAGATCCAAGATGCCAGTGCTTGTTTCTGTTTCTCTACATCACGGGCATGAAAATGGTGCAGTTTATAGAGGTTATAGAGAAAAAGATTTGTCTCTAGATTGTTACACTTAGACTGGGTGTAAAATAGACGTGGTTACAGTTTCGAAAAAGATTAAATATGTTTTTCAGCCCAGAAATTACAAGATACACATGGATCTCTCCTGAAGTCACGAGTGATCATAGATGCTGGACAAACAATGCAAACTCAAAGGCCGTTTTTAATTTAATTAAAGCCATCCCCTATGTAATTCTAGCGCCTGTAAATTTGAAAATATTCCCAGTATGAAGGTAAAAGTATGTGTGGCTACATAAATATGCTAAGGTATTAGAAAATATCAGCTGACTCTGAGGGGGTCAGATGGTTTTCTTACTGTTTAAAAATTCAGCGTATTTGTATTGACTCAGTTTAAGGCCTTAAACTCGCCTTAGTCGTTGGCTGTGATTCACTTTGATATTTTCTTCAGTAGAAACTTTAAAAGCTCGGATTTTCCTGTGCTTGTGACTTTGTGAAACGGCCTGCGATTTCCTTCATTAACCATTTACCTGTTTAAAAATATGAAATATTGAGCATGAAGCTCAAATGATGACATTTTGGAAAACATGCAGCTGCTCCTCTGTGCAGATACTCTCTGCACAGTGCTTGTAAATGCTGAAGTTAAATTTTATTCCAGGCCATCCTGCGACTCAGGTTGACCACAGAGGGATGCAGATTTAAACACTGCTGTCTTTTCCCTGATATGTCCGTGTGATGCAGCCATAAGTGAAGCTGAACTGGGAAAGCTATAATTGACCATGAATATTTGTGGTTTTTAAAAATGGAAGCATGCTTCAGGTTTTTTTAATCGTATTATTGTGCTCCCAACTTCTCTCCCAGCAGCTGTGCTGCTGACTCACTCTCCAGTCCCGCACAGCTCGTTAGCGCTGGGATCATCACTTCTCCGAACAAACACGAACACAAGCTCAGACTGAAGGACTTCCTCGACTCAATTCACACGTGCACACATAGAAACAAGTGTGCAGTCAGCATACGTCTCTGTGGCTGAAGACGCTTTCTCCCACCCTCTATCTCAGCTCTAAATCTGTGTTAAACCCAGTTAGCAGGATTACATGTGACCTCTGACCTTTTGCTTTTGGCACTCAAACACATAACGTGCTCGCTCTCACCTGCTGTCAGAATCAGGAAGTAGAGTTTGTGGTTGCTCGGTGAAATGTGACTGATCTCTGGGCACGAAGAGCGTGATCACTCCCGCGTCGGTCTAACTGTAAAGGTTTTGTTATTACAGTGTGTGAGAGCGTTTCGCCTTTGTTCACACATTAGCAGTCACTCTGTCATCACTACTGCTTTTGATCATCGCCACCTGTCTTTGATCTCCACCCCGTCTCCATTTCTTTGTGTTGGATCTATTATGTGATGCCAGAGAAGTTGATGTGACATCTAATATGACAGTTTTCAGTGTCACAAGCTGCCTTTTAATCCAGATCACTGATGTAACTTATGCTGCACGTGATCAACAAGAATTCATGTTCAGAGTTTTGGGTTTATTCTTTTTAAGATGATGTGATCTGTGTGTTTGTAATGGAATTTTTATGTTTAGGGTTTAATTTAACGTTTATCAGCTTTTTTTGTCAAATATTTTTTCTGTGTTATTCAAACATGTTTTGATGTGTAAAGCTGGCAGTATTCAGTATTCGGTCTATTATGTACATTTCTTCTTATGGTGACTCTTCTTAAGGTAATTTTAATCTATTTGCAGATGATGAACTCGTATTTTATTGTTGCAATAATCTGAAACTTATTGTGGATACAAGTTTGATTTATTTTTATTAACTATTATTCATTATAAGCTGAGTTCTATTTTCAGTTCAAATCACAAATCACAACAACAGTCGCCTCAAGTTTCTTTACATTGTACAGTAGATCGTACAATAATACATACAGAGAAAAACCCAACAATCATATGACCCCCTATGAGCAAGCACTTTGGTGACAGTGGGAAGGAAAAACTCCTTTTTAACAGGAAGAAACCTCCGGCAGAACCAGGCTCAGGGAGGGGCGGGGCCATCTGCTGTGATTGGTTGGCTATCCAGTCAATCTGCATAATACTTAAGTTCTCTTTGTAGATTTACTATGTTATAGATATAGATTATATATTATGCAGATTACTACTCACTGATTAAATCCATATGTTTGCACTTTAGTCTCTTTTGCAGTGACTAAGATATTGCTGGTACCATAAAGGAGAGACAAATAAATTATAGTTGAAAAGAGCAGAATAACCATAAAAATCTTTTTAAAAAACAATTAAAAAAATAACTTCTGATTTCCTCTTGGTTTTAGAATTAGGCTGAATTTAAGCATGTCTATAAATAACTATATTAGCTTTGGCTGACTACTATTGTTGAATAATGGGGGTTTCCCATACCTGTTCATAGAGTGCACAGTGCATGTACGCAGTAAGAAAAATGTCTAACGCTCGGCTCAGTCTTTGCCCCCAGAGTCAAGCTGTTTGCATGTAATGTCTGCTCAGCTACACAGTAAAAGCTTAGAAGGAATCACAAATCCAGCGTCTTTACTAAGCATCAAACAGCTCGGTTACATTTACAAGGTCAGAGGTCATGTTTTGGTTGCAAACTTCCTGACCTGGAATTTTTTTTTTTATGCCAGCAGGCTTCAGGAGAGAAAACTAACTTCCCTGTTTTAAAAAGTTAAGCGTGTGGGCCTGCTGTATGTGTTTCCTGAATGTTTAATGTCCGATCTGTTAATGGACTCCACTGAATTGTCATGGGCCGAGATCTGTGACTTATTTTTAGGGTAATTTACATATAAATTTAAGCAGAAAGGTTTTCTTTCTTGTATCATTCTGGAATTTGTTTGATGCAGAATAACAACATCTCTTGTTGCTGTCCAGTTTAAATAGATCAAATCACATAAAGCACAGTGTTTCTCCTTCACTGTAATGTTTAAGGCTCTTTCTGTCTCTTCATAGACCATATACATGTTTTGTGCTCTGGCCGTCGTCTGCGATGACTACTTCGTCCCCTCCCTGGAGAAGTTATGTGAGGTATTAATGAAGATTTTCAAAATATAGTCACTCAGCTGGGGAACTTATGTTGAAGAGTCAAGAAATTTAAAGAGTTACAGCTTCAGATGAACCACAGATACTGATCTTCAGAGCTGGATGTTTATTGCTGACGTATTTGCTTTGACAAACACATTTGAACTCTATTTAATTTTTATTAAGTGCTTTTCCCATCTCCCAGAAATAGGAACTCATGCAGCACATCAGCACTGATACTGTCTTTGTCCTCGTAGCAGAAAGAAAGAAAGAAAGAAAGAAAGAAAGAAAGAAAGAAAGTTGTTTATGCCAGTTTTTATCCTGATAAGGAGTTTTCTTTCTCTGTTTTAAGACTTTAATGTACTACGCCAGCATAAAAATAGCAGAATATCCGACTCACTCTTTGAATATGAATCGTCATGTTTGCCAAAAAGGAATATTTTTCTGTTTTTTAGACTCTTTTTTTGTAAAAACATGATTTCTTTTGCCAGTAGCAGAGACCCTTTTTTCTGTATTTGATTGAGAAATAAATAACCAGACTCTGTGTATTTACTCATTAGTCCAAATTAGTTACATTTATTTATTCTCCCAAAAGTTTCCTAAAATCCTTCAGTCTTGTCTGGATTTTGAAACTGCGCCACCTTTTTCCCTGTTGAAATTTTCTTAATCTTCCGATCTGTTCCTTCTCAGCGTCTCAATCTCAGCGAGGACGTCGCAGGTGCGACCTTTATGGCCGCTGGCAGCTCGGCTCCGGAGCTCTTCACATCCATCATAGGTACAACATTTCTACACCCATCCCTCCATCAGTCTACATCCTCTGCTCTAACTCTGACAGCTGGAGCTGCAGTGCTGCTTTAGGCAGGCAGCAGCCATGGCTTTGAATGCTTTTATCCCAAGACACATGCAGTGAACATGGCTTTAAATATTCAGAATCACACTAATGGCATATACAGTGTTACTGGTGGGTGAAGGGTACTGTTAAATTTAGCTGTAATATGTTATAAATATGTTATAAATATGTTATAAATATGTAAATGTGCCAAATGTGTTTACCATACTTTATTTTGTTTAAGTTCAAGGTGACATATTCAGCTCATTTCCAGCTTTATAGTTTTACTCTAAGACTCTATTAGAGTAGCTTTGCTTGATTCACAGTTTGAAATAATCCTTATTTATCTGTTAGTGGGCCTTGGTTAACCTTAGCTCCTCTGTTTTAAACCTGCTTTCTTCTAAATGGCTGACATCCCCTCTCTGTACAGATACAAATAGATAGAGCAGAAAAAACTTATGAATCTGAGTGTTTGTAGCACTGTGAAGCTTTGGCTTTTGGCTCAAAAGAATTAGAATTTGAAATGTATCATCGTCAGAGAATAAGGGAAAGTATAATAGGTCCACATTAATGCTTTCTCTCTATCGTTAACATAAAGTGCAGCGCTGGGACACGCACCCCTCTGCTGGCACGTGTGCTTGTGTCAAGTGCTTTGACAGTTGTGTGACATCTGTTTGTCACCACTACAGATGCTGCGTGTGCTCTGCTCTCTGTGGACCTCATCGTGCGTGTGTGTGTGTGTGTGTGTGTGTGTGCGCGCGCGCGCCTGTTGGCTCACTCTCCCTGCAGGAGTTTTTATCACCCATGGCGACGTCGGCGTCGGGACCATCGTGGGCTCAGCCGTCTTCAACATCCTCTGCATCATCGGCGTGTGTGGCTTCTTCGCCGGCCAGGTATGATGTCATAGCAGCGTTCCACTGGCTGAGCTCGCTGCTGACCCCGTGGCATTTTCACAGCGCGCAACCGGCAGCCTAATGTCACCTTTAAATACCGAGCAACCACAGAGTGGTAGAGGGTGAATTCATGTTTATGCGAGGAGTGCACGCTGTTCGTTTGAGCTTTAATGTCACAGATGTTAGCTGTGGCACGCTTAGCGGGGAGTTCATTTTTATACATATTCTGGATCATTTCAAAGTAAATATTAAAACGCTGTAATGTCAGGAGATAAAAATGATGAAAACGAACAAATCAGGAATCACGCTTGTGTTTTATATTTGATTCTTTTCTGGAGCTTTTGTATTTTTGTTTGTTCCTTTTAATTCCCCGCCTTGCTCAGCCACATTTAAAACATCATGTCAGTGTGATTACAAGAGGCTGTTTGTATCTTTTTTCTACTTTACCTCACTGGTTTTGTGTATTTTACATGAGATACAGAGATAGCATCACGTAGAGCAGCCTCTCTCTGATGCTATCTGACATGCCTGGGACATGGAAATGAGCAAAGTACAAGGATAAGCTCTCTGCTCTGAAAAATATATGCGCTGGACTCCAAACAGTGATGCAATCCCAGATTGTGGATTATGTAATCATACTTGGATAATGAGGGGAAAGACAGGCACTGGGATGGAGCTTGGAGGGGGCTCGAAGGGGGCAGTGAAATCATCTTCGGTTCCACCCAGTGCACCTCGCTGCTGCTTATTACCTTTAGCTAGATGTTTGTAGCAGGTTCCTTCTACAAAGTTGTTTTTTGTGCAGTCAAACCCAGTAAAAGCAAACATTTTGTTGGGATCCAACTTTACGATTCCACAGCTGGGAGTGGCACATTCAAGATGTGACCCCCTGACCCTCCACTTATATATACAGTGAGCGCTGTGTGGGAGCGTGTTACAGCGTTAGTCACGGCATCGTGGGCCCCTGCGTTATATCTGATTACATAAAGTCGGTAAACACAGCGGCTCTTTTTCTATGTAGGATGCTAACCTGCAATTGCCTTTTTCAGTGGCTGTGATTCAAAAGGTTAACTTAAGACCTCCTGTGTTTACATCAGTATGGTAATGATGTCAGAAGGCTGAGTGTTACTGTACGAGAGCATAAACTGATGCGGGATACTTTCGGTGTGCTTATCTCTCAGTTTTCCTTTTTTTCCCTCACAGGCAGTGAAGCTGTCTCACTGGGCTCTACTCCGAGATTCGATTTATTACACGTTTTCTGTCACTGCCCTCATTGCGGTAAGAGCTTATACTGCAGAGTCACGTGTAGATGCACAGTTCACATGATCAAGTGTGGAGTAAGTGCAGGAAGAGGCACTCATGCAGTCACTTACTGAGCCAATTTACAGGGCAGGTCATAGTTAGCAGCTTTACAGTCACTACGCATTTGCACTTTCTACCTCAGCAGTGTAGCTTTAAGTGTAGGTTTCTCTCCACAATGCAATGCACAAAGGCAATGGAGTGGTAGGACGTATGCTTACTCAAGTACTGCATAGTTTCAAGTCAATTTTTGTGCAACTTTTTGTGGGGAAATATTGATCTTTTGACTCCATTGCATCTATTTGTTACTTTAAAGATTATACAAAACAATATTAGTTATTCGAAGTATGATGATATGTTGAAAACTAAATTAGCCTTACCTCAATGAACTACAGCAATGAAATAACACTTGCATGTTAATGTGGGAAACCAGTGGCTGATTTATGTTTCCTGTACAGAAGAATAGACTGGAGTGTCTCTCACATTTAAAGGGAATGGGCCTCTTTTTTTCTTCTTGTCCAACATGTTTATATTAGCTAATCTGAACAATTTGCTTTTTAGATATTTTTATTCCTAACGAAAAAATAAACTGAGCAAAGAAACCAAAACAGGAGGAAAGTAGATGGGTGTCTGCAGGTGGGACGGTTTTCTTTTTAAAACAAAAAACAAGGCTTGGTGTGCTGTAACCGAGGAGGCGAATGTTGTTTCACCTGAGACACAGAATGTGGATCAAAGAAAAAGAAAGAAAAGGTGCGACATGAGTGTTTCTGTCCAACAAGGAGCACCAACACAAAAAAGATGTTTAAACACCGCTGAGCTCTCAGACCAGGGCGAGAAACTCACAGCAGACATTGAATTTTTTCAAGCTAATCTGTGATTAATATTACAATGACCTATGTTACCGAATTAATGTTGTTGTACAGTTTTACTTTGCCATCTTTGAGTAGCATAGACGGTGCTGTTGGAGGCAGTTTCTCCAGGACCGATGTGGTTTCAGAGACCATACATCTAAAATGCATTTAGGCCACGTGATGTCTTAAGAGTCCATAACTCTCCAAAGACAGCTTTTCAGACCTGATGCAAATAAACCTTTATTAATCTAAGCAGAGGGAGGAGGGCATTATTGCTAATGAAATCAAGCTTACAGCCTGTAGAGGCTCCTTTGGGATTTTTGTAGGATTTAAATGATCTCATCAAAAAACAAACAAACAAAAAATCTGTAAATAATGACGAAAAATAAAAACAATTAATAGTAAGAAGAAGACCAATAATAGATCGTAGTATTTAGTTTAAACATGTTTGCATGTGTTCTGTTTGCATGAAATAATCATTATGCACACTTTACAAACAGCTTTGTGAGTCTTACTGGATGATATTCGTTACTACAGATTAGTTATTAAAAAGCTATTGATATTAAATTATACATTGGATTAGCCGATGGTTTCCAGCAACTGTGACTCTCCCGAAGGACTCTTTACCTGCATGCAACCAAAGCCTGCTCAGTGATTGGCCAATAAACAGAAACCAGAGAGACTGTGATGTCACACATCATGTCCCTTAAATGCAGGTTTGCATATTCATTTACAAATAACTGAACTGAGCTGTTCTGCACAGGTGCAGAACCTTGCATAAAAAGCATGAAAACATCAAAGACTCTTTAGAAAAACATTTTTCATATTTTTTAGTTTATTGGTGCAGATATGGTTTAACAACTGATATGTAACTTACATCAGTTACATAAAACTGTAACTGATGTAACGACTAACAGTAGCTGAAGCTGTAGAATAATAACGCCCTGCTCCACATCCTCATATTAATGATCCAATAACTTGGTTATTATACTTTTAAATAGTTATAATTTTATATTTACAGGACATCTTTATAAAACTTTATAAAATCAGTCTAAGGGTTGTACATATTAAATGTTTACTGTTAATAAACCAGAGTACAGCTACTGCAAAGAACTTTTTTTCAGTGCTTTTCTATCCTTCATAAATTTTAGCCCCGTGCTGTATGATATTTCAACTTTTTACATATCTTTTAAATGTATTATATTTGTATTTGTCAGTGTCATATTCCATTTCGTTTCTTTTGGCATTGTTTACTATTTTGGCTGTAACACAAGAATTACTACAACAATCTTTAATTTGGACCCTTTTGTGGATTTGAGCTCTTAGCTGGGTCTGCCCCCTAGCGGCAGAGATGTTGAACTGCAGGATTTAATTAAACTCCCACGTACTTCCTCCACCTAATGACCCCCTTGTGTCCTCTTTGTCTTTGCATCTTTAGTTCATCTACGATGAGGAGGTGTGCTGGTGCGTATTGACATTTACCATAAAACTGTAAATATATATGACTGAGCTTTTGAAATGGAAAGAGTGACTGTGAAACCTTTTTGCTTGTGTTTGTGTGCAGGTGGGAATCTCTTGTCCTGATCCTGATGTATGCGGTCTACATCCTCATCATGAAGTGAGTGTCAGCTTCGGAGAGTTAAACAGCTGGTTGCAGTGATTTACTGAGTCTGTCATCGTTTGTTACTGCCAGGTTCAACGGCCGGGCCCATCGCTACTTCGACCGTCGAAAGAAGGGCTCGGTGAATCTGGCCAATGGGCTCACAGGAAGCACTGATCTGGAGGATGTCACGTGTGACGCCACTGCAGTCCTGCTTAAAAAAGGTATCAGAGCCTCTTCTGCTTGTCCTCTAAAGTGTCTCAGTGGGTTGCAGTTGTTCATCTCTGCACACTGAAATTTGCATAAATATAAAAGCCGCAGGAGCACTTTCCTTCTATTTTGATTCTGCTCTGTGATAAGTAGGCAAAGGGTGAGGACAGTACCAAAGGACTACTTGTGCAGACATTGAGATTTTGTATTCGGTGATTATGACCCTCTGTTTGAACACCGAGCTTCTTTCCATCCAGGAAACAAGCCAGTGTAAAGACGTTTGCAGAGAAGTTTGAATAAACTGGTAAACTGAATTCATTTACCTTCTCCAACCAAATAAGTAACCCAGTAGCCTTCCCGGTGTGTCTCTTTAAGAGCTTGAGAGTTGCTTTGGATGCTAGGAATGTCAAAGAGTCAGCCGTTTTGTTTGTTGTCTGCAGCTTTCTCTCTGCCCTCAAAAATAAGTTACAGCTTGAGAACAACAGAAGAGAGGACTGCAAGATGCTGGCACAGCCTGCTTGGTCAGCTCGTTTTGCACCTGATACTCTGAATGCTGCCCCAGTGAGAAACAGTCGCCCTCCTCACTTGTTACTGGGCAAAACAGTTTCAAGGAAATGCTCACAAAATGTCTTCCTGGACAGTAATTTCCCACCAAAATGAGCATGATTTTATATCGGCATGATTTTATCATAGCTATTGATTCATATTCATGTGCAGAACCTGCAGTTTTTCCAGGTTAGGTTGGACCTGATCTGATCTTTGGTTTTGCGTTTATCTCAAGGCTCCTTAAGGATTTTGATGCCGTTCTCGTGGACGTATCTCTGCAGCTTTGCAATGACGTCAGGGGCAGTGCCCTTGACAAACTGGTGGTGTTCCCTCTGTTCAAGAAGGGGAATCAGAGGTGGTGTTCCAACAGTAGAGGGATCACACTCCTCAGCTGTAGACATAGACCTGGCATAGACCTTCATTGGCTAATGCCAGGGCACTGGTGAGGGGAGTCGAATCCTGCATTCAGAAGAAACAATGCTGTTTTCATCCTGGTGATGGAGTCGACCAGCTCTTTATTCTCTTGGAGATATTTGAGGGTGTGTGGGAGTTTCACCAACCAGCCTACATGTGCTTTATGGACTTGGAAAAGGAATTTGACCACCATACTTCCCAACATTCAGCCCCTGTACAAGAGAGCTTAATCTGCATTAGCAGCAATAAGTCAGGCTTGTTCCTGCCCTTTGTCCAAGATTCTTTTCATAACTTTTAAGACTTTTATGGGCTTGGTGGTCTCAGAATGTCATCTCTACTTTTTTGCCAATGATGTACTTCCGTTGGCTTTATTGAACTATGCCCCCTGGGCGAGGTCTTCCAGTCATTATAAACCATGAGGAAGCATTGGTGGAGACCCAGGAGACCACGGAGAGATTATGTTTCTCAGTTTAGGAATGTCTCAGTATCCCCTAGAAGACTTAGAAAAGGAGGCTGCAGAGAGGGATGTCTGGGCATTTCTGCTTGGATGGTTGACCTGGACTTGGATAAGCCAGAGAAAATCAATGGATGGAGAGATATAATTAATGAATTAATTAATTTTTGGGGGGTTGGGTTGAGGCAATGATGCAACTTGCTGTCTGTGCAGATATGACTCCAGGCTTGTACTTCACTGTGCCTCCATACTGTGTGTTTTACAAACAACAGCTAAGATTTTCCAGTCCAGCGAGATTTTATATTTAATGTTTTAGAACTATCGGCTCAAACGTATTTTTCTGTTTTTTATTTTTTAGCGAACTTCCACTGCACGCCGTCTGTGCTGATGGTGGATGAGTTGCTGTCTGCCTACCCCCACCAGCTGTCTTTCTCTGAGGCCGGCATGAGGATCATGATCACCAGTCATTTCTCCCCGAGAACCCGGCTCACCATGGCCTCTCGGATGCTGATCAATGAGGTACTTACACACTGAACTATTCTTGGATGTGTGGTTTCAGATGCTCCTCACATACTTAGGAGAAATATAAATTTGTCAACTAAAGTTGGCCTGAAAAATTGCCCAAATCCAGAGTCTTAGCATAAATACAAACCAAATAATTGGGTCTGGGTTTAGCAGAAGATGAAATAATACGTGGAATGAATGCTAATTGTCTTTTGGATAGCTCAGACACCTGTCTGCTGCAGACTGAAGTTTCAGCTTAAATCCAAAGGAAACAACCACAGTTGGAGAGAATATTTATTTCTACCTCAGAGAAATATTTTCCTGTTTTGTATTTTATGCATAATGACAAAATAATTCACGAGAGCAATGCAAAGTGTCCAAATGTTTTTTTTAATGTTCCAGAGACAAAGACTGATCAACACCACGGAGACTCGAGTCAATCGCATCACGAATGGTGACTCTGAGTCTGCAGCCAGGGCTCAAGGGAGGCGGGGCCTAGAGAATGGGATGGGCGGAGTCGAGCAGGGTGTGAACGGGAGGTGCAGACTTCAGCGGCTGGAGAATGAGACGGAGAATGAAAATGAGGACAACGAGAACAATGAGAATGACGAGGAAGGAGAGGAAGAGGATGACAAAGAGGGCCCCCTGGTGCCCTTTAAAGTTCCAGGTGCATGACACGATCCGGCTCTCAGCAAATGTTCATTTTAGCATCGTGTATCGTCAAACCCTGACTACATCTTATTCATTCCAGCGGGTGTGTGTAACAAGCTCAAGTGGCTGATCATGTGGCCGTTGTCCCTGCTTCTGTTCTTCACGGTGCCCAACTGTGGCAAGCGCCGCTGGGAGAGGTGGTTCATGGTCTCCTTCTTCACAGCCACCATCTGGATCGCCGGCCTCTCGTACATCATGGTGTGGATGGTGAGTCCAGTCAGGCTCGCTCATTCACGCCCTGATCCTTTCCCTCTAAACATGGAGACAGTTTCTTTCAAGACTATTAAAACTGTGTTTTTAGAAACGTCTAAATGATTTCATCCGTTTGACTTATGTAATGCTGCAGTCACACTAGAGAAAACACTGGTTGGGAGACGGCAACACGGCCAAAATTGTTTCAGCCATCTGCAGTTAACTTTCAGTCTCATTGCCTTGGAGATGGAGACAATCTGTCCACGGTTTGTAACTGAATGGGGTCAAGTCGCTAATTGCGTTCAATCTGTTTGTGATAAACATCTCAAATGTGTTTTCATCTATATACATAAAAGTTCACATTAAATATTTACTTTCACAGTCCAGCAAAGAACCTCGTAGATTTGATACAAAAATGTCTCTATAAATAGTGACTCGTTTCTAACACTGACACACAGCTGTCATTATGTAAAACACACACATCCTTCGATTAAGTGCAGAAACAGAGGGAAACTCTCAGAATTGAAATGCTGTTTCCTGCTTCATTTATCTTACCGCCCTGCGTAAGGAGGAATTCCCAGAGAGTCTGTCTCTTGAGACGATGTCTGTCTGTTCTCAGGTGACTGTGATTGGCTTTACTCTCGGCATCCCTGACGTCATCATGGGCATCACCTTCCTTGCAGCGGGCACCAGCGTCCCAGACTGCATGGCTAGTGTCATAGTGGCGCGGCAAGGTATGTTCACATAAGATGCAGAAAGATCAAATCGAGTTGGGAAGCAAAGCAGAAGTCCAGCGTCGCACAGCAGAGTTTTGCTTGTCGTAATCGCTTTGTCTCCCGACTGAACACAGACTTTGACAGCATTTCTCTCCTCACCTCAGGTCTGGGAGACATGGCCATCTCCAACTCCATAGGCAGTAATGTGTTTGACATCCTGGTGGGTCTGGGTCTGCCCTGGGCGCTGCAAACGCTCTGCATCAAGACGGGCTCCATCGTGAGTGTTTCCCTGCTCCGCTGGAGGAGCGTCTGCTGGAGCAGAAATGAGTTCATAAACAATGAGACTTTGTTTGTCAGGGCACCAAACTGCATTACCGTGAACTGAGACGGTGTTATTTGTCTCATTACACTTTAAAATAAAGCAAAAAAACTGCATTTTAAGGTCATGTTGGATCATTGGTGAAAATGATGTGAAAATGTGCCTCTTTCTCTGTTTCTTCAGATCGAACTTAACAGCAGAGGACTCATATACTCCGTGGCACTCCTACTAGCCTCAGTATTCTTCACAGTAAGTCACAGATTTCTGCAGCTAACATTTTTGAATGCACAGACTTGTGGAGCAATGATATGAAGGCGTCCCTGACAGCTTTAACTTATGTTTCCCTGCCCTGGGGTAAAGACAGCACATGGCTGACATGAGGTTTAAACAAGTTGCACACACTGTTATGTCAACCACAGGTTTGAAATTAGTATATTTAGACAAGAGGAAGAGCAAGTTCAATTGCAGCCACATAAAACACATAGTTTGACGTATCGACAAACGCGGGAATTTCATAAAACTGGAGCCCGTACTCTTTAGATATACATTTTTGTGCAAGTCCAGTTCCAAAGAATGCCATAATTTGCAAATGTCATGAACCTATATTTTATTCACACCAAATATCTTGTAAGCCAAAAAGATGAGAAAACTTAAAAACACATGAGAGCCTGATGGGAGTTTTATGAAGCACTGCTCATCACCTTCTCTGCAGTGAAGCACAGAGGTGGTGGCATCATGTTGTTGGGATGCTTTTCAAAAGCAAGCAGATGGTCAGAAATGAAGGGCGAATGAAGGCTGTCAGATGTATATAAGTATGCAGAGAAGTGCAAATACCTAAAACTGAAACACGACCTGAAGTAAACAGCTGGACTTGATCTGGACCGACTGTTCCTGGGAGGTCTGGACGAACCAATAAAAAGGCTTTGCATTGTAGCTCTTTTAAGTCAGGAATTGTTTCATAGTTGCATCCACTCTTCTTATCTTTTGTGCGGTGTGTCTCTAATCGTGTCTTCTTCGTTCAGGTCCTCGGCGTCCATTTGAACAAGTGGACTCTGGACTGGCGACTGGGCTTGGCCTGCCTCATCTTGTACGCCATCTTTCTGTCCTTCTCCGTCCTCATCGAGTTCAACGTTTTCACTTTCGTCAACCTCCCCATGTGCCGAGACATCCACTGACCCTCCCGCCTTCTCCTCTTCTTCTTCTTCTTCTTCTACTACTAATTCTTCCTCTGGCTGATGGGGGAACCTCACCTGGCTTCCAGTTTCATGGCGCCTCCAAACAAAGTCCTACCTATTACTTAATAGAAAAATAGAGTTCTGTATGATTTATATTTGGTGCAATACACACGAGTGGCGGAGAGAAGGACGTCGGATGTTTTGGGGTTATTTTCTGGAGGTGCGAAGAGAAAGTGCCAGCGGCGGGATTGCTGCCAATCATGTATAATGAACCAAAACGTTGGCTGGAGTGAACTTAACTGTATTAACACCGACAATTAGGCTACTGTTGGTGAACAAGCTGCTACTGTAACTGACTGACTGAGGCGAGAAAAGAGAGAAGTCAGCGATTTTTAGCTGGATTGTTTGTTACTCTTTCTACAAGTTTGGATATAAAGCACACAATTAAGTAATTTTTAAGCAAAAACTGGCTTTCTGTGTATATATTAGAAGTACTTCTATCAGCTTTTGTGTGGAATCCTCTTATGCACAACTGGATCGGTCTCGCAAAGCCGAAATATTCTGTGTTTTCCTTTAGGCTCAAAATGCTTCAACATGTCTCCTACCAGCCCACACAGCATGCTGTAACAGCCACAGCTCTAGCTTTGCACTGTCACAGAGATATTTATCACATAAAGTCTGCTCTTGGCTGTTTTGTTTTTGTCTGTCGTACCTGAGTAGATGTGGGCTTTAAATTTTCCCACACAATGAAAGGGATCTACCTGGAACTGACATCCAGCACCGTCACTTTATGGATTAGAGATTTATTTCTTTTAATATTCTATTGCAAAGCGTCTGCAGGTAAACATGTAACTACTGAAGTTAAACTTCCCTGTAGGCGGTAGACGTCTCGTACTTTATTGAAAAGTTAGCTTTTAGTCTCAGTCGAGTGTAACGTTATTTCTTAAAGCCAAAAGTATTTTTAGATTAGCCGAACTTGTAGATTTGGACTTAAGAGTCGAATGCACAGTGTGTTTGTGTGTGTGTGTTGTGTGTGCGTGAGTGAGCGCGTGCCACAATCTGGAGCAGATGCAAAGCATGCCGAGGATGTAACTGGGAAGACGTAATCGTGATTTATTTATGAATTAATTTATTCGAAGATCACGTCTGACCTCCAGTTTCAGCCTTTTGGATCGTGTACAGTGATTTCAGTGGAAGCTGTGTACAATGTACTGTACCTAATATATAATCTAAGTACTGGAAACTGACTTGATGTTGTTTATATTTAAGAATAGAACTTTATAATTTATAAGTTTTGTATAGTTTGGAAATGTTGCATTTATATTAGTTTAAACACAGTGGATTTGGAGACAAAGGATGAAAATGTCAGCCTTTACAAACCTCTCACATGTTCTGATATGTCGCCCTCACGTGTTAAATTAGGGATGAGATGCAGATGTAAAGGATTTCTTTTCAGGAAAAAGGAAACACCAGACTTTGAACTTTCACAACAGTGCTTCAATTACTGTGCCGTCTCTTGTATTTGAGGCTCGTGGCTGTTCTTCTCTGTGTATTTGAGCACCACTGTTAGAACATTATGGTCACTCTGTTTCAGCATGTGTTCAAAGAAAATGTGGACTTTTTATTTCAGTTTTTGAATCTGATCAATTCAAAGCGTCCTGCAGTCACAGGATGGCACTGTAGAGCTGCGCTATGCCTTCAGTGAGGCTGCGCTTTGAGTGTGTGGGGGGATATTTTCAGGTAGGCTACATAGTGACATATACTGTTCGGTTTTGCATGCCTCTTTCATAGTTCTGATTATTTTGTGTGTAATTTTAATGCAACATCTAAAAGGCACTGTCTTGATTATGCTGTACATATCAGGAGGAATATGCTATCATAAACGCAGGTGTTGGAATAACTTCTGATGAGCAGTTATATTTGAGATATATACAGTATTTAGGATGTAGGCCTACAGCACTTAGTTTCAGCTAATTCTTGTCATTTTATGCTCATGTCTGTTAACTTGTTTGTAAATCCTCATTTTTGTTGATGAGGAGCTCTGGGCAGGGACAGATGGACACCTTCACCTTGTTCCCAGTGATCTTCTTGCAATAAATTGATTTACATACACATAATGTTTTCAGATGCATTTATGAGTCATCGTGGAGTCATCTTTAAACAGGACCTACAGTCATGTGAAAAAAGTTTTCTAAGGAATCCAACGGAAAACTACACACAGCCTTACTGCTTCGGGAAACGAGAGGGTAGAATTCAGGTGTGTATTAACACAATGCTTCAAGCTTTGATCGAACATGGCGACCAATTCATCCCAAAGTCAGGCCGTGCAATGCTCAAAGGAACTGCAAAAATCCAAGTGCTACATCTCAGGCTCTACAGGCTTCGGTTAGCATGTTAAATATTAAAGTAATCAGAAAAAGACTGAACAAGTATCGGCTGCTTGTAAGCGTTGCAGGAAAAAAAAACCTCTCTAAAAAGAAGATGGCAGTACGGCCACAGTTCTGTAACAATGTCCTTCTGACAGACGTTTGGCTGTAATGCAAAGCATCACATCTGGGGAACTCCAAACACAGCATATCAGCACCTACACCTCGTACCAACGGTCAACGTGATGGTGGAGGGGGGATGTTTCAGGTTTGTTTTGCTGCCACACGACCTGTTGTTGACCGTGAACTCTTCTGTATGCCAAAGTATTCTAGAGTCTGATCGACGGCTGAAGCTCAGCCTAGATTGTTACTTGAAAGAGGATAGTGATCCCAAGCACAGCAGCAAATCTCCAACAGACGTGCTGAAAAACAATCAAAGTGTTGCAACGGCCCAGTCAAAGTCCAGACATCAACCCGACTGAAATGCTGTGGCGGGACCTCAAGAGAGCCGTGGATAAATGAATGCAAACACACTGAAGCAACGCTGTAAAGAAGAGTGTACAAAAATTCTTCCAAAAAATGTGAGAGACTGAAAACCCATAAAGAAAACAATTACTGCAAATTATTGTTGCTAAAGATGTTTCAAGAACGTGCTCATGGGGCGGGTTTTTTCCCCGCCTGTCCCATTTGGTTCTTTTGCCATCAGAATTATTGTCTAAAGGCCAAGAAAGATGCCCAACGGATTTACTTTACCAAGTGGACCATCCCGGCCTTGTCGTATTGATCCATTTGATTGACCTTTGTTTTTATTGTTTATTTTATTTTATTTTCAGTTGTTACATACGGGACAGACATGACTGGGGGGAGGGAAAGGGAGAAAGAAAGAGAGGGAGGGAAAGAAAAACAGCGGGGAAGAGGAACGGTGATGGAGGGCACAAAACAAAAGAGGTGGGGGGACAAAAAATACATATATATATATATATATATATATATATATATATATATATATCTCAATCACCTGGATCACCTGTTGAGAGAGAAAAAAAAGAAGAGAAAACAAGCAAAACAAGAGAGCAATTTAATAAACAACATCATCGCGATGATCTATGTGAATATAACAGTAAATATTAAATATTGAATATTATTGTGCAGCACGTAGGATCGACAGCGCACAGTGTGCTTTGAGGTAGCAGCCAAAAAGGGTGTAGTTTGTGTGTGTGAGCACCCGTGTGTACACCTGTGAGCATGAGCGCGCTTGTATTTAAAAGGTTCCTTCATGTCATGATCTGCTAGAGGGTGTGGGGAGCCACAGCCCCGTCCTCCAGGGCATGAAGCAGGCATGGAGGAGATCCAGGCTCCAGACATCCAGAGACTCTCAGAGCACAAGAGACCAAGGAAGACCAACGGAGGGGCAACCGTACCACTCTGAAAGAGCTGAGGAGAGCCCCAGATGAGGGGTCACCCAGCAGCTGCAGAGCAGAAGCCAGAGGGGGTTGCTGTGATGCGCCCGTGAGCTCCGCCGGCAGCCAGCTCTGCCAGGGTGGACCGAGCCCCGGGCCCAGAGGCCGAGGGCACCCCACCCCCTGAAGGGGCCCAACCGAGCCACAGGCGCCAGGCCCCGACAAGCAGCCGGTGCATACCTGAGCGCATAGCCCCGGACACCAAGAACCACCAATTCATCGATGTCTGAGGGCGTCAGCCACTGGCAGTCAGAGTGGTGGGGGGAGATAGGCCTCCATACCTTGGAGGGCCTGAGATGTCCCAAGTGAGGTGGCGTCTGATACCCGACCTGACATATAGGCACAGACAAATGACCACACACAGATACGAACATCCAGACAAGCAGACCACTCCCGACTCTGCAGCAGCAGGGAGGCCCCACATTCCAGACCCCAATCGGATGGCCAACTCCTCCTCCCAGCCCCCCAGCCCCAACGGGCAACAGAGAACGGGGTGTGTGAAGACTCCAAGCCTCCCTCCGCCCGCTCATATGTCAACACGTAGTGTTGATGCATGTGTGTTCTAAGGTGCATTTAAAACCCAGGAGGGCATGGAGCTACCTGCCAGAGAGCAGCAGGTAAGCGCATAGTCCCTCCCAAGAACCCTCAATGTATACGTGTATTTAAAATTGAGAGGTGGGCAACGGCACCAGAGGTGAGGTTGTATTCACTGATGGTCTTCTGGATGCTGTGTGGCGTGCCCACCCCCAAGGTCCTATATGTATATGTAATGAGAGTGTGAGTAATGTGAATGTCTAAGTTGTTGAATAAAATTGAGGCACAGGCAGCCAGAAGGAGACAGAGGGCGGGGGAGATGCCTCCCCTGCACACCTGCACCCTAAGGCCCTGCATGTGTGGGTGATTGTGGTGGAGCGGGAAGAGGAAGGCAGCTGGAGATGGGGAGGGAAGGAAGGGATGGGCAAGAGGCCCCTCCCTGGGGCCAGCTCCCCCGCTGACCCCAGTAGGCACCCCCACACTCTGGAACCCACCAGGGCAAAGGGGCCCAGGCCCATCCGGACCGGGGCCCACAGCAGCAGCACCGCCCGGCCCCACAGAGTCCGGGGCAGCCCACCATTTGGTTTTTTACACACTGTTTCTGCATTTGGTTTAGCTTTTGGTAAATAAATAAGGACATGATGTAATGTGACATTTTGAATGTATGTATATGTCCTGATATGAAAGATGTATTTTTACCATGACTGTAGATGGTACCTGGCTTTTAGGAGAGACTGAGAAGGTACAGACTCAGTTTTCTTCCCTGAAGAAAGCAGAAGACTTGGAAAAATTCTCAAGTATTACTCATTGATGACTGCTTCAGACAGGGGCTGTGTTTTTTTAATGATGAATGGCCATGAGTTACATGAGTTTGATGGTAAATGGATTGGTACTTGTACAGCACTTTTAAGAACTCAAAATGATTTTTACTACAAGCCTCATTTAACAAACTGCACAAGTGTTTTTTTCTATGAGTAAACACTTTGAACATTCGCACACACTCACACAGCGTCGGGGGTGATTCAGTGCAGCGGCTTCCTCAGAGTTATTTCAACACACAAACTGGAGGAGACGGGAATCAAACCACCGACCCACTCTACATCCTGAGCCACAGGCGTTTCGTTTTTCAGTTCATAAAAGGGAAAAACCAAACACACATTCATGGTTGTGATCAGCAGTCTCTCCTCAGATGCACAGAGCCTTTTGCTTTATATATTTACCCAATAAATGTTTACCTGGAGTCAAAACGTCGTGACTTTAAGTTTTCAGTGTTCCTTTGCCTCAAATACCCAGTACAACACTTATTACTAAATTTAACCCACAATCACTGTGGTCAAATAGTGTGCCACCCTCTAGTGGTTGATTAGATGTACTGCAGAGCAGTTCACTCCACCTTGAATTAAACAGAAGTTCCTGAGAAATTCACCAACATGCATGTGTTTAATATTTATCTGATTAGTTTTATCATCCAGTGCAACTCAGAGAGTGGGATGATGTGGGAGTTACTGAATCGAGGCTTCATGTTGGGAAAGATTCCGACAGACGTGACGTTTGCTTTGAGAGTGTTGATGGAGAAATACAGAGCAGGTCAGAAGGAGCCTCGCTGTGTCTTTGTGGATGTAGAGAAAGTAGATGATAGGATGCTGAGACTGGAAGTGTGATACTGCATGAGGAAGTCAGCAGTGGCAAAGAAGTATATGAGGGTGATGCCGGACATGTATGAGGGCAGCAAGACAGCGGTGAGGTGTGCAGTGGAGTGACAGATGGGTTGAAGGTGGGGGTGGGACTGCATCAGGGATCGCCCATTCTTGTTTGCAGTGATGATGGACAGGCTGACAGATGAGGTCAGGCAGGAGTCTCTGTGGACTCTGATGTTCACAGATGTGGTCTGTAGATAGAGTAGGAAGCAGGTGAACGAGACCCTGGAGAGGTGGAGGTATGCTCTGCAGAGAAGAGGAATGAACGTCAGTAGAAGCAAGACAGAATTCATGTGTGTGAATGAGAGGAAGACAGTGAAGATGCAAGGAGCACTGAAGAGGATGAGTTTAAAGACCAGCCAGAGAGGTGAAGAAGAGTGCAGGCAGAGTGGAGTGGGTGAAGATAAGTGATTTTAGACAGAAGGATAGCAGTAAGAGTGAAAGCAAAGGTTACAAGATGTGAGTGGGACCTGCTGTGATGTATGATTTGAAGACAGTGGTACTGATGAAAAACAAGAGGCCTAGTTGAAGATGTTCAGGTTTCACTGGGAGTGAGCAGGATGGACAGAATTAGAAGTACATCAGAGGGCCACGAGCAGCTGTGGGGTTTGGAGACAAACAGAGACAAAGCTGAAATGATTTGGACATGTGCAGAGGAGGGACAGTGGACATACTGGACAAGAAGTGGAGCAGCACATGCAGAGGGTTGGTGTGGCGATAGGGACAGAGGAGACCGAAGCAGATGATCCGAAGATGATGACGATCCAAACCAGTGCTGCAGGGAGGGAAAACAAGCAGACAGGCCATCACTTCTCAGAAATCATTTTGTGTGTCTGTTCAACTGTTTGAATCCTCACTTTTACTTCAGCAGACTGTTAAATAAAAAAAACTTAAAGACGTAACTTAAAGACAGTGCGAGATGTGACGTAATGAATCCCTCAACGTTTAAAGGAAACTCAAGGTAAAATCATGTCTCAGCCAATCAGAAGGAAGCATCGTATTACCGCCCTCCTCCTCTCCCTCCTGTTCCTCCCCCTGTGTCTCCAACACCTCAGCTGTCTAACCCCGAAGTCTCCGTTAAAGGATGTAACCGACAGACACTGGGGGGGACCAGAAGCTCCTCGGTGCCACCGAACAAACCGAAACATCCCGGAGGGTTTTTATCATGGACAAAAGCAGCAGTAACACACCGACTTAGATCAACCACAGTAAGGTTAGTGGACGCAGTAGTTCTAAAACTTTCAGGAAACGCAGGACATGTTAAAATGTTTGCAGACACGGGTGACGGGAGTTTTCCTCTGTGCTGCAGAGGAACAGCGACACATGCGCTAAAGTCTGTTTATTCTGCGCACTTTGTTTACACGGGGCGCCTTTTCGCTTCCTTCTGCAGAGGCATCGCTAAAATAAACTGATTTTATCACAGCAGAAGCATTTTGTAAAGTTCACATGAGGCTGAGCTGCTCTTCCATCATGATCTGAAAGCATAAAGCTGCTGGTAAAAGTAAACACATGTTCATGGCTGTAAATCAAACTGCGACTTCAAAGCTTTGGATTTTACTTTCAAATATGATAAAACCCAGGCGTAAAAGTTTTACTTTAGGGACTGTAGAAACCATCACACTCTTCTTTGTCGTAAAAAAACCAAGATCCCCTCAGGGTGCTTTACTTTTTGGGCCTTTCCACTCTTTCTTCTACTCTGACCCTTTGATGCCCCTGTGAGGCCAAAACAAATTCTGAAATATAGTAAATCTCTTTGTTCCCAGTGCCAGGCTAGCAGGGTTTAAACGTCTCAATTTGATAATTAAAAAAAGCCTTCTGACCAAGGCCAGGTGATTTAATGGGTGTTGTGGTAAACGGCAAGTTTTAATACAAAGAATAACTTTATTTCTATGGCACTTTGGAAAACACAGAGAAAGAGCTTCACAGTGTAAATAAAAAACTGGTTTAAAACAATTAACAGATGTGATAGGCTGAGGAAGGTTGTTCCAGGGTTTGGGGGCTACACTACAAACTCAAAGTGATCACCTCTGGTTTTAAAATCAGAGCGTGGGACAGTAATGAGACCATGATTGGCTGATCGAAGAGGCTGGTTGCAGCAATTAGGTCTTAAAGCTCTACTATATAAGCAGCAGGCTGTCCATGTAGAGCTTTATATGTTAATAACAGGAATTTAAAGATTATTCTGAATTTCAGTGGGTGCCAGTGAAGAGATCCATAAATAAGTGGGATATGTGAGCACTGGCTAGTTTTCTTATCAGCCGTGTTGCTGCTCTCTGCACTAATGGGAGGCTATGGAGGACTGAGAGATACACGTGAAGAGAAAATTACAATAATCAAGGCCAGAGAAAAGTTCCAGATGATTAAATAGGAAAGGAACTGATTGAAAGGTTTGATTATTTGCAGTATCTCTGACATGAGGGAAACAAGGCTGAGCTGAGAGATGTGAGATTCAAAATTCAGATGCTGGTCAAAGATGATACAGAGGTTCTGAGTAGATGATTTGATGGTGCTGGCAAGAGCTACTGTACTGACCTCCTAGGGAAAAGTGTCCGTGCCAAACATAAAACCTCAGTTTTACTATAAATGAGATGAAGAAAACTTTGATACGTCTAACAAAGAATGGCAGAAAATCATTCACTGAGGCATGAGAGGCTGCTGAGGATGTTGGGCTTAACAGGAAAGCATAGCTGTGTATCGTCTGCATACAATTGGCAGGAGATTTATTTATTTATTTTTAGGTCCCTATTCAATATTACCTTATTGTTAGGGCTGTTTTTTGTTGTGCATCTGCACTTTATTGTTGTCAATGTCTACGCATGGGACAGTGTGAAACGTAATTTCAATTCCTTTGTATGGCAAGTACATTTGAAGAAATTGACAAATAAAGTTTTCTATTCTATTCTATTCTATTCTATTCCATTAAACCCATTTTTTTAGGATTTGAAGTTTAATATGTCACAAAGAATGATATATTTAGTCATGGAGGAGAAAAGGACAAGAGAAGGGATTGACACAAAAGTTCTGTGTGCGGACAATTTCATTCAAAGATTTTATCCTTATCAAAAAAAGGCTTCATTTTCAAAGCTGAAGTTGTACTGTGAATGTTACTGTTCATTTTCCAGTGAGGTGCGTATGTCTAACGATAGAAGAAAGAACAAAGCTGTCATTCCCAGAGGGCTGTGACGGGATGATTTGTGCAGGTTTATAGCAGCGAGTCTGTCAGCAAACATGTTGATGATATTTAACCTTTTCAGGAAGATTCTCAGCTACTGCTCTGCTAAATGTGACACAACTAAAAAAAGGTCATAAAAATAATTTTAACAATGTTTGTGAGAGGCGTCGTCTTCACTTCCCTTTTCACTTCACAGTTTATGAATGTGACAAACACACAAATGTGGATATATATGTTTTATATATATCTATAAAACATATAGATGTGTTATATATAAAAAATGTATAACACATAAACCACCATAAGTACAGATGATAGGTTGGCTATGACTGTATGCATAGACAAGTTCTTCTTTATCTGTGCATGCAAAACAAACTAATCATACTAGACTAACGAGAAAAATGTAAATACATGTCAGACGGTGCACCTTAATACACTAACAGTGATAATAATAATAATAATAATAGTGAAATAATGGAAAAATAGCTACGTTTCCTTGCTCTACCAAATGAGTTACCTCACTCGCTTTATGAAAAACGTATTAATCCTTCCTCAGCTTTGATCCTTTTATTCCCTCCAATAATTTTCACACAGTCCCTCACTTGTTTAATCCACAGGTTGGATTTTGTGGGGGTGTTCCTGAAATTGAAAGAATTTCTGTATCTGGTGGCAACATGTCCCAGCTCGCTTTCACAACTGCAGGAAGTTATTCTATCCAAAAAGATGTCTGCACCTAAATGCATATCCGACTCTTTCTTTCCTAAACAAATAGTTAGCTGATGTTTTTTAGAAGAGGCCTAATAAGCTCCTAATTTCCTCATCTAAGCTTCTTCGGAATCTCTTAAGGAGATTAGTTTTACTGCATTTTTGGCACTTTGCACCCTTTCTACATGCTGCACAGGGGAAATGACTCAGCAAAAAGGTTTTTAAATGAGAGATAACTCGCCAGATTGTCAGATTTGGGTTGTGAAGCTGATGTTGTTTTTGTCTGCATTGGCTTTAGAAGAACAGAGTTTTTGTTTAAATCACATCTGCCTGCAGCTTCAAGGCAGAACTGAAAACTCCAAACAGGTTTATGGAAAGTGACGTCAGGCTGGCTGGACGGGGAAACGGCCACTCGAGTTGGTGTGAGAGTAAAGCGTCCGGTGGGGGATGTTAACACTGAGCACTTTGATTGCAGCCTCACTGATGTCCGCTGTGATCCTGCAGAAACGGGCTGGGTTCTGGTTTTCCCATTTTGGCTTTGCGCTGACTCTATGTGTTATTTCACAAAGAAAGTAAAGAAAAAGTCTCTGGTTGAACATTTAAATGCCAGAATTTATCAACGAAACTCATTTGTTTCATTTGTCTTGAGGGAATTCAAGTGTTCAAACATTTCCATGACTCGATTGGTTACCGTACATAATATTACAGCCACTGATAATAGAGACTAGACCAGAATTATTCTTCAAGGAAACAACATTGATTGCATTCATCGTAATGAATCATTGTAGCATCTTAGTACCTATAGTGGGGGAAATAATTCCAATATTTGCTGAATTTGTTTGCTCACCTACAAAGAAATCATTTTATTTTAATCACCTAAAAGTTTGATTTGATTTGCTTGTTACTGAGTATAATGAGTATTTAATCACATGCAAAACATGACTTAGTACTTGATGGAGAAACCCTTAAAGCAGTAAGATGTTACTTGGTCAGGTTTGCAGACTTCTCAGGAGAGGTTTGGGCCCCAACTCACCACAAACTCGCTGAATCATTCAGGTTTCTTATTTGCCGCTTGTCACTTTCAAGCTTGAGGTCTGGAGGCTGGCTAGGCCACTTCGTGAAAGGCCTTCTTCTTTAGCTCCCTGTTGTTGCTGTGGTAGTATGTAGGCCCATCGTCTGCGTGAGGAAAGGAGCTTCTTGTCCAAGATTTGACATACATATCGTGACCTATTGGCCCCTCAATCCAGCAAAGTCATCCTGTACACTCAGCAGAAAAACAGCCCAAAGCATGACGTTTCCTCTCCGTGCTTGACTGTGAGGATGCTTCTTCGGCTGCTTGCTGCCATTTGTGTGTTTTAATCTATAATAAGTAAGCCTGCAAAACTGCAAAGCGCTCATTCAAAAATAATTACAGTCACAATGTTAAATGCACTGCTGCTATTACTGTATCGTGAGTCTTTGTGTTTTAGGGAGATGAGGTCGTCTTCTGCTGAGAAACACCTCCAGATGCTGATTCTGAGAGAAGAGTCTTACATTTATACAGACACAGAAGGAAAACAAAATGTGTTTAACTTAAATTAAGGGTTCTCGTTCTCTCCCAATGCATTCTTTGTGATTTTTATCTCATGAATATGTAAAATTTTGGCTGAGCTACAATAAAATTATTGGGGTATTTTGTGTAAATTCAACATAATGTGGATTTATGTTGACGTTTTGTCCTTGATGACAGAACTTTCAAACCTGTTTCAAACACATTTTTCATATATGTGTATATGATATGAAATATACACCTGATTATAGGAACTACTCATAACTAAAGCACTTTGGAGGTGCTGGTAGGCAGATTTGGCACAGCTGGCCAGCTATTTTTCAGTTTTCACACGTCATGTTAAGCCAATTCTAGCCAGCTTCTAGATGCACTTTGTCTTTGAGGCCACATCTTAAGCACTGGTTACAGGCTGGTTTGGGTTGACGTGAGTTTCTAGTGTTTGTTTACCCTTCTCTTCCTCATCTCATTTGGAAATTCCTAAACTATCTGCTCCATCTTCCACCCCTTCATCTTCCTTTCTAGTCTGGTAAAGTCCGGAAAGCATCCGAGCGTTTGCACCGAGGAGCTCACAGCTCAGCTCCATCCAGTGTTTCTGTTACTAATTTAAAGGGGAGCAGCACAGGGGAAAAATATCCAGGCTTTTCTCAGCTGACCTTTCGTTTGGAAAGTTTTGGCTGGGCGTTGCTGGTGCCTGACACGGTTTCTAACCATGATTTAATCCTGTGGCACTCTGATTATATGTGAAGCTGGATTTGTCTGATTGGCACTTTGAGTATTTTCAGGAGTCTCCTAAAACTGTGATTAGAGGTCAGGCTGTTGGTCCAGTTGGTGTTTGACTGACAAGAGATTCATAAACAGCTCATGGAAAAAATGAGAGTAATCCAACCCTTCTGTCCTCCTTTTAAAAATCTGTGAGTGATCAGATTCTTCAGGTCCTCCCTGGGCCAGTGGGTTCAGCTGAACTCACCAACAACCACTGCTCTGCTCTGCAGCCACAAAGAGTCATTTAATGATCTTCCTCTACTGTAGTCGATCCTTTTTAAACAACTCCTTTGCCCTGTTTTGATTAAATGTACCTTTCAAATCAAATGCCCTCTCAGTCCACCTCCAAATGGCTGTTTCCTGCATACACCCACACCATCATCTGGTTTGCCTCAGAGCGATAACATGACCCACGTGTGGGAGTTCTTATCTGCAGCTGCCTGCAGCCCCCCATTGCCATGCTCTGCTGTTCTGACAGCATCACGGACCCTGTTTGCCTTTTTGTTTGTCTGTTGAGAGTTTGAGTAAAGTCACACTTCATGCCGTCTTTGACAGTTTGAATAAAAACCCACTGAAAAGACATTTACAGACCGGCTGTAAAGAGAAGTGAGAAAATATCACGCAGTTTCACAGCAGTTTGAAACATTAAATGAATATTTTCCATTTTTGTAGGTTGAAAATGGTTGGAGGGGTTAGTGTTGGAGTGCATCAAACAGATGATAGTTACTGTTTGCTATTGTATTGTATGCACTCTGAAGCTTTAACATTAGTATTTTAAATGCTGTTATTGTTTTTGAAGCCAGATGTTGTTAGCTAATGCTATCAAGCTTGGTTAGCAAGCTGCATTTCTTAACAACGGGAGTCCAAGCGGAGACACACATATTGGCTAATTAGGGCTAATGAACATTCAAAACCCAAGAAATTCACTCATTAGATCTGAAGCACAAACTCCTTTGATGATCTGTACAACACAGCAGCTTTAATATTAGTCCAGTAAGATCATATGAAGTCTGTGTTTCGCTTCCACTGTTAACACATAAGAAGCATTAAAGGTTGAGTTCTATTGTGTGAACTGGAAATTGTTATCCATACTTTATTTCATCACATCTGGATTCTTGTAATTAGTGGTTTACTTAGGTAAACTTCCTTGGAACATCTGCAGGTTGTTCAGAGCGCTGCTGCGAGGCCTCACATGTCACACTGTTGCTCATTCAGTTGCATTGGCTTCACGTCAACTTCAAACTCCACTAAGACTTTTAGAGCTCTGCATGGACGAGTAGAAGCATATATCAGTGAACTTTTACACCCATACATCCCCAGCAGGTCCCTGAGGTCATGTGACCAGGACCTGCTGGCTGAGACCTAAAGGAGACAGAGCTTTTGCAACAGTGACCTCCGACTCTTGAACTCTCTCCCACCGAGCCTGAGATCTGTGGACTCTCTGCTTTTGAGTAACTTTTTACTTGGATGTTTAAGCTGTTGACCATTCTTTGATATTATCTTGAAAAGTGCCATATAAATAGAATTTTATTACTTTAAACACTTCCATTTCACTCGAATTTTAACCCTTTGCACTGTTGTTGTGTTATAATAGTAGTGCTGACTATGTTTTGTAGCTTGCGTTGAGTGTATGATCCTGTTATCAGTGTGGTACAGAGCTTCATTCCTGACTGCAATCAGATGGAAAATTCAACACCACAGAGCTGAAATACAGTGTGACTGTAACAAGTTACGGTTTGGGTGAATTTTTATGGTTGAGTGCCTTTAGCATGAATTCTTTTTAATGCCCAATAGACAGAAAAAAACATGGACGTATCTTCCAGGACAGAAAAAATAAAGTGAAATGATTTGAAATAAACTTGCATTCTGGCTGAAGGCCATCGGATGGCGAAAGCTGTGGTTGAAAAACATTTCCGGTCCTGGGAAAACGGCATTCCAACCCCTGACATCTGTAAACACTTTCCTGCTGCATTAATGGGCTCAGTCACTCATTTCGGTCCATTTTGTAGATCTTGGTCATGGTATGCTTCAAAACAGAGGATTATCCGTGGTATGCTCACTGGCTAATGCCCTATATTTGAAACCGAGATGGTAACAGTGAAAACGTTCATCGTAGTGCTCCAAAAGGAGACTTTAGAAACAAATCTCTGACATTACGGCAACTACAGCTGTGGGTTCGTGGTTTTGTAGAAGTCTGGGGAAAGAAGAGCCACCTCTGGTGATTTTATGGGCTCACTTCTGGTTAGTTTTTGAACGAGGATCATCTGAGGGTGATCATTTTATTTGCTGTATTGCTTGAGAAATTTCCTGAATTTTCCTCCCAGGAGGATGTTTTCAAAAAGCTTTTTTTTTTTTTTTTTTTTTTTTTTAAAATCATCTGGATCATACTTTCATCGCCAGGTCTCTGTCTTATAATTTCTTTCTTAGGTTGGAAGCTCTCACAAAAAAAAGGTGATTTTTGATGGAGCTGTGAAGAGGTGCTCATCTTGTTTTCCTACATTACCCAGCATGCTCTGTGATCCATCAGCTGCTCAGAGGTTTGTGTTGTGGAAACACATTCATCAGATTTCATTGGCATGTCAGCTATTATCACATCTTTTACCAAATCGACAGCAGAAGAAGACAAAGAAAGTAAAGTTCTTGTCATGTGTGTTTCTCCTGACATTCTTCGTTTGTGAAAATGAAACCACGATGGCTGAGGCAGACGATCGGTTCTGTTTAGAGAACATCAGGAAATGGGTGCAGTCTCTGCACAGTTTATATTAAAGCTTAACCAGCATTTGTTTGACTTCACTGTGGATTATTCAGGCTGTAACTAACAAGTATTGCTCAGTCAGTATTAACTTTCAGTCATTAGAATCATTTTATTCTTGTTTTGTCTGTAATAAAACCCACAGCAGCCAAACCCTGTTGCAGCATAACTTAGAGATGATTCAGGGTCATCTTTGCATGTCTGACTGAAGCATTCAAACATCATCACTGAAATAAGACGGAGAAGATCTGAAGGTTGTCACTTCAGAAGCCAGATTCAGAAATAATCCCTGCAAAGCAATTTCCTGTATGTAACTGATTTATGCTTTTCTTTCTGCTGTAACATTTTTAAATTTATGACTACACGTATTAAGCTGTTGTTTTATCACCTTGTAAACTTTTTGTTTCATCTTAGCAAACAAATCTGATTTCCAATATAGACTGTATATAAAAGATGGATGAGATGTCTCCTGTCCAGACAGTGTGATGAAACAGGCGCTGCCCTGTGTGCTGCTGACACAGCACTTGGACTTGAGCCATTGCACTAGTATATTTATCCCAGCAGTTTGGAAATTCCCAGGTTAGAGCAGCCAAAGAAAACCCTCGAGTAACCAAACAGTTTCAGTGACTAAGATGACCTCATTTATGACCCCATTATATTTCATACAGAAGAAATTTTATGTAACAATATTGTAACAATAGAGTTTATAGTTCTGCATTAAATCTGTAGATGCGCTGTAGCCGCAAACCTTACAACATAGCCTGCGCTGTAACCTGAACTGCTCCTCCCTAAAGTGTCACGACATCCTGCACAGATATAAATGCTGGGAATAGCCTCCATCACTTGTAGATAAACAACAGAGTCATAAATTCATTGAAAAGTTACCTAAAAACTCTTTTCTTAACATGTTCCAACATAATGTACAGTGCATAATAAATGTGACAAATGTCATTACAAAAAAAGAAAACATAAATATTTAAAAATCTGTCAAAAACCCCAAATTTTAAAAATTATTGCATAACAACAACGATGATTCTGGGTTGTAGATGTGTAACATTAGGATATTTTGCAGCAGTAAATCATCCTGCTGCCGGTTTGTTATCTGTGGTGGAATAATATATAAAAAAAACAAAGCTTCTTTCTATTGTCCTTGAAACACAAAGGGTCCATTTTTGTAAACTTGTAGTTTCCCAAATTTATGATAGGAAACATTTTTATGATTAAAAATATCCCAAATGCCGCCCCCCTCCAAAGTTGCATGAAAGGAGTTGAGGTGGGTTAGGCATCTGATTGCAATGCCTCCTGCGTGTGGCGCTCTGAGCATGTCCTAAGAAGAAGGCTATGGGGCAGACTCGGGACATGCCGGAGAGATCGTATCTCTCAGCTGGCCTGGGAACGCCCCTGTGTTCCTCCGACTGAACTGGAGGAAGTGGCTAAGGAGAGGGAGGTCAGAACCTCGGCCCTGGATAAGTGATAGAAAATGGACAGTTGGATGGTTAAAGGCTCGTGTAATAAAATGTCTCAATAAGTAAAATTAAATAAAAGTCAGTAAAAATAAAAATTTAAATAAATTAGTGTTTAAAAACCTGATAAAAATATAATTGAATCAGAGCAGTACTGCAGACAAATACATGAAGATTCATAGTTTTATTCAAACTGTTGCACCAGGATATGTTCTGTATTATATTTCATTGAACCGAGGGTGGGTTCGTTGAGGCACCATGAAGTGTGGATGAGCTGGTCGTCACTTTCCTGACCTGAACCTGTGGACTGTGTCTCTGGTTTTTTATTTTCTCCCCCTCAGTCTGTGATGGTGGTGGTCGTGTTAGAGGGATGGGGTGAGGGGTGGGGCTAATGGCTTCCTGTCTGAGGGAGATAAAAGTGGATGTGTAGACTGACGGACAAATGGCACATCGCCCTGATTCACCAGGACTATGAACCTCTGCAGGAAAGTGCTAGTCTTAATAGTTTCAGCCTGGCTGCAGAGATGGAAAGATTCAGATACAGAGACAAAGATAAAGACCATAAAAGAGATTTTAAAAATGTGAAGGTGCAGGCCTGTTTCTGTTTTCACTTTATGGAAGTTAAAAACCACCAGACATTTACGTTTTCTCATATTTGGAGACATTAATTTTCGATGGGTGGGGAAGGAAAGCAGCTGTGCTGGAACTGAGGCTGTCCAGGATGGAAAATAAATTATGACGGGATGAGGACATGAGAACAGGATGAAGGAATGAAGAGAGTGAAAATGTGATACGGTGAGGAAACGGTGGAGACAGGTAATCAGAGGACAGCAGTTCAGCCCAAAATAAAAAAGGGGGAGGGGGGAGGGGAGGAGAGTGACAATCAAAGATTCCCAGCAGACGAGCATGACTGTAACCCCGACTGTGGCCGAAACTGGAATTTCCTCTGGGTGCACCACAGCTCAAGTGTCTGAAGTGAAGCATGTTTTTGTCCCACAGAGCGCCAGCCTCTGCAGACGCTGACCTAAAAGGAAGAAGGACCGAGTCCTGCTGACAGGAAGACAACATGGCCTCCAGCTCACAACCCAGAAATCCTTCCTGTGGACTCACAGACAGGAGCAGCAGTTTCTTTAAGGTAAGGATTGGACAGCTCTGTGGAGACATAGCAGAACAAAGATCATGCAGAAAAGTAAGTCATCACATTTGTGTGGCAGATGCTGAATTTTATGAAACTATTTAAACTATTTTTTTTTACCTTTTGGATTAATTGAACAAACAAACTGTAGCTGAGATGATTTAGATTAAGGGTGATGTGAAAACCGAGATAACTGGTTGATTGGACGGATCAGGACAGGAAACGATGAATGTCTGTTTCATATTTGAAACTTATTTACACATTCAATTCAATACAACTTTGTTTACATATCACCAAGTCACAACAACAGTTGCCTCAAAGTGCTTTATATCGAAAGGTAAACACCCTACAATAATACAAAGAAAATAAACAAAACCCAATAATCATATAACTCCCTGTGAGCAAGCGCTTTGGCGACAGTGGGGAGGAAAAACGCCTGTTTTACAAGAAGAAACCTCAGAGCAGAACCCGGCTCAGGGAGGGGCGGGGCCATCTGCTGTGACAGGTTCTGGGTTTGGGGGAGGAAGTGAGGACAAAGACATGCTGTGGAAGAGAGCCAGAGATTAATAATAACTAATGATTAAATGCAGAGAGGTGTGTAAACACATATCAGATAAATAGTCACAGATGTTGGCTGCGAAAACAAAAAGCCACCTTCTGTTCATACCTTCTGTTTGCAAGGCGCAGCCAATCAGAAGAAAGTTGTCTTAAAGAGGAGGAGTTAAAACAGCTTGTTTCAGATAGGAGATGAAGATAAAGAAGGCTTATGTTGAACATTTAGTTATGCAAAGCTGCCCCAGTAGAGTTTAGAATAAAAACATGAAAGTGAACAAGAATTTTTGCTTTAAGCTACAAACTGGTGTCATAAAAGGTTCCCCGCTGGCAGCAGCTGTTCAGCTGGTTATCATGCACACCCCTCAGCATAACTAACATAATTATTCTGTAGATAATTAGGTATTTTTCTGTGTTTTAAACTGCTATCACATTTCTTCTCCTTCCTCCTCCTCTCGAGTTGCCACAGCAGATGATCTGCCGCCATCTCACCCCAGCAACCTCCTCTGTCACACCAACCTCCTTCATGTCCTCCTTCACTACATCCATGGACCTCCTCTGTGGTCTTTTTCTTTTCCTGGCAGCTCCATCTTCAGCATCCTTCGCCCAGTGTCCCCTCACTATTCCTCCTCTGCACATGTCCAAACCATATATCAGCCAGGTCTCTCCCTCTACCTGTCATTTCCCCTTTTATTTAAGTTTGCCACCAAATACACCTTCCCTCTCTCTGTCTTCACCCAGCAGGAGCTCAGTTTTTTCTGGCGCCCTGCTGTTCGACAGCAATGGTGCTGGTTTCTGATGATCTTGAATATCTGAATGTTTGATTTGGGAAAGATTCCAGGCTTGGGATCTTGCATATAGTTTCTTTAAAAAAAGTTTTGATTGGCCACATTTGTCTATTGACAATCACAAATAATTTCATAGACCCCTGTTCAGTAATCTTTTTTCTTCTTACCATTTTTGAGACAGACTCATGAATGTCTTCATGATTTTTTTTTATTAGTATTTTTAAAGCACTCATCAGAGTCTGTTTGGATTTATGCACTCTGGGATTTCTTTATCCTGTTGAGGTTTTATCTTAACTTTAAATTCTCACTCATTATTAATTCTGACTAAGCACTTTTCCTTCATATAATCAGGATATATGGACTGTTGACTGATGAAATACCAAAGTGGATCAGTGTGTTTGACAGTTTTCCTCCACTTTCTGCCATGCATCGAAGAAGTTCTGGAAATGAACAAAACCAGCTGCTCTTCCTGGCAGCCTGACAAGCACACTCACAGGACTCATAAAAACCTCTCTCTGTCCACTCCTCTCTCTCCCTTTCATCTTCATCTTCTCCTAATTTCTTCTGTTTTCTTTCTCTTCTGCAATCAGTTGCATATTTTTGCTCCAAGTGTCACTCAGATGTGAAAACCTTTTCATGCAGTGCCTGTATGTACTGTTGTAGTCTTGTGTTATGAAAAGACCTGATCTATTTCTCGAGAGTTAACACATGACAGTAAATCTGTTTCCTCGCTGCTTCTGATTTCCTCTGTCTTTCCTCATCTTTGAGTGCCCTAAACATTTTATTTTGTGTGTGAGCCTTGGTCAGTGTTAAGCTTTGAGGTGGCTTAGACGGATTGTCCTAAGCTTGTGGTATAAAACCCTGATTTAACTCTGAGACTGACCTTTAACTTCATCTAATGCCTGAGCCACACAGGCCTAGACACTATTAAGCGACTTCTCCCTGGCAAACATGGGGTGTTAAGGGAAAACGTGTATTTCCCAACTGGTGATGAGTGGTTACTGCCTGTTGCTGGGTGAAACTGGTTGCAAAAATGGTGCAGCATGAAAAACCAGCCTATGATTGCTTCCAGGCAAGCAGATTGCCCCAACCGTCTGTTTGCACGGAAGATTGTAACATTTACTCTGCAAACTGTGGCAAAGCTTGAAAAAGTGAAAACCTGAAATGAGAAACATTCACCTTCACAGTAAAAGATGTTCCTTTTTGAATATCTCTGCTATGGCAAGGTTTTACTTTTACTTTGAAGCCGATCCATGCCACAGCTTTCACAGTTTCACAACAGCTTGGAGAATATTAGGCAAGCGTTTGCAGACAACTGGTCGTCTTCCTTGCTTCCAACTACTGGAAACCACAGGATCTTCTAGCGCAGTGTTTCCCAACCACTGTGCTGCGGCACATAGGTGTGCCGTGGAAGATTATCTGGTTCCACCTGAGTAGTACTGAGTAGTACTGAGTAGTACTCAGTACTACTCAGGTGGAACTTTCTCCAGGACCCAGGTCAGACTGACTACCTTTTCTTTTCAAATATTTATTAGAAAATTTTGCTATTGCTATTACCGCTGTGGTCTCAAAGCTCGGCTATTATGTCATTTCTTCTTCCTCTTCTTCTGTTTTACTGGTAGTTGAGAAGCCATTTGATTAGAGTAGGTAGTTTTACTGCCCTCTAGTGGAGGAGAATGTAACTGTTCTGCCTGACCTGGGTCCTGGAGAAAGTTCCGATCCAGATGAAGCATGAGCAGTGGTCAGAAGAAAGCAATTCCTCTATACCTGATGCATGGAGAAAAATGATCAATATGCTTGTTGTGACATTTTAGTTTTGTGGTGTGCCGTGTGATTTCTCTAATGTGAAATATGTGCCGTGGTTCCAAAATGTTGGGGAATGCTGTTCTAGCATCACACTTTTCCCTGGTGACCAGTGGTTGTCAATGAGCAGTCTCTAGGCCTGTATGACTGGGACATGAGCAAGTGCGTACAGGTAGATGGATTCATTTGTACCTTGCTTCATGTACCAGGGTTGTGTTCTCAGACAACTGTTATTCATTTTATAATGTTGGTCCAAATGTCACTGCAGCAAACTTTCATTTCTATGCTGATGATATAGTGATGTACTCCACCACAACAGGCTCCCAGCACCACCCGTGTGTGTGTGTGTGTGTGTGTGTGCCCTCTACTGGCAAGTCAGTTGTGTAAAAGAGATTTTTATATACAGTCTTTTAATGAAAAGTTGATTTTTCATGTAAAATCTTTTACATGCCCAAAGTCATCTCTCCACTATGGTTTGATTCTGAAGCTGCCTTATATGTGCAAACTTTTTATTATTAGATTTCGTTTTTTTGTTTTTTTTTCTTCACACATTTCACATTTCTCTGGCATTATGGTATTTATACTTTAATTCTGCACCCCTGAAAGCCTATTAGGAATAACACTTGAAGCTCTTTTCTGTTCTGGGCAGTTTCTGCCAGAGGGCAGTGAGGATGGTCTCTGCATATGCAGCTACCCTTGGAAAACCTGGAAACTATTCTCATGGATGTCAAACCACAACTTTATTGAAACATACTGAAGTGTCATTTCTTGCCTATAGAGGACAAAGGAGGTCGTCAGATGTCGTCTTTATCAGGGGAAAGAGTTGAGATACAAACAACTTAAAGTATATATGTGTATAAATTACAGGACATACATAAAAAGCCTAAAAAGTTATTCTTTTCTGGCTTTGTAAAATGTGGGCTTTTAAAAAAAGAAAACAAAGATTTGTTAGTGATGTAACAAATCCTTATTATGTGTATTATGCCCACTAGCCCTGAAGTGATTGCATCAGCTCAGTTTATCTGTATGATATATCAGTGCCCTGCACAGAGGAATGAGTAAAACCCCTTTGAAAGTAACAGCGACGTCTTTAGACCAGACCAGAAACTCAGAAACAAAGTCACACTTTTAATTTCCTTTGCAGCTTTTTCCATCTTTAATAACCCTGTGAAAGCGCTCTGTACGCGTCTGTGTGTCAAAACCAAACACATAGTTTCCCGTTGACTCCATCCATGGCTTTAACAGCAGCTCATGCAGTGAATCAATTACCTCTACGCACGCACGCACGCGCACACACACACACACACACACACACACACGTGCATTGCTGAAGGAGCTGTGTTTGAGCGCTCAAAATAACTGAGCGCTGCTTCAGTCTGCCTTTGCTCTGCATACCTGTGCTGTTAAGAATAAACTATAATGAATGAAAATAAACCCTGTTTATAAAGCTCTGTATAAATCAGTGAGTGCTTTTTTTTTATGGATGTGGGTGATTTTTCTCTAAAGGTCATCAGTGTGAAATAAGGCCTGTGTGGGTATCATCGTTAGAGCTCCATGAAGTTCTCTGCCCAGATCCAGTCACTCAGCAGCGCTCGTGCTCACTGACCTTCATTTTATCGGTCAGGAATTTCCCATGTCTGCTCTTCTGGCTCACTTTCTACTTTCGCATTCATATAATTCAGTGCCCGTCTCAACAATATGTAATAACTAATGTTTCTCCTTCTTTCCGTCACTGATAAACTCAGGATATGAGGCTCTGCAGAGAAAAAAAGTTCATGTATGATTCTGTAACATGGAAACCGTTTTAAAGGCTAGAAGGTTTTTGCTGACATTAGGATAAGAGACTGATGCCACGCTCACGTATGCTCTAAGACTGGTTAAAGTTGACTCTGGCTTTAACTACAAAGACGAAGGGGAAACTTTTAACCTGGTACTGTCCAACACCAGCCTGACAAATTCCAACTTTATTATGTGATTCCCACTAGCCTTAAAACATTTTGTGCGTTATAACTGGAAACTGTTTCCAACAACAAACATATGGTGTATTTTACTCCCTCCCATGTTATCTTTTGGCTAATACAAACTCAGATAATTATACATTATATTTTCCTGCAGCTGATGATGTCAGGTAACACTACACACCTGAAACAACTTAACGCTCATCCATGTGACCCTGGCGCTCTGGCAGAGGGAGCTGCCAGCTTTGTTTTTGTCTCTGAGTTGGTTTAGTGGCTTGAATTTCATCTGGATCTGTCATCAGGAACACTGTAAACAATGCGGTCTGAAGTGGTGTAATCTTTGTCAGCAGCATGGGAGAGCGCTCGTTAGTTCTTTAGAAGGATGAAACATGGGAGCAAATGTTTTCCTTTCTGGAATTACCCGTGCTAATTAAAAGTTCATGCTGTTCAAACTGCCACTTTGCTATTTTCTAGCTTCTACTTCTACATTTCTTACATTTTTTGATTGAAAAATGATGCTTTGAAGCATGAAATCTTTGGCTGTTTCTCCGGCTTTGGTCAGTCTCTGTCTTCAGCCAGGCTCCGGCTGACAGCTCCTTCTCTGGGTTCAAGATATTAGTTGTTTGGCGTTGCAGTATCACTGGGGATCGGCTCGTGTTGTGTAACAGAGTTTTGACCTAATGCAAAGCTGTGGGAGTCTGTGGCTTTTACAGAGCTGGCTCCACTTAGTCCTGTGAGGGGGGGGTTGAAGGTCCTGTGGTGGCTGTGGTCTGGCCTGGAGCCCAGTTTAGGGAAGAATGTTTGGAGAAGGATGCCTCCTGCTGGTTATAATGTATAATGAGCGCACTAGTTCATAAAGTCTTTACAAATGTACCGTTTCTGTGATGATACACATCCTTTTCGCATATTTTCCCTAAATGTTGCATTTTAATGTAGAATATCAGAAACATAAGTACTGTAGGCTTTCAGAAGCAGCCCTGTTTGCACTGTTTGACCCAGATAATCAGTGAAAAGCATCCAGATTTCAACATCTGCTCTGATACGACGAGGAGGCTCTGAACCCCTGGGAGTTCTCTAAAATGTGCAGTGAGGGAATGTGGAAATTGCAGTGAAAAAAGACAACATGAAATCAGTTACATTTTTATGCAGTCAAACAGTTTTCAGCTCCAGTACATTTTGGAATAAATTGCACACAGTTGTTCCGATACAGGAATTAATTTTGCCAGAATGTGTGTTTATGCATTTTAACTGAATGCAGACGACTCAGAGATAATGTGTGGGGTGAAAGGGGCACACGTTTGCTTTAAAATAAAAGGAAGTTGCAGCAGTTTTTTTTTTTTGCTGGTTCCTCTGATTTTACCAGCTTACTGTGAAAGTGAGTCACAGCTTGGAGAGAAAAACGTACATGAACTATGGGTGAAATACAGTGGAACAAGTTGAAATCTAAATGTACGCAAGTGAAACATTATTGATTCAGTTTGGGCTGTTTTCCTCTGGGAATCATTTTCTTCAATATCGATCATAAATAAACATCCGGAAATCTGAGCAGACCTCATAGACTAAAAGATGGAAGTATTCCCATTTTTGAAAATTCAGCCGACTTGTTGACACTGTTGAGTTTTTGGAGCCAGTAGGGATCATATTTGATCCAGATCATCCAAAGTTTTATTTTTGAAGCCTGGAGGTGAGGATTCTGTTACTGTTACCATCTTTGAAGCCACGTGTCATGAAAAAGGGCTGATCAGACACTGCGCACCTGTACAGTAAACACCAAACACTCACTCCGCCCACCCGAGGCGATGTCTGCGATTCCACTCACCTTTTTTAAAGGTGTCACAGAAGCAAGTTTCCAGTCTGCGCTGGGTTCTCATTTTTTTTGTTTTTGTTTGTTTGTTTGTTTTTTGAGGAAAGCAGGAAGTCCGACACAGAGACTCTGTCAAAAGCTCTCGCAGTTTCGTTTCAGGAGTTTAAGGAAAGGAACAGAAACACACTTAAGACACCACGTCACAGAAACCCACAGACACCCAAAGAAGTGACTCTTGATCTTCGTAACATTAAGAGCAAAATACAACTGAAATATTTAAAACGAGAGGTTTGTTTAGTCACTTTCATTTGACCTTATTCCATTAAATTGAACATTTTACATTTACAAAGCAACAAAATCCTGACTTTAAGTAATTTGATTACATGAAAATTACTTGTTACAAAACATGGCAGCAAAATCTGCAGGAGAATACATTAAAGTGATGTAACTGTAATAACTGTAGTATAACTAAGAAGTATAACTAAAATGAAAGCGAGGAGAAGCCAAAGTTGCAAACTTAGAGTTTTTTTCTTGTTGTTAAAGTTATGGCCCTCTCATTCAAGCCCATTCATTTAGACTGGAGCTTCAAATTAGCTTTGCTGCTACATGTTACCATGGCTGCTTTAATGTTTTGGGGGGGATTACAGTTGGGGACACCAAAATCTGCATGTCTCCAATCATTTCATAAACCGAGCAGGTTTTTGTTTTCTTTGTTCTTTTTTCCAGGATTGTAAAACAGACTCCGTATCATCCATGTCATCACTGCTCGACTCCTAAAATATTCCAAACTAAATGCAGCACGGACCTAGATTTGAATGACAGTTGCGATAAGCCTTATCTCTGCCAACCTGAAAACAACACTGCCTGTCACAGATGACTCTTTGAAGGCTTCCTGTCTGAATTAGAAACAGCATTTTCAGTTTGGGCAGCAGTTTGTTATCTGCAGGAGGTTTAGGGGAAATTTTCCCTCTTTTTTTTCACTCTGTGCTTTGTGTCTGTTTCCTTCCAACAGGAAATGAGGTCTACACCGGAAAATGAGTAACAGTTTCTCCAGTCCAGTCTAGCTCAGTCTCAGGCTCAGTTTTAAGTTTCATAATTTATGTTTCATTTACATCTCGTCCGTCCTCTTCTCCTTTTCACGCTCCCTCCAGAGTCACAGCCTCTCACTCTGTCTCTTTCCAGCTGATTGACACATTTGCGTTGGAGATCGGAGAGCTGAAGAAGGAGATGGTTCAGGTCTCTCATGCTGTGGACAAGGATCCTGTGGAGCTACAAGGGTGAGACTGTTTTCTATACGCTATCAAGTTTTTTATTCCAGACTTTATGACACAGATCTTTCTGTTTTCATGTGCTTATTCTATCCATTTGGAGTTTATTATAAATTTGTAATTAGACGGTGTGGTCTGGAGGACTTAAACAGTCTGAAAAATGTTTATTTTCTTTTTATATACTAGGAGACAATCTCAGCATTGACTTATTTTATTAATTCTAAGTTATTTTTTGGTTAGGAGGAAACTGACTTGCTAAAGTTAAAGTGAAAACATATAAAAAACATACAAACAACCAGCAGGTGGCAAAAGTGTTTAACTCTTTCTCTCTGTGGCAGGCTGGAGAGCGGTGTGTACCTGCAGGCTCGCCACTGCGGTGGGCTGGTGGGTGAAAGGGATTCTGGGTACGACTCCTTGCGGAGGAGGATGAGCGTGTGGGACCGGCTGACTCAAACCCACCCGGCGTGGCTGCTGCTGGGGGTCAGCGAAGAGGAGGCCGGTCGCATACTGCTCAAACAGCCACCAGGGGTGAGGAGGTCGCGTCCTGGGATGCAGATGTTAACATGTCTCCTTTGAATGTCTTTCCAAACATTTTATTTCGCGGTGCAGGTGTTTTTGGTGAGGAAGTCTGTTGCTCTGCAAAGAAAGGTCCTCTCCGTGCGTCTGCAGGAGGATCAGGAATCGGGAACTCCCATCAGCCACTTCCCTGTCAGAGAGAGTCAGTACAGTAAGTGACATGTTTGACTACCTTTAACTAAAAAGTACTTTCTGCTAGACGTCAGAGTCATTATTTGCATTCTCTTAAAGCACTTCTCAAAAAGCTGTGATGGCAGAGATGAGTCAGACGGCTAAAACGAGGCTTTCAGTTTCCTTTGGTCCTTAGAATACATCTCGTTCGACCACAGCCGCCTCTGCAGTCACGCTGTCCTCTGGGTCAAAGACTTAAATAAGCCATTTCCTGTCCACCTCTGCAAATGATGCCCAGAAATAACCCCACACCAAAACAAGAATCAGATTATGACTGAGTCGGTTTGCCCCACATGTGTATGTTACATTGTGTACTATTGTAGTTTTGTTTTCTTTTTAAATGTAACTGATCAAGAAAATTGCCGGCACGACATTATTACACCATCATTTTTGTCTTTAATGAAGCAGTGAAGACAGACGGGAAAGTGAGGAGCAAGATGCACAGAAATGGCCCGCGGGTCGGGCTCGAACCAGGCCGCTCGCCCACTGCTCACTAAAGTGGCGCCCAGCAGGGAGAGACGGCTCAAACAATCAGGAATGTAAATATTTTTGAGAATTCTTTAATGACAAAATTGGCAGTTGTCCCGTCCCTGCCCCAAAGAGGCTTTCAACAAAGCTAGACACGTTACAAGTAACGCGTTACTTTTTTCAAGTAACGAGTAAAGTAAGGGATTGCTATTGCAAAAAAGGTAATTAGATTACTGTTACTTTCCCGTAAACACGCTGCGTTACTGCGTTACTAAAACCGTGATTTTTTTTGCGAGAGTGTCTCATGACAGTGACGTAAGCGAGTGCGACGTTCGTGGCAACAGCTGTGTGCAGATCAACAATGGATAATATAACGAGTGCGGGAGAGAGTATGAGCGTGCAGCGTTTAAAGCGTGGAAGTACTGACCTTACTTTGAGTTTGATTCCATAAAAAGTGACAAAAACATTAGCGTCCGCTGTGCGTGGGAAGAAAACTTCTTTTTACAGCGAAAAAACCCTTCCGAACTTCCGAACAAGCACCGAGTAGCTACGACGTAATGGGAAACTCACAGAGAAACTCGCGGATTCTTCCACTGACCACTGCGGCTCACCTGCACGAGTGCTAACATCCGCCTGCTATACAGGTGAAAATAGAGCAACAGGACCGCTAGTCTTTGATTTTATTTATTTTCTGCTATGTTTTACTTGCATCTATTTGAAAGACTGAGTATAAACACAAAAAATATTTTATTTTATGTGCTGGAATGTGCAGAAAATAGGTTTAAATGTTAAACAAATTTCTTCCAGTCAGAGAATGTTGCATATAATTAAATTTTTTCTTGATGCATAAAGTTAAAAGATTAAAACTAATAAAACAAATTTTAAAAAGAGACATTTCCATTTGATTACATTTTGTATGATGGATTATGCAGAAAAAGTAGAATTGGGCTGAAAGATCTATCGCTTTATCACCTATTCAGGTTGTAAATCATGTTTTTAAAAAGTAACTAAGTAATTAATTACTTTTGAAAATAAGTAATCAGTAAAGTAACAGGATTACTTCTTGGGGAAGTAATCAATAATTAGTTACTGAATACTTTTTTCAAGTAACTTGACCAACACTGATGGTGAGTCAGGCCAGTTTTATGTCCCACTGACCAATGAAATGAAAGCTGTGACTCTCTCCCTTCATTTAGTTTGGGGCTTAAAAATAACCGCCTGCATTCATGCCAATTTCCCTCATGCCAAGTTACAAGACTTGCTTGTACGAGGATTTTAAAACCTATAGTTAGAATTTGGTCATCCGGATAAATCAAAGAATGAGCAGCAAGTAAACAAAGAGCCAAAGCCATTAAATGTTGCACGAGAAGATAAGACACTTGAAGTTAAAAGAAAACTTCCCTGCAGTGTCCAGTTTAAGGCAGGCAGCAGTTCAGGCAGAAGCAGAAGAGCTGTGCAGCTGATTCCAGGCAGGAGCTGTAAACCCAGACAGGATACACAGAATAAACCAAAAGCTATAACTTCCTGTGATTTTTGGTGAACGCAGCTCAGGAAGTGAGATGGGAGCAGACTAGGAAATAAGCAGCGCATCCAGTTAAGATAATGAAGCCAAAATGTTGTTACATTAAAAACAAATCCAACATTTTATATTGTATTTTTACTATTTTAACACATTTCCTCTGACAGTGCTTCAACTTAGATCTCCAAACTCATCATGACCTCATCTTGTTTTTGCTCGTAGACAGTGTCCAAACTACAACTGCTGAAAGAGCCAGCCCTATAAGGCTTGACTGGTGATACTGGAAATGTGGGTTTTACAAACAAAATGACAGCTGAAATGAACCTTTAGTCTAGATTTAACTTTTGTCCTGAGGGTTTGCCATGTGAAAACACATAACATACGCAGGCTTCTGTTTAAGTAAGAGCAATTATAGTACTTATCTTCAGCAAACACGCACAGCAGCCACGATTTTCGTCACCTTTGTGCTTGTGCAGCATACCTGCGCTGACATCTTTCATCTAAAGCTCTTTGCAGTTGTGCCTGCTTGTTGTGGTTCTTCCTTATGCTTTGTGGAAGCTTTATTGAACTGTTAAACAGTCATTTTTAATTGTAACATTAGCGTCTGAGATATTAAAGTAAATCAGTTGCATGTATGGTAAGTATTAGTCATTGAGCTGCAACACTGCCAAGAAGTGACGACATACCAGCTGTGGATTTTCCCTGCTGAAATGACAGCACAGATGGGATTGTGCCTTTGGCCTGCTTTGGATTTTTTGTTCTTCTAGCTGCTCCATAGTTGGCGTGCCTCGTCAAGCTAGCCCTGTACACAGTGTTTGAAGTGAACTTAAAAGCTTTTAATTATGTATATATATAAATACAACTTTAGAAAAGTTTCCTTTGTGAAACTCTGCCTGTGCACATAATGAGAAGAGTAACTTCTGTCTTTGTATGTGACTGTATGGAAACTAAAAGCTCAAAGCCACTTCTCTAAATGTATATCAGAGAGCCAAGAAGTCTCAAATGAGGTGAAAATCACCTAAGAGAGATTTGAACTCTTAGGTCTATGACATCCATTCAACAGTTGTTGAGGATATCTCAACTTGAAACCTGGAATGATCCAATGTCCCAGATTTTGTGTCAGTTTATGTAGATGTTATTTCGTGGTCTAATTTCAGATACTAGAGATCTAAATACTAGAAATAAAAAATAATAAATGAGAAAATGATCAAACTCATCAGAACTCATGATCATAGTTATAGTCATCGTGACATCACCTGCTGTTTTATAGTCTCATTCTTGACGCCTCGAGCTTCTTGGCCATGGCCACCTTAACGTTGTGTAACCAGACATGATGCAGATCTCACTGTGAGACAGAAGTGTGCTCACAGCAGGTGTACCTTTGAACTCGGTCACCTTAATTTACAGCATGAATATCATATTGTATTCAATAAAACTTGAAACTCAGGAAAGACTGTTGATCTGTATCCTTTTATGAACAAATCTAGCCTGCTAACATCATAAATGTGTCCCATCTGCCCTGCACTCATGATGTCTGCAAGGTTTCACAAAGAGACGTCACAAAGCAGTGGCTGATGTAATCCATTTTTTATGTACATCTATGATGAAAACGTTGCACCAAAAACCGAACGCACCAGCTTTCTAAGTACGCCAAGACCAGTCAGTGATCACCAAAGTTATTGGCACGTTCACTTTTATTATTTCTCACCACAGATTCATGCAAGAGTCTCTTTGTCTTCAGCAATCAGAACACAAGATGACATGTTTATATCCTCATATTTGTTATGTGGCGTGAGGAGAGTGAGGGAACTCGACACCCTGACCTGGTGTTATAACTGCCCGTTCAAAAGAGGGAAAATAACCAGAGGAGATAAGAGAACTTGTAAAACTTGTTGCGCTTCCAGAAGCGACGGAGAAGTGGGCATGTGCAGTTTGTAACTGGAGTCAGTGAAGAGGAGAAACCCTGGGTAACTGACGAAGGTCGTCTGGAAATGTTGCAGTCACGTCGTTTTAATTTATCCTTTGAGAACCTTTTTTTTTCTTTGAGTTGAATTGTTGGGCTCGTTTATTTAATTCTTCTGACACAAGTACCATCTCATCAGTATAAACAAGCCTGAAAAAAATGCTGATTAGGCGAGAAATCCCTCGGTGAACTCTTGCACTGCATGTCATTAACTTCCTGTGTGTGAAATCTGATGAGATCTTTGTAAATTTCATCTGCCTACAGCCTTTTCTCTCGATGGATCTGGGATCAGCTTTGCAGACCTGTTCCGGCTCGTGGCCTTTTACTGTATCAGCAGGTAAATACCCCACCTAAGGCAGTTTCTTTGTTTGGTTTTCTTTGCTGTTGCTTTGTGATGATTCAAGCATGGATGAGAATAATGTCGAGTAAGCAGTCCGCTCTCAGCCCTCACGGCTTTCGCTTCTTGTTTTATATCGTGCCAGCTGGGGCAACACAGACAGACACAGGAAATAGTTGAGCTGAAAGAAATGCCAGACACAACAAAGCAGACAATTAAATGGACACAAAATTGTCTTTAGATATTGTCTTCAGCTGCGTGTTCGCTTTATAAAGTCTGAGCACGGTGTGTGTGTGTATCTGTAGTGCTATATTAAAGTGGCGTTAATGTAGTGCAGTGGAAAACCAAGGGTGTGTTATGAAGGCACTTATCTGTATGACCGTGTTTGGGTCGTGTTTTGCCAACCAGACTTGAGGCGTCATCACTTTTGTTCCAGGATTTTATGTCAAACAAGGACGATGGATAATCATAAATCTGTCACACATGCACGTTTCTTTCACGACTGACCTTTAATTCGACAGCTACTTCAGCTCCTATGTTTATCCCTTCTTCTGCTTTCTTAACACATTTTAATTTGTAATTTGTCTCTTTAGAGATATCCTGCCATTCACACTCAAACTCCCAGAGGCCATAGCTTCAGCCAAGACCCAGAAAGAGCTGGAGGAGGTGGCTCAGCTTGGAGCAGGTAGCCTTGCTGCTTTGTAAACTCACACCCTGAATGAACATGTTGGATTTCTCACAAGTATATCTCCAAGTTGTCTGCACTTAATTCATGGTAAATTCTACCTGGTATGTCTTGATAATGTGGTTATTGCACTTCCACCATAAATGGCATAAAAGAAGGATGTGGCTATCGTGACATCAGCTGCTGATTATTGAAGTTCTATTATGAAGCCTCGAAATGAGCCTTTAAATCTATAATGTGGATGATAAGATAAGATAAACCTTTATTAGTCCCACATGTGGGAAATGTTTTGGTCACAGCAGAAAGTGAGTTAAGAACAGTAAAAATTAAGAAAAAATGAAAAACAAAAACAAAACCAATAGAATAGAATAAGATATGACAGAATAACATACTATACAAAACAGAATAAAAAACTTTGCCAAACTGGGAAATTGCAGTTGGTACTATTGCACATCAGGGAGATGGGGCGAAAGTTATCGTTGTGTATTGGATGTGTGTGTGTGTGTGTGTGTCTGTCTGCACATGTGTGGTCATCTGCAGAGACCATGTTGTGGAGTCTCACAGCAGAAGGGAGGAAAGACCTGTGAAATCTGTCCATCTCACACCGCAGGTGCTGCAGCCTGACACTGAAGGAGCAGCTCGGTGCTGTCATAATCTTCTTTTCTGAAACTTAAAATGATCAAAATTTACAAATGGGACCTAATGTTTTTTTCAATATGACCTCAAATGAGTGACTGAGCCCCTAAAGTCTTAGAGAAAGTGTTTAAAGAGTATCACAGCACCATGCGGGAATTCACCGAGCTCCTGAGAGTGAACCTTTCTGTAGATGAGTGAAAACCTTTAGCAATGAAGTGTTTTTAAGGACTTTTTTCAAGTCAACCCCATTAGATGGGATTACCTTGTCTTTTGTGCATTGGCTTCACTTTTCACACCCAGTTTGATAGTGTCTTTAGGACCTAAGGCTCATGCTAATTTAGCATTTTCTATCCCTTATATTAAAAGTCAAAGTCAATCAGTCAAACTGATAAATTGTTGTTGTTGTTTTTTTTATTCTAATTGTTATGATTTCTTCTCTCTTGCTTGGCTAATCAGTTTCCTTCAGCTTTGTCCTGACAGGAAGAAACTATTGCTCGAGTGCTCAAACAGAGTAGAAATCACTGCATAGGTACTTTAATATAGGTACATAGTTTCTTTAGTGCTATTATTTTCACTTAATGTAACCTAGAGGAGTAAGTAAGTAAAGGCTGCTTTTAAATCTTAGTGCGTTGAACTCAGACTGTTCATTTGGTTTCCAAATCTTTTTAATTTGCTTTCCAGTTTGAGTTTTTGCTCGATGTATCTACTGGAAATTGTAATATTACCTGGTTACTGATCTGTAAAGTGCAGGCAGGCAAACAAAGCAAAGATAAAAAGGTCAGTGTTCGTGCTGCAGGTGCTCTGTTTGTTTTCCCTCACACTGACTATCCTGGTCGGGTTTCATAGCAGATTTGCTCACATCGCTCCGAGTTACTCTAAGCTCAGCCCCTGTGAAACTGCGGGTGAGTCAGCAGAAGCCTACGACATAACTCACCCCTGATGAGGGATAGAAGGGAGTGGCGAGTGGAAAGCTACAGATGGCCAACTGCTGTCTGAGCACACACATGCCATTGCACTGCATTCAGACCTGTATAAAAACACAAAAGGCTTGCAAGCATGTGTGCTAACATAATACGTGCAGTATTACCAAGATGAAACGCTATCATTGTTTTTGCACAGTCTTCTATGAATGGATGTGGGTGGAAGCGTGCAGAGTTACTTTGTGATGAAGCACAGTGGCCGAAACATCCTTTAAGTATTAGCCAGTTTCTTTAATGCCGGATTTGCAAGATTATCCTGTCATTGAGGGAAACTCCCCTTCGTCATTGGACTGCTTCTATTTAAAGACAAACAGCAGACCGTTGTGGACTCTGGCCATGCACATGTAAGGGAAAAAACAAAGAAACAAAACTTATCTTGCGCCTCATTTGTCTCCCGTGAATCAGTTAGTTTATCTCTCATGAGGCTGAACCCTTATCCTCCCTATCGGCATGACTTTTGTTAGCAGTGCTGTGAGTTTGGTCATCTCAGCTTAGACATTAACTTTCCATTTAGAAAGTACTAAGAAGGCAAAATACTACAGATTACTGCTGCTCATTGCAAAGTGAGATACCACTCTAACAAATGCATGTTAGCATTGCTGACATCATCATTAAAACCGCAGACAGACACAAGGGTCACTTTTTAAAATCTACCTAAAAATTATTGCAGACCAATTGGGGACTTATGGGTTTGGAAAATTATGCAAATGTGGCGACTTAAATTAACCTGTATCATTCCAGCAAAGGTTGGTCCACTTATTAAGGCACGCAAACATTGTTTAAGCAAGTAAATCCCCATACACATGTTAAATCTTGCATGTCTGGCTTCACAGCAGAAATCACCATGTTTACAGCGTGCTGCAAAAACAGTTTTGGTCTTTATGGTTAGTTTTTCCCTTCGTAATAACTTAATCTGACAAATATTATGCTGTGAGGCAAGACCATCCAAAATGTTTGTGCTACAATAAGGTTAGTGAAATCAGTAGTTGTTAGAAATTCATGTTGTACTAGTTTGTTGCATAGCACTCATTAGCATTGTGCATTGTAGGTAGATCGTTTATGTAGCTGATAATTTAACACCCTCTCACCTGAACGTGGTATTTACTAGCTCTAAAAAAAACATGGCAGCAGCATGGGTTACATCACTGTCACTTCATCCATCATTTATATACAGTCTATGGGCAGACGAAAGACTCTAAAGACTTCCTGCATGGATATTTCACAATAAAAACCTTAAGGAATCTCTGGTGGAAGATTCCTCGCTTTCCTGATATTGTTTTAGTTTGCAGCACATGCAGGAAGTGATGAGGTTATTATTGTCAGTAACTTCTGCATTGAATTAATGAATTTATTTATATCTAAAAAAAAAAACCTGTGGTTTTAATGTGGTGAGCTTCGCTCAGTATAAACAAATGTCTTGTTTGTAGTATTTAAGCTAAGTGAAAGTGTGTTTGAGGCACTTTAAAGTGCACGTCTTTACTTGGATAAAGGGGAACTGCATTCAGCCCACTCTGCGGTCAGTCAGTTTTACGTGTGGTGTTTATTCAGGTTGGGTTGCTTGCTGTTGGGTTGCTCTGCAGACACACACCACAGTGTCAGGTGCTCATTGCTCACATGGACCAGCAAGAATCCCACAGGCAGATTTCAGTCCCCAGACACCAAAGGATTACAGGACATGTGAAACTGACCTAGCAGCTGGAGCTGCTTCTTCATTTCCCCCGAGTTTGTTTCCATTTTTAAGTGGCAACAACTGTGTAGATGTATGCAGAGTGTGGATTATTTGTTGTCTGTTCTCTTAAAGGGTGGTTAAATCTTTATGCTGTAGCCGTGTGTTTATGATGGGATTCCACAGATGCTTTATTTTGTAGTTGTTCTTGCAGCAGTCTGTGTTAGAATGAGGTCTGTCTTGCCAAGCAGCTGAAAACAATGGGATGATTCAGTGGAGTGAGAGAGCATTTCCTCCACTCCCCTGGCATGTTTATGCACTGTCAGTGTAACGAAAGAAACAGAAGAAGAAAGTTGTTCAAATGAGATTCACAGACTTTAAATTTAACACTAGATATTAGGAAGAAAGAAGACTGATACTGAATCTACTCAGAGCTACAAGGAAATGCAGAGCAGGAAGAAAGGGGTGGAGGGACTGTGCGCTATGTGGAGTTTTTAGTGCCCTCCCACTGTGTGATTAGCATGTGTGGCTCCCTCTCTCTGGGTGTGTGTCGGCATCCAGTGAGTCAGAGCAGAGAGGCACGGGCTGAGTATGGAACACTTCTAGACGACAAACGAGCAGGAAAGACGGACAAAACTTTGAAAACTTAAAGGGAGCCAACAAAGTTAGTGGTGAGAATCTGCTGAAAACTCTGCTGCTGCTTTAATTTGAACACAGCAGCTGCTCTGAGGATTTATTCTCTGTGGGAGTTTTGACTTGTCTCAGGAGACGCTGGTTAATGTTTGCCTCTGACGGTTTCTTTACGTCTGTGTGTTACAGGTTTCTGGGACTCTGCCCTGTGCAGTCAGCGGCACACCTCCCCCCGTCCCTGTCGCCCTCTGAGCCGGACCCTCAGTCCCCAGCGGACCAACAGGAACAGCGAGGTCGAGGGGTCACAGCAGAGACACACCAGGGCTCACTGTGACAGCGCACCGGCAACCTTACAATCCCATGCACCTCCACCTAACTTTCACCTAGAGAGAAGACATTCCAGCGGTCCTCTGTGCTTTGTTAACCCGCTCTTTCTCCAAACCCATCCGCACCGCCGTAGCAGCTCTGAGGAGGAGCCGCCCTCAAAGGCTGTCGAGTCCACCCTGGAGAATGCAGAGGAATCAAAGCCTTTAACTGGCAGCCGAAGCAGTGATCCACACGTGGACAAAATCAAACCCAACAGCAAATCGCGGCCCCCTCGCCCCCCGCCGCCGCGCTCGATGCCACGCCGGCGTCCTGCCCCACCTCCACCTGGACCTCCAGCAGCTATTGCCAGACCAAAGAGCATGCCAGAGGCTGTAATTACAAGGCAGCACCAATCCTCAAATAAGCGCCCGGCACCCGCTCGACCTTCGATGGGCATCAAGCACAGCGGATCATCCAAAAGTGCCAGCTCACCAATCCCCGTGCCTTCAAACCCACCGCCTCCGAGGCCAAAGAAGCCGGATTTGGAGTCTCACCGCTGCCACATTGCCCTGGATGATGAGACCATCGCCAAGGCCCTGTCTCGTGCCAAACTGCCATCCTGCCAGCCTCAATCTGCCACCCCTGCGGATCTGGAGAATAACACTGAGAGTCCGTCCGGTCCTAATGAGAGGGGACACCAGCGACTCAGCGACATGAGCATGTCTACTTCTTCCTCCGACTCACTGGAATACTCCCAGTCTCCTGGATTCTCCCTGGGCCTGACCCCTACCCCATCATTACACCTAAATCACCAAGACCCGGTGGAGGACAGCAGTGAGGACGATGACGATGGGGAAGAAGAGGAGGAGGACTACGGAGTTGGCATGGAGACAGACTTAGAAATGCGACTCCGTCCATCCTTCAGAGCCCGGAGCCGAAAGGTCGGCGTGAATATAAGCGGTAGTTCCTTCATCCTTCCCAGGGCCTTGAAGGGGCGCTTCAGTAAGGTCAGCGGCATGCTCAGCTCCCTCATGACCCCGGAGAGGCGGACGGTGAAAAGGATCGCTGAGCTGTCCAGGGACAAAAGCTCGTACTTTGGTTCCCTGGTTCAGGACTACATCGGCTTCGTTCAGGAGAATCGAAGCTGTCACACATCAGGGATGGATTTTCTGCAGACTCTCAGGCAGTTTATGACACAGATGAAGGCTTACCTGCGCCAGAGCTCTGAGCTCGACCCTCCTATTGAGTCCCTCATACCTGAGGACCAGATTGGTAAGTGTTTAAAGTGAAATGTGACTTGGAGATTTGTAGTATGGGCTCATCCTGACTTTGTAAAACATCTTTGTGTGGGTGCAGGTGTGGGCGTGTGTCATGTTTTTGTTATATATCTGACAGCTTTCAGATCTCTACATGTTCACATTCCAGATATGTTGGGCCATTAGTGATTCAGAGGGTTTCAAAATCACTACATTCATCGACAGTGCTGAAGCCTTGCATTGTGTCGTTGAACTTTCCATATTAGCATGCCTCATTAGCCGTGTTGAATTACAGACATGCCAGCGTGCTGTGCCCTAGTGAGTTATTCCTGGCCTGTGTTTGTCGGCATAATCTCACACTGTAGTTGAGTTTGACTTTGAAGGGCAGGTGTTGCTTTTAAGTGTATATTTAACTTGGTGGGGGTGTTATTAAATGTCAGGACTCAAGGCTACAGAACTGTGTCAAAAAGTGCCTTCGTATGCCTTCATTTCATTCATATACTGCTGCTCGTGTTAGGATCCATCAGGTCCTGCTGGATATGTTTTTTAAAGTGTTGCTTTCTCAGTGATGTCAGAACATTTGAAAAAATAGTTTGCACATATGGAAAACTCTCTGAAAGGGACGCTTCATTCTGATCAGATTATTGTGCACTAGCTTTGCAGAATATGTGAGCATGTCTTTGCACACATCTCACATCCCCTTGTTCATTGTAAACAATAACAGCAAAGCCTTGTTCAGGGACAGAGAAATGATCCTTTCTGATTGTCCTAACAGACCGCACATAAACAATCTCGCACTCACAAAGGTTCCCTTTGGAGAGGAGAACTAATGTAAACATGTTTAATAAGCAGGCAGACTTTGATTCAATAGTTTGCAAAATGGAAATCTACTTTACTAGTCATTGGCCCAAATGTGGCCCACATCTTCAGTTTCCTGTGAGCCACGTTTGGCCTTGAGTGACGCTGATGTATCAGGATGAGTCTGGCTGCCTAAACTTAGCCCCACATCCACCTTACATGAGCCAAATGAGGTGTGTTGTGAGTTTTGGCCAAGTCTAACACCCATAATACTTGCCGTAACCCAGCTCAGGATGTCTGAGCCACATCCAGCCTGCTGGAACATTTGTGAGCACCAGAACTGAAACATAAATGAGCATAAAGTGGCTCAGATTAGGCCCTCGTTTGTCAGCTGTCAGAATAAAAAGTCCGAGCTGAGAGCCGACAGTCCGCCTGATGTCATGTTACACTCACACATAACTGTGAAAAAGGAGAAGTGGAGCTAAGGTGACCCTTCGAGCCTCTCGGGCGTTTTTACAGAAATACTGGGGAGTGCGGTTATGTTGCAGCAGAACAAAATGTTCACTCTTTTGTGTTTATAATGAAAAGGAAAGCTTGAAGTGCAAAATTTGGAGTGGTTTTAGAGAGTGCAACACTTGAAGTATTGTGAGTGGGAGAAGCAGAATGGTTAGCTTATAGGGAGGCTTTTGACTGGCAGCACACACCCCAATTCATAAGTAAACAGAGAATGTGAATGACGAAGAAAGGCGGAGTGTAAATCAGTAAATGAGATATTTATTATGCGCTTCCGGTGTTCCTTCAGATGTAGGAGTACGTGTTTGCCTCTCGATTTAATTGCTTTTGAGATAAAACTCAGAAAATGTAACGGTCGATCCTGAGGAGGCTCCGATCACGTCCTTGTGTGCACGTGAGGATCTAACAGAGTCGTCCAAGGCTTCCTTTTTATGGCTCTAGATTTATATCTGTAAGCATTTTGCAATAAAGGACTCGCCAAGCCCTTGTCTCAGGTGAGCCACAGCACTTGGCTCTCGTACAGAGTGAGCGGGATAATTGGGAGGTAGTCATCCTGTACTTCTGTGGCTCACAATGAAAGCAAAACAGAATACCAATTCTTCATAAGAACAGGATTCCTGTGCGTGCATGCACTGTACTTTGTTCTGCGTAAATCATTGCATAAGTCTGGCATAAACAGCGCCCGGAGGCTGGGGTTGCCTGTGCTGCATGAATACTCGCTGTCAGTGAACAATAACACGCGATTGTGTGAAATGCAGCATGCTGGGCATAGTTGAGGAAATGGTTTGAAGCCCGGGTACGTGGGTCAGAGGTACAGATGGAGCCGTTGTATTTACACTCACGTACAATCTGCTTCCAGGTTGGTATATGACCGGAATGCTTAAAGCTCACACTCAAGGTCAGTCACTCTTTAACGTTATCAGAGCCATAAACATGCAATCTATCTGACACAACCTGATTTCAAGTGTTTGAATGTCAAACTCTAAAGTTTAGTTTATTTACTCATTTTGTGGCTTCAGCTTTGAAGGGCATGCGTTGATCCTTCTTCCAATTATTTACCCTTTTCTGCTTTTTAGTGTTAAGATGGCAAATGTTTCCCATTAGCCCACATGTTCATATAATCTGTTCTTACACATAAAAAAGAGCCAAAATACACTATACTGTAGCAAATAAAGAGATTATTCAACCAGCTTGAGCTTTTTTGTTATGTCCACTAATCAAAGTAAATCATGCTGCTGTGATTAGTGGAGATAATCACGCTTAAATCTGATTTGTTCTCCTGCTGCCGTTTAGGAGGCAACTTTGTGAGAGGAGCCTTGGCATTAGGGAGACATATCGGCGATAGCTCGACATCCTCGTAAAGGATTTCATCACAGGATGGATGGTAAAGGGCATCATGTGCCTGAGGGCCTTCTCTGCTGTCAGACATTGTGCATCCTTATACTCAAATTACTTCCTGTTCATTTTGTCTTAAACGGCCTTCTGGCAGCATGATGGCGCGGTGGTTTGCACTGTTGCCAAACCATCCCTGTGTTTTCCCCGTGTCTCCGTGGCTTCTCCCCTCACAGTCCCAAAGAAGAAGTGGGGGGAGGTCAGTCTACTTGGTCTCTGATTTCGATTTGTTTTGCTGATGAGAGCAAACAGACTGGAATTCAAAAGTGTCTCCTAACCATATAGTGGTTATGTGAGCCCCACAGAGATGCAGCTGGTAATATCTGAGGTAGGAGTATGTACTGTTTATAAGATTGGGGAAACCTGCAGTCAGCTGAGACTGAAGAAGTCAGTTGGATGAGTGACGAAACGTTTCTCCCACAAAACGCTACGTCCAGATGAACAGAATCAACTTTTGGTGAAGTAGGAGGGTGTTGTTGTTATTTTCTAATAAAGAAAACAACTGAAGAATAGAAACATCTGAAGTGTTGAGCTGACTGAGGTGAATTTCTTGGTATGGTCTCCGTTTTGACATGCAAATAACATGTAGTAGAAATGATTTTAAAAATGCAGATATTTTATTTTCCATGTGATTTCTTGAAATACATTTATAGTGCACTGGGCCAAATTGCCATATTTCCAAAAAATACATTAAAAAAGAAATAACAAAAAGAAAAAGAAAGAAATACATTCAGGTATAATCAATTTTGGCAAATAAAGAAAACAAAAAGTCGGTTTCCCCGCTGAATGCTCATGTTGAGCTTATTGTCAGTGATCTCTCACATGTCATCTGGGTTTAATTACTGATGCTTCAGATTAAAAGCATTAAGTCTTTAAAGATGATGCACTCTGATATTAAGGTGGATAATTTAAGCCTGATAACTTAATCTTAGCCTGATTTTAAGCCATATGTGAAGACGGTGTCCAGGACTGTGCAGCGTTAAATGTGAGAAAAGTCTGCGCAAGTTTCAGGGTTGATGAACATGACTTCAGCGTGCTGACTGCCATAAGCATGTGACGATGGTTTCGGGTTAACCAGTAAATCACCTCATTCGTTCCCAGGAACTGCAGTGTACATAAGAGTTTACAGCAAATGTACAGTTTCAGTTTTATTTAACTTGTCATTGCACAACACACAGTGACACACTTTATTATTTGATTACTCAAAGAAATGATCATTACATTACGTTTGGTGCTTAACCGGTTGTCTGTGTGTGGGTGTGTCCTCTTCCACAGACCAGGTGCTGGAGAAGGCCATGCACAAATGTGTCTTAAAACCTCTGAACAGCGTCATCGAGACGGCTTTGCATGACTTCCAGGTGAAGATCTTAGAAAAGTGTCTTCATAAATGAGGAGATAAGCAATGCTAAAGATGAAGCCCTGATATCAGTGATGCATTGTCTCTGTTCGCTGCAGGTGAGCAGTGGAGCTTTGCAGCAGCTGAGGGAGAACTTGGCCCTGGCTAAGACCAAAAAGCCCCAGGAGCTCGGGGTGGATGGTGCCGTGCCCCCTGACGCCGTGGCTATTGAGAAAATCCGGCAGAAGTTCCTGAACATGAGGAAGATGTATTCCCCCGAGAAGAAGGTGTCACTGTTGCTGCGAGTGTGTAAGCTCATTTACACCATCATGCAGGATAACTCAGGTATGGAAAAGTCCGTTTGTTCCCAGTTTGTCAGTTTCCTCTGATTGTTTACAGCTGTGATTTTTTTTCCTTTTCCTTCCTCTGCCTGACCTGTGCGACTACCATCAAGGTTATTGTAGTTAACTGAAATGAAACTAAAAACTAAAATTAGATATAAAAAACATTGTTTTATTCTAAAATAAAAATGAAAAACCAGACTCTTGGAAAAAATTCAAACTAACAGAAATGATTTTGTAGTTTTAGAATTTATTCATTTGTGATAGTAGTTATCACAACTTGGCTGATGAGGCTTTGATGGGCGTGTTTGTTGAGAGTCTGGATGTCTAGACTGTGAGTCAACTGCTTCCAAAAGGAGTTTTCAAAAAGTAACACCTGTTCTGATTTTCCTAAATCACGCCTCTTGACATACGCCCTCCATACAATTCCAATTAAAAATGACTAAACCTAACGTCAAAATGAATAAAAACAAAACTAAAATGAAACATTTTAACATTTTCAAACAAAAGCAGAACTGAGAACGATCTAACGAACTCCGAAAACGAACTGAAAACGATATAAAAGTGAAAAATAATTTGAAAATACAAACCTGCCACACCTACATCCCCCTCTGCTCTCCATCTGTTTCCTTCCAGGGAGGATGTACGGTGCCGATGACTTCCTGCCCATGCTCACTTATGTGGTGGCTCAGTGCGACATGCCACAGCTGGACACGGAGATCCAGTACATGATGGAGCTGCTGGATCCATCCCTGCTTCAAGGAGAGGGTAGGTCCTGTCGGTTACACAGGACATACACATTACAGCAGCACTTGTGCATCGGTTACAGACACACTTACCATCTGAGAAATGTTCGCTCAATATTCGCAGAATTCTTTTCATGGTTTAGAAAAATAACTTCACGATATCTAATCATGATTCAGTTTAGCTGCATGTGAAAATAGTTAGAACAACATTATGCCTTATACTTTAAAAGATCAATGTCTACAATACATTTAGGTACCAAACTAGTTTGCTAGGAAAAGATCATTGGGTCATAACAGAGCCTTTCCTACTGACGTGTAACATTGTTAAAGCAGGACTTTAAATAAAGCAGAGAGAGACTCTGAGGTCTGCTCACTGAAAACATCACCTCGTCTTAAAGTTTAGATGCTTCATTCTTCAGGTTGGGCGCACCAGTGTGCTGTGAGGCTAAAGAGGTCCACCCTGTTTTGTAACCTGGTCAGAGGAAGGTCTTGTCATTTTGACTGTGTGAGAACAGGAAGCTTCCAGTTTAATGGATGTACATACCCAAGATTATAGGTGGAAGTCACGTAGTGGAAGTTCAGACTGTGAGAGGAGTGGTTTCCTGCCACAGTCCGGTTGACAGTATTAGGATGTTGTATCAGGACTGATTGTGGAAAGGAATATTTTGCATAATCTGCCGCTGCTGCATGTAGCGATGAACCTCCCGAGTTTTATCTCCAAACTCTTTCCTTTAATAACTGTGCAGCTTTTACAGCATCTTATTACTTATTGTTATGGTTTTACAGCTTTGATGTTTTGATTCAGTATCGCTGCTCTTATCAGTTTTATTACCAGCAGCAACAAACTTGGAGCTGTTTTCTTTTGAAAAAACATCCTACAGAAATACTGCTCATGAATAATTTAGTAGGTAATAAGTCAGAGAAACGGCAACGAGAAAGGGTCAGACTCCATATTAGCTGTCAGATCACTCGGGTTTTTTGTGGTGCATCATGTCTGAGTAAACGAAACCACAGAGAATAAACCAGGCGTGTATCACTACACCGTCACGTCTTTCATTCACGCCGGGAGCGTTCAGGAGTGGAGTTCAGTCTGCTCAGGGTCTCCAAGCCTTTGCCGGGTCGCCTGTTCTGTGCTGCTTCATGTGCCTTCTGTTTAATTTAAACAAAAATCCACCTGGTGGCACTTTTAGTGACGCTTTCTTGATGAATGTTTAGGAGGCTTCTGAAAGATGATGCAGTGCATCTGGTAGAATCTCAAGAACTGATTCAAGTGCAAGGAAAAAGCCCAGAGCTTTAACATGCACAGCCTCGCCTGGTGTATTCCTGTAGTTACTCATCATTAGTATCTTTGTGTTAGAGGTTTGAGTGAGGGAAACTTACAAGATACAGATTTTATCGGGATTTTCCTTTGGCTCTGGCTAAAATATCTTTGGAAGGTGCTGATCTGGCACTTATCTGGGGAAAAGCTCTTTCCTTTTTAAATAAAAATAAATAAATAAACATAAAAACACTCCCACATTCAGCTGGTAACAGCTGTACTGTACAACCATGACGCTAAGCTGAGAAACTAAAGAATTTAAAGATTCACTGAAATATTTTCCTCTCCATCACTGGCCCAGAGCGATGTTTTAAAAGCTGGTAAATTATAGAGCAGTACACCTTCTGCTAACAATGAGTCATTAACCCTTCGGACCCGTGACCGGCTGAAAGAGAAACAAATGAGTTATGTTTTATAACTAAAACCATGTCACGGTCTGTTGTGTAACACTAGTGTTAGTTACTGTTCGCGGGAGTGAAAGAGTCGTGAATATCTACACGTTGCTGCTGGTTGGAAATGATGCGGGACACGTGTGTCTATGAGGGCAGAGGTTTAATCATTACCAAAATCATCACTACTTGATGAGTTAGTTACAGATGTTTTGTTTTTAATGACTTTAATTGTTCTGCTGTTACTTTATTTTAATTGGTTCTTTTAGCTGTACAGCACTCTGCTCACCTGTTGTCTTTAGAATGTGCACATGGAGAAATTGACTTGGCCTGCTGTGCTGCCCCCTAGTGGCCGAAAATCTACAGAAGTAGTTCCTTTTAATGTTTGATTTAAAAAAACAAAACAAATGTGAGGTTTTCCTTATTTTAGCATTAATGTCTTTATTATGAGGCTTGGTATTTAGTGGAAACTAAAGACACAAAGTTCACTCGCAGGATGATGATAAATACTAAAATAAATAAAGACTGAACTGCAAAGTGTCCCAACAGTTTCTGTCTAAAGTCATTTAACATATTTGTTTCTTCTTTTGAAAGCTTTGTTTTGCCTTCAGTAGAAGGTGTACAGTATCACTGAGGTCTTTTACAGTGACTCTCAGCTCCAGTTTTTATTGAAGGTTCTTTGAGAAAACTTGATAAATGCTTGCATAGGAAGGAAAAGTCCTCACAGCAAGGAAATTCCAGTCAGTGTTTTGATTTTTAATGGGCTGGAACCACTTCAAAAGGAAAAAATAAGAAGGTTTAATGTACCAAGAGTGAAATATTTTCCCATCAGCGCCAAGCTGTCTGGCACGTAAACTGAAAATGTTTAATAATCGGCTGTGTAGGTAAATATCTTTGACCCTTAAGCACCAAATCTGATTCATTTCTGCCAGAAAGGCGCAACTGTCTTCATTTTTCTTAATTATTTTTTTAACTTCGGTTGGTTTCATTTCTTTTTGTATTTAATTTTTACCCCAGGCGGTTACTACCTGACCAGCGCCTACGGAGCCATGTCCCTCATCAAAAACTTCCAGGAGGAGCAGGCGGCCCGAGTGCTGAGCTCCGAGGCCAGGAACACGCTGCACCAGTGGCACCGCCGGCGGACCGCCCAGCGTTCAGTACCGTGTGTGGACGACTTTCAGGTATCACCTGACCTGAGCCGACCTTGACCATCCAGGCAGTGAGTCAAACTTGTACCAGTAAGAGTAAATCCAGCTTTGGACAGAGGCATGGAAGGTGCTGTGTCTCATCTGTACTAACATCACAGCATGTTGCTCCTGATAACATTACTGCATGTAAAATCTTTGTCACTGCATGTGGGTTTCCTGCCTGCTCACCTCCTCAGAAATGCCCCTTTCGTTCATTTTACAGTTTTCTAAAATTGAACTCTTTTCTCTCTAGAACTATCTCAGAGTCGCGCTGCAAGAGCCAGGGGTGGGCTGCACGGCCAAAACGCTGGTCGTCCACCCGTACACCACCACAGAAGAGGTCTGCTCACTGTGCGCCCAGAAGTTCAGGATCTCCGACCCTGAGAACTACGCTCTGTTTCTGGTCAACGAGGAAACCAGCCAGCAGCTCACCCCAGACACGCACCCTCAGCGAATCAAAGCCGAGCTCCACAGCCGGCCGCGCGCTCAGGTCTTCCACTTCGTCTACAGGAGGGTGCACAACCTGAACCTCTGCGTCCCCGGCGTCGTGCAAAATGGAAACTGTCCTCAGGTTGAATAGCAGAGGGAGACAAGCTCCGCCTCTGGTGCTTGTTGATGTTTTGTGGAGAGGTTTGAAGTTGCACGTTGGCAAGTTGATGCAGATATGAAATAAGGATGTCTTTGATTAGCAAATGATTTTTTTTTTTTAATTAGGTTGAACTCTGGAAAAAGACAAAGAAGGGGAAATTCAGCAGCCTGTATCTGCTTTGGTTATAAAGGAGTTTAGCATGTGTTACGTGGGTGGAAATGAAATGTTTGGCCATGATGGACACGTATACCATCCTCATATAAATGACTAACTTTTGCCTTAACTACTGCTCCCTCGGTGCCTTTAAAAGGAATTGATTAAACTGTTTGCCACTGACAGCATTCAACCCAGATTAAAACTCCACTCTAAACATTAATTTAAAAAGAGAAATGAGCTTTTGTAAAGTGTATGATTGTTCTTTTTTTTTTATTGTTCTGCAGTTGCTGGACAACTGCAGTTGGTATTTGTGTGTAGAAATATTTTTATATCCAAATATTTTTTATCCCTTAAGTGACAAAGATTTGTATTCTGAATTACTGTTTCTGTACTGGACTCAATACTGGACTTTATTTATGCCAGATATTTCTCCAAAGTCGACTTAAATCAGCACTGTTTCAATTGTATGTTATTAAAAAAAGCTGAATATGTAAATTTATAAAATACACTTTAAACGAGGCCACTTGCTGACTCCTGTATTTATGTATGTTTTTCTGAAAAGTCACAATTCAGTAGCACGGCAACGGGAAGACAACAATGGATGATTTTGCTGCATTTATGAGACAAAATCACACACCTGCAAAATGCACCATTAGTCACCTCCTGAGGGTTTAAACATGAGTATCAGCCTGTTAATGCAGCGGTGAGCAGCTTTATTTTCTACACTCAACATGTCTGAGATGAGTTACACAAAGCCTCACATATTGGACAGCTGAAGTAAAACATGGTGCATTATGGCAAACCATTTCAAAAACCATTAATCTGGTAAATTTCTCAAACTCAGAAAACATGAGTCTGTATTTAAAAAAAAAATAAAAATATATATATATATATATATATATATATATATATATATATATATATATATATATATATATATATATATATATATATATATATATATATATATATATATATATATATTTATTTATTTATTTTACAACTTATACAGCGATACATTGGTGGACTCCGACCACACACTGAAACTTATGCAAAACAACCACCTTTTGAATGAGTCTACGTCATTCACAAATTCAGCCAAATCTGTTAATTTATGCAGCGCATTTAAACACAGCAGCCAATCAAAGGACTGCACAGCAAGTAATCCACCAAGTTTAATTTCCGCACCAAGTTTACACTCAAATAAAATAGAATAAACAGGTTCCTAAAACAAAAACAAGGTGAAGGTTTGCAGCACTCAGCCATGCCTCTGTGTGCTGGGACAGTCAGCGTGGTTACACCCCTAAATTTAAGCATCATCATGGCATCAGTTAAAAATAAACTACCAACTTTCCCCATGTGGGACAATGAAAGGATTATTCTATTCTAAATCCACCCCATTACAGTTGTTATAAAGCAAGAAAATAAAGAGCTCAAAAGTATTTCTTTTATTTGGAAAAATATCAGGATTCTGTCACCTTTCAAGCCTGAAGTGAACTGTTATGAATCTTCCTTTCATTCGATTTGCTGGTGGGTTGTTTTGTTAGCAGCGTCAGGCTCCACGCTGACCCTCTGACCTCTGTGTTTGCCATTTGAACCACGCCTGAACAACAAAGTTAATGTACTCACAATAGTGTATGCCAAAGTGTGGTACATAATGTACTGTAACAAAGTGAAAAGCTTCCTGAAACTGATAGTGAGACATTAGGCTTCAAGCTAATGGAGTTGTTCTCCGGTCTTTGTCCCCGGTTCATTGTGACTCCTGCCTGTCTCTTTGGAACATGGGTTCAACTAAAGATCTTCAAAGCCACAAGTGTGGCCTTTGCAATAAATACAGGAAAGCAAAGGTGGATTTAGAGGGTGAGGCAAAAAAAAAAAAACGGGACTAGAAACAAAGACAGATTGTGGGTTTTGTCTATTTGATCAGAAGGGATCAAATAAAGGTTAGGTGAGTTGACTGCTATGTGTAGTTCAAAGCTATATAGCAAAGATTAAAGACGGTATGTGTTTAGACCAATACTGACTCCAACACAGCAGTTTAGGTACAAGTGAAGGTGTCAGGTTTATGTTGAGGCCAGAAGATTAAAGTGTATGGTTTTGTGCCATACCAGAAAACAAAGTCTTACAAGGCTGTAATTAATATAATGAAGAAGAATCTATGAGAAGTCCCTGTATGTAGCATGCTTATTGCTCTTAAAGGACACTGTAAGAAGCCTGCCTCATGCACTACCTACCTTTCAGAGAGAGCACACACACATCAGGAAATCCCAACTTAGCCCTATGTTTGTGTCAGCAGAGACTGCCCCTCTGTGGCACTTACAGGGCAATACAGGCGCTTCCAGGTAGCCTTCAAAATTTGGTTTAGATTATCCCTAAATAAAACCTTCCCCCCTACGATTTTTATACCCAAAGAAGATGGAATTCAGTTTTCATTATATAGCCTTATTGTAAAGATCCTACAATAATACAAAGAAAACAGAGAAAACCCCGACAATTAGATGACGCCCTGTGAGCAAGCACTTTGGTAGGGAGCCCGACAAGGGACATTGGAGGAAAGAAAATTGAAAAAAAGAAAAAAAAGAAGTACGTCTTGTTTTCCCCCAATATCCATTGCCTTGCTCCGTACTTTGGCAACAATGGGAAGGAAAAACTCCCTTTTAACAGGAGGAAACCTCCAACAGAACCAGACTGAGGGAGAGGCGGACACAGGGCATCTGGCACAACCAGTTGAGGTGAGGTAAGTAAGTCAGGACAGGTGTTAAGGATTAAACCAGAACTGGAACCAACAAAGGTGACTAAAATCGCAGCCCTTACTTTCTTCCAGAGAGATGAAGGCCTAGAGAGGAGGAGTCAACCCGTCTTTATATACTGCAGGTGTGTGGATAGGTGATGGAGCACAGGTGTCTGGAATCCACGGCTGTATCCCAATTCAGGGTCTGCAGCCTTAAAGTACGCAGCCTCAACGATCCTCAGGAGCCGCGTACTCAAAGACCGTTGCGCTGCCCAGGTTGCCTAGCAACCATGATACTAACAGCTGGAAACGTTTCATACAGCATTGTTTGACAGAAATGAAGGAGAAAATCTTTTGTTCATTTGTTTCTTTCTTTCTACATGAGCTTTGATCATTCTCTGTAAGATTAAGCTCAGCTATTGAACGGCGTATATTTTAAAGTAAAGGCTTTAAAACCAAGTTAGTACAAACGTCACTAATGTCACATAACTTTGCCGACATGTGGCCAACAGTAATGTTTTAATGTTCTTCGTTATTAAACATTTGCACATAAATAAGTGACATAATATTCAGTACTTAAAGTTTACTCTTCGGGCGCCCCTCATCCGCCGTTTTTTTTCGGCAAAATTATCCACACCCACCGCCGCGCTATGCATTCTGGGATATGTTGGGCCACGAAGTCTACACTGCCACAGCCTTAAAATTCAGGGAAATGAAGGACGCATTTCAGGGCCGCATTTCGAGCAGCCTTTGAATTGGGACAGCCTTCGGCGCGCCGCTGTGACGTAATCGGCCTTGAAATGCGTACTTTAAGGCTGCAGACCCTGAATTGGGATACAGCCCACGACGAAATGTAAGAGAGGTCCTGTATCTCTGAGGGTTGGTAGATGTCAGAGCCAGTGTGGGAGAGCATGTGGATGTGATTGTACAAAGAATAAAAATAAATAAACAATGGAATAAAAAAGGCGGAAGTAGTTTCGGGAATACAGCAGCGATAATTTTAACGAATTTAAAAAAAACTGCATTTATTTCCTTATTTATTTCCCTTCTTGTTTTTTCCCATAAAACACTACATCGGGACATACTTCCGCGATTGCGCCCGTTTACAAACGCCAGGCAGCTGTTAGAAGGGTTATTAAACAACAACAGAAGGGTGCAAGTTTGTAGAAGAGCTGGTTGTGGCGGTTGAAGGCGACTCCATCAGGAGACCGCTTGCTTTAAAGTCCCCGTTGCTGCTGGCGTCATGCCAGGAGTCAAAATGGCGGATACTGGGAAAGTTGTTCAGCACGCACAGAAAACTCACAGAAGGGTATTTTGAGGTAGTTAAAATCGATAAAGATCTAAAAGTGGAGTTATGTATAATGTTATGGCCACTTCTGTGTGAAATGAAGTGAAAACCAGAATAAAGATCTTTAACTCGGGAGATGTATGTTGTTTTGAGCAAAAGCGTTGGAGTAGCTAGCTAGCGCCCCCTAAAAACCCAGGAGTCCCGAGAGCGGTCGTTCTCCGGTTATATCAGCTTTGTGGTTCACGCCCATTCGTGCTTCTCAGTTGTGGCGGGTTCTAAGAAAGTGAAAGTATTTTTTTCTTGTCGTTTTCTTCTCCGCACAATGCTGCCGTGAACGCCGCAATCGCCTCTTCGTGGAAAGGAAAGGTGCTGTAGCTTCTTCGGTGAGTTTGGCTCGCTTGTTAATACGTAAATGAATACATAAACGAACGAGTCAGTATAATGCAAGATGAAGCTGAGTCAACAGTCCCGCCTTGCAGTTCAGCTGGATGAGGTTTTTGCTAAACACCGGTGTTTTTACTTTCGATTTCAAATTCTGGGTTAAAGCAGCTGATGGTGTTTTTTTTCTAGGGGGTCGATTTTAGTTAAAGTTCATTTCTATGTGTTCAAACGATGGTTAGGTTTCCTTATTGGTTTTTTTTGTTTGTTTTTTTTACTTTTCAACTATTCGCGCTACATTGAGGGCACTTCCGAAACAAGAATTTATATCACTGAGCATGCGCAATCCTACACGGGTATTTACAGTGATTGTTGATATGCAGATCAATAATACAGTAAATAATTATCAGGCAACAGGTAAAATAAGCGTTTGGTTTGCTGCTGAGTGAGAGTAACTTCTAAAAAATGAATTTATTTTTAGCAAGCAGAACAAAATGCAACAAAAAAAACACGAGAAAGTACGAGCCATACAACATATCTTCATCTGAAACAACGATTTCAACGATGTATTGGCCCCGTTACTGTTTTAGTTTGAAATGTTTATATATATTTTACTTCAGCTTGTTTTTCCGTGTTTTTCACATGAGTGTTGATATGCAGTTAAGCCTGCAGTTATCACACTAAGCTCCAAATAGTGCTCTGTGAAACAGCATTTCCGATGCTTAAATTGTGATATTTTTCTTTCTTCTTCTTTTACTGCTCCCTTTAGAGGTCGCCACAGGGGGTTATCTGCCCCCATCACCTCGTGCCTAGCTTCTTTCTTTGTCTCACCAACCTCCTGTATGTCCTTCCTCACAAGAATGCTCTCTGAGCTGTCCCTCTGGTGTATTAAGTGTAAATCTTAGCATCTTATTAAACCATTTGTTTCCACATAAAGGGGAAAAATGTTTTAGTTGAACATTTTGCATTCTACCTATCAATATTTTACAAGCTCTAAAGTTGATAGGAGTTGAAACTGGTCACTTACCTGCCTTTTACAGTCCCTGTGACTTCATAAGTACAGGGAAATGCACATATTAAGGCCTGAAAAATACATTTAATCTTTGTCAACAACAAAAACTCTAAATGTAACAGTTTTTGCTCTCTACAATTATTTATAAAACCAACACTAAGTCTAAGGGGATATATTAAATTGTTGTAGAGAACATCTGAACACCTTATTGGTTCTCGATTTTAAAACTACATAATGTAAAAATATAGTCATAGTAGAAAGATTTCATTGGCACTGAAGAAGGCTAGAGGCTAGAAGATAAGTCTGGTATGAAAATCCAGGTAGAGAGGAGAACTTTAGTATGATCTGCCTTGTTTGGAGCCACCTGTCCCACATGGTGATATGACTCCTGAAAGTTTACCCAAAATGTACTGTTTAAAAATGTATCAGGTGAATTATCAGAGCACACATCAAACATTCAGGGTACCAAAGGTTTTGACTACCGTGACCTGTCTTTAGTGCTTGAAGTGAATGTCAATCAGCTGATTGCCATCCAAAGAGATTCCTCAATAATAAAAGCTGAATGGCAGTCCAAGAGTTTTAGACTCATGTGGTGTTAAATTAAAAAATAAAGTTTAGCTTCCTTCATCTCAACCTGGAGAGGGTCAAGGGTCCGCTTGAATCTGACCTTCCAAATGAAGTAAACTTTGTCATTAGACAGCGTGCACAAGGTTCTTCACAGACATCCACATGCCTGCAAATTTTGTGTGACTGTGCAGCCTTGTGTGTAGAAGCTGTAGATTACAACAGAGCACCTGTGCACGTGCTCCAGGCAGCGACTTCAGAGTAAAACAGGAATGACTGCTCTGCGCCATGTCTCCAGCTGTCTGTGTCCTCAACATTGGATCATTCAATTTCTAAAGACCAGGGTCACAATGATTGTTCCTCTTGGTTAGTCTTTGTTACAAACATTAAACTGGGCCTGTTTTGTTATTGAAAGCATGACGTATCCCACTTGTTGATGCTCAGGCTGGTAATAAGAAAGCATTCTGATCAAAAATGTGATTGTGGCATTTGCATTGAGTGTAAAATTGATTTGGTTGGGTTTTTATGGCCTAAATGTGTTTTTAACCTTCTGTGTTTTTAACCTTCAGGTGGGAGACACTGACTGAGTTTTTGTGGACTGACTTTGCAGTAAAATGTTTCTCACTGACTTTTCATCTTTTCAGGAACATCTACCATTGTTATGGCTCTCCAAACCTGTCTCAAAGCTGCGCTGAGGAGCAAATATGAGAGCCTGGATGAGGCCTTTTCCAAAAGCTCAATACTTCCTTCGAGGCTCTGCTATCAGGACATCAGGTACAACTACACAGAGCCTGAATTCTTCCAGCATGAGTACGGACACCTGGATAGGAGCTTCTTTTTTCCAGACGCTCCACTTGCAGACATTTTATCGTGCAAATGTCAACATAAGAACAGAAATAGAACAGTCATCACTTTAGGAGTGAGCGGAGTCGGAAAAACCACAATGGTGCAGAGCTGTGCTCTTGACTGGGCCAAGGACAAGGGGTACCACAGCATCAGCTTCCTGTTTCCTCTCACTTTCTGGGAATTGAATCTGCTGAAAGATAGACTGAGCCTGATTGAGCTTCTCCAGACATTCTACCCTGAACTGAAGGAGCTTGATGCATCTGTCCTAAATGAAGACGGGGTGTGGTTCATTCTCGATGGACTAGACGAGTTTCAAATCCAGCTCAACTTTGGCTGTCCAGCTGTGAGTGATGTTTCTGAAGCATCAACTGTAGACAGTCTTGTCACTAACCTAATCAGGGGAAATTTACTCCCAAGAGCTCATATATGGGTAACGTCTCGAATTTCAGACAAATATCAAATACCTCCCTTTTATTTGCTGAAAAAAACGGAGCTGCGGGGATTCAGCGATGAAGAGAAGGAGCAACACTTCCGGATGGTCATCGGTGGTGATGATCTTGCCAACAAAGCCATCAATCACGTGAAAATATCGAGGAGCCTGGACTCCCTGTGTCAGATACCTCCGATCTGCACCATTATGGCAAGTGCTTTAAAGGATCACGTAAAAGGGCAAAAGGGTTTTAAATTGCATCCCTTGAGTCTAACTGAGATTTACAATCTGGGTTTCGGTGCGCTGGAAGCTAAACACTTGCCTATCTTTGCCAAGCTGAAGAAGGTGGCGCTGCTTCGGATGGGAGTGCAGAACGTCATGTATGAGGATGACCTTTCGGGAAACGGGATAAGTGTCGAGGAAGCTTTAGCTTTCGCAGAAACATTCCCGCTTGTTTTGAGAACGGAGACGGGACTGAACGGTACCACTGTGTTTCGCTTTGGCCACTTGAGTGTTCAAGAGTTCCTGGCTGCGTCTTACAAACTGGAGGACATCAAAGCTCAAAAAAAGAATTTAAGCTCCTGTATTCAGCATCAAGTGGATGAAGTGCTAGAGAATAATGAGGGAGTCTCTGATCTCCTACTTCGTTTCATGTTTGGCCTCATTAAGGAGCGCATGCTGTTGCCACCCAAAGATTTGCTCTTTGGCTATGTCAAGAAGAAGATCCTGAGCAAGATATCGTCCTACAGCACCGTCATCCTGTTTCACTGCCTGCGGGAGTACGACAGTCAGGCGTTGCAGGAGGAGGTTAGGTTCTTTCAGAGGTATGGCGTTTCTCAGATCCCAGGGTTCTCACTGATGCACTGGAGAGACTTGATGCAGAGGATCAGAGCTTTTGAAGGGATTCGAGAGACTTTTGAGATGGAGGTGTCAGTGAGATGTGATGACAAACTCATCAAGAATATTCCAGCTATTTTCAAATCCAGGAAAGCCATGTAAGTTTGTACTTATTGCATTCACTGAATTTTATCCATACGCCTATTTTCTTAACCACTTATCCAGGCCATGTTGGGTCCTAGCTGTTATAGGGCGAGAGGCAGTGTTCACAATCACAGGGCAGTATGTACAGATGCTACACACATATTCGTACATTTAAATGAACTGAAATGTTTTATCTCACATCATATGACAAAACTGTGTTCCTACAGGTAATGCAGGACTTTTGTTAAACCCCTTGAATTAAAGCTGTAAGTCAGTGTGTCAGGGGTTCGATTTAAAACCCACTGTGATTGTGCACAGACCTTTAACTGCAAAATTATTTCATTGTCTACATACTTAAACATTTGCCTGGACATGCAATATTTCCCTCTTTGCCAGATGTCATTAACTTCTACCTCTTTGCAGGCTGAAATTCTCCAACCTGACTGACAAGAGCTGCCCAGCGTTGGCAGCAGTCCTAAGCTCAAAGGAGTCATTCCTGAGGGAGCTGGATCTGGGGTACAACAGCTTCAGCACCAGTGGAGTCCAGGAACTTGCAGAGGGCCTGAACAGTATGACTTGCAGGCTGAAAATACTTCGGCTGCAAGGCTGTGGACTGACCGCAGAGACCTGTCAGTATTTGAGCCAATGCCTGATGCAACACCAAATACTGCAAGAGCTGGATCTTAGCAGCAATGGAATAGGAGATCGGGGGCTGAAGCTGCTGTCGCATGGTTTGGGAAGTTCTAGTTGCCGGCTGCAGACATTAAAGTAAGTGTTCAGATGGTAAAGCGATGTTTCTCTATCAAGACCCCCTAATGCTTTTCTGACTTAATTTTGTTGATTAATTTTAAACCCCAATGACATTCTCAAAAACAAGTTGTTTTTTTTCTTTTGCATAAAGTAAACCCTCAAATACTTCATCATTCATAAAGCTGATAGTTACTCTGTCACCACAGACCAGTTATAAGTCAGGAAAAATCACAAATACTCCACAGTGAAAAAGGAATTGTGGGGGGAAAGAAGCTATGCTATAATGGGTTATGTTCCACATAAGAGATCACCACCTACTGAGCAATCAACTCAAAGATTAATAGGATCTAAAGTGTTTGTCTCTCCCTGATGAGCATTGGTACAGTTTGCATGGAGGCGAAGAAGACTTACCGTTTTATTTCTGGTTTTTTTTCTATTTATTCTTTACCACGTCTCAGGCTGTTAAATGCCACCAGGACTGCAGCTGAAAGAACGACACTACCTGTCTTACTGTTTCTGCCTGGCAACTAATTTACCTGTCCATTAACACCATTGATGCTACCAGATCTTTGGCTCTTTCATGTGAACATGACCTTACCTACACTGATAACCCTGAGTTGCCTAAGTGAGCTGATAACCACCTTCATGTATTTGCTTAGCCTGATTTATGATGTTAGGATAAGTGAAGCCAGATAATGGAAGCTATCCAGGATACGTTGAATTTGCTTCATAGTGCAGGTCATAGGTCTCGCTGACAAACACGCCCAGTGAGACAAAAAATTGACGACATAAATGAGCACCACAATACGCTCTAATTCAAATCACACCAACAGACAGAAACAATCTCATCATCAGACTATTGATTTCATGAATTAATGAGGAAATGAGGTAAAAACTGTGTTTGGTGAGCTCTTCGATCTGTCCGTCGTCAGTCCCCGAGATCATCTGCACATCAGTCAGGCCAGGTTTTAAATTTCAACAAATTTTGCAAAAAATTCCAAATCAGTGTTTTTACTTTTAGTTTCAGTTATTGGGTGTAAAAGACTGATTTGTATTATTGTAAAGCTAAATTTGTGGCATCTTTATAAAAATAAAAATGTAAATAAATTAAAAGGGTTGTATGGATCTGGATACCTGTGTATTTATGTTGTATGTTTATCTTGATATTAACATTTTTAAAACATTAATAATATATTACTGAGGAAAAAAACAAAAGAAATCAAGCAGTTCGAATACTTTAAGGAGTGATAGTGTAAATGCTGCACCTTTTACTCACAGCTGTGCACATACAATATTAAAATGACACTGATAAAACCATTCCTCACAGATGAAATGATGTTTAATTTAGAACTTTGCTTTTTGACCGTGTCATGTGTATTTATTGTCTGTATTCCTTACTCATAGGTTGTCACAGTGTGACATTAAAGAGGCTGGCTGCTATGATCTGGGCTCAGCTCTGCTGATAAACCCTCCTTTTCTCAGTGTGTTGGATCTAAGCATCAATTGGATTGGAGACGAGGGGGCCAATGAGATATTTAACAATTTTGACATATCGTATCTAAAAAAGTTGGAGTAAGTATGGCTTAATCTACAGAAAGTCCTTTTTCCAGTAACATACCAAAGCATATAAAAGTTGGGTTCATAGATAGACACGTTTGATTTATGGGATAAATATAGGCTTTAAGTGTGGTTAGTCTTGATTTAGTGAGTTGATCACAAATATCACATTAACTCGAGGGGAATTTAAGCCATTTTTATACACAGTCCCCTCTTTTTTTGTGTCTTTTTTTGTGCGCCAAAGCGGATCGTTTATGCCTAGTCAGCCCCCATAGACTACCATGTTAAAAAGAACCGCTTTAAAGCAGAAACAACCATGTTTACAACCTTCTAACAAAAATATCTTTTGGCTTCTGTGGACAGTTGGAGTTTGGAGGAATTTATGCCGCTAAGGTTTAGTGGCTACTTTGACAGATGTAACTGTAGCTACTAACTGCAGTCACTGAACTGGATTTCTCCAGTGTTTTGGTGCCTTTTTATGAGCTTTTTAATACAATTATCTGACAAATAATATGGCAGGAACTAGTGTATATATTGTGCTCATACGGTTTATTATTCCACTTTGTTAACAAAGCTTTAGCCGCTAACTTAGCATGTCACCCTCTCCAAATATGGTCACTTCGGGCTCCAAAAATATCATGGTACCATAATGTAGCTAATGAAGCTGCCATTTCTGCTTCCATCTTTTATTTACAGCCAATAATTAAAGCAAAAACTCTGAATGTTTAGCCCATATTTATCACTGTAACTTCATTATACTTTGCAAGAAAGCCAGTTTAAAAAAACAAAAAAAAGATGTCTGTCACCACAGATATATGTATAACTGCTGCTTATCAACATGAATTAACAGATTTCACTCATATGGTCTTTCATAGCTTCTTTCATGTCTTTGGCAGGTTGTACTGCTGTGGCCTCACCGTGCTGAGCTGTGAAAGTATTGGGGAAGCTCTGAAGAGTGAAACGAGCACTCTGTTAGAACTCAATTTGAGCAACAACAGCTTGAAAGATGCTGGGTTTAAAATCATCTGCGAAGGCATGTATGCGTGGTGTTGTCTCCAAAAACTCAAGTAAGCATGACCTGATTACACACTGACTGAAACAAAGAGACGTTAAAAATCCTGGCAAAGATTTATTTTTAATCCATTTATTATCGATGAATATTTGGCCTAACACATTATTCATGTTTGTGGTATTTCTCCTCAGTGTTTCACGATGTGGAATCACCGGTGCCGGTTGTCGCTACCTGGCAAAGGTCCTCTGTTCAATCTCGCAGCTCACCGATGGCTGGATGGGAGTTGGCGAGTGGCAGGCGGTGGAGCTGATAGACCTGGACCTCAGCATGAACCACATTGGAGACAAAGGAGTGAAAGAAATTTCACCCGGCCTAATGAATCCTTTGAGCCACCTGAAAACTCTGAAGTGAATCTTTTTTTTTTTTAACCAGACTTCATAATGACAGCGTGGGCTCAGTTTGATTGAAAGAAAAGCTTGCTGTAACATAGCTTTTTGCTTCCTTTCAGCCTGAGTTACTGCAGTCTGACTGACAGCTGCTGTGCAGAGCTCGCCTCTGGACTGATGTCAAAGGCGAACATTCTCAGCGAGCTCGACCTGTCTCACAACAACCTTCAAGATAAGGGAGTGAAGAAACTCTGCATCGGACTCCAAAGCCCGCAGTGCAAACTTGAGAAGCTGTCGTAAGTTATTAAACTTTTATACTATGTTTAAAAAAACAACAACAAAAAAACCCTCTTTCTAATAAAGTTAAATGAGTCAACACATGGGCTGTATCTGCAGTGGCACATTAGATCAGTGGTTCTCAAACTTTTCACAGTGAGTACCACTTCATAAAATATATGGCTGTTGAAGTACCACCCTTATGACGGACATTAAAGTACAGTAGTATAGGCCTGTTTAACACCACATACAGTTTACACGAGACAGTTTTATTTCTTATATGAATGTTATTTATTTTAAGTGATAATAATAACAACTGTACTGCAATAAAACATTCACAGCAGGTGGGATATCCGCTCTTTAAATAATGACCTGATGAATCCTGCTTCCAGGTCCAAACTACTCTGCATTTATTAAGGCTGTTGTGTATTTAATATGTTTTAATGCTTTGTATGTTGTTATATTTAATCTCAACAAGCCCCTAAAAACAGTCAGTGATCACTGTCGGCCTCTCTCAGTTTTTATTACCACTCTTCATTTTAAAGCTCAGTTTTTAAACCCTTACGATTATCTCAGTTGTTCTCCTGACTGAAGTTTGGTCCGTTTACAGCATCCTGCCATGCAACTGCATGCAATAAGTGAATCTTTTACCCATTTAACCATGTAAAGCAGGGGTGGGGGAACTCTAGGCCTCGAGGGCCGGTGTCCTGCAGGTTCTAGATGTGTCCAACACAGCTGATTTAAATGGCTAAATTACCTCCTCAACCTGTCTTGAGGGCTGTATCCCAATTCAAGGTCTGCAGCCTTAAAGTACGCAGCCTTAACGGTCCACAAGGGCCGCGTACTCAAAGACCGCTAAGGCCGGAAGTGCGAGGCTTGTGAAATGGGACGGTCTAGCCTCCGTTGCGCTGCCCAGGTTGCCCAGCAACCATGATACTAACAGCTGGAAACGTGTCATACAGCATTGTTTGACAGAAATGAAGGAGAAAATCTTTTGTTCATTTGTTTGTTTGTTTCTACATGAGCTTTGATCATTCTCTGTAAGATTAAGCTCAGCTATTGAACGGCGTATATTTTAAAGTAAAGGCTTTAAAACCAAGTTAGTACAAACGTCACTAATGTCACATAACTTTGCCGACACGTGGCCAACAGTAATGTTTTAATGTTCTTCGTTATTAAACATTTGCACATAAATAAGTGACATAATATTCAGTACTTACTTAAAGTTTACTCTTCGGGCGCCCCTCATCCTCCGTTTGTTTTCCGGCAAAATTATCCACACCCACCGCCGCGCCATGAAGTCTACACCGCCACATCCTTAAAATTCAGGGAAATGAAGGACGCATTTGAGGGCCGCATTTCAAGCAGCCTTCGAATTGGGACAGCCTTCATCGCGTCGCTGTGACGTAATCGGCCTTAAAATGCAGCCTTTAAGGCTGCAGACCCTGAATTGGGATACAGCCGAAGTTCTCCGGAGGCCTGGTAATCATTTGAGTCAGGTGTGTTGACCCAGGGTGAGATCTAAAACCTGCAGGACACCGGCCCTTGAGGCCTGGAGTTCCCCACCCCTGGTGTAATGTGAAGCAATTTTGTTCCTCGACTAATGAAAGTTTCCCTCTTGAAATTTTGCATAGTTCTTTTATAAATTTGTACTTTTTTTCTCAAATGATTTTTTTTTGTCTTTTTGTGGCTTTAACCTTCAGATGATATTACCCCACTCCACTCTCCACAAATGGGCGAGACCTTAAATACTTCCACACATATGTGCTGCTAAGTTAGTGTTTTTGTAGCACAGTCGACTGTGAGCCCAGTAATGCACCCAGATGTTCAGATCTGTATTTATAACAAAACATGGTGACAAGTTGAAATATAAGTCAAGTAGAATTTGCAGCTCCTCTTAATTCAAAAGACGTGCACTGGAGAGACTGTGTGTCACCGTCTCCATGAGATAAAGAGTAACAAATTTTTTGATTTGCCCTTGAATTTATGCAGTTATTGCTCAAATGACAAAAGTGATAACAAACATGTCCTGTTAATGTTTGAACACAAAGTACTCGCCCAAGTTATTTGTTAATAACCAAATGATGCACCTGAGTCGAGCTCGGGTAAATGCATGCGCATGTTTGTTTGCAGACCCACACTGTCGGGGTAGACTGAGCTGTTCTGTATTTCTGTTTCTGTTCAGACTGAGGACCTGTGGCCTGACCTCGAGGAGTGTTCAGTTCCTGACCTCAGCCCTGAAGTTAAACCCTTTCTATCTGACAGAGCTGCATCTGGTGGGCAACAGGCTCGAGGACTCTGAAATCAGAGCACTCGTGGAGCTAACGAAGAACCACAAATACGCACTCAGGACAATAGAGTGAGTACCAAAGATCTGAAAAATGCTCAGATAAGAGCAGGTGGGTTTCTGCTTTTGCCTTGTTGGATGGTTATTCACAACCAAGAAAAACGGATAATATATAATATATATACACTGATAGTTTCTACTTTTATTTAGTTGTAAAACGTGAGACCTCAGATGGTACTGTGCAAAAGAAAAATTGTGAGATTTTTAAAACCTGGGCATTATTGTTCCATCTCTTTGGGTCTGTTATTAAAAAAACACAGAAATGTTTGTTTTCATTCAACGTTGAGCAAGAATGCTGTAATTTAACCAACAGCCCTGAAACAGTGGGAGTGTAATGGCTTAAAGCAACGCTCCACATTAAAGTTGTTGTTATTTTCCCCACTGATGGGCTCCAATTATAAGTCTCTCTCTGAGGTATCACATGATTGCATTAAAGCAGTGTAAACATTAGGTAGTACTCACATTCACGGCTTCAACACTGATTTTCTTGAATATGGTGGATTACACTGAGCACATGCGACAGATCCCAGAGTCTTTCACATCTGTCAGGTGTTCAGGGTGAATCTGAATCTGTGAAGAGAACAGGGCACCAGCGGTTTCTGCTTCCCGGCTGGACTGACTGATGTCCCTGAAGTTTAACTCACTTTGGGTTACATTGTGATGACTAAATGTTTCCTGTTAATCATCACCCCCAAAATAGGAAAATAAGACCCAGAACTGTCCTTCAGTATATTTCTATCCTTATCTTTTCACTATTCATAACAAATTTCACTCCCTTTATTTCAAGCATTCATGTGCCTTTTTTGTTATCTTATCTTCCAGCGTCTCAGTGGACTGAAGAAGAAGTGACACAAATGGCTCTGTCTCCTTATTTGCGCAGAAACTGGATGGCTACCACATAATTCTGTTGAGTTTGAGTTTCTGACTTAGAAATAGTGTAAAAATACCAAATGTGCTTTAAAAGACTCTCTAAATGTTTAATTTTCCATTATTACCTCTTTGTATATAATGTTTTTTTAACCAAGTACTTTATTTCTGGGCCATAGAAGAATTGCCTCACGTCTTGGTTACGGTGACCATATTCCAACAAATGAAACGTTGCTAATGCCGAGAGGCATGTGGTATGTGAAGGACAAAGTTATTTCACGTGAATGTGACATTTGTAGCCAAGTAAAAACAAGCTAACATTTTTATATACGATATTGTTCATAATTTACTACATTCTCATTTTTTTCACTGTAATATTGAAATTGTTGAACTGTTCGTTCTGTCAGCTGGTGCAACCAGCGTTACAAGGTACTTCACATAAGTTATAAACACTGACACATTACAAAATGTGGTAAAATGAGAGAAATGGATTAAATTAAAGCTAAACAGAGTGATAATAAAACACTCGGATGACATTAAAAGTTGTCACAAAACACTCTGAGAATCATCTTCCATCGCTTTAATCAGTTAGTTATTTATGAGAGTTTCTATCATATTCTGCCCAAACTGTAGCTGGTGACTTTTAATTTTCCACCTTGGGTGTAATATGTTTACCTGCAGGAGAGCCATGGGACAGCTTTCACTGCCTTTTTTCACAGCTGTTCAAAAACAGAGATTTTGGATGCCTATTAATGTGGAGCATTTTCTCAATATTTGGCACGGTGTCCTGGTCACCCCAGTCACACCCACTGTTTTCATATCCATGCAGTTTTATTTGTTTCATTCCTCTTGAATGTGATGCATCAGCAGAACTGACCTCATCTCTGTAAACCGCACACAATAAATGCCTCTATTTTTGAGCCAAGCAGTGCGGTGTGCCAGTTCATTTGTTCTGTTGCAGCAGAGCGCCATCTAGCGGCTCATTGTTTCACAGAGTGACGCGTGTGACGCCACCTGACACAGCAGCTCTGTGTTTGTGTCGGTGTCGGTGCATCACATCGGGCAGCATCTCCAGTTTCACGGCAGTCCAGTGAGCGCGCCCCGCGGCTGAAGGTAGGGTAGGCTTTGGGATGTTTTTCAGGGTGTTTTCCAGCGCAAAAAGCTGCGCTCTTTTCCTGCATCCTTCACTAATCCTCCGCAGATGGATGGGGATTTCATGTGTGTTCTGTGTGTGATGGTTGTTATGTAATTGCATCACACTGACAGTGAGGCTTGAATGTTGTTTGGCTTCCATGTCACGGTAATTTGATAAAGGAGAGAGGTACCAAAAAGTACAGAGGGGCGTGGGGGGGGCTGGGTAGGCCCGGATGGCGCAGTTTCAGCGCACAGACATTGCTCCCCAACGGCCACACCATCATCTTCATCAGCAACATCGCGCTGCCACAGCTAAATAGTGCTGTGTAATAACTGTGTGACTCCTGGGACATGCGGGCGTCTCTAGTGCAGGTCTGCAGCGTCATGACCACCGCCTGGCCGTTGCGGCAGTGTCGCACAGAAATGTCCTGCAATGACACGTTTTTACGTCAGATCTGATGAGCTGGATGAGATTTGTAAGATTGGGGGGCTTCATTTTGAAGTGCACGAGTCTTGAGTGTATGGGCTGCTGTGCTCTGATGTTAGCTCTGTTTACTGTGTATTTTGGCAAATACCAACATTTTCCTTTCATAGCTTGTTAAACGAACAGAACAGTAAATGCAGTATTTACAACTTACCCCTCCCAGACTCATATATATTTAAATAACCACCGGTTTATGCAGTAGAATAAAAGTTCAGGTTCAGTCCAACAGTTTTTTTTTTTGTTTTTTTTTTGGTAGTTCATTTGTTGTCTATTTGACTATAATAACCTTGGTTTAGTCTGCAATCTTCTAATCTGCTGAATTGCCCATGCGCAAGACACTTCCTTAGCTTGTGAGGGAGTAGTGCAGGTGTTGCTAATCAGACTCACTGTTAGCTAACTAAATTTTGTTTAGCCTCAGAAAACAAAAGGTAAGGTGATGGTTGGAGCTAGTGTATTTTTTTGTTTTATGTATATATTTCTAATTGTTAATTTGGATATGTCTTTGTTTAAATTTCAATGTAAACTTTCAAAATACCAGCGGGAAATCCCGTTAGCTTGTTGTTAGCTCGTAGGGCGGGTAATTTTGTCATAATACAAGCAAACTAATATGAGCTTTACTTTTAGCAGGCTTGTTACTATTAAATTAACTTATTTTATTATGTAATTAACTCCTGCATTCTATATTTATATGCCAGTCTGAGCCTTGGTGTGAAATAGTACAAATGTGTTTTGTTTTTTTAATATAAAACCTAATGTGCTATGCTGTAAATAAACTAGGCTTTTAATACATAAATAAAGGCTTGGAAAGAAAATGTTTTCAAGTTTAACAGGTACACTAAATTAATTATTAAGTCTCCCATATTTATTAAGTACAGTGTAAAAAGTATATAAAATCCCTCTTAAGCATTTAGTGGGGCGCACCAGTATTTTATAGGCCACCATTAAATGTGATATTAATGTTAGATCCGTTGTTATTGTATATTAATATCATACTAATATTTAATATTCAAGACCTGTAACAGTCCTAATAGTAGTTTAAACCACTTGGTACGAAAAAGGGACCCAATTGATAAGGTCACGTGACAGGAGAAAATGTAAATGAATTGAGAATATTGCCAAAAAAGTGTAATTGTTGAAAATAAATCTGAACTGAAAAAAAAAATACCCGACAATTTGTACTTTAACAGTTCACTTAAACTGCAATTTGGTTTTTACCAGAATTAATTCATTAAATAGTTAATGTATGAGTCAATTACTGTGCCTTGTTTTAGTGGATGTTTTGTTAAAAATAGTACCAGGTTATATTTTCTTCTTGCTACACAGAAGAAATGGGGAGGAAAAGAATGACAAATGCATAAATATATTAGAGAGTCTAGTCTATTTTAAAAATAAAAGACTGTGCACATTTCCACTGTTGGTGATTTTTGGGGTTTTCTCTGTATTACTGTAGGACCTTTTCCTCACAATATGAAGCGCCTTGAGGCTACTTTTGTTGTTTTGGTGCTATATAAATAAAACTGAATTGAAATTGAATTGACCCAAATGCTTCACTTTTGAAATACTCCTAGTGTGCAAAGAATGGTGTATATTTGAAGTTAGACTACAGTACAGTATTTGTGGCCATAGGAGAGCAGGTGAGGTGCATTTCCTGGACATGCCTTCATAGCACCAGGGTAAGGACAGATTAAAGCAGAAAGGCTTGTCGGAGGGGGGTAAACCTACATTTGAGAAGCAGTTCTTGTTTATATACAATAAAATCCATAAGTATTTGAACAGTGGCACAGTTTTATAATTTGCCCTCCAAACATCAACGCAGTGCACTGATCTGGCTTTTTCCAGTTCCGATACAGATGCCCACAGCCAAGGTATCTGCTTAATCCAATACCTGTTTTGCATTAATAATCTGTAATCCTCCCTGTGAGGACTCATTTGTTTATATGTGAGATAAAATCAGGCTTGATATAAACAGCTTCCATAACTCTGTAAATGAAAAGTAAAAAGTTAATGGATCCAAGAATATAAATTTGTTGAATTTATTAGCAAAGTAATAAATGATAACAAGCTCGGTATGAACACCATCAAATATAAATAATGTGTTGGAGTTATTCATCCAACTTATTTGCATTAGACTTATTTTGGTTACAGTGAGTCATTAGGCTGCTGCAGGTTGATGTCAGGTACAGTCACATTGGTATCTCCTTTTTTCTCCTCACACACACATTATGTGTGAAGTAGGGCTGTTTGATATAGCGATATATATCAGATGATGATATGAAAATGTCAATCGTTGCATATATTACGCTTTCGTTTGTTTCTTGGTGTTGCAAAATAAACTGTTTATGACAATATTTTTTCATTGTTTTGATGGTCACTGTAGAATTTCTTAAAGTTCTCTCTTTTTCCTATATTTAATATAACCACACTACGGACGGAGAAGCGGCTGTTTTTATGCGTTAACAACGACGGTAAAACCATTGCGTGGCTCCGTCGTCCGCTTGTTTATTTTCTACATAACCCTTTCACAATAAAGCTGAAGATCCTGTTGAGATTTTTTCAAAATAAACTGAATCACATGAAGGAGTACGCAGAGTGTTTACGGATGAGAAGCAAAAAAGAGCCGTCAGGTGCTAAAAAATAAACCTTAGAATCAAACGTTAGAACAGGCTTTTCCCCGCAGCACGCTGTGTAATAAATAGTCACAAAGAAAATGTCTAAAAATGTATAGTTTCATGCATCGGTCTAAACACTTGACTCCAGGTACACGACCAGCTAAAAAAAAAGAAAAACTTCACGCAAATCGAGCTGCCCGAGATTCACAGAATTTACAGAAAATGTAAAATTTTTGTGCTATATACCGTTGTCGGGACGATAAATGTCTTATATTGGGATATGAGATTTTGGTCATATCGCACAGCCCTTGTGTGAAGCTGTCCAAAGAGCTGAAGTGAAAGATTATTTAATCAGGCTGAGGACAACACATTATACTACAAAGCCATTTGGATCCAAATATCAGTTCAGGGTATATCAAGCAATCAAGATGTGACTGAAGTGGAGATTTTGAACTTTGATTCAAGCGGTTTAATGCAAACTTTGGAATTGCAGCCATGTTTAGGTTGTCTGGCCAACTCAGTATTGGTCTGACTCAAAAAATAAACCTATCAGAGAGAAGGGACTTTAGGAGTGGCCATATCAATCGTCAACAATGTTGATTGGCCAATTTCATTTTAATGGGATCTGTCACCTCCTTTATGAGGCTCAAATATGTTTTAAAGCTCTGCTGATAAATTCATTTTTCTGACACCTGGCTTAAATGAGAGACAATTTTCAGGCTGTTTAATTTTTCAGATTTTAATTTCAGTTAAGTGTTTGGCTTCCAGAGTTAAAACAAAGAAATCAAGATAAAAATTCTAATTGTGTCTTTGCATTACTTTTGCTGTTCCCTTTATGGAGATGACCCAAGTCTGTATCCGTTTCTTGTCTTGTCGTCAGAGTGAGCAGCGATGGGGAAGGAGAAGCTCCACATCAACATTGTGGTAATTGGACATGTTGACTCAGGCAAGTCCACCACCACCGGCCACCTGATCTATAAGTGTGGTGGCATTGACAAGAGGACAATTGAAAAGTTTGAGAAGGAAGCTGCAGAGGTATGGCTCATGTTGTTCTTACTTCAAAAAAAGATCATTTTGAAGATTTTCTGCCATTTAACTCCTGTTTCCGGTCCATTTGTCTCCTACTCTGGATAATATTCTCATCTTTTTATTACAAGTCCACAAAAAATATTCGGTCATCAGTCTTATTGATTTACCTTTTACACCTTGTAGATGGGAAAGGGTTCCTTCAAATATGCCTGGGTGCTGGACAAGCTGAAAGCTGAGCGTGAACGTGGCATCACCATCGACATTTCTCTTTGGAAGTTCGAGACCAGCAAGTACTACGTCACCATCATTGATGCTCCAGGGCACAGGGACTTTATCAAGAACATGATCACTGGGACCTCACAGGTACAGTTCAGTGGACTTCTTAAGTGCTCGTGTTAAATGCCATTTCTAAGTTTTTCCTCTGCAGATCTTTCAGTGAGGAAAAACTCCAACATCTTTGATCTCAGCTGGTGATGACATTCCTTGTTCTTGAGCTCACAGAGAGATCATAGTTTAGTTTAGTTTCACTTTATTTAAGACACACACAGGTCCATAGCAAATAAAATAGATGCAAAAAAAACCAGTAGAAATTTTAAAACAAATTCCACAGTGTCACACAATTATATAGAAACTAAAACAACAACTGTTCCATAACTTTGAATAACACCTAACTGAGTTTAGTGCAGGGTCAGTCAACAACAAATAACAGCAACAAACTTTATTTATATAGCACATTTAAAAACCAGTGGTGTACCAAAGTGCTTAACATGCAAGATGAAGTAACAGGGAAGGATGAGGGCTATGGCAAGGTACCAAAACGTGCTAGCAGGTTGAATGGCATTAAAACACACGAAGGCAAAAGAATTGCATATATAAGCATAAAAGAAGGCTAAGTGTAGAGGATAAAACAGTCAAAAAAAAAAGTAAAAATGAATTAAAACCCGAAGATAAGAATAAGCGTTAAGCTAACTATCAAGCAAGCGTTAACTGGTAGAAAAGGCGAGGCTAAATAAGTGGGTTTTTAACCGCGATTTGAAGGAATGGATGGAATCAGACTCGCGTATAGCGATGGGGAGGTTATTCCATAAATCGGGTGCAGCCAAGGCAAACGCGCGGTCACCTCTAGTCTTCAGCCGAGATCTCGGCAGTAGCAAGAGTGACTGGGAAGATGATCTTAATGCTCTAGTAGGGGTGTATGATCTAAGTAGCTCAATGAGGTAGCTTGGCGCTATATTGTTAATAATTCGGAAGGTAAGCAGCAGGATTTTGAATTGAATGCGATACTTAACGGGAAGCCAATGCAGATCAGCAAGGACAGGGGTGATAGAGACACGCCGCCCACTACCAGTAAGGAGACGAGCAGCTGCGTTCTGAACAATTTGGAGTCTATGGAGGAGAGGAGAGTTAAGACCGAAGTAAAGTGAGCTGCAATAATCCAACCTAGATGTCACAAAGGCGTGGATAAGCTTTCCAAGGTCCCTATGTGGAACATAATGTCTGGCTTTGCTAATAAGACGCAATTGATGGAAACAAGATTTAACAACAGAAGACACTTGTTTATCGAGAGATACGATTATACTGTTTGTGTAGTCCTTTACCCTACACATACTGTGCAGATTGAGACGATGACCACCATCATCAGCTTCTGTCCTAAATGCTTGGAATGGACTACTCCCAAGCATGGGACGAGATCCTCTCTAGAATCGCAGGTACAAGAAGGGTAATTGAACTGAGTGAGGTGTTTCTCCATTAACCCAAAGGCGAATGGAATCTCAGAAGGATTCAAAAACGTGGGAAAGACTGTAGTTAGTAGCATTAGAATAAGTAGAAGAGTATAACATGAGAGAAATGGTTGATGGAGAAACTTAAGGTGGAAAGACGTTTTCACATCTGTCTCCCTCCCCTCAGGCTGACTGTGCTGTGTTGATTGTGGCGGCGGGCGTGGGCGAATTTGAAGCTGGCATCTCAAAGAACGGGCAGACACGTGAGCACGCCCTCCTCGCCTACACCCTGGGAGTAAAACAGCTCATTGTGGGCATCAACAAGATGGATTCCACTGAGCCCAACTACAGCCAGAAGCGCTATGAGGAGATTGTGAAGGAAGTCAGCACTTACATCAAGAAGATTGGCTACAACCCTGACACCGTGGCTTTCGTGCCCATTTCTGGCTGGAATGGGGACAACATGCTGGAGCCCAGCCCTAACGTGAGTCTGCCATGAGACCAGCTATGACTGTTTGAAGATTTGTCTGAGACTAGCAGGGAGTTACACATCTATAATAATATAAGGTTTTATAACTATTAAAGAATGAGCTTTTGGGTAAAAATACTCCAACATGCTTACAGGTCTAATGCCTGCTAGTTAGCGCCTCATTCCTTCTTCAGCTTTGGCAAATGGCTTCTGGGTGTAAAATTCTAGCTCAGAATTTATCTGGTGTTAACATTCACATCTTATCACTCCTTCTTGCTAAGCAACAGACATGTGGGCTTCTCTCCCTTCACAGATGACCTGGTTCAAGGGCTGGAAGATCAACCGTAAAGATGGAAGCGCCTCAGGCACCACACTGCTCGAGGCTCTGGACGCCATCCAACCTCCAACGCGTCCGACCGATAAGCCCCTCCGCCTGCCTCTGCAGGACGTGTACAAGATTGGAGGTGAGGCTGTAAGGATGAAATGTGTTGTGAAGTTTGGCTGAAGTGTTGGTTGTTCCAGAATATGTATGAAAATAGGAATGAGATCACCTTGTGATAAAAACAGCTGAGCTGAATGAGGTCTGAAGAAATTCCCTTTGGTTCATTCTGTCCTAAATGCTGAGGCTTAGAAGTATAAGACTTTAATCCATGCAGATCCTCCACACAGCTGTAAAGTTGTTAACCTGCCTCTCCTCCAGGCATCGGTACTGTACCCGTGGGTCGAGTGGAGACCGGCATCCTAAAACCTGGCATGGTGGTGACCTTTGCCCCCGTCAATGTGACCACTGAGGTGAAATCTGTGGAGATGCACCACGAGGCCCTAACTGAGGCACTGCCCGGTGACAACGTGGGCTTCAACGTCAAGAACGTGTCTGTGAAGGATATTCGCCGTGGCAACGTGGCTGGAGACAGCAGGAACGACCCGCCACAGGAGGCAGCTGGCTTCACTTCTCAGGTGTGCTGTCAGTAGTGTGAAATGCACATCCTTCCTTCTGTTCCTCTCCAGGTTTACAAATAATATCTGTGTCTGCTGCCCTGCAGGTGATTATCCTGAACCACCCTGGTCAGATCAGTGCTGGATATGCCCCCGTGCTGGACTGCCACACTGCACACATTGCGTGCAAGTTTGCTGAGCTGAAGGAAAAGATTGACCGTCGCTCTGGTAAGAAGCTCGAGGACAACCCCAAGTCCCTGAAGTCTGGAGATGCCGCCATCGTTGATATGATCCCCGGGAAGCCCATGTGTGTGGAGAGCTTCTCTGAGTACCCGCCGCTCGGTAGGTTTTTTTTTTATCCTGAAACTGGATTTTGTGGATCAAAATTTTAGCTTTATTTGACTGTGAATTATCCAAACTTAAGTCTCACTGACAGTAAGAAATTAGTTTTCAATTCAAACTAAAACCAAAAATATTGGTGATGCCTGTAGAACAACATGTACTGAAGGCTTTGTCCCCACTGCAGATGCCTGGGTTCGATTCCAGCTCAAATAATCTCTCTATTCACCCCACAGTTATCTGTCACTGTCTAATAAAGGTGAAAAGGACAGAAATATATCTTAAACTGCCAAATTTATTATTTGCATAAATTCAATGGATATTCTAAACTTGATCATATAGGTGAATATTAAAAAAAATATAAAAAAATAATAATTTTTAATTATTTTTTGGAGAAAAGCAGCACTCTCGATAGCTTCCTGTCTATCCAGCAGCACAGAAAGAAAGGGTGGGGGCACAGGTGACCATATACCACATGGTCAAAGTGCTGTATCTTCTCTCTCTCCACCTTCTAGTCTGTCTTCACTGCTTTATTTAATCAGTGAACATAAATGGACAGTTATGGACAGCTGAAGTTAAACAATTTTAAAATCATAAAATTTGCCCGTTAGGGAGAACACAACTTCTGAATCAGAGGATCGTCTGTCATGCGTGACATTTTTCTAGCAGACGAATAAAACAATTTAAAAAAATGCTAAATATCCCTGGATTCCTGTTAATATACTTAGGTCACCTCCTCTCTGTATGTTAATGCACATTTTTTACCAATAATTCCTCCTCAGGGCGCTTTGCTGTCCGTGACATGCGTCAGACGGTGGCGGTGGGCGTCATCAAAGGCGTGGAAAAGAAAGCTGCCACGAGTGGTAAGATCACCAAATCGGCACAGAAGGCGCAGAAGGCCAAATGAACGTTGTGCTGGGCTGCTGCCCCAAACGCTCACCATGGCCGAAGACACACCCCGCCCCTTCTGCACTCCATAGTCAGCGTCTGGTCTATTATCACAATGCATCGCAAAAGCAGACGAAGGAAAAAAACTAACCAAAACGCTGTTAGTGCTCGTCTTATGTAGGTTTTATTGCAGCAGAACACAATAGGTTTGCGTTACAGTTCTCTGCCTGTTGAAGTTAATGATTCAGCTTCTCGTGGATCTAGACGACAATCGTAGTGACGAGGCAGACGCGTTCTTTTGTCAGCTCTTCGTTCATGTAAGCTCTGTGTTGTAGCTTTAACAAAAAGATAAACTTGTTAGCCTGAGGTAGATTAGCTTCTTGCATGTTTGCACCTTAGAGAAACTCTCCGTGCCTCGCACTTTGCTCAACTTAAACTCCCTCCAAGTAGCTCTGATAAATGTTACTGTTAAGTTCACCTTAACCGCTGTTATTTGTGATTCTACGTTCATACAAGTAAAGGTGTTTAAACATTATCTCTCTCTGCTCCTCATTTCATTCAAATCAAAACCACCAAAAAACATCTGTAGAATTTCCTTTATTGATGAATGAGAATAAAAGTTTGCTTGCATTTACATTACAGGCTTCATAAATCTGAGATTATTACTAGTGTGTAAATATGTGAACATAATTTAAATAAATTAAAATGACACACAGACAGAATGGTAACATGTCAAAGGTCCATTTTTAGCTCCATAGCAAAATCTCTGAATATAAAAACTAAAATGCCTCAAGTAAGGACCTAATGAGAGGAAATAAAGACAGTGCAATCATCTCTGTGTGGAGGAACCTAATGCACCTTTCAGAAACTAAATAAACTCAAAGCTCAATATGTACCATACAAGCAAGGCACCGGTATACTGGATGTACTGCACATTTTGTAGACTTCATATCAGAGCTGGGCTCATTGATTTTAAACTCAAGTGATGGCATAGCATTCATTATCACTTCTAGATAGGTTTGCATATGGCAGTCTCTTCATGCAAAGGAGATTAAAATCCATTCTTCAAAGCAAACTAAACTTCCTCAAACTTTTCTGGTTTTTGGTAAGGGGTATCTGCAGAATTTATTCAGGTGCTTTATGTCATGCATCTATAGATCAGTCCATGTTCTACCCTACTATTTAGCCTGTCTGTGTCACACAGGCAGGGACACTCAGATCCACAATCGTAGGTGAGGGTAGAAATGTAGATCGACCAGATGGGCAGTTTTTACCTGTGATAGCCAGAGGTGGACCAATCACCGGGTTCCAAAACTGATCTGCATCTAGCTGTACTGTAATAGTTTTCCCAAGTACCAGAAAAACCTACATAACTGTATCAAATGCATCTAATTCTCTAACATGCAACAAGGAGGTTTGACATTGCTTTTCTTGTTTTAATGTCAATACTCAGCGACTATACATTCTGTAGCCAGGAAGCAAAAATAATCCCCACATCACAGAGTATAGAAAAAAAGCAAACATTGACCATGATTTTAAATAAGAGTTTAAAAATCTTCCCTCATGTAAGAACAGGCCGGGAGAAAAGCCAGATACAAGAAAAACTCGTACGTCTAAACATTTCCTTCAGTGTTTCTGAACCAAAACAAAGTGCTTTGCCAGGTCACACACCTGTTCTGACATTAAGCAATTCTCTTAAACCAGGTAATGACATTTGAGATGTGCTGCGATTGGCAGGGAAACCAACCGGTCGGTGCATAATTGATGTGAAGTAACAGCCGCTGCTTGTAACCTCTGTTGACATCCTCACTGGCTGCTGGTGGGAATGGGCATTCTTCTCTGTACACGTGTGCATACAGCAAACTTGCATGCATGCCTTTGAAACATGATTTTAAGAGTTCAGGGGTTTTCCGGCCACCCATCAAAGAGACCAACATTTTTTAACATGGGGTTTAATTTATCCAAGGAAATGGCCAGAAATAACAATTTGTGTTGGCTCTTCATGCTTGGTCGACCCCAAAGACTCATTCTGACCAGAAAAATAACTCCCTGAGCCAATAGCAGGGAACTCAACCTCAAACACAACTGGGCATTTGAAAGAAGGTAACAAATAGATGGTGAGCTATGACCTCGGGCTCAGGATTGGTGGTGACAAAAAAGTGATCGTCTGCCAAAAAAATGATTGCCTGTATTTAAACTACTGTAAATCACTTGTTAGCCTATAATATATAAAACATGTATCAAATGTGTCCCTCATGAATGATATCAAGTCATCTTGTGCTACAACAGCATTCCTGCCACAAGGTAGAAGCTGCAGAGTTTTTGGCGTTTATTTATGTAGGGCTGCACGGTGCCGTGCTGGTTAACACTGTTGCCTCAGACAGATCAACTCCACAATCTGGCCAGGACCTTTCTGTGTGGTGTTTGCATTTTCTCCCTATGTTTGTGTGGGTTCTCAGGCTTCCTCCCACAGTCCACAGACATGCACTTTGTGGGGTTAGGTTAATTGGTCATTCTAAATTGCCCATAGGTGGGAATGGTTGTCTGTCCCTATACGGTAGCCCTGCGACAGACTGGCGACCTGTCCAGGGCATATCCTGCCTCTCGCCTATGGTAGACGACACAGGCCAGAGTCCCACCCCGTAACCCTGGTAAGGATAAGTGGAAGCGAATAGATGCATATATATCCTTTTTTTTCCAGTTAACAAATCTCATTGATATCAAAAATGTCTTTAAGAGTGATCTGGTCAAGAGCGCAGCACTAGTTGAAACAAATACAACTTATGCGACGTTTTAAGTGACCAACATGGTCACAAAGACACTTGCAAAACTGGTCATTTTGTTATTTTATGTAAAGCTCCTTTTTAAAATCCTGTTCAAGTCTATTAATCAATATAAATAAAGACATTACAAATAAAACACACACTGAAACATCAGGAATCACTTTTTGGCAGACTATCACTTTGTTGTTGTAACGCCAGCTCCTGGGCTGATCCCACAAATAGCAAGGAGAGAGGGCGGGGCATGGAAACAAGAATATACAAATATGTAGGGCAGGAAACATTTGTAGTCCAATGGCTTGAAGAGGGTGTTGTGAGGTGTGGTTCCACTCCCCAACTTACGATAAAATACACACTTAAATATACCTGTTGTGTTTGGAAAAAGCCCAAAGTACACAAAAGTTGGGCTTTGGGATAAAGCATATCTTTTCTTCCCGCTGAACCTCTGAGTAGCAGCTTATGATTGTACAAGTTTCAAAATAAGACACCAAAAGAATCTGAGTTTAAGTGAACAAAGACTATATAAGATGGAGGTAGCCACTCTGCTTTCACCTATCAGTTACTCATTTCCTGCTATGAAGCATTTTTGGGGTTCCCATCTTGGTGTTTTGAAAGCAGAGGTGGAGCTGATGGTGAAACTGAGGGACACTTAATGCCCATATGTTCACCCTGTAAACCTGCTTTATGTCCTGCACAGTAATAGGGATCACGATTCACAAAATGAACAATATTTTACTTGAAACTAGTGATTTTCACTATGAACTCATCGAGGAAGTGAGCAGCAGGGACATTTCTTTCTCAGTTTAAACAACAGGGCTTTCTTTTGGAACCAAGGGAGTGTCCCCCTGCTGGCCATCAGAAAGAATGCAGGTTTAAGGCACTTCTGCATTGACTTCACTTTTCAGATCTAGAAGCTACGTCCATCTCTTATATACAGTCAGTGATTGTGGTTGAACAGTCCAAAAATATCATTTTACCTTGATGGAAAACATAAGGGATAAAGAACCATGGTGCTCAGAGAATCTAACTGTACTTATACTAACATAACAATACTTGATAACATCATTATGCTCCAATACATCAGTGTATATATTTTTTCTTTTTTGGGGGGGATCTACAAGCACAAACAGGAGCCCATTTGTTCATTTTAATTACTGACACTTGGTTGCCCAATCAAATCTCTGAATGCAACTGGCCCCTCCCCTACCTTCCCTGTGTGTCCTTGCACCTTGTAAAACAGAGATCCAAAATTGTGTGGAGGACAACAACCTAAGACCACAAGAAATTTGTTGTTCTTGCTGTAAAGACGGAAAAAAAACATGCATGAAAATGTAAATCGTATTGCCTGTATTCACATTACACTGGTATATTCCTTTTTAATAGAGTTCTTTTTAAAGGTTTGATTGAAACTAAAATAATTTAAATTCTGTCCTTTGAATGTATTGCTTTAGTTTCATAAAATTTACCCTCTTAACTTCAGATCCCGATTATGGTTAAAGTTGGGTCTTATTTTAGCCACAAGGCCAAATTTCCAGAAACAAAGACGACGTTACATCTCAGAATTAAGTCTTGTTCATTTGCGCATTACAGTTTTTCTATAAAAAGATTTTCCATTTTCCAAACAGGTGAAAATATTCAAAAATGGGTTGGATGCTAAGAAACCGAAACCTAAGATATGTCATCAATGACCTTGTGAATCTTAAGAGGTTAAAGATGGGAAAGAAAGAATGCATCTGGCAGTAGTGATGTAACATCATTTCAGTGTGGAAACGTCTTGTTTGATGGGAGACACACAAAATGTGGCTTTTATACACTGAACATGGCCATTCTCAGAGAGGGTTTCAATAAGTGTTAGGAGCCCATGGCCTCAACTGCAAACTGTACCTTTCAAATCTCTGTACCTCTTTACAATAAGCATGCACTTCATGCTGTATGTCAAGGTCTCATATCAACCCAAGTTTAACAGCGGAGGTTTTTGGGTGTCTCTGTTGTCGTTTCTCAGGCTCTTATCTCAGATTTGTCAATCACACTTTAAAACAAAACTCATGCAATGATATGTCATATGGTCAGCCTGTATGAAAATACTGTGATTCTTATCAAATGGATCAACATGAATATAAACAGAAGAAGACCCCATGTAATATTCCCACCCACCCACTTCCCTCCAAAAAGGATAAAAACCGTCTTTTTGAGGTGAGATTGGTGTGCCTTCCCGACATGTAGCTGGGTCTATTTTAGCCGTACGTGTGGCATGTTCAGCAACTCGTTGCTGCCAGTAGAGGGCAAGGATGCGTGACCGCTGGCCAGACTGCGGTTTGAGCCCTGGGTCCCTGCTCCGGCTCTGCCGCCTGTCCTCAGGAGTTCTGAGGAGTAAGTCGGAGTCTCGGCAGACCCCTGTGACAAGAAGTCAAGTCCCTGCGTCTCAATGTCTCTATCACTGATAAAGAGGTCCTCCTCACCCCACCCACCTCCACTCCTCCTGCCTGTACCGCCTCCTCCTCCCCCAGGATCTTGGCTACAGCTATGGAAGCCAATGGGGGAGTCACTGCTTGTACTGGGGCTTGGAGATGACAGGCTGTGGCCGTGATGGGTGGGGGCTACTTGCTTCAGATCCTGCACTGACATGGACTTGCCCAATCCTCGGTCCATCTCGTTGGACCCAGAGCAGCAGCCCAGCGCTGGTGGCACCAGGGGCTCCAGCTCCAAGCTCATTTGTCTCCTCCAGGATCTCTCCTCCTTTGTGCTAAGCCTGCTGTTGCTGTTCCCTTGGAGCTGCTGCCCCAATCTGTTGAGCCCCAACCCAAGGCCAAGGTCCTTCCTGACAATGCTGTCCTCCATCTGTGTCCCAAGACCTCCACAAAAGTCCTCTATGTCAGGGGATACCTCTATGGAGGCTGTTCGCACTAAAGTGCCTGGGCCGTGACTTCGGCTGGGAGGGGGTGGAGGTGGAAGCCTTGCCAGAAGAGGAAACCCACCATCTCTTACTCCTCTGTCCCCTGAACTGCTGACACTGTTCGGGGTGAGGATGGGTGGAGAACTACCCATAGCCTCATCAGTGCCACTTTCAGGTGTGGTGGCCTGAGCCTGGGGATGGTGGTGGTGGTGGTGATGGTGATGATGATGTGGCAGGGGCGATGGGCTGAAAGAGGATGATGCGAGGCCAGAGGGAGGCGTGGAAGAAGGGGCATTGAGATTCAGGTTGAGCTCGTTGGGGGGCCCCAGGATGAGATGGAGTCCTCCCTGCGAGAGATGAGAACTGGTGGAGGAGCGAGTGACGAAGCCGCTGGTGGGCGGCGCTCCACTGCTGCTGACCTGGGTTGAGCAGGACATGTCCTTGCTGAAGACAGAGGAGTGGTAGTCTGAAGTCTGTTCCAGCTCGAAGAGGGGAAGAGAGGAAAGCGTGAGGGCCGAAGACGAGCCTTTACGCAGAACCTGACGGTAAATGTCGAGCAGGGAGTCCAGCTTCGACTCAATCGACTGGACCTGTGAGCAGAGAAGAGGAATAAAGGAGTGATCTACTGCCACATCTGGCAGAATGTACAGATCCTCTAAGTGTTGATTTGAATGCTTAAGAATCAGGTCTGGGGGCTCATAGCTACCTCAACAGCATCTTGCTTTCTACCAGATGTTTGTTTTAAGTTTTAGGATTCATATGCATTTGCCACTTTCAACTTGTGCACCTGAAAAAAATCAATTTGCTGTAAAGAGTAAAATGTGATTCAGGGCCGTCTTAATAAGGTTTTGAATTCTACCCATTGTGACAAATACCAAAATAAAATGATCAGTAAGATGTTTCAGTCTTATAAACAGTTTGGAGATGAATGTGATTAGCTGAGTTAGTCTAATGTTGCGTAAAAACTGGAAGCGGGACAGAGCCAGCTAATCGTTTCCCTCAGCTTTTCAGTTTTATGCTGATCTTGTTTTGATACCTGCCTTTTCTCACTCTGAATACCAACAAGTTCATTTCCTGTAACTTTAGGAAACGTAAACGCAGTCGAGATGGATCACATTTTACTGTATTTAGCTGGTTTGCTGTCGATGGACTGGCACTTACGTAGCGCTGTTCTAGTCTTATTGACCAGAAACACTGGGGGCATTTTGGGGTACGTAATGAGGACCGGAGGCAGCAAACACTGAAGCTCCAATTAGCAAAAACCCTGATCCTCTCAACCTCCTGAAATTTTAAGAACAAAACCCAGAGGACGGACCTGTCGCTCCACCTTACAGACGCGACCCAGCATGCTCATGTCCTCCAGTATATCGCCATCAGAGAGCAGCTTGTCTCGAATCTTCTTATCCAGAGGAATTTGGCCCTTCCCAAGGATTTGGTCCACCCTGAAATGCACAGAAATACAAGCAAACACAATAAGATATTAATTTTAAAATGTACAAAGGAGGACTACAAAAGGAAGGAAAATTAGAACCGTTTATCTAAAGTAAACCTTTCCCCGAATAAAACAAATCCAAACACGAGAGATTATTCTTCCTCACTGGACTTCACACTTCCAAACATTACCAACCAGATTACATTTTACCAATTAACAATACAACTTTTTATTTCAGACTCTAAACATTAGAGTCTTATATTTTGGTTTACACATGACTATATTAATGTCTAAATGCTAAATCCAGTCAGGCTCTGTGGGATCTGGTTAATAAAGTCTGTTTGTGTTAAAGCTGACAGAGAGCACAGAAAAACTGAGCCAAGATCATGCAATCACGAGTTCACCAAAAGGAAGAAGAAAAAGTCAGGTGTGGACACCCTGTATGTCAGCACTAAATCATGCTAGAAGAAAAGGGGATCGAGAACTACACAGGGAAGTTAGATCTGGATTCTAAAACTGTATTTTTACAGGAGGAAGCGAGAAGAGTTACGACACTCGTTCATTGTAAATCAGTCCAATTTCAAATAAAAAATGTAATTCAGGATAAGATGGGCAGGAACCAAATGATTCACGCTCCTCTTGTATATGAAACATGCAGATCAAATGTAGATGATCTGGGGATTGTAATTGTGGACTGGATCCAAATATAGACAAGACCAGCCTCCATGTAACATTTTAAACATTTTACTAAAAAACAACAACAACATTTTGCGTAAATTTAAGGACTGTTACAGCTTTCTCTATTCTAATATTACAGATGTTTTTCATATATTACAGTGAGGTCATGGCAGGTTGAAGTCATTTGTGGCTGGAGCTTGCTGACCTGTGTTAGACTCTACTCGTGACTACGAGATGTGGTTAAAAAAAAAGAAGCATGTTGACAGGCCCTCCACCCTTTGCAAGTCGGATTGGCTCATCTGCAGCAACAGAGTGCACACAGCATCAGCAGGGGGCAGTGTTGCAACAGCAATGACAGGTGAAACCTTCTGGTGTGTGATTGGAGTGTGTCTAAAACATGTTAGCATCACATTGCAAACTCCTTTCCCAGAACAGAAGTCAATTTACTTAAGAGATCTGTTAGTGGCTGGTTAGTAGCAGATATCATACCCAGGACGGGTTTGTGTGTGGGAGCAGAGTGTGGCTCGAAGCTCAGTTAATTCAGGCTTTAGCTCGTCAACCAGGGGCCTCATTTATCAAATCATCAGAGGAAAAAAGCTCCAAACTTACACATTTTTAAAACCTGCAGACAACTTGGATTTATCATGCATATAAAGGCACAGCTGTGCACAGCTGTGGTGACAAATCCTGAACTTTCAACCCCTTAAAAGCCTCGGGTGGCACATGTGGAACAAGAAGTGAAGGTAAAGGCAACAAAACAACACTGGCAGCAATGTAAAGGTCCTGATTAACAAAGACAAGCAAATCTATCAGTTTTATGGAGGACTGGAAGGAGTAGTACTGTACTGCACTATGTGTCAACTCAAGCTGATTTAGGCTTCATCTGTCCCCTTCCTGACAAACCTGCCAGTCTCTTAGGACACACACAGCATGCTTCAGGGGCTTACATCATTGTTAAATGGTAAACTGAAATCCTTTGAGTTTGGGATTTATAGAGCTGTGTTTGTAATTGTTCTTCAATGTGAAAACTGTACACATAAAAATAGTTTAATGTCCTGGTGAGCAGTGAAAACAAGGTTCATTCAGAAAAGTTTCCAAGCAGTGCTACTAAGTGAATTTTGGATCAAGAGGGACTTTGCCTGTCCAAAATCAGAAGTGAGATGTTGGCACAGCTGAAGTATAGTATTATGTACTCGTCAGCCACTCAACACCATCTACAAAGGAGGTCCCCGCAGTCCTTAGACATGCACGCTGCACACCATCCATTTCTCTATTTCATCTCTGGTGAGCCAGGCTCAGCAACTGCCGGTTTCTATGGATCAGTTGATCCAGACCTAACTATATGCTTTGTCAAAGGGAAAGTTTTAAGCCTAATCTTAAAAGTAGAATCCAAACTGGGAGCTTCCACAGAAGAGGGGCCTGAAAGCTGAAGGGTCTCCCTCCCATTCTACTTTTAAATACTCTAGGAACATCAAGTCAGCCTGCAGTCTGAGAGGGAAGTGCTCTAATGGGTTTATATGGTACTATAAGGTCATTAAAATAAGATGGGCCCTTTTAAATTTGATTCTGGATTTAACAGGAAGCCAATGAAGGGAAGCCAATATGGGGGGAAATATGCTCTCTCTCTTTCTAGCAAAAAATGAACTCAACAGTTATACTAATTGTCCCGAGTGCATGTTTTGTAAACCTCATTGCCATCACTTCTCCATGAAGGGGCGGTCAGGTATGCTGGACTAACGAATGGTTGATAAATGAGGCCGCACTTTATGTTTTCCTTCACGTTTCTGACAACAAACCAGCTCCTGAATTGTGCGACTGAGGAGTGAACTGAACCCATGTGACATGCGAATGACAGAGTAGGTGGGTAGATTGAGTAAGTCGGGGGAATTCTGACCCCTGGGTGGAGTTCTTCCTCCCCTGGCTGTAATAGACAGACAGGGAGGGGGAGGAAAAGGCCTTGGCTCGGCTGCTCAGGGGCTGTGGGCCTACTATCATGTCCAGCCTGGAGAGAAGCAAACACAGGTACAAACATGCAAAAACACAAACTGCAAAAAGAAAAAAACAGCGTGAGATAAACCCATGCATGTATAAGGAATGCATACACACATGCAGATCTTTTGCAGTACAATGTCCGTCCTACCTGGTCTGCAGGCTCTTGATGCGGCACAGCATGTCCAGGTGACCGGCAGAGTACTGTTCGATCACGTCCTTCACATCATACGGACGCAGCGTCTCCTTAAACTTCTTCTTGGCTACATGAAACTTCATGATCCTGCATGAACAGCACAGAAGTTCATAAATTCACCAGAAGGGGGAGCTGTGGTCCAGCCGTGACACTGCCAGCCTGAGCTAATGTAAACAAATTAAAGCCTGTATTTATTTTGATAGTGCTTAATGGTGCTTTTAATGTGTCGACCTGTTTGTTCACAGCATTTCAAACGCTCAGAACAACCACTTTCTCAGAAAAAAAGGCAGATTTTAGCTGCATGTGTATGTGGATGGAAACACCTGTGGAGCACTGAGGCTGAATTCAAGGGAACGTGGCTGAATGTGGAGAGTCAAAGGGGTCGGAAACAATGAAAACATCCTGGATTATATTGTCACAGCCTTCCGATATACAGTTTTGGTCCATGTGAATGCTTCAAAATATCAAAAATATTTAATAAGATAAAACAGGGGGTCCTGATGATGTAGTTTACATGTACATACCACTGAGCCTTCTGACACGAAATGTGATGCATATAAAAATGTACAAGTGACAAGTTATGAGGTGAATGGCACCTCATCTGCTATTGTCAGATTTAACTCAAAGAACATTTTTGCTGCAGCTGCAAATCTCATTTAGTGACTTCCTGAATTTGCCGTACCCCCGACTTACCTTCACATCTCTGTGCTGTCATGTGGTTTCAGAATGTACCTCAGAATGTGAGACTGTTGTGAGTGAGTGCATACACAAAACTCTACTATGGGCTTGAACATTAGTTTTCCTTTGGGTGCGTTCTGCGTAAGGAAGCTCGTTAGCTTGCAGGTGCCATGGAAGTGAGCACGTCTGTTTAGCTTCTTGGCCCCTCAGTGGCCTCGAGTTTGGCACGTAGGACATTTGATTAGTGAATTTCCACTTTTCTTTGCACAATAACTGAAGCATATTTAATGAAGCAATGCAAAAAAAATTCCTTTATACTGTAAATATTTTCAGAATACAAGCCTTTGAAGTGCACTGATGTGTATCTGCTGTATTTCCAGCATTTTTGGTCCTACATAATTTTGTAAAAACAGCAGGTACCTACGTTAAAGTTGTAGCCTTTAGTGAAGGCTATAGTGACTGATGTGGCTGCGTCACTATTTTCACACCTGTCTGTGTCCACAAAGTGATGCGTGACAGCCAGTTCACTTTATATGTGGAAGCTGGATAAAGGGATGAGGTGAACCACTGATGTTTATTATTGTTTTTTGATAAAACTGAAAGTCTGTCGATGCTCATAAAGTAAAAACTAAAAGAAAAACCAACATGAGGTGTCTTGTTAAGGAGCTCGTTCACCACATGGAGCCACAGAAGCTTCAGCATTATAGTCTTAGTTATTATATATTTAATAATTCAAACACTGAGCTGCTTTTAACTTTTATTCAACTCCTGCTGGTCGGGAACGTATGATGACCTTGCATCTAACAGGCTCTTTAGTTCTTTCAGGACACGAAAGACATGAAGACGTGTCTACTCTTGTTTCCTTGTGACACGATCACCTTACACAGCTTTTAATCCTCCCACTAACCATATTTCCTGATGATCCAAAAATAAACTAACAGAAATAAAAACCATCCGGTCACTTTAATCCCCTGAGCTCAATCAGAAGACGGCGGGGGGTTGGCCGCAATCAGGGTTAGTTTGCCTGCAGCCTGGGTCACGGAAAACTGCAGCAGAAGTTAGACTGAAAGAGGAAGTCTCATTTCCTCTGTCTCACCTGACGGCTCGGATGACAGACTTGACCGAGGGCTGCAAGTCCTCCACCGAGATGTCGCAGTGACAGCCCTTCTCATCAAAACCGTCCTCCGCTGTAATGTTGGAGTCTGCTGTTTGGAAGAGAGGCGCAGAAAAGGAGGATTATTTATTTCTGTGATAGCGATGAAGTCACTTTATGCCAATGAGGACATTTTGCATCCACACAAACAACAGATTGCAGTGAGCCGTGTTAGTCTTACTGCTCAAACACACTAACATGCAGTCGCAGAAACTTCAAGTCATGGTTTGCTTTACAAATCACAGTCAAGATGGGTCTGAAAAGAAATGTTCCACCAACTGCAGTTCCTCTAATGGCCACTTGAGGTTGGCTCAAAAAGCGAGTCAGTCCCTCTAGACTCCCGTGAATACATGAATAATAACTATACAATGGGCACACTTTTTTATGATGCATCCATTTGCACATTGGTGGAGCCTAAAATTGGGGCGGTTCAGTTTTGATTGACAGGTACAAATACATATTTGAAATGTGAAGATCATGTGGTCTGTCTTATCATGGCTAGCTCATGATTTTAGGTTGTGGTTATGTAGATTGATGGTGCTGTTAGGTTAACAAACTAATGCAGTTGTAAAATGAATTAACCTCCAAAAATCAAACTGACTGTGAGGTTGCAGACCAAGAAAAGATCCACTTCTTTGTAACAGACACTTTCAAGCCAGACTGAAGAATGCCAAGGACAATCTGGAGAAAGGTTATGCATTCTGAAAGTGCGTCCTTTGTTCATATGAGACAAAACTAGAGCTCTTTGGCCACAGAAACGCTGCTTATGTTCGGAGAAAGAAGGGAGAAGCAGACAACTCAAAGAACACCGTCTGCACAGGGAAACACGATGATGGGAACCACTGCTTTAGTGCATCTGGAACTCGGGATCTCATCAAGGTTGAAGGAATTGTGACGAAAGAAGGATATGTGAAGAAGAAAGCCTCGAGCAATCAGCAGACAAAACCAGATCTGGGTAATGGCTTTGTCTTCCAATATGACAACAACTTCTCTGTATCTATGAAGCGCCTTGAGGCGACTTTTGTTGTGATTTGGCGCTATATAAATAAAATTGAATTGAACTTCAAATTTGCATCACTCCTGCTGAAGAACATCTGACGAATCTTTTGACCCTGGTAGTTTTTGTAGTTTTGGACACTTCCAGCTGTTTTTAGACGGAAACTCTAAACAAAACCTGCTCATCACCAGGTCACTGTTTCAGAATAAGTTACCACCTCGATGTAACAGGTAAAAAGTGACTCAAGACTCATAAGAGACTAAACCCGGACTTTAAGCTCAACACAGCTTACTAACCCATTGACCTTCACTTTGTAGTTACACGCCTCTGTTGGGCCGTGGGGATTCCTGTGAGCTGGTGGAAAATCTGGAGTCTAAATAGTTTAAAGCACAGATCAAAGCTGTCCAAAATCCAGAGATTCACCTTAGTGTCATGTGGGAATAAAGCATTAAAGGTTTAGAAAGACTTCATTTTGATTTTCCAAATGGAGCTGGAACCCTGAGCACCCTGAGGAGGTAAGCACAGGGTTAATGCCGTTGATGTGTTCTGTTGAACTAAACACTGTAGATGACCTCAGGAAAGGATCGATTACTCCACAGTATGTGGGTTTTGTCAGACCTGCTGCTGATGAAAAACAGTGCTGATTAATGATTTGCTCCATTAAAAACTTTCCACTAAAATAATTCCTGGTTTCATTTCTAATTAAGCCAGAATGGAAGGGAGATGTTTCCCATCCTCTAATGTCTCACTTAGCCAACATGTCAGCGATCAGACGCAGCGTGGCTAACCAGCCAACCAGTTTGGTTTTGGCTAGCTTGGCTAATGATTCCTCTCCACCAGCAGGCCTCAGCCAGCTGGACGGCTCTGACACCCCATATGGCTCCTGGAGCTCACCACCCCCACCTTCCATCTATCCATCAGTCCGCCCACAACCACCAACTGGCCGTTACCCAGGAGGACTCGCCAGGCCGGCACTGCTAGGCCAAAGAAAGGGAGCACAGCAGCCATCAGCATTCCTCCACTCCGCTGCGTCATTAGTGAACCAAACCAGTTCTGATGAGCTGGATCGAGAGTCAGTTAAATACGAGCAGTGAGGTTGGGGCAGTTGTGCTTATTTTTATATCTCAGGAACACCTTTCTTTAAATGTGGCACTCAAGGAAGAGCAAGAGCAGCTGTTTGGAGAGGTTACTCACTTCCTGTTAATCCCACACGACTGAAACTGGCCGATTTTGACCATGACAACACACAATGAGCAGCGGTGAATGTAGCCTAATGGCTAAAATAAGTTATTAGACCTGCTCTGAACAAAAAAAGACATTGAGACATTTCAAAATTTAAATGGAAAAAATTCTAACATCTTTTTTTTTTCCCCTCACAGGAAAAGCAGTTTTGTCCAGTACTATTTATATAACGCCAAAACACAACAACGGGCACCTCAAGTTAAAGACTCCATGATAATAGAGAGAAGATGATGAAACCAAGAAGGCCGTCTTCAGTTTTGGTACGGTAATATGTTACTTAGCATTTATAAGCCACCACTAAAAAGCCAGCATGGTGGAGGCCAGAAGCCAGACTCTAAAACAGGTGATTTTGCTTTGTTAATAATCCACACTGATATAAAATACCGGCAGTGAAAGCAGAATGGCACACGCACCATCAGTGGTGGAGCGGGACTGACTCTTGAGGCGGAGCGACGGTCTGAACCGCGTGCGGTCGTTGAAGCTCCAGCTCTTCTGAACCTTGGCGGGACTGGTGCCCTCTGTGCCAGCGTCAGCCACCGGAGAGCGCCTGTCGTTCACTGATGACGTCTGCCTATTCTTGATGCTCTGACCTCGGGGGCTCGCCATCCTCACCCGCTCCTTAAAACTCAACTTCTGGCTGAAATTAGTGATGAAGAGTAGTACAGAGGGAGATTGGAGCAAGAAGGGGAAAGAAGAAGGAAGTGAAGTGGGGTGGAAATGACAAAGAGGTAAACATGTTTGAGCGATAAATGATTTTCGTGATGGCAAAAAGTTATCCTGGAAAAGTGTTCCTTCATAAACTGCTGAACATGGCAGCCATCCATTTAGTATAAGGGCTGCAGGACAGGATGGAGACAGACCAGCATGCATTGCAGCAGATGCTTTAGACAAAATGCAAGCTTTGGTTAGATATGAAGCTTCAGCTGTGTGATGATGCTTGTGGTTTGTTCCTGCAAGTGTGCACAGTATGCCGTCTTGTGTGACCAATTAGTTTACACATCATTAAAAGAGCCAGCGGGTGTCGCACAGTTATATTAAATGTATCGCATGTTTTTATATAAAAGTGTGAGTTTATGGATGAAAATTCATAAGAATTACCTGCAGAGTGTGAACAGGCAGGACCATGAGGTGTGGAGATAATTAGCAAGTGACAGAATCTGTGTTTATGCAGAATGACAGCATGCAAAGCCGTTCGCAGGCATCAGCCGTGCATCATTTACACGCCTCAGAGGATTAAACAGAAGTCTGTGTTCTTCTTATTGTCACCAAATCAGTGGATTTTGGTCATGAATGTGTTGATTCGTCTCAGTAAATTCTTACTCTTAAACTCAATAGTCTGAGAAAGTCAACAGGATGGCTAATGATTTCATTAAGACGTTATCAGCCAACGAGTGCATCTGCATAATCCTCCTTTCTAATAACTTGTAAAATGAACGTCATGATCTCACTTGTTAGTCTCAACGTGACTTGACACTAATGACTGAGCCCGTGAAGTCATCAGGAAAATGTTGCATGCTAGGTTCTGATTCTAAGCTAACGTTAGCTAGTGTTGCTCACTGCTGACTGTGCCGAGTGGCAGTGAGACACACAGTGAGGCACTGAGGCCCTCGAGACTGTACAGACTCTGACTTATATCCCTTGTTAGAAATCAGAGCACATGATGTAAGAAGTAACTGAGAGAGTCTCATAGCTGTTAGGTGGCTAGCAATAAGAAGCAATGCTTCTCACCGGTGGAGGGGATGGCACCTGAGATGTCTGTGTGGGTTCTGGTGAGTGAAGCGCGGTTTATCGTTTAGGTGGAATACAAGGAGGTGAGTGAAGAAGAAAATGTTGACGGTGCATCACACACACACACACACACACACACACACACACACACGGTAATTTCAATCTCACTACATCCAGAGAAAAAGCTAATTAGTTATTTCAGAGGAGCTGCTGCTGAGAACGAAACCTGGCACAGACTAATGATCTGACAGTTAAAAACCAAAATCACAACAGGCACAAATAGCGCATTGCTCAGGCAAATATCAAACAAAAGGCAGATAGTGTGTTACTATGAAGGCGACTGATGTCTCCCTGCAGGGTTTTCTGGCTCTGCTCTCTCTGAGGCTGCACAGCCTCCTACAGATACCCATGCACCAAGAATTAGTCAGCATTCCCAAAGAAAAACTTCATGTCACGGGGAGCAGAGATGCTGTGTACCTATGTTTCCGAGCAGTACACCTCCTCAGTAGCTTCTGTTTATTACTATGATTTTTACTAAAAACCAAGGGGAGATAGACACACGGTGATGTGTTACATGAGGCAGAAACAGATGAGAGAAAATCTTTCTGTCTTAAACCCTCGTGCATCTAAACACCACTTTCTTAGTGTAAGCTCTGCAGAATAACTGAGTGATGAACCTTTGCAGGACTGTATGCATGAAGTCTAGGAAGTACAAAGTAATACGTTTACCGCTGGAGTTTCAATTTGTCGACCACTGACATTTAGAAGCAGCAGAACGGAGGCAAATTGAGCTTAGTAGAGAAAATGAACATCTACAGGACTGTCTGAAAAAGGCTGCAATTTGGTGAGTCACACAGTTCATGCCGATATCCCTCATTTAACTATGTGAATTCAGCTGGGCCATGGCAACAAGTGCCTGAATCACCAGTGAGCGGAAAGGGAGCTTTACACAGTCGTGTGGGTTTACTGAAGGTATAAACATGCAAATCCATTTTTGTTTCCCATGTAATGTTTTGGTTTCCTCACTGCCTTTTCTCATATATACTGATTCTGTTAATAAAGCAAGGCAGCTCTGCACTGACTGCACAGTGTGGCGTTTAATCCCTCCTCTCTAGCTCTGCAGTAGAGACATAAATAGAGTTGGGGGTTTTGCAGAACCTCCATCACCTTTTCTACATTGTGGTGTATTTCATAAACCAGGTTCAAAGGGAAAGAGTAATATGAAAAAGAAAGAAAGCACGCCTGCCTTCAGTTCGCAGCGGTGGTTTGCAGACAAACATTTACTCAGTGTTTCGTAACTGCAAACACAACATATTACATCACACAGCCTCCACTGCCCTGCACACTGCCCTCCCCAAATGAGTCTATAAATGCATTAGCTAAAAGAGAAACATCAGGAGCACTGATTTCATTACAAAATTAAGCAATATTAGGACATTATCACACAGAATAACATTTGTAATAAGTGTGTAATAGATACCTCAGGCAAGAGGATATTTTAAAGCATGAGAAAAATGGTGTGTGTGTGTTTTTGCCTGTGTGTGTAGTGAACGTGGTGTGTAAATGATTTTATTTTTTCTCTTTTGGAGAGAAAAAGCAATAAAAAGAAAAAACAGCACCAAACAGAAAGTCAAAACAGTGAGTCATACAGAGTGCTTGTGTAAAAGTGGCTGCTTTTCCAGGCAACACATCATCACCCTATGGCCTTCAGCTCCTGTTAGGGCACCTGTTCTGTCTGGGTGACCATGCAGGTCGCACAGAAGTGTGGCGGAAAGAGCCCTCAAAGACGGCCGGCCATTGTTTGAACATAATGATGCAGATCACGAATGTATTAACAGAAATTAAATGCTTTGTACCTTCTACTGAATTTAAGTGAGTGATAAAAATAAAAGCTGCACCACATTTGTGATGTCATGCAACATCAGATACATCCGGTGTAGCTAAGTTGTCCTAAAGGCGATGACACCTTTGATTTCGCGACGTCATTAGAATAGAAAGTAAATATGGGCGTGGCCATGGGGAATCACTAATGAGTGAGCTGCAAAGTGCAGATGAAGGTTGAAAAAGAAGTGCCACAATAACATCCGTTCCTCTAACAACCGGTGTCCAAGAAGTCCGGCTGTACAGCAGAAATAAACACATTTATAGCCTGATACCTAAAACCATTTCGGCCTCTATAGATTGATTCCCCCTTCATAACATTTTTGAGGTGTATCTTATAGCCGTCATTCATCTTTGATCTACAGGCAGGAGTTAGAAACTCTAAAATCTAAAGCTGACTTTTCAAGGTAATCTAAAAAGTCAAGTAATTACAAACATTTGACTAAAAACAAGAAGAAAAAGCAATGAAAATAAAATTCAGGCACTCAGTTATTTTCAGGTAAATTTCCCAAGTGGTCACACGTGGTACTGCGCCATATCAGCTTTGTTGATACATTCTCTGATTTGACGCCCAGCCCTATTTTCAAGTCATGGACTTACAACACTACGTAACACAGCGAAGGTCAAACAGTCACAAACCTTGTGGTCGACTCTCCCTGCTCCTTCCTGCAGCAGACAGATCAGAAAAGGAAAGATATTTGAGAACACATCTTTTCATAAAACTTCAGTAATAGTACAGTGCTTATATCATAATACTGGTGCTTTTGCAAGTTTTAGCCCATTTATTAGAAATCTCATATGTTGTATTAAAGAGAGTTTAACTAATATTTTCCACTTTGTCTTGCATCAATTTTTGTATGGTAAGTTATGTAATCTACCACAGTGAACAGTCTTTTTTGGTCAAAGTTACAATGTTATTGCAAGGTAATACAGTGCATCATTTTTTATTTTGCAGCTTGGTCTATTCCAAGACCAAGGAATATTGGGTATCTAACCCATTATTACAGGACGTTCATTTTCTGCACAACCACAGTGAGAGCCTGGTTCAGACTGCCGGAAATAACTTGGACCCGGGCACAGTGGAAGCTGCCCTCTGCCAGGTTGCCCTTGGTCATTAATACTGGTCATAACCTTCTAGAATTTCTAGGCAAAGCCAAGGGGGCAGGGTTTAGAGTTCAGAGTTCAGAGTTCAGGGTTTAGAGTTCAGATGAGGTTCCTTCAAAGGGTGGCAAGACTCTGGATGGAGCATGAGGAGCTCAGTAAGTCAGGAAGGACTCTGCTTAGAGCTGCTTCTCCATCACATGAACAGGAGCCAGCTAGAGTGGTTCAGGTATCTAACCAGGACATATCCTGGCACCTCCTAGGTGAGGATGAGGTTAGTCCAACTAGCAGGAGATCCTGGAGCAGATAAGTGTCAAAGTTTTTGTGAAGTGGATGCATTATTCCACATAATAACATGAACTCGTTTGGCTTAATGAAAACCAAGAAACCAGTTTATAAAGCACACCCTGACGTGTACTGGACAGTGAACCTGCTGGATGCTCTTCATGTTGGGTAATGCAGGTTGTGCCTCATATACTTAGCACCGAGGCTTTTCCAGGCAGCTGATTTCTATGTTTACTTTTGCTTTGCTTTGCAAACCTTTTCAGCGTGTAAAGTTAGCGCGGCCTCAGCAGTGGTGTTAACGGCAAATGAGAATTCTTCTTTAACGGCAACATCATAAATGCAAAGTTTATGTCCACAGTGATGAATGACACACTCAGCATGTTTAAAAACTCATTTACTCTCCAGTTGAAGTCGTGATGATGTGAGCTTTAGGAATTCATTAAAATACAAGTTATATATGATTTATAACCGAGGAGCTAAAACCTGCAAACGCACCAATGTGTTCAGCATGATAGGGAGATTTCTGCATCACAAGCTTTGCCAGCAGCTGTTTCTTTCACAAGTGCAGAGGATTTGAAGGCCGCAACACATCGATCAATAAGAGGCCTGATGGTGGAAGCTTTAACAAACAGCAGACTCACTACAAACATGCAGGTTCATGCACACTAAAGCAGCAGCAGCAGCGAGAGAAGAAAGTGACTTAAGGACTGCATGTTTCACACATTACTCCTTTAAATAAAGTAATCATAAAGCTAGAACTGTACATTATATGTAACCATCTGCAATGCATTTATTGTATACATTGCAGATAGCTGTCCCAATATTTCCAGGCTCCACAGATGGCTTTCAAAAGCACATAGGAGGGGTGGAAAACAAACCCCAATCACTGGGTGTTTGCAGGGTGTTTAGGATGGATACCAAAAAATGCACAAATCATAAAATTTTAAAAATGTTCTCTAACCAAAGAAGAAAAGCTCCCCATTTCTATAATTCAAGGTGCATAACTAGTTCAAGTATTAACATTTAGCAGCTTGGTTAGATGCCTGAATTATATCACAGAACTGTGGATAATTTTAAACAGAGTATTTAAATGTAAGTGCATAAAACTCATAAATGCCAATACTAAAACATGAGGGGAGGCGAGCTTTTAAGGGCAGCTTTTCTGCTTTTATCATGTGCTGTTTGGGACGATACCAGTCATTTCCCACAGCATTCTAAAATGTGTAGTAACAGTACGTGGGATTATAGCAGTCATGCAGCGTATGTTGAGGTCTTTTATTCTGAAAGGAACAGGAAGAAGCTCTTTTTAGATATACATAGAGCAAAGCAGGTTTTGGTACAGACTGGGCAGCTTCATGAATAAAGTGCTCGTCTTAGGTCATTTTAAAAAATAGAATTTGCTGGCTGGAGTAGACACGGTATGATTTATGAAATAATAAATCAGAGGCAGGGATGTTTCTGAAACTTTCTTAGTCATAAAAATAATTCAGGAAGTGCATAGTTAAATCTTCTTTTACCTCACAGGGTATGAAACACAAAACTTCAGGAGCTTCTTTTCCAGCACATGTTCAAATTCTGATCTAGTCCCAACAAACTAAACATGAAGTCCATGATGTTTGTGTGGGACAACATGGGTGATGAGATTAATGCTAAAATGCAGATTGAATTTTTTTTGACATAGCCAATTTAAGAAAAGGAACACAGACACACTATGCAGCTTGCAGTTTTTGAACTTAATTCCATTTTCCCAACTTTTATAAGCAGAAGTAGAAGCTAAAGTTTGTTTTTATGCTGTTATGCGACAGGTATGTCAGCTGCTGCCGTGCCTGGAAATTATCTTTGAGTTCCAGCATCCTTGAGTCAGCACATCTGTTGGTGAGATGTGTTTACGTTTGTGAACTGGAGCCAATAAAAATGTGGGACAGTGCCTCAATATGTGGGGACACGAATAGAAATAATGTGTGGTCCCATTTAAAGTGTGACACCTTAAGACAGAAACCAGGTGAGGCGCAAACATGGAACCTCTGAATTGGCCTTCAAGCTGTTTCTGAAAGGAGAACTTTCATGTCATGACTTGTTTTGAGCAGACGCGCATCTCACATGGTGATATGAGCATTTAAAGTTTACCCAGAATGCACTTTTTGAAGTGAATTCTCTGGGGCGTCTGTTCCTCTACACTGCAGACATTAAAGTTGTGTTATTGAATACGATCTGAAACGCTAGGATGTATCACGAGATACTGAAGCTCAGAGATGGTTATAGAAACGGTGTCAAACTCCAGGCCTCAAGGGTCGGTGTCCTGCAGGTTTTAGATCTCACCCTGGGTCAGCAGACCTGAATCAAATGATTAGTTCATTAGCAGGACTCTGGAGAACTTCAAGACAGGCTTAGGAGGTAATTTATCCATTTAAATGAGTTGTGTTGGATCAAGGACACATCTAAAACCTGCAGGACACCGGCCCTCGAGGCCTGGAGTTCCCCACCCCTGTTGTTGTAGAGAAAAACAAATCTTACTTAAATAAAACCTTGATTGTGGATTGTGACACTCGTGGTGATTTGGTTGCGGTTTTTAACAGAGATTAAATCTGATTTTCAGTCCTGAAGGTTTCATGTGAATATAATAAATACTGACACTTAAAAGGCCTTTAATTTAAAACCATCCGCTTTGTACTTTGAGGGCTGTAAAATTTGAAAATATTCGCACTATGAAGGTAAAATTACGTATGGTTTTATTATAAATACCAACTTTCCTGTCATTGACAGTAATATGAAGAACCACTTGATGGAAGTTGACGGTTTGATGGCACTGGGGGAAATTTCTCAACTCTTTCCGCATCCCTCATCATTTTCTGTAAAAAAGCTGCACTACAGCTAAAGCTTGACACACTGGCAGACTGAAATAGGTGCGTCCCTCTAAATCACTCTGGGCCCTGGGCTTTTGAGAAGATGAGGGCTTTGAGTTCAAAAAGCCCGATTGGCTGATTGAAGCCACAATTGGAGTCATAAATAGACGTGCTATGAAAGGGTGACGGCTAAAATTGCTGCCTCGGTCCCTCAAAGCAACGAAAGTTCCTGGCCCGTTGAGCACTCAGCACACAGACGGAGACATTTATAGAGAAGCAGATGAAGGAGTCAGCTTTTTTTTACATTAATGGAGCCTGGAAATTGTCTGTCATTTATAAATTAAAATTCTAAAATCACTTCTTCTATAAATTTTCAATAAAGAGAAAAAAAGCAGATACGTAAAACGACAGGACAGAGCAGGAAAAGTGAATAATCCAAAGAGGATCTAAATTAACTTTAAATTTGCAAAGTTGAAGTGCAGGAAAGGAATGTGGCACAGACACCAAATACAGACACCAGCTGCCATAGTTGTACCTACTTTGTAGGGCTGCAGGTATGCAACGCCTTCAAGTGAGGCTTCCAGGTAGCAATGGAAACCGAGTTCTCATCAGCCGCATAACTACGCCAAACACACTGCATGCAGAATACACAAAAAAAATAGGTGGAAGGGAAAAATTAAAAGACCCCCCTCCCAGAAAAAAACGATAAACAGACAGAAAAAAAGTAAAAAAACAAAAGAAAAACAAGGCCCCAGAGGGAGTCAGGAGAAGAGGAGAAAAGAAAGTAAAAAAAGAGCTGATTAGTGAAAACTAAAACACGGATGTGTCACACGTCTGGGGTCGGCCGGCGTTCAGGCATGGATACATGCCTGTGGATAGGCAGGAGGCTCTCATAGTGCCGCCACGTGGCGTCCAGGTAGGGCCTGGTGCTGTCGGTGGAGTAATAACGCCACGCAGCCTGGTACAACATGGGGATGCACAGGATGAAGAGGAGGAGGAGGAGATGGGAACATATGATGGACAAAAGGAAAAGGAAGCATGTGGGGAAATATACGAGGAGGACAATGTGAGGTCAGCACCAGTGAAAGTCAGGATGAAACTAAAGGTGAGTGAAGATCAGGTAGCAGGACGGAGGGGATCGTTGGTGTTTCTGTGCTTTATACCATAGACTGTATATAAAAGACAGACATACAGTGGGAGGAGTTTTCTCTGCAACTTAGCTCTTAATTTAACATCGCCGTGGTTCCTCAGACCCCAAAAAATAAACAAAAACAAAACAACCATCCCCCCAAAAAACCCTGCCAGGCTTTCGGATTGTTTCAGACAATAAGCTCAGTAGGAAGGAAATGTTTTTGACACATTTAAACAATTGCTTTAATCCAAACTGGATTTCATCTGAAAGCTGATGACGAGTCCCAGGTATTTAACCCAGGATTGTCACGTTGGAGTTCGTTCCGGACATGTTGGCCTTGTTTGCGAGTTGTTGTCCCACCCTATCATCATGTCGTTTGTTAAGGTCATATAGGACGAGGACTGAATGTTGTTAGATCGTCTGGAACGGGACCTCAGGACCGAATCATAAGTGGCAGATAGTTGGAGTTGTCGGACACCACTTCAGTTCAGTGGACAGAGATGCTGTCAGCCACCTACAACACTGACTCCTCATCAGCTTTAGAAACTGAAGAAGCCTTTGGAACGTCAAGAGATCATCTAGATTAGATGAGCTGAACAGACATTTTGAAGCGCAAATAAAGTCACAAGAAATGAACTACTAACGTTGGGTTATTAATGAACTACACTGTGGTCTCATGAGTTTAACGTTGAATTTCTAATCCGGTTTCGTGGAAGTTCTTAAAAATAATCATTACCTCCATTCGTTTGTGTGTCTGGACATGGATTTAACAGGTTTTTTTCTCCTTGTCATGAATCTTCCTTGGGCAGTGGTAGTTAGCACAGCTGCCTCACAGCAAAAAGGTCCTGAGTTCAATTCCACCATCATGCCGGGGTCTGTCACACCTATAGGTGTGAATGTGAGTGCGAATGGTTGTCTATGTGTTAGCCCTGCGACCTGTCCAGGGTGTACCCTGCCTCTTGCCCTAAGACAGCTGGGATAGGCTCCACCCCCTGATTTCATGTTTTATTGAATACACTGTGTAAATTATAGTTCACTTAAAAAAATGAGTAAGCTTTGATAGACGATGTGCGTGGAACATCCCTCGGTTCCACGCTCAGATTCACCTGTGCTCGTAACGCCTGCTTTCAAAACGGCAAGAAAGGAAGAAAAACAGGACTCTGCAAACCAAATGGTGATCTCATGGTAGCCATGACCATCTTTTATATACAGTCTATGGCTATACTAGTAGGAGGTGAAAAAGATGACTGAGCTTTGAGAAGATGAGGAGAGAACTGGGCTGCACAGGGTGACGATATCTGCTTTTCACTGGGTTTTGTCAAGTCCACGAAGGAAAAGGACAAAGTGGAGAATGACAGTCGCTTATAGATTTTAACAACACTTCAGTGGATTGAATCGTCAACGTTAACGTCTTCATTGTCCAGCCCAAAGCAGAGATATGTGTCAGAGACAAAAGAATAACAGGGTGTCTGCTTTACCTGGATGAGGTAGGCCGCTGGGTTTCTTCTCTTCTCAAAGTGCTTCTGTCTGTGCTGCTCCTGGACCTTCAGGGCAAAGCCTGAACCCAGAATACCCTGAAATGATATAAACAGCAATAAATACACACACCACAAATACACCATGATGTGGTTTCATGCACTGGTAGCACTGACTTAAAGAGAGTATCCTAGTGCTCCTGTGCAGGCTTCCAGAAGTTAGCCAATAAGAAGAGAGCAGGCAAGCGCTAAAACAGCTTGTTTCAGAGAACTTTTATGTCCTCAAGTAGGTACATAATTCAATTTAATGACTGAATTACTGTGACTGGAAATTAACTGAATGTTCTATTACAACAATACAACAATAATTATTATTATAAACTACAATAATAAGGTTGTAAATTTACATTAAAAAAGAAGCAAATTTCATAAAAAAGGAAACTTTATGAGAGAAAAAAAATGAAAACCTGTTACAGAAAACTGATTCATAAAAAAAGAATAACTTACAGCTGGCAAGGCAAAGAAGGAGATGCCGAGGAGGGCGAACCCTGCGGACAGCATCCGCCCCGTCCACGTCTTTGGCGTCTTGTCTCCGTAGCCGATGGTTGTCAGGGTGATCTGTGAAAACAATGATTGTTATCAGGGCCTGATGGATGCTCATATGGAGCCTCTGGCTGTTTAAACAGGGAACTTTTAAACAAATGTTATATTTAAAATTAAAACTTGTGCTGTATCAGAACTTGCAACTGACCTGGTAACGCCGACGTTGTTTATGACTTATCTAAACATCTACAAGCTATTGGTAGTTTTTTAATTTAACAGTAAGACGTCATTAGTTGGAAATTATAAAGTCATGTGGAATACCTATATCTATATCTACCTATATGAGACCTGTTTTTAAAGGCATCTTTTAAAGGTTGTAGGACAGAAACTGGTTTCATCTTTTTGTTTGTGACTCAGGCAGCTTTTGCAGTTTTGGTGAAATGGTCCTTTAAGTGATATTAAAAGGGGTTATTTGGTTAGTAGACTTGAATGAAAATGCATCCTCTGCTTTACTTACACTAATCTATTAAGACTGCTTTTATTTCTGTCAGACTGCTCAGTGTTAAATGTCTTCTGGTACGCATCGGTCCATTGTATTTGCAGCTTTTTCCCTTTTGCATACAGCCTGATTTTCTCCATACAGAGACATGATTTTAAATGATGCCTTCAAGCACTGCAATCACATCTGAATGATTAAACCTGCGCAGAGGCTTTAACGGATGTCAGTCTGTGCGGCCTTGGTTCCAAGAACGCTGCTGAAAGCCGGCGGCTCAAATGTTTATTCTGCTTCATCTGAAAAAATAAAGTTTTCTAAGGCACAGAATGTGCACTCCTCTTGTCCTTTATGTGCAAAGACCTACCGAGCATCTGATGATGTTGTGCAGATATACACGGAGAGGGCGTTTTGACAATATGAAACCTTAGATTCAATGAAAATGGGACTCAAACATCTCGATGGAAGATGTCAGCAAGTGAGGTTTTAATAGAATTAAAAGAGTTAATTGCAGTAATGATTCAAATTGATGGTACTTAGTGCATCAAAATATGACTGCTGGTAAAAGCATTCTCATGTGTTCAACAAAAGCCTGAAAAGGAGCACTTAATGAAGTGTATTCACCATTTAATGACATGGGCAGATGTATCTGGCCGTGGACTGAAACTGGCAGAAAAACCTTACTTGGCTTTATTACTGTGCCGGTTTTATCTGCCCATCTGTACAGATATCCATCCATCTACCTCTTTGATTTGGAAGCCTGAACATTTTTCATTCAGGCTCTGATTACCATTCATGACAAAGGCCATTTTACACCATTATGAATTTCTGAGCCGGATTAATAATGGTGTTTAACGGAGCCGTGCAGGACTAATGTTTATGGACAGCTGTTGGTGCTCAGAGGCACAGCTGAACAGGAGATAATAACAGCAAGGATTCTGCTTTTCTGCATCCAGAGCAGGACACACTCATCTGAAAATACTCAGAGTAAAACCTGTACTCTGCTGATGTCCAAGAAAGTCTCACTCAGGAGGGTCAGGTGCCTGCAGAAATTGGCTGACAGCTGCTAAAAAAAATCATTTCTATCAGGGCTTTTTACTAAAGTACAGAAATTCCTCCAAACTCACCGTGCCCCACCACAAGGCATCCGCATACGTAGCAAACTCATTGTTGAACTTATTCTCCACAAGGTAGACAAGGAACGAAGAGAAGATGAGGACCAAGAAGCCGATGTACCAGGCGGTTACCAGTTCCTGCAGAAGTCATAGAGGTCATTCAGAGTTTAATGGTGGAAAAAGGAGCATTTATTTAATGCACAACCACTCTGGCATATAACAGGAGAGAAACCACTTTTCTCTGAACACTGAGGTCAGAAACAGAAATAAAATAATGACGTGATAGGTCAAGACCCTTTATAGTACCTTCCTCTGATGCAGTCCCTTATTGGTTTAGACATAAATAAGATAAAACACTGCGACCAACTTCCTGATGTGCTGCTAAAACAGCTGCTGAGCTGCCTGCTCTGAACTCTACAAGACCTCTGAATGTGCCCAGTGTTACCTGCAAATCAGGGACTGCAGCTAATCTGACTTATTGCTCTGCTCGAACAACGCTGTAGGAACACAGCTGTGCTGGTGTACACTTTATCAGGAACATTTAGGTAGGTGATGAATGCTCATGAAACCCTCTGTGACCTCAAAATAGCAAGGAAGAGCAATCAAACTATCATGCAAGATTAGTCTACTAGTTTAAAAATAAATAAATACTGCATAACATTTCATCTTTAACACGTTTAATTTTTTTAATCTTATAAACATTGCGTTACAGAAACATCTTGAGATTCCCTGAAGCTTGATCAGAAGCTTGATGATCTGCAGATGCCCTCCTCGCCTACCTTGCTGTGTGCGTAGACTACAGAGCCCAACAGCTTCCAGGTGCCTCCCCTTCGGTCCATTCGCACCATTCGTAGGATCTGCAGGAAACGCAGGCTTCGCAGGACTGACGTGGCAAAGATGTTGCCCTGGCTACCTGCTGACACCACCGCCACTGACGCTATCAGCACTATGATGTCTGGAATGAAAACACAAAACGACGGCTTACCAGCAGAAGAGGATACAATTCTTTATGAAGCTGCCTTTAAAATGATCTGCACTGATAAATATGTGTTTTCAAACAGAAATAATCTATACAAAGCTACACTATACAGACAAATCTGCTGGGTCACCAACACACTACACCTACAGGAGCTGCCTTGCTACAGGAACCAGGCCGTGAAGCTCCTGGCATCCCAGAGGAACACGACCACAAAAAGATCAGAAAACTTGAAATACAGTTTTTATTATGGTGGATTATGAAAACTGATTTTGATGCTAATGCTAGCTGAAGTTTGGACCTCTGCAGTTACAGAGTCAACAGAGCATTATTCATGTTTATGCACTTTACCTTCTCTGTGCTTGATTTTATACACCTGTGACTGAAACACTTGAATTCAAAGGCTCAGAGGTGTTCACCAACACTTGTGCATAGAGTCTATATTTAAAGAAAAAAATTAAACCGGGGGAAAGTAGGCAGAACCGGACTTCCACAGAGTGATAATAAAACACCAGCAGTGCTGAAAGTGGACCAGAGGCCACACAGAGACCACCTGGAAGTGTAGTTTTTGGTATTTATGGGTGGTACCAGAGAACTTTATGATCCCAGAAAGGCTTCCTGACTGTGCATTATAACCCTGGAGGCCAGCTTGGCATAAGTTGACCTGCTGTCAGATCTATTTACTGGAGATATATATTACTATAATACTCATTTAAAATTGATTAAATATTCAATATTACTAATATCTGAATGGACTCGAATATACATGCCACATGCCTCTAACAGCCTGTGGAGTGAATCTTACTTGCTTCGGGGTGCCTTGCTTCACTGCCTTCCTTCCATAAACGGTGAGCTACGTAAACATGAAACAAGAGCTCAGAAATTGAGTTTTTTAATCACTAATTTCAACACTCAGCTCGCTGCACAACAGAGACTCAGACAAACCCCACAAAAACGAATACAAAAAAGAAATGGGATAAAAGATTTATTATTAAATTACCATCTGACAAACAGTATGAGACGCTGTGCGATTATGTGTAGTGATTTATGTGTACGCTCTGTGTGCACTCAAAAAATAAGAAAACTGGCTCTCAGAAAAAACACGACTATTTCCCTCATCTCATTGACAGCTCAAAAAAAAAAAAAAAGACCGCTCACTCCTGCTAGCAGAAAAGAAAACAGAAGCAAGTATATCTTGTTGTTATTGATCTTAACGTGAAACCATCCTATCAAAATTCATTCTCATCTGAACGCGAGTTAGACGGTTCGACGTCTATCATGCAGCAGCAATAACAGTAAGTCAGCGTTGTCATCTCACGCTGCTCACTGCAGTAAATCAGCCCAACAAAGGCTCTATATTACTGGAGATGACATAATCTGCCACAGGCATCAACAGCACAATAGCATCCTATGGCCTCTTCCTATACAGAGTATATGCTGATTTAAGTTGCCTGGCTACTGCATTGATCTGCTGTTTACACAAACACAGCAGAGGGAGAGGTAATTGGCTAAAACAGTGCTCTGCTGTATATCTGAAAGCAGAGCTCGCACTTCTGCTTTGTTTCCTTTTAATTTCCCATAAGAGCATAAAAACTGCGACAGACGTAAACACGGGCACAGAGAGGCAGACGCACACAGATCTGACTCTGTGCAGAGGAAGTTCACACAAAGCACAGCGAGCACATGAATAACACCAAACCCACAAAGAGCACAGACAAATAAGACCTCATCCAACTCAAAAAAACCCAAATCGCCCCGTCTCTTCCATCTCAGCGATGCTCCACGTTAAACTCTACACCCGGGCCGTGCTATTTTACTTCACTGTGTACGAGAAGATTTCCCTTCTGTCCTTCAGTCGAACCCATTTTTTAAAAGAGAGAATGCTTGTTGAGGTGAAGCTGATGGTCGTATAAATAAACAGATCAGTTGACCCACAGTGGGGAGAGGAAGAGAAAGGGGAAAGGTCATGAGCAGCGGCGGCATTACAAATACATTAAAGGGGCACCAGCAGAGCTCGCCGACTTTGAAGGTGCTCAGAGGAAAGTAAAAAAAAAAAAAAAAAACAACCACAAAGAATCCAAAGATTTAAATCAGTCCAGCTGACTCTACACAGGCATTCAGCCCTATACTGCTAAAATACACGTCTCTTTAATAAGAGTAAGACAGCACATCTCACGATAGCTCCCCAACAGTGAAGTCAAAAATGTAGGAACATTTTCACCCATCACACATCCATTCATCAATCCGCTTGTCCAGATCTGGGTTTCTGAGGAGCTGCCCAAACCGCCCACCCAAAACACACTTGTACATGGACTAAATGACCTGTAACATCAGGCTAGATACACTGTACTACTGAAGCACTTCCCTACAGGTTAAACCAAAGGATGCAGGTGAATGAAGTCCACAAAACACATGTAGACTGGTTGGACAAACTCCTATCCTCACTTATCCTTAAATATCATTCCAGGTCCGGTGTTCCACAACCAGGATAGAAATTGCATATTTCAGTCTGAGTTTTTCCACAAACCAACTTCTTCCCAGTTTAGAACTTAAAGAAGGCAAAGAGCTCAGCTTCTCAATGAAACTACACAGACCGGTGGGCGGCCTCCCATTTTTAAACACCTCCACTGCAAAGCTGCACTTTCTGCAGATTTTTAAAAACTTTAGACATTGATAGCATGTAAGGGCAAGCAAGACCCGCAACAGCAAGTGCACATCTGCAGAACATATTCAGTTTCCAGAACAGATCCGAATGCAAACCTGCAGAGTTGATGGTGACTCTATGATTTTCATATATGTTCAGACTATCACACACGTTTATGCTCATTTCTTTTCTTTCTCTATGGAACTTTCCTCTCAGTGATGAATGATCACAATTTGAAGGTCTTCATTTGAAACACAGTGTTCTGAGCTTCAGGCAAAACTTCACACGAAAGAATGTGAGCGTGAAATCAGATAAACACAAGAAAGCTGCATATTATGACAGTCCATCCTCAGGCGCATCATTCGGATGGATCTCCATAAGGGCCGAGCCATGTGCATCACAGCCACTATGGAGTCATTTACTCAGGCTGTCAGCGGACATGCTTCCTTTAACCCCCGGGGAGTCTTTGGTCTTTTAAATGACTCACAGGGACAAATCACCTGTTCACACCAGTTAAAGCGATGCTAGTTTTCATTCCCGCTTCATTTGCGAGTTAATGTTGGTCACTCTGAAGTCACAGACTAACACATCTTTAGATCACGCTGGTTAAAACGTCATATCGACATTAAGATTCTGCACGCGGTGCTTATTCTGAGCACAGAAACTTCCTTTGGCGTTCGGCTGTTTTGGCATCAACATGCCGCCGTACGGCTCCAGTGAAGCTGCTTGATCGCGAGTAATTAGGGAGCCCTGCTGCCACAAATAAACTGGTTAACAGAATTTCCACTGGGCACGATGCAGCAGCCAAAGTGAAAAGAAAAAAAGAACTGCTTAAAGGACTCCACAGAAGAAGAAGAAAATGATTTAACTTCTGGGCCAAAAGTAACAGCAAAAGGAAGAACATTTTAAATGAGTTCAGTTGGAGGCTGTAGTATTTTTAGATATTCAGACCAGGATATCTTATTATTCTAGCATTATTAAAGCATTTTAATGTAAGACAGATCAGTCAGATCCCGTGCATCCATTAAAGTAAATGTTGCTCGAGTTTAGTACTAAAGTACTATCAGCAACCTTTACACCTTTAGGCACTTTCAAACTATCACACAAATATGCACAGAGTTTGTTTAGAATCACTGAAGTAAAAACAAGCCCTCCTGTTTCCATCTACAACCACTTATGTTTGACATGGCTCTAGAAGAACATCAGCACATAACCGAGCTGACATCACTGATAGGACACCGAGTCAGAAACGGCACGAAACGGAGATAATTGGATGGAGGCTGGTTGCAAAGTGGCTTGCAGGTGTGCAGCACCTGTGTGAAGGCTAAAGTAGCATATACAGTGCAACCTACCTGAGATTTGGTAGCTGTAGGCTGACTTCATGGCCTACCTGAACCAACACTATGATCAATTAAAGGTCACTGACCCTACATATCATACTCAAGGAGATGTTGCATAAAACGGCACTCAAAGCTACTCACATTTTTATCTTTCCACTAAAGACGTGATCCACTTTAAGTCTTGCCATTCTCAAGGCTTTCAGCATCTCTGAAGTCAAATTAATTCATGATAATCCTAACAATAATCCTGGCGATACAGCAATGCCCAGACTGAGGAAAGACTGAGCTACACAACCAGTTTCACTTCATTTAACCTGCCAGGGGCTAAACTTGGCATAAACCAGGAGTTTGCTCATTTAGAAATCTTCATGTAGAAAAATAACTGCAGTCATGGCAGAAAAAAATCAACAACAACAACAAAAAAGTTTTGCCAGTAGCACAAATTCTGTGTTTCATAAATCCTTGAACAGCATTAATCTATGAATCTGGTTTTCCTGCAGTTCTCTGTAGCAGGCTGGATATCTGCTTCACTCCTGCCTTATCAGAGCTCCATACTAAAAACATCCTCAAAGACCAGCTGCTTCACAGATCCAGGAGTAATCTGGTAACGATCTGTGCATTTTCCAGTTTGTCTTGTGACATTTTATACCATGCTACAAGTAAAAAGTGATAATTAGTCACTGACATTAGGTGAGAAATTCACATTATTTCATACATTTATCCCACAAGTATTTTACTGCCATGACAGTTACGTCAGCTTCTGCCACCCAGCGTTCAGTCTCCAAACTGGCCACAGTGGGAGCTGGTTCAATGGAGGACTGCACTGGTTTAGTGGGAAGAGCTAACAACATTTCAGATTCAGTCAGACTAACACAAAGAAATCACCCACTATCACTCTGAAATCTTAAAATCCAAACGTTTTTCTGCAAATGATGGAGAATAATTGCCGTCATGCTCTGGAGTTAAAGTCGATGTCTGTGCACAGAAACTAAAATCATTGTATAATAAAAGTTGTAATATGACCAAAACTACACACAGACACAGCATCTCCTTCAGATGTGAGAGCATGCAGAGTCATTTTATACTGCAGCACAGTCACAGGGTTTCTCTCTGCAGGGATGTGCGTTATGATTCAGCTCCATTTATCCTTCAAATCCTTTCTTTTACTTTCTCACTTTATTATTTTTTCCACGCTCGCCATCACACGCCGTCGTCTTCTCCATTTCTCCTTATCTCTTACTTATATTTCACTCTTCTTTTGCTCGCTCTCCCGTCAGTGCTGAACAGTGTGTCGACGGGAGCTTGCAACGCACTCGCTGACCTCGGAGCCCTGCTCTCCCTCCCCGCGAGCGCCCTACTGTACTTTGAAAGAAGCAGCAGAGCGATCCTTGTCTAAACAGTGGAAAGAATAAAAGGCAGTTAATGCAACCTCATTACGTAAATGCTCTCTGCTCTTATGAGGCCTGACCACAGCTGAAAATGACACCAGCAGACTTTGGTCAATAGCGTGCCATGGGCTGCGTTCACAGAGAGGACGCAGAGCGGTCCGCTAGAGGGCAACTGTAGGGTGAAACAATGAGAAGGGAATGGCTTTGTAGCTGGAAAACAAACCTTTAAGCAGCGAATTAATCACCCAAAAAAAAAAGAAAGGTGTGGCCCAAAGACTCACCGATGACACAAAAGGGCTTCCTGGCAAAGCGCAGCCGACCCTGCCATCCTCTGTAGCGACAGCAGCATCCCGCTGACCAGATACGGATGATGAATTCCAACCCGAACACCACAATCATCACAAACTCCTGTTGGAAGCATAGAAACAACAGTTGTTTTGGAAGCGTGTTGATGACGGCAACAGAGAGCATTAATCTGGTTTTCCAGGGATTAAATCAAACACAGTTAAGACAGTGGATATATTAGACAGGAAGTAAACAGTTATGCACCAAATACACTGGCAAAGAGAGAAGCAGATGTAAGGACCAGAACAAATGTGCCTGACTGTCCGGGTCATGGTTGGACTGAGGAGAGACAAACTTACAGGTTGTTGGTGGAGCGTGGCTGATGTGTATAAAAGAAAGACACAGCATAGTTTTGGCTCAGTATTTTAACATCAGGAACTGAGCAACTGGTCTCCACAGAGACTTAAAAGTCAAGCCTGTGTAAAACTGCCACAAAGTGCAGTTCCTGTAATGTCCACTTGAGGCCGTCTCCTGAAGTGAGTCAATCACCGTAGACTTCCATGTTAAAAAGTCCAACTTTACAGCAGAAGTAAACATATTTACAGCCTGGTATACAAACAGAGCTTTGATCTCTACAGCTGATTTCTCCCTTCATAACAACTGAATCTATTTTTTTCTCTTCACCCATTTTGACTTAAGGCTTAAGGGTGACTTAACAGTGTTTCAATATCAGAATCTGACATTGTTTCAATGTCAACAGTATTAGAAAATATAACGTCGAATCAATGTCAGGTTTCAACATTGATTCAATATCAAAACCTGACGTTGTTTCAATATTAAAAAAGGGTGCAAGAGTGACGTTAGGTCAATGTCACACCTCAACGTTGATTCAATGACATCGCCTGATATTGACTAAACATTGTTTCAATGTTTCCTTGCTATCTGGGTTGACGTTAGGCACTGTTGGGGGGTGTGGTAGGTTGTATCTTGGCTGTTACTCGTATGCTGGGCTTTACCTTTGCTAAATGAACCAGTGAACTGGACCTCTGGACTCTGCTGTTAGTGCTTTTTGGAGCTTTTTAATGCACTTACTTGACCTTTTGTGCTTTTAATGGTACGAAGCGACTGTCCGAGAAGTTTCCTTCACTTCAATTCAGTTCTAATATTATTTCATTACTTAGCACTGATGCTAGCCACAATGCTAGACCCTTTGGATGTGTTTCAGGAAGATCTGCCAAATCAAACCCACTGTGGTGACTTAACTTAGCAGTATTTAGCAGATATGTGCTCCTGTAGACTGTACAGTGTATAGATGTAACCTGCTAACCAAGCCAGCTAGCATTAGCTCAGAGGTTAAGAAGCTTGAGTTCTGTCTACAGACTTTATAAAAGATACATGCTGCATTCTTTTTAATGGCCACCAGGAGGCAAAGACATCTGGTCCTGAAAAGTAAACAGGAAACAGTCCTTCACACGGAACTCTGTGAATGCTTTCCTGCTGATTTTATGAGCTCAGTCACTCATTTTAGAAAAGATTAATTATCTATTTTCTTCCGGTTATGCGGGGCTGGGTGGCAGGGAAAGCAGCCTAAGCAGTGAAGGTGCTCTCCCTCTCACCGGCCGCCTCCTGTGAGGTGTTCCTAGGCCAGTGGAGAGATGTAATCTCTTTAACATGACCAGGGTCTGCCACGGCATCTCCTCCAACCTAAACTATTTATTAAACTCTTTAAAATTTGGTTATTTAATCACTGGCCAGTGACTTGTCAATCATAAGTTGTTGTTTTAGTTGTTTTATTGACTTATTTTATATTTTACTGCATCACTGTTGTGCATTTTATTGATTTTAGTGGTTTTACATTGTTAAGCACTTTGTGCGGTGTGGACTGTTGGAAATGTGCTATATAAATAAACTTGAACTTGACCTTGACCACAAGTTAATGACCAATGACCAATGAGCATGCTCCAGCTCCAGGCGCGATCAGTTTGACAGTCGGATCCACCTCTCACTCATCACATCTGGTTTTAAAACTTGAGGCTTTATAATGAGACCTCACTAACCCCTGGATGATGTCATGATAGCCCGTCTATGTTTCAGATGCAAAGACCAGCAGCACATTATGTTGGGCTGGTCTTATTATTTTGGCACATCCATGTAAATTTACATTAGTCATTATTTGCTGCATTGATCACATGTCATTATACGTCATTAATGCAGTGTTTGTGTCATTTAAATGGATGCTGGGTTGACAAAAGTATTGTGTGTCAAAATGACTGAGACGGGTCATCTGTTAATGCACACGCACGGCTTTAGCTTCCATTAGATGGAAACGCTGATGCAATTAGCGTGGTGCAATTTGTGAAATGGCAGCTCCAGCTGCAGGGGCAATCATGTGCAGTAAATGCTGCCCGTGCAAAAAAAAGTGACCTCTCCCTTCTGCAAAAGCTTTTTTTAAAAGAAAAGAAAAGAAAAGAAAAGAAAAGAAAAGAAAAGAAAAGAAAAGAAAAAGAAAAACGTGAAGAGTCTGTTAAAAAGGCATTTCTGCTCCCGTGCCCACCGGTGACGTCTTTTCTCGTTCCTCGCTTTCTTCTCAAGACATCTTTGAACTCAATTTGTTAGTACTTAAAGAAAGTGGAGTTCTCAGTTTGAGGGCAGGCACTTAAATCTGCCATTTATTCTGTTATCCCGAGGTCGACCCCGAGAGTTTTCCCGATGGCCGTATGGCTTATTCATAATGGCAAATTCTCCTTTCACCAATTCATACTTTGGTTTCTGTTCAGAACTTCTTTAAACAAGACATTCAAAGGGAAGGCAACGTTGTTAACTGCTCATCATATTCCTTATTTATCTCCCACTCCTCCGCACAGTTTGTCAGCAATCACAATTAGCACAAATTACACAAATTACTGGGTATTTTCTGCAGACTGCCTCATTTTTCCTCTTTCACTGCACATCTTGGTTAATTTACAGGATCACTGATATTTTGTAATTAATATATAATTTTACTCATGCAGCTAAGTGCATGAGTAAAATGGAAAATACCAGATTACATTCCATGTTCGGCCCCAGCCACACACATCCAGAGAGCCGACCACCGGTCAGTAAGAAAAAATATGTTTACCTGTTTCTGAATACGGCACTGAAATAAAAAACATCTCCCTACGATTGTTTCGATTGCTAGCAGATTACTGTGGTCACTGATAGTTTGCAGTGGAAGATACCAACATGTTTGCAAACACTCAAAATAACTGCTAACCAGCAAAGAAACCTGAAAAAGTGAAATGCAAACCAGGAACGGACAACATTCATCTGCAAAGAAAAAGTCTCAGCACTCTACTTTTTAAACATTCTCCGTTTCCAGTTTGTGACTCAATTTTTCAAGTTTCACTGCAGCTCAGCATTTAGAGACAGGTCAGCATTTTGTATGAAAAGTTTAGGTCAGCTGTGGGCGACCAAAGGAACCTGAAGTTTTTGGTGCAGCACCAACTTTGTGACCAATTTCACGCAACGGCAGCCAAAATCACTCCGGGTGGTTTCAGGGGGTTTCTGAGCGGTCCGCAGGCCTGAGGTCTTACATCTGTGTCAGTTAATCAGACTGAAAGGAAGCGGTCAGACGTACCTTTTGTAAACGTACGCTTACACTGCAATATCTTGAAAATGTGCTAAATGAGGTTACACTGGAACAATGATTATTATGCTCGGTTACTCTGGATGAAAATTTGGGGTCAGCGGGTGACGTGATAAAATAAGCATACAAATGTCGTGTGCAAAGTGACTGAATAAGTCTGTCACATATTTGTTCTCTCCTGAGGTATTATGTTGCTCTTACAAAAACCCTCCAATGTCAGAGACACCAAAGAGCTAGAGAAACTCAGTTTGTGGGATGAGAGTCTCACATCTCAGAAGTCTGAAACACTCCAGTCAGGCAGGTGGAAGTCACACACCTGGATGCTGAATCTGAGGAGGAGGAAGATAAGGAGGAGAAGAACTGAGGCTTCAAGGATTTAATTAAAATTTGGGAGGTCGCAGGAGGTCGAGACTCTGGTGGTCCACTCGCAGGAAATTTAAAATGTCATTTCCTTCTGGTGACTTTTCATGCATCTTTTCAGGTTAAATTTATAGTGGAATTTTTTTTTCTGTAAGGGAAACGCATCAATCTGCCACGCGATGATAAAAGTGTCCCTAATAAACAGTGTTAGACACTGAATTTCAAATATATTTTTTATATTTTCTATTTGTTTGTAACAGTGGTCCAACTCAGCTGTAACCTTGAACATAAGGAATAAAACTCAATATCAGTAACTTTTGGAGCGTTAGTGAAGGAGGGCTAACTGACATACTATGATGGAAAACTTTGTATGGATTTGAATATTTCTGATGTGGAGCTTAAAGTAGTCAAGGAAGGTCAATCAATAAAGAGCCTGTAGGTCAGCGCCTGATCATGGAGAGACAAACACCATCATACGACAGGAAGAAGATACCTAAAAGAGCCAAACTGCAGCAAACTGCCTGAGATCACCTCGTGCTGTCTGACTCAATGCCAGCATAAAGACTACAGTCGTACAGGCACCGACGAGCTCACAGTCCGTGACCGACTGCTTTCACCAAGTCCACAGAACACACAGACTGGCTCTACAAACTCCCACACCCTCAAATATCCTCAATACGAGACCGAGACGATGATCCACCTGAAGTTGAAATTTATATTGAAATGTTCAAACATGTATGAAAAAGAGCATGAAGAGAATCTCCTGTCAGCTCTTTTTGTTTTTATCAGCTTAGATATGCTGTTATCTGAGAAGCTGGGACTGTCTGTGTTATTCAGGCCAGGAAAGATGTTTCCTAGTTTTCCTGCAGACCACACAACACGCACACACACACACTTCTGACACACACACACACACGTACGCAGACAATAACAAATGTCAAAACATCAAATATCAAAATTCATCATATACATATAAATTTATACACAAACAAGAAGCAGTTCTAATGAGAATAATGAATGAAACTCTGCAAACGTTTTTAAATTCTTCGGGAGCATATTCCAATCTTTAACTGGTTTAGAGGAGAAAGCTGATTGTGCAAGGAAAGATAAATCCCCTCTAAGGTGGTGGAGCAGCCTCATGGATGGTCTTACTGTATGTACTACACGTATGCTTGGATATATTGTAGATGTCAATGAATTAAAGAGCTGATTGCTCAGAGTTACTGGCAGAAGAACGCTTTTCCAGGTGCTTACCAGAATGAGCAGGCAGTAGGAGGAGAACTCCTGATGAGCCGGGATGGTGGAGAACACAGAGAGGACCAGGCAGCTGAAGACCAAGACGAACCTGAACAAAAACACAAAACTGGAGTCAAACAGGATGACATCAATGGGCTGACCTCATCCACCACACTGACCAAACCCTCATTTCCACTGGTCCCAAACAGGCTGTGCACTGAAGTGGAATTGTTCCTCTGTGACAAACTCTTGAACCCATTCTGGCAGTGAAGGAAGAGCAGCACACCAACGACCTGGCAGCGCAATCGCACAATTATTTCCTGTCTGCAATGAACAGTGAGCCCGACCATTATTCAATTTCCTGAGATATCAAGTTAATCATGCTTGTTTGTGCAACATGGTTTGCAAGAAACAAGCAGTGAAACTGCGGCTCTTGGAAAACAAGCAACATCCGACCACTTCCACACTCCCGACTGTCGCTCCCTCCGCCAGGAAACCGTAGCTTTCCATCTTCATTGTTATGTTTTGTTTTTCCATCACACAAAGCTTCCAAAATGAGAAATATGAGTGCAGCCTTTAGAGCTACGGTGGCTCCTGATGTTAAATGGTGAGAGCACATCTGTGTTTTATCATCTCAGTTTGCTGCACAGGCCCGTCTGACACGCAGTGTGTGTGTGTTTTCTCTTAACTATTGTGCAATGACAGCAACACAGCCCACTTCATGTTACACAGTCATAATGAGGTCTTGTTTTTAGGCCTCTGAAGTTCGCTTCAACTCATAAACACACCTTTAATTACAGAATTTCAGGTGATTATTTACACCCCTGCTGAAATCCAAGCAAAAACCCCCACTGTTACAGAACTGAAAGCAGAGGCACCTTCTGCTGTCCACAATAAAACCGGGTTGCATCTATGAAAAGTATCCACAGTTCCCGTTTACTGCTTGATACAGAATAAACGTCTTTATTGTATATATTACAAACTGTATATATTACAGCCAGGACCAAAGTCAGAGAACCAGAAATGACATTTAAGCAATGAAGATGGATTACAGTGTGCAAGACCTGTTTGAAAGCCTAAGCAGCTGAGAGATGAAGGTTGTGGTCGAATAGTTGGAATAATACCAAGGAAAGACTCTTCCTTTATTACCTCCTTTAGCAAAGGACACAGTGGATCATCCTTCATGAAGGGAAATGAGATACATGATTGAGTGGTTCAGGAAAAAAAGTATATCAGCGTGAGTACCAAATGAAGTAGACTGTAGTTATAATTATATTCTGCACTTGCCTTCTAATGCCAAAACCTGCTAATATGTGGGTGTTTGAACTTTAAACAATAATCAAAGTGAAGTGACGGCTGTAGTTTAGCTGCCATCAGTAATTTCACATCAGGTAAAGATCCATCCATTCATTTTCACAACTGTTTATCCAGCTCAGAGATGCTGGGATGCTGGAGTCTATCCCAGCTGTCACTGAGGGACTCGGGTCTCCAGTCTATCACAGAGCCATCCGTCCTCGCCTGCTGCCAAATTACAATCACCAATCAAACACAAACTTCAAAAAGAAAGGCTTCCTCTCATGAATTCTCCTTCACATCTTTCCTTCATGTCTTGATGTTTTACCTCAAAGTCAAGGAAAACACACGGGAGAGAATCTTTTGAACTATTCAGCCTCAACCAGCAACTCCCACGGGTCTGCCTCCCTGCATCCGCATGTACTCAAAACTCATACGTAGTGTCTGCGAAGGATCCTGGTTAGATGCTTCGCAGACTTCAACAAGTCATTTCAGCCCTTTGTCAAAATACCAGAGTCAGCTATTTCAGTCAGGATGGGACTGATCCAGATATCAGATCGGTGCATCTCTACATCTCCAGCATAGAAACGAGGCACTTTGGTGTTATTTTAACCTGGAAACTCACAATCCATTTCCACTTCCATTCTCAGGCCACAGAACAGTCACCACTGGATAAGCCGATAAAGACTCCTAGCTGGCAGCGGACTGACTTTTAAAACAGCTTTGCATGCTACTGGAATTTGAAAAAGGTTTTTCACATTACAATCCATTTCCTCTAGGAAAAATATCATTTCTGGCAATCTGACCTTGGCCCTACCCACAATGCAGTTTGTCCCTGTGCACAGCTGTACCGAAGCGGAGACTGGGGACTCCTTCCTATGGGCCCCTCGTGCCAAACTGACCCCAGATTATCACAGAGTTGAAGGGAAGTCTTTCAAGCTTGTCTGCCGGGCCCATCAGGACTACTTCCAGTGTTTGAATGGTGCCTGTGTGAAAATAGTGGGTGTGCAGAGCAGGTCACACTCCCATACCCCACAGAACAGTACAGGACTGTGCTGTTCTGACCCCACTTGGGCCCTCGCCGACATGCAGAGAGCCAAAATGAAGGTCAGGATTTTCCACAGCCTCGGGGATGGTTATGTCATCATTTCTCGACCCATGAGTTCTCCTGCTCTGCGACAGGCCTCGCAGAGCTGCTGGAGGTTCCGAATGAAACGAAAATCATAAAGTATCGAAAGTTTGAGGTTTGCACTGTTGACATTTCCAAAGATTTGAATAATGTGCTTTTGATTGGAGGAAAACATCTAGTGACAAGCATTGTGGTGCTGTCAGCTGAAGCACGAGCTCCTTGTCAGTGGCACACCTACGCCTCTCGCACTTACAAGGTTGTCAGACCGAAAATTATAGAGTGACAATCAACTCCCTTCATCCGTAGCCTAACTCATGTTTCCAGTTTGAATATATTTACTTTAAAAAAAGAGGGGGAGGGGGGGATGAAGTGAAAAGCCCTGTGACAGCATCATTAAGTTCTCAATGAGGTTCACTAATTAATCCCACAAAGTGAGGCTCTCGGACGGCCATGGCCCCCGAGTGTCGTGATGCCCTGCACTCAGAGCTGAAGGATTCATCTGGAGCATCTCGTTCAGTGCTCCCAGCAGAGTGATCGCTCTTAACCTTCCAAACAACACTGACTGAAAATTAAACTGGCGAACACAAAGATGGAGAGGTACGTCCTTCCACCTACTCACCCTCCACCTCCCCTGCGCTCGCACGGAGGCCCAGCATCACGGAACAAGTGGTGAGTGCTGCTCTGATTAGCATAATTTAATTGATTTGTCTGCAAAATGAGCTCCAAAACTAATGATATCCGCAAACTGCAATGGTATATTACAGCTCATTATCACTCTGAATTTGATTGGCAGACATTTCTCCACAGTCTCCTTTTTATCTGTCATCTTGGATGATAGGAGGGTAAGGAGAGCGGGGCAGTAAATGGCCTGGAGTGGAATTAAAGCCATGCCTCTGCAGTGAGGACACAGCTTTCACCAGGTGAGCTGCAGGGCACTCCTGGATGTTTTTTGCCAGAAAGTCAATAAAATGACTTTGATGCAATGCAAAATGCCACAAACAGACAGTGAGACACAAAATAATCACAAAAACATGCAAAAATCACCAGTACGAGGCTGAAAATGACCACGGAGATGTGCACAAATGATCCGAGGGAGAAAAGCAAATGGGAGACAGAGGGGCCATTATAAGATACATAAGAATTAATTTGAGCTTTGAATTATGTAAAGCTGCAAAGAATGTCCATCAAAGAAAATAAGAAAGCTGAAAATTAGCAGAAAAGATCCTCTTTAATACGCCTGGCTGAACACTCTCTGTCCACTGATAATAAAGAAGAAGAATTTTTCACCTCAATGTTTGGTTCAGTGCAAAAAACATAAAATTAAAATAAAACTGGAAACATAAATCTAAGATGAGGACGTCTGTGTCCTATTAATGAAAGGTCTCTGCCCAATAAAAGACATCAAAATCTGGCTTTGCCGTCTTAAACGTGTTCCTTTCAGTTGTCCGTTTGTTAGGAGCCGGTTTTCGCAGCAGTTCGCAGGTGAGACACAAACAGGTTTTTCTAAAAGTGAGAATCTGCTGCCCGAATGTTTTCATCACTCACACACCCGAATAATTTGCATAGCCGAGGAAAACGTGCACCCTGGAGCCCTGCAGAGGTCATCGTTTTGATTTGATTTTATCTGACTGCAAACCAGTTAAAGTTTAGCTCCCATAGTTGTACTTTTATTATGTATTTGCCTTTATTGTATTTTATGTAACCTTATTTTTCACTTATTCAGTTTCAACATTTTTACTTTAGTGTGGCTTCATCTTTGATCCTGATTTTTCTTAATTTTCTTTGATTTTCTTTCACTCTTATCGACCATTTCAATATTTTCCTTTTTGTTTTTTCTTTTTATTTTAAGATTTATTATTGTTGGATATTATTTTTGCTTTATTACATCTTGTTATCAGCTTGTCAGTTCCTGTGTACTGTGTGTTCATCACTCAGCACAAAAGGAGCTATAAACTAAAGTCTAACTGATTGATTGCCCCATTTAACCTGGTTTTTACACTGTAGGGTCATGTGAGCGTGCTCAGTACACGTGTCACTGTATACGCAGACGGTATGCAGAACAAGCAGCAAGGCAACTCATTCACATCTACATGTGGTGTAATTAGATAAACTGTGCAGGACAAAAACTGAACATATTTCCCACTTTATGTGTCAAATCTGCATAAAGAAGCTCTACTCCCACTTAAAAGCACCTTCCTGATTAGTTCTGTCATGTGTTAATTGGACCACAGCACACTAATAGATTGATTAATGATGTCGTAATGATCACATGTGACTGGGTTTATGCCAGATGATGTCATAAGCTGTTTTGAGACACATGACACAGATATATTATCTGATGCTGTCCATGGTCCTGAAACCAAATCCTGCTCCTGCCCTTAGATTTTAGTTTCAGAGCAGATGTCACACGATCGAACTTGATTTGTCTTCAGTGATCCCACCTGCCGATCTGCCTTTTCATTGAACAGAGATCAGCTGGTGCACAATCAACAAGTCTTTAACAATTATTCTACTTTAAAGAACGCATCACCACTTTACACATGATGCTGTTAGTGTGATGCTATAGTGGAAGCTTTGCAACTGTTTAGTAAACAGAGCAATCCAACTTACATTCTGTGATCTGATTTTTAAATCTGAAACCATCAACTGTCTCAGGCTGCATTCCCGTTTTTTGGGACAAAACATTAGGACGTCTCAGTGCTGCAACTTTATGGAACAGCTGAATCAAAATTCAACGTAGTTTGATTATTTTGTTTCATAAAGACTTCAAAAAGTGAAAGAAGAAGTAGGATTCCCCACATCAGCTGCTTCTTCGCGTATCTAAAATCCAGTCACACTCACAATCTCTACCGACTGTGTTTCTCGAGCTCATGACCTGGAGGGGGGACGGCGTCCTCGCATGCTTTGGCAGAAGATAGTGTTCCCAAATGTCAGAGCACGTGTTGCCAACACTATGAAAACTGAAACCCTTTTCACTTATTATGGTGAACTGCGGAGCAGGGAAGTGTGTGTCACCTTAATGTCCACTGTGTGTTGTCCTCAGGAACTTTATGAGTTGACAAGGAAAAGCAAAACCTAAACCTCCATAAAAGAGCCACACGAGCTGAGAAAAGTGCTCATACGTGTCGAGAGGACTGCGTGTCGTGCTGGGTGTTGCACATTTATGTTGTGCGGGTGGCCGGTGTGATCAGATTGTGGAGCAGCTCTTTAAGAAATAGCTGTTTCAGGTTTGGGGTCCCGGGACGCAGCAGTGAGAAGTTATCTTCTGATTCAAAAAGCTGCCTAAAGCACAACCATAAATAACATAATTAACCACAGTCGTCTAACCGTGACCCAGAAATTTGACCTCAAGACCTTTGACCTTCCCCGTGAGGTTGACATTCCTTCACGCACTCAGTCAGTCATGCATCTGACATCTCAAAGCATTCCTGGCATTCATCCTGACAGTGTTGGTTTATTCCAACAGCGACGGGCCTCCTTTGTGCACTCAGCACATTTCAGAGACTCACCAGAGGAGGAGGAAAACCTTATCACTTGTTCAGAGATGACCATTTATGGGTCTTTTTATTTTCTGTCAGTTATTTGCTGTCAACCGTGATGAGATTGAGTACTCGACATTACAGCATGCGTCTCTTACTGTTAACACCATACGTAAAGGATGTGCTGATCAATTGTTCGGTGTGTCTGCTCACTTTAAGGACTCATCCTACCATAAACACCAACTTCTTCCAAGATTCACGTGCAATTTGGTGACAATCTGTGCATTTGCTCAAATGACGGAGCATCATGTCACAAAGCAAAAGTGATAACAAAGTGGCATCAAATGAACATTTCAGATCCATGGCCAGGAAACTCCCCAACTCTTAATCAGATTGACAATTTATGGTCAGTCCTTAAAAAGCACAGTCTGCACATTTATCAACTTGGAGCTCTGATAAGGCAGGAACAGGTCATGCTACACTCTTCCTGCTCAGTCACACATGCATGTAACATATTTGCAGGGCTGTACGTACGGGGGAGCGATCATGGCTCAAGAGTTGGGAGTTCGCCTTGTAATCGGAAGGTTGCCGGTTCGAGCCCCGGCTTGGACAGTCTCGGTCGTTGTGTCCTTGGGCAAGACACTTCACCCGTTGCCTACTGGTGGTGGTCAGAGGGCCCGGTGGCGCCAGTGTCCGGCAGCCTCGCCTCTGTCAGTGCGCCCCAGGGTGGCTGTGGCTACAATGTAGCTTGCCATCACCAGTGTGTGAATGGGTGGATGACTGGATATGTAAAGTGCTTTGGGGTCCTTAGGGACTAGTAAAGCGCTATACAAATACAGGCCATTTACCATTTATGCAATATAAGCTATAAGCTGCTACGTGTTAAAAGCCACAGTGCTGACAGTGAGCTGCAGACATTAGTGTGACTGAAGCTCAGAAGACGACAGAGCACATTTCCATAATTCACCTGGGCTCTCTGAAAGCCTGAGCCAGGGATGCTCTCTGTATTTTGTCAAGCAGTAGCAAAGAGGGGTGGGGAGTGTCTCTCATTCCCCATAATGCTGATGTTATGCATCTCAGGCTGCAAGAAGCACGAGTTAGAGCAGAACAAGCTGAATGTGTTTGGGAGATTAAATGAGTGCAAATGAACTTGCAAAGTCGGCTCAATGAGGAAACGAGCGTGAGGATTTTTGTGACATCTGACTATTGATACAGCGAGGCGTCTGGGAGGAGCCCCGTGACAGAGGGCTGTTTGCCGCGAGCAGTCTTCAGAATACCGATAACGCACGTACTGAAAACAATGCACGGCGAGCAAAGAACAGAAACTACAGCGCAGGGATTTTCAAACCGTGGTGGCCACATTAAGAATAACAAAACACACACTGTAGCTATAATGTTTCATATTTTCAGTGACGTCCTGCATTGTGGTGAGGACAGCGGTGGTGTTTATGTTTGAGTTAAAGGAGAGGAAGATCATCCACCACAGTGGCAAGCTTCGGAGTCAACAGATGACAGGAATGTTGCTTCTTGGCAAAAACTTTTAGTTTACAATATTTCTGCAGTCAGAGAACTTCTTTTTTACGTCATTTCATTTAAGTCTGGCTTTCGAGTCTGCACACACGCCGAACCAACGAACCTCCGCCGAGTCATTAGGTACGAGACGATTATTTCCATTACATCCTTAAAATCGCACAGCCAAGAGACGTTCTTCGACGTCATGTAGCTGCAGGCAGCGTTTGGCTGTGACAGCTTTCATTTGCTCCTCTTCTGAGGTGTCTCCTGCTTTATGTGTTTGAGAGGAGAGGACTACATAAACAGTTTATAGATTATTTCAAAATGAGGTTTCAAGCAGTCACCAGCACCGACTGCTTGAGTGAGAGTCATATCACTGCATTAAGTTGTGTGAAAGATTAACTCCAGAAAACACGTTTAATATCGATTCTCATTATAAAACTGAAAAATAATATTTCAGAAATGGGAAAAGCTCCAGCTTTGAATGTGTAGGCAAAATGAGATCTCTGAAGTTCTGTTCTGTTAATGTACTCACAGATTGATCAACAGGAAGACTGTGATGCGATGCGTACAGTGTGCTTGTGCACTCCAACTGTGGCCTCACCACAAGTACTATTTACTGTGAACTGGAAGCCGAGCACTGAAGCCGAGCACTCTCCAAATTAAAAATTCTTTATTGAAGTCCTGAAACAGCTGCTGGCGAATTGAGCTGCTAACATCTACAGTTATGCAATATTATGATAATAAACAATAAAAAGCACTAACAGATTTTATTAGATTGGCAAAACAGTCATAGATACGGTAAACTGTACTGGATCCTGCCCTAAGGACCCCAAAGCGCTTTACACATCCAGATATCCACACACTGGTGATGGCAGCTACATTGTAGCCACAGCCACCCTGGGGCGCACAGAGGCGAGGCTGCCGAACACTGGCGCCACCACCAGTAGGCAACGGGTGAAGTGTCTTGCCCAAGGACACAACGACCGAGACTGTCCAAGCCGGGGCTCGAACCGGCAACCTTCCGATTACAAGGCGAACTCCTAACTCTTGAGCCACGATTGCCCCAGAAGACAAACCATTACCCATTACTTGCTGAAGGAAATAAATCAACTTCTTATTGCAGCTGAATAAACAACAGACTCACGAACACAAGGAGAATTTGACAGAAAGTACGATATGTCTAGCTGGATATGCCTATACTTTATTATAAAAATACCTCAAATTACTAATGTTTCTGAGTATCAAACTAACATTCAGTCATAATGATCATGTGATAAGACAGTGATGTTAACTCAAAAAATGTATCCAATCAATATACTTTATGCTTAAACTTACTGTCTCTTCACAGAAAATACACACAAAAAAATCATCGTCTCTTGAGTGAACTTTGAAGGGAACATGAATAAATCATCTGAAAGTCAAACACCAAGTCCAAACTGGAAAGATGATTTTTTTTTTTTTAGCTTTAAACTGCACCATCTGTTTTTTATTTCGGCAAAGTGGATAATGATGTGAAAATGACTCAATTTATAGTCAGGTCGTGTTGACATACATTAATCTTGACTCTTTTTTCACATAGAATGCCAATCTGTGGGCTACTGCGTGCTGCAGACCTGCAGCACCAGCACACACATGGCCATATACATGTGTGATGATGCACCGTTGAAGTCATCGGCTAGATTCTGGACTACAAAAATATTTTGGCCTCTGTTGATAGTTTCCCCAATCATAAAAGCTCTGAGTGGAGTAGTTTGGTTATACTTCATTCACTGGGAGCAGGTAGAGGCGTGGCCACGCTGGTTAAAAGGTGTCTGGACACAGGCGAGTGGAGCCCATCGACCTCACGCTGATGACCACGTTCATGCTGTTGGTGCCTTTTAGACTATTTTAGTCAAGTGGCTTTATTGTCACTCCAACCATGTGCTGTGGTACAATACGCAGTGAAACGAGACAATGTTCCTCCGAGACCGTGGTGCTACATATGACATACAACAGACAATCAACACAGGACCACATAAAGTGCAAGTGTGCAAAAATTGCAAAAAATAAAACAAACACAGTGCAACCCCAGACATAACAGAACGATACAGACACAACAGTGCAATAGAAATGTGCAAAAGGCATGTCTGTTATTTAGCATTAATTAGCTAATACCGGTGTTTGTGCATTGTATTGTAACATAAGTGATGTTACGATGGCTTCATCCATCTTTGACGTTGTCTACAATGGAGACAAGATGTGAGTCTGTGGCGTCTGACTCACTTTAGGAGCCAGACTCAAGTGGTCATTAGAGGACTGCAGTTTTTGGCACTTGGGGATGGCTTTGTTTTTCTGCACTGGAGGTTGCATTGTAGCTAAATTGCATTGTTTTAAACTGTACTACAAATAAGTCTGTATTCCCCTCTTATTATCAACGACTTATTAATCCACTCTTTAAAACTAAAACCTGAGATTTTAGTAGGGCACGGTGGATCAGCAGCAGGCCACCCATCCCATTAAAACAGGTCTAGCCAGTGCATCTGGACTACAAACAATATTGTTACTAGTTTTCCTTCTGATACGGTTCAGTTTGCAGTATAATTAAAGTCTGTGAACCAAGAACTTTAACATTTTAACCATGCTTTCACTGACGAGAGAAGCAAAGCTTGGATATATAAACATTACAGAATCATATAGCTTCACCTGCTGATGAATGGAAAATGTAGAAAGAGCTCACTGCGTCCCTATAAACTTTATCTTTCAGCTTAGTGGTTCCATCCAATTTGGCTGCAGTTTATTTAGCCATTTTTGCAGCCTTATTAAAAGCCTGACTCTTTCCATCCGTAGCTGGTGTTACATATCATTTCTAATTGTGCCCCAAAAAGGTAATTAGTGCAAAAAGCAGATGGACAGCATGCATCACCCTGTAATGCTTCCCCTTATACAGCAGCTATTGCAGCTCGAGTCCAAAAAAAGAAACAAGAGAAAAGCACGAGGAGCCTGAGTAAGGGCATGCACATAATCCCGTGTGCTGTGAAACGGTGCTCTATTACAAAAGCAAAATGCGAAGGCGCTGTGAGGAGATAAACCCAGCGAGACCACCCACAGAGTGCAGCTATTTCACAGACGTCCTTATTAAGAGACCACAACCAAAATTCAGCAGAAAACTGAAACGTTAAGGACCTTTAAAATGTTTGAAGAGAAAGAGAAACAACTGCATAAAACCACAAGTGTGCAAAGTCGTAAAGCAGCCTGACTGTAGTTTATTGTGTCTGTTCTCTTGTGTTGAGGCACGTAAAGAGCCTCCACAAATTAAAAGTCCATCAGCAGAGCTGCAGGAGGACTTGTAATGGAAAGCAAAGGGGAGGAACTGAACAATTCAGACTTCATAAATGAGCCAGACCTTGATTGTGAAGTTTCCCGCTGTTTATGAAGCTCTGCTGTGTTGTGAAGTGTTCGTCTCACATTTACCGTAATTACCGTATGTTGGTAAGAGTGCACCTGGGGCTGAAAGACTTCATTTCACATCAAGGCAGCACTTGTGTGGTTTTTAAAAATGAGAATAGCTGCTGTTATAGACATATACAAAAGTGTTTTTAAAAATGGGATGACTTTTTAGCAAGCTTCAGTTTCACCTTTTCTCTGTGAATCTCGATAGACACGAGACGAGCCCTTTGGTGCCAGAAGCTTTCTGGTTTCTATTTTTATAGCCAAGTACTACTGACTAATGACAATATCGCAGGCTTTTGGTTAGAAAATGCGTTTGAAGCTTTAAAACATTTTTATTAACTTTGCATCATTACAGAAAGAGACAGCAGCAATGCTGCAACCAGAGACCATCACATGTCAATGAAATTCGACAACAAATGAAGCAACCGCTAGCGACATGATGTGGGCGCATCCTGAGCCTAATTAATCTCAGCACTGAGGTGAATGACTGAAGCAACTACCAATGGGAGCAAAGGATGCTGTTAAATGGCATACCTCAACAGTCCTCAACCCACAGGCATCATCTTTCAGAAGATGTAGGCTAATGCTAACATCATGCCTTGAAAGCTAGAGAGGAGCTCAGAAACTAAACCAGTGGCATTAAGAGCATTTGTTGGATGTCCAACAATTCAACACAACTTTATTTATATAGCACCACATCACAACAGCAGTCGCTTCAAGGTGCTTTGTATTGTAAGGTAAAGACCCCACAATAATACAGAGAAAACCCCAACAATCACATTACCCCCAATGACAAAGCACTTGGCGACAGTGGGAAGGAAAAACTCCCTTATAACAGGAAGAAACGTCCGGGAGAACCAGGCTCAGGGAGGCGCGGACATCTGCCACAACCCAATGGGTGTGAGGGGAGGTTAACTGTGGTTAACATAAGGTGATCGATGGATGTTTTTCTACACAATCAGAGGATAAAATCTCAACTGTGCTCCATACATTTGTGTGTGTGTGTGTTTCTTTTTATCAACAGTTGCCCTTTGATCATAAAGGCAGCAGACTGCTGCTCTGGACTGATGCGTTTTAGCCATTTTGGATGGCGCTCCACTATAGAGCTGTTATAGACGGGAAACAGTGCTCTGCTGTAAAGGAACGGGGTGCACTTGGCTTAATAACCCCAATTATTTTATCTTCATAACCATAAGATGTCAAAACTGCAGAAACATTTGTGGAAATAACTATTCTGCAGAGAGCGAGTGGTATATCTGTGGTCCAGTCTGTTTTCAGGCCTAAAAAATAACTTTCTTTCATCACCATGAATCACAAAGAGAGCATGTGCTGCCAATCGAGGCTGATGTGACAAATGAAAATGAGTCCTTTAAGACAAAAGTGACACAACGATTTATCCTCACGACTGAGTTTTTCCTTCCCATTATCCCCGTGTTAGAAGAGGATATTATCTAAAGCAATCACTGTCGAGGACTCGGTGTCATTTGCAAACCTATTGATCGTATACCACCACTGAAAATATCTCGATCCACTTTTTGGCCTCTCTCTCCATCGATCAAGTGCATTTGTCTAATTTCTCCAGCCAGTGACCATCAATACTTGAACCGTAGGGCTCCGACCCACTTCCACCACCCATCTCCTTCCAGGCAAACAAGTATTAATGATGCCAGGTGAGAGGATAATGAGGCACCCAGACATAGACTCACTGAGGTCAGCGAGTGGCGTGGACACGCAGAACTCTCACTGTCACGCCGTAATGAGAGACAGACCTGGCGTCCCGGACTAACCCCACTGACTCTGGGACAACTAATACCTCTCTGTCTTGAATAAATGTATCACCTGTCCAGATGGTGTTCTGGACAACCAGTGGAACGCTCTTTGGTGTGCACAGTCACATGGGCAAAAGGTTAAGCTCACAGATAAATAGAGCGACTGTATGTTTGGAGGATAAATCAGCAGAGTGATGAAAAACAAAGCTGGTGGCTTCAATTTAGCAGCAGCAGAGCACAACATTGTCGGGTCTGCAGAGTTTAGATTAAAGCGATAAGTATCGGGAGGTTTACAGTCATTTTAGAGCCATTTAAGGTGTTGTTAGGCACATCTCAAAGCTTCAACAGATCAGGTCCTCAAATGAAGGCTGGCTTTTCTTTGCCTCAAACTTTAGAGCTTTAAATCAAAAACCACTCTCCCTGAAAAATTGGCGGGCTCAGGACGCTACACATTCATCTAGGAGTAGAAGACAACCGGCAAACTCATTCACTGTGATATCTGCTCAGGCGAACCCCTGCGACCTCAAAATAGCAAGGAACCCATAAATCAGCAGCGGTGGAGTGGGCCGGTCGATGGGCTGACGCCCAGCATCCATCTCCATGCAGTCTAAATTTGGGTGATAACGAAGGGTGAGGCTGATGGCTGAGAACATTAAAATGGGCCGCGCTGCTGTGCCAGAGCTGAATTATTAATCAAACACAGATATACGTGGCAATGGCAGCTTTCTGATCGGCAGGCAATTTTCTTTTTCAATCTTCTTCGTCCTCTGATTGGTTTATTTTCTTCAGCGCATTCAGACGTCATTAATTTTGTCTCCGTATAAAGAAAATGCCACAAAAATAAAAACTTCTGGGCACACTCTGTCAGCAGTAACTGACAGCTCAAAGCCAGATATTCTTTTTACGTTAACCTTTAAAGCACCAAAAATAAATCTCTGTATGTGTGTTCAGTAAAAGTTCGTCATAGCTTTGGTTTCTTTTGGCTCATCTTTGTCCCAAATCCTTTTCACTTCAGGATCAATAATTGCAAACCTTAAAATGACTCCGACTCCTTCCGTCCATTAAAATGTCCTTCAGCATGAGCCTGAATCATCACTGGATGGACAGCAGTGCGTCAGATAAAAGAACTGTCTGAATGCAATCCACCAATGGAAGTACTGTGCTCTTCACTGGCATAAAAAGAAAAATGAAACCATGATTTTTCTCTAACCTCAACCTTGCTAAAATAAAGTGCAGTCGCTGAGTACAAACCTATTAAAGTAATACTTAGAAAAAGATGCTATCCTTGAAAATAGAGGGAAAAAACATCATTCAGTGCGATGTAAGAAAATGTTTTTCATTTGTTTGGGATTTTATACTTTATTTCAGGAGACTTCACTCCCAAGTTCTGTGAGATGAACTTTTTGGAGTTCACTGGGCTGCAGCCGAAACACTTCCAAAATACACGTAATCAAACTCATTGTTGTTTTTAGTTTTTATGATGTGTTGTGAAGTCGGTTCGAACACCAAGAGTTTTGAACTGAAGCCAAAAATGACTGAACTCTGGCAGCAGTGGCCCAATTTGGGCCCATTTGAAATGTGTCACGGTTGAGCTGGCTTAGGTTTTCTGTCTTCTTTTTTTTAGGAACAGGTGTGCGGCTTAGCTGGGCGTGGCTGTGGCGCGCAGGGTTTACCCAGTACACCTGAGGCCTGTTTGGGTCAATGGGCAGGTGCATTAAAGGAGCGGCATGGCAGCGGTTCGTCACCTGATCGTTACCCCCGCTCTAATGGTAACCAGCAGTTTCTTTGTTTCGTTTAAACTCTGACATGGTTCCAGTCTGCTCTCTCTTCATTTGCTTCTCACCAATCCTTCATCCACCAGCTTGCCCAGGACTTTCCAGAAGGACTTTCACTGCACCCTGCGCCGCTTACCTGGACACCTCCACACCTCCCACCTGCGCATATCTCTGCCTCAGCCTCCTGTCCTCAAGCTCCACCCGAGCCTTTTGTAGAAGTGTGACAAGTAAGCTCCACACTCCGTTAAATTCTCTCACTTATTAACCAGAGTGTTTTCTAATTAAGCACTTGTCAGTGACTAACTGCTGTTTCCCTTTCTCCCTAGATCGCCCGAGATCCTCGGTCTGCTTCGCTCCTGCACCTCGTCATCTTCTATTGTGATTTCACTGTTAATACATAATTTACTGTAGTGCGTTTGAGTTGATCTGCTCCTTGGGTCCACTTTAGCTGCACAGGACAGAATTCGACTCTCAAATCTCTATTTGTCCTTTTGACCTCTGCTGTGAAGGATGTTAAACAAATCCTGCCCTGGCATGTTTTTTATCATTTTTATTATAAGGAGTAACCATAAACATAAGACATAAGCTTAAAATTTATGGTTAAAACTAAAACTGCATATAGGAAACTGTAGACGTCTTTGGATTCAACACATCAAAATCCATAAAAAATGGCACATTTTTTCTGTTTGGTTTCTCTGTGTAGATGCAGGATTCAGAGATGCCTGATCTCAAATTTTACAAGACCGAGCATAAAACTACATCCACGTACTACATGCACATCGCCTTGCTGCTGTATTCACAACACAAATACAAATCATATCAGTAATGAAAAAAGGCCCTGAGCAGGTGAATATGGTACATATGACGGTTTGTCCACAAGGATAAACGCACCAGCGGTTCCCAGAGGACCAGGAAGCCTACAGCGAGGCCACAAATGTGCATGGCAGAGAGATGGTTAACAGGCATGGCAGCGAGAAAGAACAGATGGATGCATCCATCACGTTTAATGCTTAAAACGTACCTCTGATATTAAGGCGATACATTAAAATGTTCCACTCCTGTAAAAATCATTTCTATCAAGAGACAAATCTGTCCTTCGTGTGTTTCATGATAAAAAGTCTCATAACCTTGTCATGAATGCACCATTTTTCAGCTGCTAAACCCACGCTGAAGAATACTAAAGCCCCATCAGCTACTGCGTCTGCCTTTCAGCTCTTTACTAGTACACTGGGAGTGCTGTCATTGAAAATGTGATAATGCTGTGATGAATGACTTCTGGATGACGTGAAAAATTATCTACAAGGGAGCACTAAATATTTCTCTTAGCAATGACATGATAAAAATCATAAAAATATACAGGAAGACTAGGCGGTGAGGCCTTAACGACTCTCAGCAGATATCTGATGGGAACAGGAAAAACTGACTGTCAGCATCTCCTCACAGCAGCTCAGATTTCTTCAACACGAGAGATCATCAATCATCTCGTACAGGGCAGTACGGCTGCACCCTTTTTATTATATTGCTTTAAGACTGCATCACACAGTCTTAAAGCAAAGATTTATCAGTTCAGGGTTGTCAGAAAAATTATCAGGATGTGCAGGTTGAAAGAAAGCTTGCTTTATGTAACTAATGGCATCCCGCAGGGTTCAGTTCCTGGACCACTGTTATTTATTTTACAGATAGGCAATCTTGGTCATAATAGCACTAGAGCAAACTTTAATTCTCTACAGGCTCTGACTCTGGACACAATAGACGTGCTTGAGATTGGTAACAGATGACCGTCTTCTTCCTCACATTAAGCAATTGGTTAAAAAAAAAGTAACTTTAACCTGTGTTTTTAATTTTAGAATTGACTTACATTGTATACTTTTGTGTATTTTTGCTGTGTGTATTCACATGTGTTAGTAGCCTGTGCAGCTCTTGCTGATTGTGCTGCTGTCTGCCTCAGTCAGGGTGCTTATGCTAAAGCAGCATCTCAAGGGTCATGTTATCCTGGTTAAAGAAAGTTGGAACACAATAAAGACTTTGTTCACATGAACAAATATTTGATGTTTTCCTCTTCTCAGCAACATATTCTGGGTTTTTTTTTTGCCTCCTGCTGTCACTTCAATAAATATTTAATAAATACATTTATGGAGTCCTGCAACTGACAGGACAGAGAGTCCAGGGTGCATGCCAGCACTCGGCCTGTGGCAGCTAGGATGGTCTCCGCCCCCGCCCCCTGCAAGCCTGAAGTGGATAAGCAAAAGAGGATGGATGCTTTTATCGAGTGTATAATTCTTCTTCTGCAGGTTGAAGGGGTAGTAACCCAGGTTCAATCCATACACATGGCAGATTTAATTTATATTTATTAATTTGCATGCATTAATAATTTAAAAAGTACTTAAGTAGTCTGGTTTACAAAAGGGTCACAGTCTGAGCTAAAATAGAACTGCTGTGACTTCTGTTACAGTTTTTACAGCCACCATGACAATTTCACGTTCACAAACCTTTATTCGTATATTTAGTTTGGTTTAGAAGCCTCACACTGGCCAGCCAATCAAAAGAAAGAGGACAGAGTACAGAGGGGCTATTTATTTTTGGCTTATACTGAGAAACTAAAGAATAGAAGACAGGAAATCTGAATGCAAAAACAAAATTATGGAGCTGGAAATGGGGTTGTTTTAAATGTTGATTTTATAACAACATTAAGCACACAAAATTTGTGCTTTTACAACATAAGTAAGTGCTCATATCACAAGCCCAGCTTTGAAAAAAGGAAGAGGTTTTAATCGCTCCCTTGAGGATTTTGGATCAACACAGCAGCAAATGGATGGAAATACGCAAAAGATGATAAGAAATAATTCAACCACATCGTAGTGCAGATAACAAGCATCCTGTTGAAGAAGTGTTTTTGTGCTACAGAAGCTTGCTGACAGGTTGATGTGCTTCTTGCAAACTTGCAGGCTGTGCAGATGAGAGAAAAGAGATGAGAGTCAGATGAGCTGAAGGTGTCAGCTCACGAGACACAAACAGCAGCCGGCAGAAGATAAAAATGACAGAGCTTCATCTTTCTCTTCCCTTTTCTCCCTGTGCCAATATACAGTAGAAAAACACACCGGATGGTCCGCAGCAGCATGCACTGTTCATTAAATGGGTGGTTGGAAAATACAAATCAGCACACTGAGCCCAATATGACCACAAATATTTATTTCTCTATGCGTGCAGAGATGATAAAAGACAATTACTGCACGAACCTCACAATGAAGGAGAATTTCCTGTACACCGCTGCTCATGTCATTACATTGTGTGGGGGGCCTTTTTATCATTGGCTATAGAAAAAGAGCGAAATTTCCACAATAGCTTTCCAACATCAGGCTGGAGAAATTTGCATTGTTGAGTCACAATATGACGAGCGGAGACCGGTTCATCCCGTTGCTCTCGGTTCGTGAAAATGAAAAACAAAGTCTAAATAGGCGGACGAGACAAAGAGGAAAGGTGTATTCTCAGCGGCGGACGGATACCACTGCGCCATCGGCAACCTCAGCCTCGGCACAGCGAAAACACGGAGGGGCAGCCGTCGTTAAAAGGGGAGCTCGACTATTTCCCCGCTAATTCGGCTAAAAATGCACTCGCAGGGGTTTTCAGCACCTCTCTGGCTGCTGCACCACTGGGATAAAGAGAGAGGATGAGCATGATTGATGGAGCTCTGACTCCTCCCGGATGCTTCGCCATTGATCTCCTTGGCTCCCCTGACAGGGCCAAGAAAACACATGCACCTGATCGCATGCCACCGCTCATGGGAAAACAATTTTCTGCGGAGTCCTGTGGAAAAGCAGTACACTTCCTGTTCAGTCGCAGAGTGGTGAACACCACATTCTTTGGCGGCCCTCAGTGTCTCTGTTAAAGGGATTTGTTATGCCGTTTTTACAGTGTGGGTAAGCTTCAGGCCGATGCGTGCGACTCAGAGAGCCGCTCGGTTTTTGTGGAAACAATCACGGAGGTGCCAGATAATCACGCTCGCAGTTTTCTGGAAAAACTGTTGACTTTTCTGTTCAAGGTAATTTGAACTCCAAGCCACCGTACAGCGACACAGACGTCAGAAATCGAGAAGCACATAAAAGCCTCTTCCAATATTTCAGATTGACAGAAAAATGTTCTGGTGAAAGGTTACACAGCAAGATTGGTTTTTAATAACCGTTTTTCAAACGAGGGGCATTGACGGGATCAGGAAGATAAAACACATAAATACAGGAGCTGGTTGGCTGTTTTTGTTACAGTAACGATAGCAACCTCACAGTAAATTACGACCGAGACAGCCAGAGAAAGCCAAAATGGAAAGATGATATAAATCTGAGACGTTAAATCTATTCGCTTTAGAATGCACGAGTTGGAAATTATGAGACGTTTTCTGGTTAAAGGGTGTGGGGAGGATGAGGTCGGAGATGGAGGTATTTTCCATCCATTAGTGGCGTAGCATGAGATACGCGCATAATTCACTTTCCACATCTTCACCCAATTAACTAATCGCATCATAATCGAGCGAGCTCTGGCTGGATGCTTCACGTCAGAAGAGAAAAGTTATTGAGTCTCACGCACGCACGCACGCACACGCTCAGCTGGGAGCTGCATATCATCGTCTACAATGACATGAATGAACACAGCTGATGCAGCTCAGTAAACCATTTCCATCATGGCAGATGTTGGCCTCTCAGTAAAAATGTTTTTAACAGCCAAAGAAAATGAAGTAAAATGAATAATGCGCGGCGTGGATGTCGCAGCTCAGACGAGAAACAAAGAACGTGCTGACACGATGGGCAAAGATGCGTACTCGACATTTAAATTCGCAAAGAACACTTTCAATCATTAACTTTAATCACGGAAACAATCTGCAACAACAGCTTAGTTTGAAAAGGTCACTAAGCCCTTCAGTAACAAAGAAAAACACTCAGCTGGCTGCGGCGGATCATCGGGGACGCGGCTGAGATTAACATTATTAAAAAGGCACCAGTCTTCTTCTGCAGTTAAATAAACTAGTGCAGCAAGTTCAGGGAGATGTCAGATGTTCCCTGAACGCATCGCATTCAGGCAAAGCGTGTGATTGTTCCTGCGCAGGACGGGCACACTGTGGGTTGAAGCTTGAGCAGAACTACTCTAGTTTTTTAGGGTTTTCGGATTCTGGTGGTTGCACAGCGTATTATGAGATTATTATGAATCTGTCTGAACATGTGGGCCTTTATGTAGTCTTACAACGGGTCAAAAGCATGGAGGTACCCACTGTGAACAAAGATTGTGAAGCATGAGTGGTGGATATGGCTGTATGCTTATTGGCTAACATCTTGTCAATTACAAGTCATTAACCAATGAGCATATTCCTGCTGGTTCTCCCAATTCTTAGAATGATCAAAATTTATAAAACTATTTTAATTTTTTATTCAGGATGATCAGGAAAGATCATGACAGAGGATGTCGTTCCCATAAACTGTAAGTCTGGAGGTCTTTTAGCAGCCACAGGCTTTCAAGAAAACTAAACAAGTTGATCTCAAATTTGAGATTCAACACAAAAAATTATAAACACAGATGCAAGATAAAAGGTACGAATAATGTAATCAGATATGCTACACCCAGCCCTGCTCCCACCAGCACTCACATACACACTGTAAAAACTTGATACATTCAGGCAACAAATGCAAAAACTAAAAATAATAATTTAATTAATGTTGATATAGCTGCTTTCTTAGAGTTCTATGAAATATATAAAAGTCTGTGCATGTCTTCAACCTATTGCTGAGCTTGTTTCATTGCTTAATGCAGGGGTCTCGAACTCCTGGCCTTGAGGGCCGGTGTCCTGCAGGTTTTAGATCTCACCCTGGGTCAACACACTTGAATCAAATGATTACCAGGCCTCTGGAGAACCTCAAGATATGCTGAGGAGATCATTTAGCCATTTAAATCAGCTGTGTTAGAGCAAGGTCACATCTAAAAGCTGCAGGACACCGGCCCTCAAGGCCTGGCGTTCGAGACCCCTGCCTCAATGGACTTTGTTAACAATAAAAAATAAAAAAATAAAAAAAAAAGGGGTGACTATGCCAGTGAACATTTCCACGTACTTAATATTTTGATTATTAATTACTATCAGTAATATCCAGGTTTTTGAAAAGAGGGGATCTCCCATGTTTCATTCAAAGATATTTTTTGAACGAGGCATCTGACACCACGTCGTCTTTGTTGCCGTCCTCTTGAACACAAACACATCGATTTTGAGCTTCTGGAGCACGTTCTGGTGTTGATATTGGGAGAAACCTCCCGAATGGATTTTTGAGAGCTCAGCTGATCTAACTGCTGCAGAGATGTGCAGCCACACAGCAAACACTGCTAGCATCCAACCCAAACACCCTTCCATAGGTTAAACAATTACTTTTGCCCTTTCTTTTCTGCCATTACTCAGGCTCTTTCAGCCTGCGCTGTCTTTGTTTAGGTTAGATTAGCTCGGTCTATTTTTCCCCACTGAGTGCTTTGTCTCACAAAACCATCAAAGCAAAACCAAATCAAATCAAAATTTATTTCTGTAGCACATCATAATACATCAAAGGTGACCAAAGTGCTTCACAGTCGGTCAGAGCAATAGCATAAGACAGAATAAAAAGAAACAGTTAAAAGGAGGGCAGGAAACGATATGAACAATATGGGTAAAAAAAATTAAAATAAAAAACAAACCAAAACACATAACTAGCCACGAAATAGCATACTAGTTTGAATCAAAGTCAGACTAAAATAATACGTTTTAAGACGTAATTTAAAAGACTGGACGGACTTGGAGGAACGAATATAAGGAGGGAGGTTATTCCAGAGTCTGGGAGCTACGACAGCAAAGGCCTGATCACCTCTGGACTTCAGGCGAGAACTCGGTTGCATCAGGAGCATTTGATTGGAGGATCTAAGTGCCTTATTAGGGATATACAAATGAAGGAGTTCGCATAGATAGCTGGAAGCCAAATTGTTTAAAATTTTAAAGGTACGCAAGTGAATTTTAAAATTGATACGATATTCAACAGGGAGCCAATGTAGGTTGGCTAAAACTGGTGTGATGTGGGCATCGTTTCTAGTACCAGTTAAGAGACGCGCAGCTTTGAACTAACTGGAGCTGGTGAATAGAGGAAGATGGGAGGCCCGAGTAGAGGGAATTACAGTAGTCTAATCTGGATGTGATAAGAGCGTGAATGAGCTTTTCAAGGTCCTTCAAAGGGAGGTATGGCTTTGCTTTAGATATAAAGCAAAGCCATACCATGTCCTCCAAGTAGTTCCTGATCAAATTAAACTGAAAAAGAAGAAAGAATAAGTAACACGGTGAGACAGGTTGACTAGTGTAGCTGTTTTTCAAACCAATAATCGCAAAAGGAAAAAAAAAGGCTCAGCTGAATTTTCAGCAAAGCTACTAATATAATATAATAATAATTATAAGCCTTTTTCATCCACCTCCAGGCGTAGTTATGCAAACAAGTGGACAAAGGCTGAATGCACACATTTCTTGTTTGTCTTCCCTTAAAAGAAAAACAATTAGCAGCAACTGCTTTTAGCTGGCAGATGCAAAGCAGGCTTCTATAATAACGGAGTGAGGAGAACAAACAGTGCTCACACACATGAGAAAGTTAACTCGGCTGACATGGCTGGCCTGCTTCATGTTTGGAGGCAGAGTGTCACTTTGCTCTTCTCTCCTTCTTTCTGTTGCTTCCATGCTGCCGTTTAAAATGCTAAATCACACCAGCAAAGATTTCGATTCCCCTGAAGGCCGCTTATTATGCTTAATTACTCCCACTGATTGGCTGTTATGCCCTGTCAGGCGCGGGAGCTGCATGTTTGCTGTGCTTGTTATCTGTGGATGAATGTGGGTGCAACTACGAGAAAACACGTTGAGTGCAGAGAGTCATTAGGGTTCACATGTCAGGTCAGATTCATTCGTTTACACTTTAAAATAATCCACTGTTCTGCTGTTGACTTAGTCCTCTCATCACCTGTGTCTCTTCTGTGACCTTTGACCTATTCCTGCAGCAGGTGTTGAAGCACCTATACCTCCTTGGCTCAAGCCTCTGGCACCTCAGCTGCTTCACACTACAGTACAAGCGCTGCAGACTTTGCATCTGGAAACCATTGCCTCACAATCTCATTATCAAATTACCAGGCTGCAAACACGCTGCTGTTAGCCTGCTAGCAAGCTGCCGGTGTGCACTGGAAAGTGAGAAGCTGGCCGCATTACTCTGGACTACAATGTCAGACAAGATTTGGGCTCTTTACAGTTACAGAGTACTTTCCATATGCAGTCAAAACGCTGATTCAGCAAAAAGAGCCAGGTCACTGCTTTAACTGTCACTGAACACTTTATGCATCTCTGTCACTTTCATTCAATTTAATCCAGTTTTATAAGATAAACCCTACAAGATCAGAGAAAGAATCCCACCAATCAGTTGATCCCCCTATTAGCACCCCTTGGTGACATCAGGGAGGAAGAACGCCCTTTTAGCAGGAAAACTGGGCTGAAGGAGTGGCAACCATTCACACTCAGTGAGGAGGAACACAGAGGCCACCAACAACACCCACAAACAAACTATTCAACAGAGTAGACAAAGTTTATGACATGACTCGTATTTTCTTTGATGTCGAGCTTCTACTTCTTAAGCTTTTTGATTGTTTGTAAAAAATGTAAAAATTCTAGTTCATTAACCCCCTTTTTTATGCTTTGCTAACATGATTATAACTCTGTTGAATTTGATTATGAACACCGCTTTAACCTCGACCCTTTAGAGCGGCGCACCAACCAAATCAAACGCTGCTCGGGTTCATTTCCAACACAGCACAGACTTTAAAACATTTTTGAAATTTCTTCCAAAGTGGTTTTTTGCTCTGCTTTTGTGTCAGCAGTCTTTTTCTGAGATGTTCCTCTTCTCTTACTGCACTCGATCATCTCTCGCTGAAGCTGCAGGAGTGCAGTCTCGCTCTCCTGATGTCTTTTGCTTCTGGCTGTATTCGAAAGGGCTGGCTGTCGAAGTCAGCCAAACCCTCCCTGTGGCTATGCAGTGTTTGTGTCCTTCATATAGCACTGTCAAATCTCTCCGCTCCCCTGTCAGACTAACAATGGTGCCATTAAAAAATTGACAAACGGCAAGCTATAGCGTTCGGAGACTGTGGGCGAAGGCAGGGGAGCTCACGGTAATTCACTGACATGGCAGTTTGGATGTGGGCGAGTGATCGCTCCTCTCCCGTAGAGGCTGTTGACACGGAGGAAATGATACAGCGAGTGTCAGCTCATGACTTCCAGACTAAAAAGTGTCGAGTGTGTGTTTATTATGAAGCCGCATGCTGTTCTTTTATGTTGGTCTGATTATCAAGTACCATAATAACATTTGTTCCCTCATCCAGCGCTGTTTCCATGGAAACTTTGACTTGTTTTGTGTAAAACCTGTGAGATGTAAGAAGAGGATTAAGGTTCATTTTGAATTGGAATTGTTCTGTATGAGCTGTGGTTCAACCACATCTAAAGGCACAACTGTCCTGAACAAACAAAGGTGATGAAAGCAGAAAGCCTGCAGCAGTAACCTCGTGACTCCCGACACAGGTCATTAACGAGCAGCAACCTCCTCGGCTCGAAAGACGAAGCTGAAGCTGGCTGGCTGCACAGTGAGTCGCTCTCCATAGACCCCGATATTAAAATGTAAACATGCTTAAAGTGATAGCCACACAGCATATAAAAAATGGATGTGGCTATCAGTAGGGACGTGCGCGATTAGGTTTATTTTTGCGATTAGTCAGCTAATCAGATCATGCATCCACTGAACGTAAAACGTAGAGCTTATTGCACAAGCATGCATCTGCTCTTATATAACTATCATTAGCTTACAGCTTTAAGTGTTTTTTTAAGGTATGTCCTAACTAAAAATAAAGACAAGATGATAGTTTATTAAACTTTAATAAAATCTGCAGATTGTCTCTGTGGAGTTTAATAAACTCAGTCTTCAGCTTCGAGCTGGTGGGTAACAGACGTCTCCGAAAAAGTCAGAGCACTTTTGCAAATATGTGATGTCTTGATAAATCGAGCAGATATTTGAAGTTTAGAAGCTACATTCTCGCCTGAAAATATCTTAACAGTTTATTTTGTGACCCAGAAAGAGTAAGCCTTCGTCGCGTCGCTGTGATGTAATCGGCCTACAAATGCGGCCTCCGAAGGATGCAACCCCTGAATTTGGACACAGCTACGATACCGGTCTTTCAGGATCTTACAAAGCACAGACTATTAAATTCGTCGACAATTTTGATAGTCAACGTAGTCGTGACTAATCGACTAATCGTGGAAGCCCTACTCAAATCGTTCACGCCTTGTCGCTTAAATGTTTTATTTTACTATTTTTCAGTTGCAGTTAGCAGTTCAGAGAGGTTGTGACACCAGCGGACACTATGTGGGCCTGACAGACAACTGTGCCCCGCTGTCTCTGCAAATGGAAGTATTAACCAAGCAGAGTTGGAAAGTATGATAGTAGATGAGTAGATGGTAGCCATGCTGACCAGTGCTGTTCTGCAGTGCAGTAGAATAAACCAAGTAAAGCCCCACGAAAGGTCGCTGGTGCAACATTTTAAAGGGCCATTAAAGGGTTCAGCTTGGATAATGCAGAACGTCACTGCAGAGTTCAAATCCTCAAGGCAAGCACATGCAGAAGGGGGGTCTTCACCATCAGCATGGAAAACACTCTGCCCATTGAGCAGACGGGATTGTGTAACACACAGGTCAGACATACAAGTAGCTGAATGAATGTCTGAGAACTCAGAGCCATTAGAGACACAGATCTCTGCACAAACTCAATGCGAGGCTTCAAAATGGACCCGAAACAAAACAACACAGACGAGAGGGCGAAATCCTGTGTCTAAATCCCTCAACAAACACTGGAAATGAATCGGAGTGAAAATCCGCCCCCGGTCAAGAGAGCGCAGAAAGACATCTGGTCCTGATTACACTACTCGCTGACAGCAGGATGTCTCCTCTCCTCTTTTTGTCTCCACTTCATCAGCTCTTCTGTATCAGCCGGTTCAGCACGCCCTCCGCTTTTCTCAGCATCGCTTTGTCTCTGTCTTTTCTCTCCCATTTTCAGTCTTAGTTTTCTCTGGCTGCTGCCTGCAGCAGTAGAGCAGGAGTTGTAGCGCAGAGGTAATCTGAGAGGGGCCTCAGCTCGCCGTCCAGACGAGGCCTGTGGTGGTTCTGCTCCTGCCTTGACACCTGGACTCAACAACCTGGATCTAACTGATCCCCCCAGCAATCTCTGGCTTATTTACAGCCCTGGAGGAGGTGCGAGGGCAGTCAGAGGCAGCCTTACTTGAGCAGATTGAATATCCAGTGATCCCTGAAAATCGCACTACAACTTCTCCCCATAAGTCATAATTCAGTCAGATTTATCCACGTGGATATAATACTCATAGATTGAGCGCAACCTATTTATTTCTGAGGATATTAAGTTACAATAAACTTTGATGAACATGCTTAGAAATTAACTTCTTTTGAACAGAACTCGTGACCACTCATAAAGATTAATGAGACAGACAGGCTTCCATTGTGTTAAAGCTCATATGAATTTTTTTAATGCAAGCAGTACATGTAGGCAGGAAGCTCCCACTTCCTGTAGGTCTGAATCACCTGCGACCTGACCAGACTTTCATTACCCCTTTTCTTTATTACTTCATGAACAATGACCCAACCCTTTTGGGGGTTTTTATTTGTGACTGACACCCAGTTTACTCATATCTGTTACTCCATTTTTCCTTGTAGTCTTCTGTTTAGATAGTAGTCTTGGTCCTACAGACTCAAACCCAGTCTCTCTATCTGTAATCACATACTGGACAGTGTTCATTGGTCCTGTTGTACAGACCCAAGTCAACAAGGGAAAAAAGTGTATTCCTCAACAGGTTGTGAGTAATTCCTGGAGGTTGCTGCATGAAATCAGTCACAAAGAGGTATTTGCTGCTGTACCAAACACCTCCTTGCAGAATGAAAAGTGCAAGAGAAACCAAAACCGGAGACGGCTCGCCTTCAGCGTGAACGACACACCTTTTGAAACACAACTGTTTCAGGGGAGTCACATAGAACTTTTTCAAGTGTTTGCAGATGTTCCATGCAAACCGCTAGAAACGAAAGCAATCAGAATTGCTTGAGTCATTTTGGTGCGGCACCGTCTTTATGACTGATTTCACCCACCAACAGCCAGCAACATCTCAACAGCTGGTAGGGGAATATAGCAAGGTTGCCAGGAGGGTTGCAGACCAGTCTCTAGGCCTGTGTGAGTGACGGGTTTACTCAAAAGGGAACCTTAATTCACAAAATTAAGTTGCATTAAATAAGAGCTGAAACTTGAGGTGTAAGGCCTTTCCACATACATATAGTCCATACAGGACTAGAGTAACTAGAAGACTGTATAAAGGGATATGCAGTCATTGCTTATGAAACATACAGAGATGTTTAGAAAATGCGCAAAAATCAAATTGGTCCCATAGTGGCAAAAGCCTCAGATAGTCTACCAAGCACATAAAAGTACAGGCCCAGTAGCAGGTTTTATTGTTTTTATGAACAGTAGTCAAAGGAGCTTGCAAAGAAAAGCGTCTGGACTTCTTTAAGTTACTTGAAGACGTTTCACCTCTCATCCGAGAAGCTTCTTCAGTTCTAAGGTCAAATGGTGGAGAGTCCCAGATATAAACCTAGTGGGAGTATCCCCCCACAGAGGGACAAAAGGACCCCCTGATGATCCTCTAATCGCCTGAGCCAAGGTGTGAAACTGGGTGTGGGTCCCAATCAGCCAGAGTTTCGGGTGTGTTCATTGTGAAACCTGGCCCCACCTTATCATGCGAATTCCTGAGGTCAGATGGCCCAGGATGTGAGTGGGCGTTAAGGCGTCTGGGAAGGGATCTCAAAACTGGATTATAGATGGCAGAGAGTTGGTGTCGTAAACCCCCGCCTCTGTTCAAAGATGGTCGCTCACAGTGGACATAGATGGCTTCTTTCACTCCTCTTTCAAACCATCTGTCCTCTCTGTCCAAAATGTGAACATTGGCATCCTCGAAAGAGTGTCCTTTATCCTTAAGATGCAGATGGACTGCTGAGTCTTGTCCTGTGGAGGTGGCTCTTCTGTGTTGTGCCATGCGCTTGTGAAGTGGCTGTTTGGTCTCTCCAATGTAGAGGTCTGGGCATTCCTCGCTGCACTGTACAGCAAACACCACATTGTTAAGTCTGTGTTTTGGCGTTTTGTCTTTCGGGTGAACCAGTTTTTGTCTGAGCGTGTTGCTGGGTCTGAAATGCACCGGGATGTCATGCTTGGAGAAAACTCTCCTAAGTTTTTCTGATACACCGGCTACATAGGGGATGACAATGTTGTTGCGTCTGTCCTTCTTATCCTCCCTCGCTGGTGTCTGGTCTTCTTTTCTGTGCCTCTTTGCTGACTTTAAGAACGCCCATTTAGGATAGCCGCACGTTTTGAGTGCTTCCTTTACATGTGTGTGTTCCTTCTTTTTTTCTTCAGGCTTAGAGGGAACATGTTCTGCCCGGTGGTGTAGGGTCCTAATTACTCCAAGTTTGTGTTCCAAAGGGTGATGGGAGTCAAAGAGGAGGTACTGGTCCGTGTGTGTGGGCTTCCGGTAAACTTCGATGTTGAGTTTGCCGTTCTCTTCAATGTGCACAGCGCAGTCCAGGAAAGGCAAACAGTTGTCCTTTGTGTCTTCCCTGGTGAACTTGATGTTTTTATCCACAGCGTTAATGTGCGCAGTGAAGGATTCCACTTCTTGTGTCTTGATTTTGACCCAGGTGTCGTCCACATATCTGTACCAGTGGCTGGGTACTCTTCCTTTGAAAGAGCCAAGAGCCTTCCTTTCCACTTCCTCCATGTAAAGGTTGGCTACAATAGGTGACACGGGGGGGCCCATGGCACAGCCATGTTTTTGTCTGTAAAAGCCTTCGTTGTATTTGAAATATGTAGTGGTGAGGCAGAGGTCTAACAGTGTGCAAATCTGATCGGGTGTGAAGTTGGTCCTGTCCTCCAAGGAGCTGTCTTCTTGTAGTCGTTTTCTGACAGTCTCCACGGCCTCTGTGGTGGGTATGCAAGTGAAGAGAGAGACTACATCAAAGGACACCATGGTTTCATCTGGATCCAGGGTAAGTTTCTGGACCTTGTCGGTGAAGTCGGTGGAGTTCTTGATGTGGTGTGGGGTGTTCCCCACAAGAGGAGCAAGGATGGTAGCAAGGTGTTTAGCAATGTTATAAGTGGCTGAGTTTATGCTACTGACTATGGGTCTGAGTGGGACAGCTTCCTTGTGGATTTTAGGAAGTCCGTAGATGCAGGGTATGGCATCCCGTGGGTAAAGGCGGTGATATGTAAGGCGGTCAATAATTTTGTCCTTTTCAAAGTCTTGAAGGCAAGCTATAACTTTCTTTTTGTAGCTGCTTGTGGGGTCTCGCTTTAAGGCTTCGTAGGTATTGTTGTCACTGAGGAGAGTAGTGATCTTTGTATGGTAATCTGTAGTGTTTAGGATCACGGTGCATCTTCCCTTATCAGCTGGTAAAACAGTGATGTTGTGGTCTTTGCTCAGGGAAGCGACGGCCTTCTTTTCCTGTATTGTGAGGTTGGATGGAGGGACTTTGGCACTGGAGAGCGTGGCTGAGACTTACAGTATTACCCGTTTTATGACTCCCACAAGCTCTGCCCTGCCTTCTCCAGTAGGCATCCCTACGCCATACAGCCCTACGAACCAACATGCCCCGGGGTGACAGATTGTGCCCTTTCAGAGCAAACATGTTCAATTATTCAGGAGCAGCTGAAATGCTCGATAACATTCAACTGCTGCTCTTTTTCTACAAAGCAACACCAACGTTTGTTTTTGCAAAGTGCTTATGTGCAGCCGAGAGACAGGAACGGGCTTTTTTAAAAGGTAGGAGATTTAAATCTTTAATGAACGTCCTTCACAATGATCGCGTAAGACAGAAGCTGGCTGATTCCTACCAGGACACGGGTGTAGAAAGGGGAAAAGTACCAATGTTTTTCCTGCTGAAGTGTCTAGAAATAAAGAGCTGGGATGACAGCGGATCAGGCTGATTGGCCAAAGTGCTTTCTGCTGTAAGACGATTCTCGCTGGAAAAAGACTCCACTCTGTGTACCGGGCTTTTGTTAAAGAACAACATTGTTTTAAGGAGAACAAAAGGCAAACTCTGCAGTCAAACGTTTGCATAGAACGAGAAACCAAACACCGAACTTTAACGCTGAGAAACAAGCAGATGGTTAAAGGAGCAGCCCGAGGGCCCGTTCAGACCACCGAAAACAGATCTGCTCCACGTCTTTCATTACCGATTACTTCACTTATGCTTTTTCCAGGCTCTGCCGCCTTAAACTGACAATCTAAAGATCACAAAAATATTGTTCTGCTTTAAAAAAAAAAAAAAAAAGCAAAAAAGGACCACCAACCAACTCTGAAGTTTCAGCTTTGCCGACTTGGATATTTTTGTCCGTTAAGCCAAACAGCAGGATGTAAAGTGGAAGTGGGGGGTTGCAGGGGTCCTGCCCCTTTGCATCGCTGCTCCAGACAGCATGAACTCACCAGAGCAGCATGGTAAGCTCATGAGACAAGGCCATAGCGGCTATGGAAAACCTATCCCCTGACATTTTCCATTCATAAAATTCCTGGAATTGGAGTCGAAGGGGGGGAAATAAATCAGGCTGCTGCCTGGTGTCTGCGTTTTTTTTAAATCCATGTTACAGTGATTGGCAGAGTGAGGGTTTAGCCATATGTTTCCTGCTGCTGCCACTCTCCTCAGCCTCCTTTTGTTTTTCCTATTGACATTAACTAGACATAAAGACGGGATTTGCTGAGTGCGCCTTCCAAGTGAAGTGGTTTGAAATGAGAGGCTTTTACGACATGGAAAGGTCTTCATTACTTTGTATATTACCAAGAGCCATCTATTGATGGAAATTTCCGCCTCCCTTCACTTTTAAAAAAGGAAAAAAACATGACTATAATTTCAAAAATGCGTCTTTAATCTCGCTCCAAAATACCCATGGTTTTGTTTTAGTTCTTAAACACAATGATGTACAGTATTATACCACACTGCGGCTTATTTGGTTTTCATATTTGCTGAAGAAAGATTGGTGAGCTGGATTGAAGGAGGAAATTCAATTCCCCGTTCTAATCTGCAGGTCTTTGAGGTGGTTTTTCATTCAGTAGTTAAGGGCCCTCTCAACAACACGCCACCTCCTGCTGTGCGCTCTAAAGATAAAAGGATCAACTTTGAAGTTAATGTACAAAAAAAAAAGAAATGTAATTTAATCAAGCAAACAGAAGCAATCCTTTCCCCCTGATCCCTTACAAACCAGATCAATCACACTAATACTAAAAAGATGAACTTCCTCTTCGTCCTGGGTAAACATCAGGAGAATCCGTGTAAGCATCCATCGTTTTCCTTCGTCTGTGCCTGCACTGAACCTCAAGTGTAAAGCCACTCATTACCTCTGGATAGAGCCAATTAATCACCTTGTTAATTAGTTTGTTCATCACTTTGCACAATAGCTTTGCTTGTAAGGTCCCTCCTCTTCCCTTAACTCATTTATTTCTGGAACATTACAGATACATTGCTAGAAGGTGGGTCGCACAACGTTACAGAAGGGAAATTGCATGAAAATAGAGATTAAGAAAAAAATCACAGAAGGCAAACATTCCCACATACAGGCCAGTTTGTGATGGCCGAGCACGCCACACACTGTGCTCGACACACAGAGGCACCCAATGCAGCGAAGCTATAACTTATGGTGTCTGCGGCGGAGCATGGATGAGCTAAGTGAGCTGTCCATTTCTGAACAAGAGAAATTAAATCAAATTTATTCAAGAGCCAAGCTGAGGCAGAGAGCTCCACAGGGAACGTTAAAATCTGATTAAACCGCCCGAAAGCTTTGATTCAAGGTCCTAAATTTTAAGTGGCATTTATATATTTCTAAGTATTTTGCAACATAATTACATTTATTCTTGTGGTTCCGAGTAAAATTCCGTTTTATGGCTCTCACACTATTGTTATGATGATCTCGGAAAAAGCTAAGCAGTCTCAGCTGCGCATTTAAAAAGGGACGGACCAGAGGCTCGCTCTCTTTTGTATCCGTTGCGCCTCGCTGCCCTCCAAACAATAATTAACTTTAATTTTTCGCTGTTTTCAATTATGTAAAGAGCTTTTATAACGGTTCCTGTGAGAGAGTTTAACCAGGCGTAAAAACTGACCAACCGACTGTCAATCGGAAACATGTAAAGGTGCCATTTACCTCTCGGTGTGTAGGGGAAGCAACAGTAAATATTTAATACCATTTTATTCCATTTGTGTCTTCCTTGTGCTACCTCAGGAATGATTGTTAGACTCCCTCAGCAGCTTTTATTTTGACTGGATTCTCCGGCTTTTCCTTCCTGCTCTCGTCATCTGTGCAGCTTGATGGTTTTTTTGTGACACAGCTGAACCCAACATACTCCTGAGGTTAGACTTTACCTGGTGGGAGGAACCCTGTGTTTACTCTGCGATTGGAGACCTTCACCCTGTGGTAGTCGGGTCGCTACATTTGTGCTGTTCGTTACAACAGCTTAAAAGACACCACGACTAAAATGGTGTGTAATATAACAAGTATTTATGTCTGCAAAAAATAAGACTGCGTGACCAAAAACACTTTTTGACCTGCAAAGCAGAGAAAAGGCCGAGGCCTGACTGTGCAGCATATAAATAGCACAGCAAAATCTCCTTTTAAGGTTTATTCTTAAGGCGTCACTTTATTGTCTGCTCCTACTTGCGGTCACTTAATTTCCACTACATACATGCACCAGTTAAAAAAAAGTGGATTTATTTACAGAAACTCACTCTGCGAGCTTCCACCGTATATTTCCCATCTTTTTATCTATTAGATCAGCTTTACACTGAAATTTTTATCTTGTTCTACTTATTATACGCAACACTTGGAAGAACATGCAAAAAAAATAATCATTTTAAACCTGTCGTGGTGGTGACTGAGCACGGGCAACGCACGTCACATTTAAACTCATTTTTTATGTGAGTGTTTGTCGTCAGGGCAGCCTTCTTTTTATACTTTATAGTAAAATGAAAAGTATGATGATCAGCTTGTTTTGTGTACGTCCTGTGCATGCTGTCTCCCATGTGAATAGCACGCAGTGGTATGTGAAGTTTCTTGCTGCACAGCACCGCTAATTGGGATTAACATATTGCCTACCAAAACAATGCCATGGTGCTATGACTCTGCCAGGTCCGGTGGCCTTTGCTCATCACAGACCCAGTGATCCTCCCGTCTCTGGGAGTAAATCTCATTAAATCTCACGGAGTTTGGCCCATTGTGAACGCCGCCAGCTCTGGCACCTACTCCAAATCCTGTCATGGCACAGATGTGGAACTGTGGCTCCAGCGTGAGGGATAGTGGGCAGCTAATCACAGCCTGGCTGTTTGGGCCGCTGATTAGCGCTCTTCACCGATTTCTGATCCCAGGGATTAAACCCAAACAGCAGCAGCAGAGCCCGACTACACGCTCTCCTGTGAGCAACAAGCTTTCCCTTCATGCATGCCCACAGTCAATTAAAGGTTAACTTACAGTGTCTAATTCATACCACACCATGACATCCATTATCTTAGTTTAGCAATCATCATTAAAAATGTTGTGATTTACTATCACACAGACAGACACACACACACACACACACACACACACACGCATACTACAAGAGTAAACTCTCCGCAGCTCATGTTTCTCTCTCCCTGGGTGTAATGTGACATATCCTTGCAGATTCTCCCTTTATTGAGTGTTTTCACAGAAAACTTTAATTGTGACGCGTCTCCAGACCAAACTTTCTTTGTCTGCAAAGGAACGGAAGCATCTAATCATAAGAAAAACATTTTCTAACACTTTAATGGAAAACAAGCACAAGAAACGGACTGAAATTAGCATTTTTTTGCACTTCTAGTTCTTTTGCCTCAAAGTTAACGTCCTCTACTTTTAAATGGGCTTCGTCACACTCACGTTTTACAACATCAGTGCTACAGATGTCAAGAATGTTCGATGTCATTAAGTCAAACACAGGAACCCACCAGTACTGATGTTACAGCGACACCACCGTGACTTTTAACCAGCTGCATCGTAACAGTGGCATAAGCTTGCTAAATAAAAGGAGCACAGTGTGACAAATATACATTTACCCCAATGCAGCCATAAAAAGCCTACGGAGAAATCTTGTGGGATCTTTGCAAAGAATTCAAGGTTTAAAAGGGTTGGCAACACTCGACAAGATTGCAGCTTTAACTGCATCGCAACACCTGGGCTCACATGCAGGACCAAACAGTGTGTAAGCAAAAAATTGGTCAACAAAAAATTGTACAACTTCACAGAATGTCACAAGGAGACACTCACTGCACAGGTGAAGACCAAACACAGGCTCAGCAGCAGTTTTTGGAAATGTAATCTAAAGTTTCCATGTTTTAGTATTTTTAACTTTTGATTTGTTCAGTCTTATGGATACCAATTCATCTCCATGTCCCAACTTTAAAGTGTAAAAAAGTCCATATTTGGAGGTAGTAATTAGCTGCTCATACAAGTCATGCACATCTCAGATGTTCATGTGACATTTGAATATGTAAGTAAAAGTACATACAATACATAGAGCCTAGCTGCAAATATGACCATTCAGGTTAAAATACAACATTTATTGCTTCTTTTAACCCTCTGAGGTCCAAGTTTCTATGTTGTCATCAGTGACGACCTCAACCTTAACTCTAACCAAGTCAATCAGAATATCTCATTTTTAAAATGTAATTTTTCTTGTTTTTAAATTGTTCCCCCAAGTTTGGGCAATCAGTGAACGAAGAAAACAATCACTCTGACTGACTCATCAAAAGATTCACTTTTTTCTATTTGAAACAAGAAAAACTCGACTTCTCTCCAAAAAACATGGTTAGGGTGAGGTTTAGGTTATCTCCTGCAATGACTTAGACCTGGGTCTAAGCTGATGATGATGACGATGATGATGCATCCCCATTTAGTCTGGACAAAATATGTGTTGCACATAAAGATATCCCTCCTAAATATCATTTATAAACATTGTGTCACCAAAAAAAGTGACAATTTGGTTCCATGAACACGAACACAGTCGATTTGTTTTTCTGCTTCACGTTTTTCTGTGAGTTTGGGGCTAAAAGTTCACACATGAGTGTAGCTTTACACACAAGTACAAGAAAAGATTTGTTCTTTTGCAAACAGATCATTTCTATATCTCCCGTTTGATGTCTAGCAGAACACACAGGCGATAAAAGCATGTAGAGAGAATGAACATTCATGACCTCCACAATGGAGTTACACACACAAACGGATCATTGTCATGTTGCTTTGTAGGAATGGAAAAACAGTGTGGTACTGTGGGGCTCTGTGTCACAGTTGTGGTTAAGTCTGAAAGAAACTATGAGGGGCATTAACGTGAAAATGTCTAAGGAAAGAATGCTTATTAATGAAGCCAGCAATGTTACACATCCCATGACTGAAAACAGCTTTCAAACCTTAAAAAAAATGCCCGTGTCCTTGTTTGTTCGTCCAAAATAAGAAGCAGCAGCAGCCCAAGTACGACTCGGGTATAATCTGGCAGGGCAGGCAGTCATAATCGTGCATGATACAGATCAATTACATCTAATCTGGAAGCACCCCGAGGGCCGTAATACAAGGCACAGCCTATAATTACTCCTATACACTATGAACAGATCATTTATAAAGTGAATTTCAGATAAAAAGTGACAGGCTAACTACACAATTACTCAGATGTTCAGAATCTTTAGTGTATATGAAATGACACTGCTGTCAGCCCAAACTCTCATAAAGCCTGCATGTTCCTCCAATCCCTGCATCAGTGCAATGAGAGTGTGCTGCAGGGATAAAAAGTAAAATAGGAATCACATAATGACACTGTAATTGCATAACAGAAACCGCACTGTCACACAAGTGCACTCTGCGTGTATTTTTATTGCACTTAAAATCAATGTGACTTTAATACTGCATGAAAGCAATGCACGACACAATGTGATGCATTCAACGGTTTCTGAGAGGCCGCTTCATTCTGTCCTACATGATATGAGTCATGGTGTATGTGCATATCTGAAGGGATGGAATATTTATGACCGCATGTTCTCAAAGCCTACACTGCAAATCAGAAACCAATATGCAAATTAACAGTATGTTCAGGCACCCAAACACCGGAGGCGTTGGCCGTTACTCCAGATGGAACAAAGACATGGCATTTATCGGTGCATTTTCACGGTAGATATCTTGCTGACGAGGACACCTGGTTGCTTCAGAGGGCACAGTTATATCTGCATTTAAGTCTGTAAAGACACTGTGGTATTCCCGTCAGTGTTCCAGTGTTCGTGTCAAACTGAGGCTGTGTGTTCTTTTAGTTACAGCATATTCATCCCAGCTTCAGCTTAAAGATGGCCTATCACTGGAAGACCGTCTTGTACCCGTTAGCTGCTGGGGCGTTTAATTGAAGGTTGATATCTGTGGTGAATACGTATCAGGTCATGTATTAGTGCTCACAGCCGGCCCTTCTGGTTTTCAGCCTCTGGTTTTCAGCCTCTGATTTTCTACTCGTTTGTGAGAAACATGGAAACACGTAAACTTCAGAGAGAGAAACAAAACGAGAAAGGCTCGTATCGTAAAACTCCCTTTTAACGGGAAGAAACCTCCGGCAGGTCTTAGGGATTATTAAAGTATTCTGGTTTTGGTTTTAGACATTTTTTTCTACTCTTGGATCTCTATGATGTCATAGAGGGTTTTTTTTCCTAATATTATCACATTAGCAGTTCTGACTGTGAGCACAGAATACAGAACGTTGGTTTTAAACAGCTAGTAAGCTTCCTTTTTTTTAATCCAACTACCACAAGAACTTTAGCAAGAAATCTAACAGAGCAATTCCACTTTCTCTCTGCAGTGATTGGATTCACCTCCTGATTATCCTGGGATTGAGGGTCAGCATAATTTAACTCATCTTCTGCCCTGAAATCTACTGGAGCACACATTAGAAAACAGACCAGCACAAATCTGCTGGTTAGCCTACTCCACCTGCCCTGAAAGTTTCAGACACGAGTTATTTTAAGAACACATCGGAGTACGTTATAGATAGACTGCATGAAGCCAGGACAGACGCTGCAGTGTCTTTACGTGGCGTGGCATCTCCACTCTTACATAAGAGCATCTTGTTGATCCAGTTCACTCTCACTGTTGTCTGATGGAAACCTCCAAGGCTGTGCAGATCAGAAAACAGTTAAAAGAGGTTGTTTACTCAAAGCTCAGCAGGAAAAGGTTCGACGCAGTGTTTCAAATCCCAGGCCACACCTTCACATGGCAGGTGAGTCAGGAGCAGACGGGAAACAAAACATGCCATCTGTCTTGTCTGTCCATTTTCAACAGTTTCAAAGACTGCAGAGTGCAAAGCCATCCCTGATGCTGATGGCATGTTTGCCTGGCTTCTGTGAGCAGAAGGCTCAATCATGTAAAGTGTTTAAGAGCATAAGGGGGATTTCTCTGCTGTGCACTGTTTGGAGCTAGTATACAGCAAGTGTGAGACTCATGCTACACCGAGGCAGGATACTGAAGCATCAGATCCTGCAGATGGTAGCTGCTAACTGGTGTTCTTTTCTACTGACACATATGATGCAACAAACTATAGACAGTGTAGAACGAGGACTTCTAAGCCTGAAAAAGTGAAACAGAAATTATTTTTATTCACCTGCAGGGATTGATCCCTGTGAGTGCAGAGAAGATTTCTGGTCTAATAGACGTCTCTGGGAAAATAGCCCTTGGGTCTGACCTCTGCAAAAACTTCATTGATGAGTTTAAAATTACTATAATAAAGTCCATAATAGTAATTTTAACCTTTATAAATTTCAGAAATGAGGGTTTTCCAGCTAATTGGCTGACAATTGTTAATCAGACAAGTCAGCAACTAAGAACGACACTTAAGCCCAACTATCTAAAAGAACCAACTGCAGGACCTGTGACCAGATATTTGGATTTTTGCTTTAAAGCCAATCTACGACCCTGCTGTTCATAGTTTTTACACATTCTAATCCCAACATATAAACGTAGGCTAACTCATGCTGTATGTAAACAAGGTTAAATACGATTCATTGCCCTAGCCGCTGGTAGACGTTTCTTTCTATCCGTGCATGAAGTGGGAATTAAACTCCACGGTGGTATTCTCCATCTCCCTCCTTTTTCCTCCTGCACTAGCATTTCACACAATTAGCGATTAGCGTCGTGGCACTAAAGCTACAGCTACATTAACTGCGTGCAACATGATTAATGCAGTGCTACCCACCCTCTAAACTCCTTCATCACAGTGTTTTTGGGGGAAGCCCTGTACAGCCACTTAGAAAATTAGCTAGTTCTAATTTTAAAAGCAAACAACTTCACTGTAATGACCTCATTATTCACTTTCAGTCCATTTTGTGGCAGATTATTATGGCCACTCCTCTCTTTCCCAGCTGCTTCGTCTAAAGAAGATACTTCAAATAGCACTGCGTAGTATCACACCCCGCTGAAAGTGATGGAAGAGGAAGGAGCCAAGGAAATGAGGTCAATTTCCCCATGGGGCTCCCATTACCATTAGCGACCAAACAAGTTATAATAAGAAAAGTCATTAGAGTACAGCATAGTGGCAGTGACCCACCCATTTCCTGCCAGGTGTCCCCCAAGGCTGCGCTCCAGGACCTCTGCAATTCTGTCTGGGTGTCTTCCTCTTATCATCCAGTCCTTTTTGCACTTCCTACACGTCTGCCTGTTTCTGAGTAGCCTCATCAAGCTCCTGGTCCCTTTTTATATTTAAAAGGCATAAACAAACCATGTTGTCTGTGATGACCTAAAGCAGAAAAAGAGGACAAACTACACACTGGAAGTGAAATGCTCGAGTGTGCAGGAAGAGAGGATGCTTTGACCAGACTGGGGCCTCTGAGGGAGGCTCGCTGTGCTTCCAGTGGCAGTAAAAAAAGGAGCAGGCCTGAGCTGCAAGCACAAAGTGTGCAGGGGCAGACTGGAAGTTTAAGAATTTCTGTCCTGCACAGAGAGCAGGCTAGTGTCTGCCAGCAAGAGCAGCACTCTTTTTCCACAAGGGAGAAGTTATGGCGTGATTTGCATGTCATCCAAACCACTCCATTTGGCGGGAAATTGGTGTGTGTGTCCACATGTGAGGCCATCTAGTTTGTAAGAGCTGCCTCTTTGACTGCACACAGGCACATCATTCAATTTCCCACCTCAACAAGTGTGCCATAATGCTAGGGCACAGAGGCAGCAAGCCTCAGTGCAGCACTGCAATTCAAAAACCAGCACTTGACATATTCAGCTGCAGAGTCCAAGCTGCTACGGAAATCGTGCACATACCGCGGTCAATCAAACACTAATAATAGCTCTGCCTGGGCTCAAAATTATAGTTGGGAAGGGTCATTTCGTGTCAGTCAGCTCTGATGTCTTTATTTCATATCTGCACGGCTGGCCCCTGCCGATAACGAGCGCATCCGCAACCTTACTTCGCACCTCAGTGGCTTTTTGGCACAATGTGGTCAGAGTGAAGGGGTGCAGGGGTGCACCGGTAATCAGGTCAGAGCATGCAGTATCACGACAGCAAAACAAAAACTGTGCCTTAGGCCCATCATCACGCTCTGGTTTTTATTACCTACACTAATAGCGGCGCTAATGAGAAAGAATTACAGAGGCCAAAAATACCCTGGCAGGGTGGTAAGGATTCATCATAGCCCTGAGTGTCATCAGCTGTAAGAATATATGGACCGTGGCCTCGCCTAAATCCTCCTCATGTTCGCCGGGTCTCATTATCACACAATCATGCCTCACTAGCTACGAAGCAGGCTCTGTCTGCTTCATCCAGACAGGACCAAGTCCAGTCCAGACAGGTGGGAGGGAAAATGAGAAGGAAAACACTCAGATGGACAGAGAGAGAGAGAGCAGCTGTAGCACAGAGAGGAGAAGGTATATGAGAAAGAGAGTTGGACGGGTACATATTAAGGCTGTGGAGGTCACAGCAATGAGTAGGTGGCAAGAGACGAGGCGAAGTGAGACAAATGGGGCTCAAATCCCAAACAGAGAGCATTTTAGAAGAGAAGGTAAAGCAGAGGGTAACTGAGATGAGGCCAAGAGAGAGTGAGGGGGCGTAAGAGTTTGTGGACGACTGTGGCAATGTTTCTCTTTCACCTCCCCCTCCTTATTTTCCATCCGAGTTACACGGTCATTTGGCGGCACTGGCTGAGACCACCGGCGTGTTTCCACTTGGTCTGTTTGTGTGTCTGACTACAGGTTCTCGCTGGTCGTCCTCTCAGTTTCACTTCCTGTCTGTCTTTCATCCACTTTGGCCATTTGTCCGTTGACAGTTTCTCACCGCGATCAGTTTAGGAAAGCAGAGCTCTCACTTCCCCTCCTTTGCAGAGTTAACGCTTCTCAATGAAGAAACAAGCACACAAACATACATATTCGGCTCACATTTTTTTCTTTTTAGGATTTTTTTTTAAGTGCACACATCTTTAAATACAAGTTGCCAATGTCTGACTTGAAAAAAGTAAATATATAGACCTTCAACAACTGCTTCAGGAAGCTCAAATAGCCTGAAAACTGACTTCTCTGTAGGAAAACCAGAAAAAATGAAGAGTATGACACTCAAATATTATAAAAGAAGGACATAGCTGTGGTTACCTAGTGCTTTGTTATGGACCCTCGAGTTGAGCACTTTCACACAAAACAGAACCCTTGTGGTTGAAAAGTCATTAGCCAATGGGAATATCCTATATAATCCTCTTGACAAAAAGTCATCAGCAAAGTGTTTCCAGAGGTCAGGGCAGAGGACTATTTTCCCCGTACTTTTTCTGAAGTTTTGCAGACATGTAATCAAAACCAAATATCATTAACTTGTTGGCCAAGTGACAATCATGGTGACAATGTAGATTAGGTGAATAAGACCCAAGTCACGCAGGCTTAGGGACCTGTGTGGTTACAATCTGGGAACCACCTGTCGTGAGAGAAATAGTAATTCCCCAACTGGTTGCTGGAGGATGATGGCAGTAGCTGGGAAATACCTGCTAAAGGCCCAGTCACACAAACCTAGTGATGAAAATACATATTCCCAAACCGGTCGCCAAAAACATCCTTGCATCCTTATGATTCTATCACCCCTGTTCTGGCCAACTTACATTGGCTTCCTATTAAATATCGAAAAATTTTATTGTTTACTTATAAAATCCTAAACAATATGGCACCTGACTACCTCTAGCTGATCTCCTCTGTCTGTATAGCCCTCAGAGAGCACCAAGATCATCGGGCCAACTGCTCATAGTGCAACCTAGGTCTCGGCTGAAGACCAGAGGAGACCGTGCCTTTGCCCAGGTTATGGAATACTCTTCCTCTTCATATGCACGCATCAGATTCCATTCAGTCTTTTAAATCACGTCTAAAAACATATTTGTTTAACCTGGCATTCAAGGCTAATTAGGGTAATTTACATCTGGCTTTGCATTTAGATTATGTAATTTATATTTTATATTGTGATTTTTATCTGTATCAGGATTTGACTGGAAAGCACTTTGGTGTACTTCGGTCTTTAAAATGTGCCATATAAATAAATTTTGATTGATTGATCCTTGTGATTGCTTTTGATCGCCAGCTTATTGCTGCACTTTCAAGGGAAGCGACAGACTTGTCAACAAACACGATCCAGCTTCTCTCTGAGGTGTAGTGAAACTGGGAAAAGTGCGACATAAACTTTACTGTGAAGGCATTTCCTGTTTAAGTTAAACGTCTCTGTTTCTGGTCTGCACTGCATTCGCTCAAGACTGATATGAAAAACCACAGGTAACAGCGGGAATCGTGGAAATTCCAGCAAACACTGCAACCACAGTAATCACTAGTTTAAAATTAATTGATCCACTCAAATGCATTGTATACATCATTAATAAACTTACTAGTGGTATAAATCAAATAAAATGCCTCTGAAATCGTGCTTTTTTTTTTGCTTTTGACGGGAGTGTAACTTTGTGTGTTACCGTGGAGCTCTTGCAGTGTAACACACACACACAAATGTATTTCCTGTATTTGTATATTTGCTGGAAGTGCAGCACCACGTTTCATGACTTTTTCCCTCTGGAATCCAGTAACTGCCAGACAAAGCAATAAATTGTGAAGCCTGTTTTATTTTTTCCCCCTGTAAAGGTGCGAGTTATTCAAAGAGACACCTTAAACCAGCGTGGAGGAAATGACACACAGGCGTCTGACTTATGATGGAAAAAAGTGTGTAAAAGTTGCCATCAGCTCTGAGCCAGCTTTTGCTGTGTCTCCATTAATAGTTATGTTTTGGATTTTGGGAAGGAGGGAGGCCGATGCCAGGTCAGAGCACACATTTCCACACCTTCTGTTCGACAGCCACAGCTTCAAGCATCTGGAAACACTATCCGGTTTCCAAATTTAGCTCGTTACGGTCTTCACTACCATCACGAGAAATTCTCTGACGACGAACGGTTAATCATGTGTTATATTAGTTTAATAAAACCAACAATTAAACACAAAGTGTGAAAAGAGTCGGGAGATATTTTCTGTGACATCACTTTGGATCACAGCGCAGCGGCGGATCTGACAGTCACATCTGTGCATTATATTTGGCGTGTGACTTTTTAGCCAACACTCTTACAGAGTGGAAAATAAGAATCTGAGTCTTATAACATTTTTGCTGTTTTTATAGTGGAAAACAACAAGTGCACCCAAAATCAACCACAGTGAATAAAATATTTACAACAAGTAGAAAGGCCAAAGGAGCTTGCAAAGAAAAGCGTCTGGACTTCTTTAAGTTTACTTGAAGACGTTTCACCTCTCATCCGAGAAGCTTCTTCAGTTCTAAGGTCAAATGGTGGAGAGTCCCAGATTTGACCTTAGAACTGAAGAAGCTTCTCGGATGAGAGGTGAAACGTCTTCAAGTAAACTTAAAGAAGTCCAGACGCTTTTCTTTGCAAGCTCCTTTGACTACGATGACCTGGATGACTGAGAACCTTCACAGACAACAAGTAGAAAGGCGCTAACCGAGGGTTAGAAAGGTAACGAGGACGTCTGTAACTCTGCGTTAGAGATTCAAAATCCTGCCAGATTTAAACGTTACTTGTGGGATGCTGTCTTCACATATTTGGTAACTTTTCAAACAACATTCTTTTTGTATATTAGATATCAATCGGTTCATTCATGTTCTTATCAGTTTATTCGGCCTAGTGTCTAATACATGACGCCACCAGCATGAACGGTCTGAAGCACCACAAAACCACCTCTCAGTGTACCAAGTACAAAGTGTACTGTCACTGTGTCGCTGTGGACAGATGCAGCTTTGTCGCTGGTCTTATTCCAGGCTCACTCTTGCATTTTAAAGCCAACGGCCTCCTGTTTTGCCGTTTCTCCCAGGAAACTCCTGAATTTTGACGCTCCAACTTTCTAAGGAATAACTGGAATACATGCCAAGTGTCTATGAAACAAGTCTATATGCACATTAAACAAATTAACAAATTTTCAACCCGTCTGTCAATACAATCTGGACACACGCAGTCCAAATCCACGTGTGCTGAGAGAGCACTGAGATGCTGAATAAGTTACCTGTTATAGTAGCTGCTGTGTGACCAGTCCAGCTCTCCCTATTACGCAGTAAAGACCGAGACTTTGAACGCACAGCGAAACAAACCGTGACGAGTCGAGTTGTGACACTTCAGATTTGTGGGATTTCAAACTTCTGGGTTAAATAAGTAATAATCAACAATAATCATCTAACACTGGTCCAAAACTGAGACGCTACAAAAAATGTAAAATTTTTAAATTTCACTTAAAAAGATTTTTTTAAATGAGTGACACACGCCTGTCACAGTGTAGGATTCTCTTGTACTTTTGCCATAATAACAATAAAAGATTTGGAATCATAAAGACTGATTTATGGCATTGACTGGGAGGTCACCACAGCCTCAAAACATTCATACTGGCAGCTGGCATCAGTACTGGTATGGGAGCAGAAGAACTCAACCAGGACACAAAGTCACTGAGGAGGTTTTGTTCTCCAGAATGTCTTCAGCTTCTTCTTCTCTATAATCTGGGAATATCGGTGCTCCTGTACTCAAAGAAAAGACCGATCCATACACTTGTGTCTGCAACTCGGCTGCCGGCAGTTGTAATGTCACTTGATGCTGCTCACAAGAGCAACAGCAAGCATAACTCAGTGCATCATGAGCCGCTGCCAGAGGACAGCTTGTGTTCAAATCAAGCACGGCAGCAGCTCTGATAAATCGGCAGCGATCAATGCCTCGGGGATAAGAACGGGCTGGAATCGCCCGTTAATATAACATGCTGGAGCACCAAAAGAGAACCCGCAAAGGTACAAGCAAAGCTAGAGTTCAGATCATTAGTACACATCAAGAAGACTGAAGTGAGAAAGAGGAAAGGTGTGGCAATAGGTGGTTAGCGCTGTGGCCCCTGTACGAGAAGCGCTGAGCCGCATTCATCATGCATCGGTGCTGCTCCCCAGATAATCTTTATACTTTATGTAAACATCTGTTATGTCTTCAGATGGAGAGAGTGATGCAACAGGAAAAAGAAAGTCAGCAGTGGATGCAAATTAAGGAAAAAGAAAAAGATAAATGACTACAGCCTGTTGGTGTTTTCAAAGAGCTGCTAGGAAGGCATTCCACAGCAGCGCAACACGTTTTATGTCATCTGACTTCATCGGCTGAAATGAACCGACTGCACTGCTTGGTGTCATCTGGCCACATCTACTTTGAAATACTGACTTCAAATAAGTGTATTTACAACATTAATCATGCACATAAAGAAAAAACACAAGACTGTAAGCAAAAGATGGATGTAGACACAATATTAAGCTTCGCACTTTCACCGCCATCATGCTGTGTTAAAAGCAGATTTAACGAGTCGGGTGGATCTGGCTGTGAAACAGAGACACCACAAACTTCTTCTATGCTTTACTTATTTTTAGTTTTCCTGTTACTTCGCTGTAATCGGGAGAAGAGGACTTTTTGTATTTCTGAGGTCCCTTATCCACAAAGACATTTTAAAATGACAGAATTGTAAAGAACAGCCTGTGTTTGTTCATGCCTGTGCATTTAAGACTCATCTTCTTGTTTCCCTGCTGTTATTCAGCTCTTGAACATTGTACAACAGGTAATCCTGCAGGTATGTTTGAAACGTCGCCTGCAGAATAACTCCTATAATCCCAATATGAGCTTTTTGAAAAGGTCGTCTCCTGCACCCACGCTGACCACAGACGGCCGATGACATTTAAATCAGGCTGCTGCTGTACCACTTATAGCGTTTTTACACTTAAGCTGGTGATTCAGTGTTTGCTTGTGTCACACTGCGATCGTTTGGTGACCTTCTGGGCTTAAATGGTGTCAGGCCATCTGCACCAAAGCTGAAAAGGCAGGGGATGAAAAAAAGGGGAAAAGAAAACATACTGGTGAATGGTAGAAATTAAGTGGGGGGGAAAAAACAGAAAACAAAGCAAATGGAAGCTGAAAGAATTACCTTAAATGGAGAATCGGATTAGTTTGGGTCAGGTTAAAGATAAAGCTGGGTTAATTTAGTCTTAAAATGCAAAGTGCAGAATATGAGTGATTAAATAGTTCAGGAAAGGGATCACTGGGCTGTTTTAGTTGGGTACTTCAAATTAAAACAGATATGGTACTGAAATAACAGCAGCAGCGGTAGCAGAGAACAGCTTGTTTTAATTGTCTCTGAAGTGGAACAGCTGGCTGTGACTACTGGGCCTCACAGTATAACATGGAGGTGGGGGGGGGGGTACTGAAACAGAGACAAAGAGAGACGGGGCTGAGGTTCAGGGCCAGGGGTTCGGGCCAAAACTCACGCTGCTCTTTAGTACTTAAGAGCTTATATGGAGCTCATCTGGACGCAGCTTCGTATGAAACGCCGTGTCGATTTTTCAGGATTGCTCCGTGGATTTAATTGGAAGTACAGCTGCAAATGCTTTACAGGAAAGAGAATTATCTATGGAAGAGTAAAAAAGTTGAATTAACATGTGTAAATACTGTAATTAATAGGCTGGAGACAACCAGTTGCTACTGCTGGAAAATGGGCCATGAAATTGAGGATACAGTGAAGTTCAGCTCAGCTGCAAACCCGGCAGATCAGCTAAAACTCACATCAGCACAAAGCTCAGCTGGAATCCTTCCAGTGTTTCTCCTCGCTCTTATTTTGAAAGTTCACTTGCTGATAACCGGTTAACTGCAGTCAGGCTGCTGTCGTAGAGGTCATCGATGTTATTCAGCTGTTTCAAGTCTCTAAATAGATTTTTCAATGAAATGTTGATTCTCTCTGAGGGACGTGCTGCACATGCAGAGGTTGTTTTTATTGAAATGTCAGACATCATCATCATGTTGACAACAGTAGTCAATAAAAGCGAAGCAGTGTCTTTTATTGCAGCGTAACTTTATTAGCAGCGTCATCCTGAAATGCGCCAACAACACTGAGAGTAACGTCCTCCTAACTGCCCCTTAATGCTCTCTGGTCGCTATGGTATCGCATAAATACTTCTTTCAAAATAAGATACACAATAACAACAGGGGAAAAGACCCAGGGAAACTGAGTTAATGATAAAAACCCTGAAAACCATCAATTTAGAGTCTCAACTCTCATGGCCCGGTAACAAACGACTCACGGACCGGTAAAGGCCCCTCGCGGGGGGGTTGGGGCCCGCCATTTTATTGTGGTAGTCTGTGTAATAGTACAGTAATAGTATATCAAAGCTGTACAATTAATCATTTTTATATTGTATGTGATGGGATATTTCCCTAACATTTCATGAGGGTGCTAAAACTGAGCATCATGCAGGAATAACGTGGAAATCTGGGCAGCGAGAGCAAAAAGCGTCGGTCAGGCGAGCAGGAGTTTGTGCTTGGCGAGCGATGAAGGACATGCAGACTTTGTTTTCACTTGAAGTTTGGTTTAAAAAAAGCAAAAAAAGATATTTGGTTGAAGAAATAGCACTACTGTGGCCACCTCACTGCCAAACTGCACATAATCCACAAAGATGGATTTTAAAAAGAAAAGCTGTTAAATGCAGCACTGCTGTGGGGTCAGCGGGTCATCATCCACCCACATCCACCCACCTACTGTGGGGCAGAGCTGGAACAGCTGTGCGCCACAGCTGCAGTCCTCAGGTATAGTGCTTCGGGTGTCAGAGAGCGAGCTTCCTCAAATATAACATTCAGGATGTTTTCATATATTAAAAACAGATAAAGACAAACGAGGCTGGACCAACGGTCACGTTTCACATGTTGGGACTGAGACCAGAGACCAGAGTGTGCAGGGATGCAAATGTGAAAAGGGCTTTTCACTGAATGAAAGGTCTTACAGAAAAAAGTGAAAGCATTCTACAGCAGGCTCCAGGATTCAGATAAGACGCAACATTGAAGATTGTTTCCTATATTAAAAAAATAACATGTTTCTCTTGTTTTTGTGTCTAATATACTCATGAAAACTCTAATTTCTCTTAATAAATAAAGACCCAGGAGTTGAAATTTAATTTTTCTTTTAAAAAAAGAAATGTAATAAAATTTTATCTTTGATTTGACCAGTTTTAAAAGTCGTTCATTTCACATTACAGAATACTAAAAACCGGAAATCAGGTTCCTGTTAGAGATCAGGCCGTCGGTATTAGGGAGGAGACCCAAAGATCAGAAGAACAGACAGAGAGTGAAATGAGCAAACAAAAACATGAGTGACGCCCAGGCCAGTGCACACTCTCTAAAACATAAACTCAGAGCTTAGTTTGCTTCCTGCTACATCTGAACGTGTTTAATGTCCTCAAGCCGCAGTGCTGAAACTCTCAGATACAATGCAGATGAAAACAAATTACGTCCTCGCATCGATGCACTTCTGCCAAGTATTTAACCTGATATATTGCACCGAGATGCTACTGAGACCAAAGGCCTCTCCGCTCCCCGGTCATGAATATTCAAATGAGATGTTCAATTTGTGTTGGAGAGATTATTGGAAAGCTACAGAAGCAAGCAGGATTCTCCCTAAAGCCTCGTTGAAATCGTGTTACGCACCAGCCTGAATGACTTGCTGAGATACCAAGTCCAAAATTAAAGTGGGATATCCTCCCCGCTCCCTTAGAGGGGGGAGAAAAAAAAACCTGAAGTCAGCCTGTTGGCATTTTAAGCCGCTGGCAAAATCCAATATGTCTGCTGAGCAAGTCTTTCTGAATTCTGCTCAGCACGACGGAGCTTTACGCAACTGCTTAGGTCTGAACTTTACAAAGAAGAAAAAAAAGACAAGCATTAAGGTGGAAGTTGAAGAAAAAAAACAACTTCACCTTTACATATTTTAAGAAATCAGCTAAACAACTTCATGCAGGGACTTTTCAGCATAACAGAGATATCTGATGTGGCTGATGTGACACATGTACAGCAACAATGCAGTCACACAATCTTAATCGCATGCTTATCTCTATCTCCGACTTCCTTCTGGCGTACTGATCCTGTTTAGCCGAGCTGAAGGTGGAACGTGCCACACCTAAGATAAAGATCACTGTGGAGACATTACTGTAAAGTAAAAAAAGCAGGATGTTTGAGCTACATTTGTAACTATTTTGTAAAAGCTTTTTGATCCACAAGGAAATCACAGCTAGAAGATGGCCCTGATATGAAAACACAGATAAAAGGGAGACCTTCATATGCTGAAACGTATTCTGGGGTCAGTACTACCAGACTGACTTGAATGAACCTTGGTTCCAGATTACACATCAAGGGGTATGAAATCAGCACCTACTGACCAATCAGCTCTCCAGAAAATAGCCTCGCCATTCCTGGAAGATCTGTTAGGCCTCTGTTGAAAGAATAGACGTCTTTCCTGATGAGCATCAGCAATAAATAGATTTAATCTTTACATTCAAACTGTTAAACAGCACCAAGTCTGCAGCTGAGAGAGTAAGAACTGTGGTGCGTAGGTTAGGTTCTGAGTTTTGGTTTAAAAATCGTTAGAATCGCCGCGTGTTCACCGATTCATTTATTCACAGCATGTTTTAAGAGCAATATAGATTCAACTCTGTTTATGTGCAGCTTGTTAAGTTTTATATGACTAAAACCATTAAAATGAATCGGAAACATTCATTATATCGTCACAAGAATGTGAGCGTATTAATTTGGCGATTTAGAAGAAGTATTAAATTTTGGATTTCTTGATTCTAATCTGCAACTGAGTTTCTTTAACACTGCTGGAATTGCAGCTGTTGAACACACACACAAAGAAGACCTGTCCACTCAATAAAATAAAGAGAAACGATTTCCACGGCCCCTTTATCAGGCTGCGACGGCTTTAATGTTTAAATGGATCCAGTTTGAAGATTTGGAGCTCAAATGTGTTTATTTTAGTGCTTTGTGTGCTAAAAACACCAGATTAATGATTTTCTGCAGAATAAATTTTGTAGCACTTATTTCTGCATTATTCCTAATATATTTATGTTTATTCAACAAAACCAACCTGCTGTAATGATCCCGCTGTACCCTATAGAACTGTGAACACTTTCAGCATTTCACCATGACTGCATTCATTATTCATAAAAACATAATCTGATGCAAACAGCTCATTCACTGCTGGGATCAAGCTTTACCCAGACAGGTGCAACCACAAGTGCAAGAAATGGGTACAACTGGGGCCCCGCAGAGTGCAAGCTGTTGATGTTTCCTATTTGTTATAGTCGGTGCAGGCACTGCACATGAAGCAATGCTGACACATCTGTTTCTGAACATGTGGCAGGAAGGTTGATAAAGTTGTGACAAATGTCGGGGGAAATCGTGACATTCACAGACGCACAAAGCACCCCGACCCCCACCCCCCATACACACACCACCTGATGTGATCAGGATAACCTGTTCGTCTGACTCAGACGTGGTGAATTTCAGGATGAAGACCATTAAAGAGGCAACAGCCGCTGCTTCAGCTGCAACCTGGGACACTTGTTATGTACTGTGGTTTCTGTGTGTATGAGTGTGTGTCTGTGGGGTTATTTAGCATGTGTACATTTGCATCAAAGTCTTCACAAGCCTGTCACTCAGAGGCCTCCTCTCCCACCTCACATTCCTACTAACATCAAATCTCACAGAGTGAAGGGTCACGCACATCTCTCTTGCTCGCGGGCCTTTCGGTGAGTCACCGCACTCTGGCCGAAGAAAAGAGTCTTTTGCATTCATCAGTCGTTGTACTGTACGCCTACACTCAGGCTGAGAACAGAGCGAGAGAGAGGGGAAACAGGCAGGGATGAAATGAGATACAGTGGTGAACAAAGCTCACTTTTCAAGTTAAACCAGGAGAGGAAGAAAAGAGAAGGCAAGCCTGTAGAACACCAGAAGATACCAGTAGAGGTGTCCTTTATTGCAAACACAAAGAAACGCAATAAGAGAAGAGTGTGAACGTGCTGAGAGGCGGTTCAGCTGAAGAGGGCTCAGGACAAAGAGGGGGAAAGAAAAGATACATGCAGAAGCATCGCAGCAAAAGCTCGTTTACTGAGAAGAAGAGACGCCTCGGAGACACGAACAATGCTGCTGAGTATGTAGCAGGAAGGAAGAGGGGCCCACACTGCACAGCGCTGCCGGGAGAGACGACGATGTCCGCTGAAACAGACAGGCATAAACCTGAAGGAGCACAAGGCATCGTGTAGGTGGCAGACACGTTGTAACACCGGCCTCAACATGATGAAGTGGTTTGTTGTGATTAGGAGGAAAGTGGGCTAAGTGAATATGCAACCAACACCTGCATTAAATTACTTGTTAACAGATGAAGGAACAATGATTAGCTGGAGTGCAGTGCAGCTGTACGCTCAGATCTGTATTCCATGTATATGTTAGCTTAGCAGGCACCAGTCTGTGGCCTTCAGTGGTCTGATCACATCATTTATTAGACCTTCAGTCACTGTGACGTCCTGGGTTGAGTCTGATAATGCCTCATTTCCTGTGCCATGTCCTCCAATCACAGAAAGGTTGCGTTTTGCAATTTTTGTCACATCTGCAATAAATGCAATAAACATAATTTTTTTATATTTGTCATACTCTCATGCTGCTAACATGAGTCTGCGGCAGGTGTATTTTTATGAATTAAGCCTGCACCCATTAAGTTAGCTTTGGTAACTTTGGTTCTGAAGGACCATTTTCAGTCTAGTATCTTTAAAAACTTGTCTCGTGCAAGTACTGTACTACATGCATCTTGCACACCAGCTGAATTACTGTATACCTGAGTACTGTGCTGAGAGAATTGACTTGGAGTTGATGAAGCTACGTTTCCAGATACAGGCTATATAGCCAAGTTACAGCTAGCCAGCTAATTGCTCTTATGTTGGCCATTACACTAGAACACCATTGTGTGTCATCTTATGAGTTACTGATGGCTAAACTCAATACTTGGTTGCTAGTAAGATCATTTGGGATGCTAGCCAAGTATTATTAAAGTTTAGATAAGGCTTAGGACTAACGTCACTAAAATACACTTAGCTTTAACTTTGCAATGCCACAGAAATCTGGTGATGGTCTGTAATGGTAGGTAAAGTAATGCAAAATTGGCCCAAAAAACTTGGATGAATTTACTCACCTTAGCCACTCACTTTTCCTACATAGGCTACCTTGTTAAAAAGACCAAAATATGTCAGATCAGATTTCATTATTTGAGTTGCATTACAGGCCCTGGTAGTAATAAATGTTTAATATATTAAAAAAAAAAGTTGCCAGAAGCATTATTAACCATCCAAGTCATAAAACGAAATTAAAACAAGTTTCTCCAGACTAAAATGATAATAACTGAAGGAATTAGTCATCCCATAATGCCCAGCAAATGACATCCTGAACCTCAATGATGAGCTCCAAGACACCTTCAGGCAACTGGTCTTGTGAAAAGTTGCTCAGTAGGGTTTGTGGATTCTACTTGGTGTTACAACTCGCACCAGCGAAATCAATTAAAGGCACTGCGGAAAGTAATGAGTCATCAGGAACTAAAGTCAACAATGGAAAATAATTACAGAGTGAATCATTTTCCAAAGAAGCATCTTCATATTCACTATAGAAATACTTTTAATTAGAAGTTTAACAGCATTCAGTCAACTGCAGGCCAACACAGAACCAAACACGTTACTATAAAGAAATTCAAAAATAGCCAGCACACCACAGACATGCATGAAGGCCAATTCATGAGCAGATTCTTAAACCAGTCTAAACAAAGTGGAGCTAAATCCCTCAGCGCCAGTCACTATTGCAGCTAATGATTCAAGCACCAACAGTCAAATGCGTCCAGTATGACCTCGACAAGCTGCTTGGCTGCGAGTGTGGATTTACAGCAGCAGTGTTGATAGTGTACACAGAAGCTGAGCAGCCCCAGTGGAGGGTTACCGAGGTCTGTCCGTGTGGGCTGAGTGTTAGAAACAACCCAAATGCTCAGTCAAACAAAGGCTGGCGCTGTATTACAATCACAGGAGTCGTGCTACGATGAAGAAATAATGAAGTGTGAGGTAGCTGAAGTCTTTGGAGAGCGAGCGCTACGAGGTAAGTGCAGCGGGTGCAGGAAGAGCTTGGCTGTAGTTTTATGTCAGTTGTAATTGAGAGATCTGAACCCCGCTTTCTGCTTCATTCACGTTCGTACTTCCTCACACTCGATTTCACTGCTTCAGCATCTCTTTCTGAAGATGCGCTGTTCTCTGATGCGGGCTCTCTCCCTTTTGTTTGCACGACTGTCACATCATCCATTTGTCCTTCCCGGCTCCTTCTCTCATTCCCTCCTCTGTCTTTCCATTTGTTGAACTATGCTCCAATTAGTTTGGCCCCACAAGGCAGTGCTGTACCAGTGAGGACTCTTTATAAGGGCATCTCCACACACAGCTACAGATTTACACACTGGGCTTTATTAGCCAGACACACATGAGCATTTCTGATTCTCTATCATAAAAGCATCTCCTGCTGTACACACTTTTATAAGAAATATACGTTTCTACAGGAAAACAATCAGAAATATGCATGATCCACATTGCCATACATTGCCATGGTTCCGTTAGAAGCAGCAATGATAGCTGTGGTCTTTGCTTGGACTGGCTGTTATATTCGGTCATGGGGGGGGTGCACAGGATATCACGTCTCACGGGTCTCCCAGACTAGAGATTGCAGGTTCTCGCTGTGCCTGCATGGTCTTCCTCCTACACTCTGAAGACATGCATGTTAGGTTAATTAGTGCTTCCAAAATGAGCCAAGATGGGAGGTAGATAAAGTGCCTAAAGTATAAAGTGCCTTAAGAAGGTATGGTTTAAGGTTTCAGTAAGACCAGAAAAGTGTTTTTTAACCACGTAGCCAAAGTGAAACCTAAACCTGACCCCAGACGGGTCGCTGGTTGCTGGATGGTTAATTTATTCAATTTCCTTCTCTCAGTTCTTTGTTAGGAAACCGTAGTCATTCAGGGAGGTGCAGGGGGGTGGGAGTTATGAGAATGTGACACGATGAGGAGTGGAAAACAGACCACAAACTTGCACAAAGTTTGCTTTAATGTACAGCTGGTTGTGATGCTATTTTTTCAAGCTGACATGAACAGGTCAAAGGCTTGTTGTTAAAGGATGCAGAGCAAACTGGATGTCTCAGGGTTTCAGCTAGCCTCGGTTTGGATCCTCGCTTTTAATAAAACAGTGTAGGTTCATTTTAGATGTTTTTTCTCCTCCTTTCTGTATCACTCCTGTACATCTGGTCTCAGCAGATACATTTAATACACATAATTTTAACAAGTTTTATGGTTGTCTGTTGAGAAGGTTGCAACAATGTAAGACAAAGTTAATGACAGTGGTCCTTAAAGGAAAGAAAAAGGAAAGAAAAACAGTTTTATGAATTGAAGAATGTGTAAAAGTCTCCAAAGATTGAAGTAATTTTTACAATGAAATGAAAAGGAAAAAGAAAAACCTTTAACCTTTAAAAAGATCAGTCTTAAATAACTGAATCATGCGTCATTGTTAACAAATTACAAGGGAGAAAAAAAAGTCAAGGAGTTCTTGTTATTTTCTTTTCCAGATAAGCACTCGAGGAGGAAATGGAAGAAACAAGAGATTCTCCAACATTTTTGACACAACCCTGCAATAAACTTAAAGTGGCCTTTGTAGGCATCTTAATTATGTTCCATCAACACTGAACATTTTAAACATTAAACATTTTCTTCTTTCACCCACTCTTTAATAATCTTTTTTTCATACCGCACACATTCAGAGGTTGAAATGTCACAGCCACATTTTTCTGTGAATCATTTTTCACTTCTGTTTTCATGTGAAGCCGCTACCTGCAGAAAACCAGCCTGAGGTCTAACAGCTCCACAGGCAGAGTGAAGGCCCCCTTTTTTAAACACCTCTGATGTTGTGTGACAGACAGACAGCTGCATTTATCTTTATTTCAATAGCTATTCAATAGCGCTCCTCTCAGGTCCAATCAAGCAGGCTGAAAGGCCACAGAGGCTGCACTTAAAGCAAATCTACATGTACGCTGAGTGGTACACACAATGCATTTATTTTGCTTGCGGTCGCATGTTCGCTGACATCTTCTATTTTGTGCACTCATCTTCTTGAATAACATAATTACTGAGCAGTGGAAGGAGAGCAGGGAGAGAAGAACAGTTGCGGTGAGGAGGATGAAAAGACAAATTGCAGCATGCTTCTATGTTTTTCTTCCTCAAATAATTTAAAAGCTACTGTGCTTCTCCGGCACGAGGTATCGATGCATATGATTGAGTACACTTTACTAACAAACAGCTGGAGGTATGTCTGTAAACCTCTAACAAGTGGGGTGGCACCATTTTGTCAAAGGGTGTCGCCACATTCATGGCAGACGGTGACATCATCACTGCTGGAACCCAGAGGCACTGTCGCCTTTCCCGTGAGTTCACACTCTATTTGTGTCTTCAGCTGCACTCATTTGTCCTCATAAAGCTTTAATGGTGAGACTGAACAACAAAAAGCGCTGCATCAGTATCAGCTCCGAAGCTGGAAGCGTACACCTGCACGAGCCTCTGAATGTCTTATTTTAATTACAGATAGCGTTTTATCGGCATCTAAAGTTACAGTGGCATTAAATAAAATTCAATTCAATTAGACAGCCTCTTTTGAGCAAGCACTTTTGCTTTTGTATGTAATTTGTATAGTATTTTTTTTCTCTCTTATTTTCTTTTCTAAATGTACTTGTATATTGTTCACATGTTGAAATAAATTACCAATCAATCAATCAATCAATCAATCAATCAATCACTTGGCAAAAGTGGGAAGGAAAAACTGCCTTTTAATAAGAAGAAACCTTGAGAAGAATCAGGCTCAGTGAATCAGTCTGAAACACAAGTTTCACACAAATACCACACAGGAAGTTACAAAAACTGCACTCAGCTACATGCTGGACAGATGGATGAGACGGGGGACTATCCAAAGAAGCTAAAAATAGTTTTTGTACCAGGGTGTAAAAACATGCTTATTTCTATATTATTAAGTAGGACAATTAACATAGTGGTAGGATTAGTGAAAATGGTGGTGGCTTAATAATATCTTGACTGACTCCTAGTTTCGGGCAAAACCCTCGTTAATCTTAACGCACAAGACTCCGACTAAATTACGAAAACTGCACCTTAGATACATTTTGCTTAAAGAAGTTTTCTGCCATTTTAGATGTAGTTTTTGTCACCATGTGCACGTTCAAGGGCTTTTTCTCATTACTTTCATTTGAATTTTTTTTTACCTTCTTTATAAGTATGTTCCAAAAAATATGGACATCAGTAAAAAGAAAACAAAATGAACAGTCAAAAACCAGCTGGAGCTAAACTTTGCAGTGAGCCAAAGAACATTTAACGGAGACATTTTAACGTAAGAAACTCAAAGTCAAGGTCCTGCTCACAGAGTTGGTAAACTCCACTAACGGGAGAGGTTACAGCAAACAAGCCAACAGGTGAGGAGCATTGTTTAATCACAAACAGCTCTTCAAAGTAGCTACATGGATGAAGGATAACTGCATCACTCAGGGCAGCTTTGTATGAATTTGCAGCAAACCTTACTTCTGAGGGTACAAATGGACTAAACCAACAAAATAAACTTGACAGCCTAACAAAGCTGCTGGATCCCTTCGCTGCGTCACCCATCCATACCATGAGGTAGCCTCTGAAAGCTGAAACTCTTGACAGGACGTCTCCAATTGGATACTCACTGTTACTCTCTGAAATGAGACTGTGAGATATATTAGAAGCTATTTTTTGCTGTGGACTGCCAACCAAGCGAGAAATCACGCGCATGTGGAGTGGGTATCAGTAGCTGGAATCCAACCAGGAAGAGCAGAACTTTTTTGGCGTTTGCCCTCGTCGAGCAACTTCTCCTGGAACTAACGGACAGCATCTTGGAACCCAATCTATAGTGTTCTTACATCACTGGTTACCAGCCAAATGTGTGTGTTTTTTTAATATATAATTGGTGGCGGCAATATCTGCTTGACAAATTTGTTTTTCCTTTGGCTCCTAATGTTTTGCCAGATTTCATGGATGTCCTACCAATTAAAAAAAGGAAAGAAAAAAGGAGGAAAGACGGTGATTATCTGTGGGAATCACTTTTCCAGAAAAATTTGGAAGAAAGAAAGATTCAGTCATCGTGCCTCTAGAATGACAGCCTCAAGATTAAAGCTTTTATTAAATCTAGTGTTTTTGCAAAGGTGCACTGGAATATTTTTTAAAGGGGCGGGGGGGGGGGTACTTCCACCTCCACAGATTTCTTTGCATGACTTGAAAAAAATCTTAATTTACCTTTAACTGGGCCATCTGCAGGACCCCAGTTCACCCTCTGAGGTGAGTTGTTAAAGCTTGGATTTACTCAGTGTTTTAATTTAGCTGTACCACATGATCACACAGCCTTATTCAGTCGTATTCATATGTTGTTGTTTTATTTGTTAGGAACATAAGAGGCATACTCTTTAACACACTGTGTGTTGCACATGCATATATTGTGGAAAAATGTGTAAAACAAGCTTGTTACGTTGATGTAGGACACATCAGATCTAACCTACCCAAGCCTAAAACTTTATTAAACTGCAGCTTGTAAGTAGTTGATTAGGCTGTTTGTGCTTCGTGTAGATTTTGTTTCATTTTGGGAGCGATTCAAAGCGAGTCCAACTATCTGGGAGCCTCAAGAGAGAGTCACATGTGGAGCTTCATATAGCAACAACGATGACATGTCAGGGAGTCGAGGCTCGAAGCTTCCATTAACGTCCGTGTTAATAATTAAGAGACGGCTGCTTTGTGACAAGAGTTGGGTGACAGAACGGCGGGTTTAAAACGGAGTGTGAGAAAGTAAAAGCATCATCTTTCTAAATGTAGCATAAAAATCCAAACCTTTCAGTCACATACGGTAACGTGAACTCTCCGCCTTTACTGTATAAAGAATGATCATGCTGACAATCTCCCACTCTGAGCTAGAACAGCTACAACAGGAGAAGTTACAGCCAGAAAGTCTGTGCAGTGAGATCATGGTGGATGTTGATGGATGTGTCAACAAAACACTTCAACTGAGGGGATTATCTGTTTCCTGTTTCAAACACATAGTCCAACTGTGCCTTCATGGCTTCATGTTCCACTAATACATTTAAAATTAGAAAGTTTCCAGTGCTGGAAATGTTGTCTCAATCCATCTGGATTTTCATATGCAGATATTTGTGTATGCAGACTAGCCCAGGAGCTGTAGCCTTCACGCTTTTCTTAGATGATAATAATTAGTAACTGAAGGTTGGGTTTGCTAGTAAGATCCATATCAAGCAGACGTTTCCTTAGAAAGAATAACAGAGTGATTTGGGACTGTAAGTGGAGGCTGCTGCACTCTGCATACATTTTTTTTTTTTTTTTTTTTGCACTTTCAGCACCAATCCAGTCCGTTTCTGGCTTTGCCTGTTCTTTGTAATCCTTTGCTGGTGGGAAAGTCTACTGTATTTCTCTCCTTTTTTCATGCACAAAGCGCATATTTGCATTCTATGACATTATGCTAATTTCATAGCAAGCCACAGCTCAATGTTCAATACACAAAAACAGAATTTGTCAGAGAGGCCAGCACTGGGTCTTTCTGTTGCACACTTTGTGGTGCAGCTTGAAGGCTCCATGCCATGAGCGAGAGAGAGATAGACAGAGTGGGCATTCATCCTCTCAACATCCACAGCCTTAATTAGAAGCCTAATTACACAGGGAAATGGAAAGCCAGGGGAGAAAAGAAGGAGGGATGGAAGAGGCAGAGAGAAGAAAGATGGTGAGGAGGTGGTGGTGGCGGGGGTTCATGCTTCAGAATGGCAGTGCTCAAAAATAGTTCCCCGCCCTCTAACTCCCCCAGCACCGCCGCCGCCACACTTTTCATCTGCACCATGTGACCTGCCAGGGGACCAAAAACATAACAGCTGCAGAGGCTGCTGAGGCGGGCCCCCATGCCTGAGTCAACCTTCTCGGTTCCCAATTATACCTCCACAATACCTCCGCCGCAGACTTTGATGCTGCTAAATGCTCTCGGTGTGTCCCAGGTGTTCTGAGATGCATATTGCAGCTTCGTTTTATCAGGAATTTGTTATTACTTACTTTATGTGGACGCAGTCAGATTCCTGAGTGAATTCAACTGTTTAAAAATGTTTTAAAATGTCTAGTTTTTGTTTGTTTCTGTGTTTATTTCAGTTTTTATTACAATATGGAGAATATTTTTCTCAGGACAAGATTTCTGAAGATCAGAACCCAAACACAGCAGTGTATGAAGGCAGTGATCTCACAGTCATGTAGACCCCCAAAGTCTACATGACTGTGAGGTGAAAGTCTAAATATCAATCACATTATGATTGACATACAAACTGTATGTGCAAAATCCAAGTCTGGAGAGGATCAGCAAAAGAGAACAGGCATCAAAGACACTGGACACGGCACTGATGCACTGATGCAACCCAGCTAGTGCAGAGTTTGAAATGCACTAGCTGGGTTGCAAAGCTGCTTGCAAAGACACCAGCTGAAGCAGCTTAACTGATGTAGAGGGTTATAAGCTGAGCCACTGGTTTTTGCAAGCTGACTCAAATCAGCTGATCTGCATTTGCAGTCTTAATGTGTCTAAGGTTTTTGATGAGAACCTTTCAAACCACTAAACCCCAGCAGAAATTTCTGTTTGTGGAGGCCACAGAATTGCAAAATACATCTGAAAAATCTCCCACAACCTTTAGTGAACATTTTTCATGGGAACTATTTTTTTCTGTATAAAATCTTACTGTCAAAACTGTCCAGAAAGGGAAGTCTGGATTTTCTGGTCTGGTCTAAAATATTTCAAAAACCACTCCTTCAGTGTTATGTGCACCACATCCTGCCTCAGCTTTAAAGAGCTTAAAGAAGAATCACATATACCCCAAGTGGCCTGGCTGGGCACAGCCCGAAAAAGGGACATGGGCCTACCCTCCTTGCAGGAGGCGCTGTAGGGATCGTGTGAAATGTGTGCTGGGCAGCGACCAGGGGCAGAGACCCTGGCAAACCAGTCCTGAACGACCAAGACTAGCCATTGGAACATGGAACGTCACCTCCCTGGTGGGGAAGGAGCCTTATTGAGTGCGTGAGGTGGGGAAGGCACCAGCCAGGTACAGTTGGGTTTACCTCAACGCACAGCTTGGGCTCTGGAACCAGTCTTGTGCGGGATCTGCAGGCGTATGTTCTGGACACTTGGGTGAAGAGAAGAGTTGAGCTGTCAACTGATCACAATCTGGTGGTGAGCTGTCTGCGAGATCCTCAACCCCCAACCACCGGTACGTGTTCCATAGAGGAAGCAGAGTCTGGGAATAAGGGGAACGACTCATCCTTCACTAGAGGTAAGGCCACTGAGGCAGTTAAACAACTCCCGGTGGCAGGGCCCCTGGTGTGGATGAAGTTCTCTCTGAGTTCCTGAAGGCTATGGATGCTGACTTGACTGACACGCCTCTACCATTTTGCGTGGAGATCAGAGGCTGTACCTCTGGATTGGCAGACCGGGATGGTGGTTCCCATCTTCAAGAAGGGGGATGGGAGGGTGTGTTCCAAATAATAGGGGATCACACTCCTCACACTGGGAAAAGTGATCGGCAGGGTGCTGGAAAACTCTCCAGAGAGAAATCTGGATTATTCAGACTTTGTAAATAATTTCTGGAAAGACAAAGTGTTTTAAAATGTAGCATGCACCACAATCAATCATTAATCATCTATACAAAGTTATCAAAAACAGTCTCTGTGATGCAAAATTCTCTGACAAGAACTATTCCACAACAGTAGAACAAAGGTTTTCTTTTAGTGTGATGTTGTGGAAAGGAGTTAGTGACAGGGGGTTATTGGGCGAAGCTGGTCTGGGATGGATACTTTGAACAATCTGCTGTATTTAGAACATTTTATCTTCCATCAGAGAGTTTGTTCTGACAAGGAAATGAAGCCATTACACTCAAGCAGACTTCACTGACAAAAACAGTAATTTTGCCTGACAAAACAGGGGCTGTTGTTCATCTGCTGCTGCCCATTTCAGTTTGTTAGTTTGTGTTATTATCTGGCTTTGGTGTTTTATTGGTTTTAGTTTGGATCAGAACCACAGACTTTACGTAACACAGACGTAGCTTAAAAGAGAAGTAAGCCAGATGTTTAAGTGTCTCACCTGCATTCATTTTATAGACCATAAGAGGGAGCTACCCATGAAAGGACTTCCTGCACTGTAGGATTCAATATGAAAACATCGTTCTAACTCGACCTCAATAAACTCTTCCCTGAGACGTTTATGGGCTCAGGCACTCATTTCAGGTCATATTCAGATTAGAGATGGACCGATCCGATATTACGGAGTTATTTTTTAATTCATATTTGGTGTTTGCTATCAATACTCTAAGTTATTTTATTAGGTATGTTGTATTCTTGTACAGCACTTTGGTCAACGCTCCTGTTGTAATTAAATGTGCTATATAAATAATTAAACCATTAAACCATCTTGTTAGACCAGGTGTGGGGAACTCCAGGCCCCAAGGGGGCATGTTTTAGATGTGTCCTTGATCCAACACAGCTTATTTAAATGGCCAAATTACCTCCTCAACATGTCTTGTTCTCCAGAGGCCTGGTAATCATTTGATTCAGGTGCGTTGACCCAGAATGATGTCGAAAACGTGCAGGACACCGGCCCTTGGGGCCTGGAGTTCCCCACCCCTGTGTTAGTCTAACAAGGACGTCCTGGCACACTGATCCAGCAGTGAAACTATGTCCCAGTATTGGCATGACTTTTATTTTGGAGCCACTTTGCTACATAGATTAGACACTGAGAAAATACCACCGGCTAACGGTCACCGGTGTCACTGCTGGAGCAGCGCAGTGCCTCCGTCCTTCCTTAAAGGCCAGAAAGCCCCTTGAGATTAAAATTTCTTTTTCGAAGAGGCACACCATTACAATGCTACAAACTGCATCAATATCTCAAAATGTCACTTGTTTTTTTTCCTGCATACAAACTACTGTTCAAAGTATCTACTCATACTACAACATGCATATGAAGCATTTGCTGTATGTTTCTAATTGTGTACAATGGTGCACGTACAGGAAATGACAGCCCACAGCAGATGAGAGAGTGTAAATAGCTGCATGTTTCCCATACATGTGACTGCAAAGAGCAGAAAGACTCTTCTTAAACTGGTTGACCCAGTGGGCTCCTGATCCTGCACTAGCTACTGCTGACATGTCCTTGAACAAGACGCTATACTCCTGCTAACTCCTGCTCAGCGGATGACCCTGCACTTTGACCTCAGGGTACCAAAAACAGCACAGCTACATCCAAAAAGCATGTTCCAGTATACCACATGAAACCACCGCAGTAGTGTGAATATTTCAATAATACATCAGCAGAAAGGTGAAGAGGCTGCTGTTTGTTTTCACGCTGCGCTCTCACACTTCCCATTAGTGTAAATAAAAAGGTGGCAATAGCTCGAACTAGCAGATGAAAACATGAATGTTTTGCTCGACTTTTTTTCCCGCCACTCCACCTGCTGTCCTGCATCTCGAAATCATCGAGGCTAGGGGGATAATCAGGGCTGAGGTATGTGGTAGGTGGGGTCCGTCTTATGGATATATATATATATATATATATATATATATATAGCAGAAACCCAAGAAAGAGGAGGGAGACGAGGAACCATCATGGAAGGACAGGCCCCTGCACGGTATGTACCACCGGCAGATAGAGGAGGTGGCTGACATCCAGAAATCCTACCAGTGGCTGGACAAAGCTGGACTGAAAGACAGCACAGAGGCACTAATCATGGCAGCACAAGAACAAGCTCTGAGTACAAGATCCATAGAGGCTGGGGTCTATCACACCAGGCAAGACCCCAGGTGCAGGCTGTGTAAAGATGCTCCAGAGACAATCCAGCACATAACAGCAGGGTGCAAGATGCTAGCAGGCAAGGCATACATGGAACGCCATAACCAAGTGGCCGGCATAGTGTACAGGAACATCTGTGCCGAGTATAACCTGGAAGTCCCGAGGTCAAAATGGGAGATGCCCCCAAGGGTGGTGGAGAATGACCGAGCTAAGATCCTGTGGGACTTCCAGATACAGACGGACAAAATGGTGGTGGCTAACCAACCGGACATAGTGGTGGTAGACAAACAGAAGAAGACGGCCGTAGTGATCGATGTAGCGGTTCCGAATGACAGCAATATCAGGAAGAAGGAACACGAGAAGCTGGAGAAATACCAAGGGCTCAGAGAAGAGCTCGAGAGGATGTGGAGGGTGAAGGTGACGGTGGTCCCCGTGGTAATCGGAGCACTAGGTGCGGTGACTCCCAAGCTAGGCGAGTGGCTCCAGCAGATCCCGGGAACAACATCGGAGATCTCTGTCCAGAAGAGCGCAGTCCTAGGAACAGCTAAGATACTGCGCAGGACCCTCAAGCTCCCAGGCCTCTGGTAGAGGACCCGAGCTTGAAGGATAAACAGCCCGCAGGGGCGAGATGGGTGTTTTTTTTATATATATATATATATATATATATATATATATATATATATATATATCCATCCCAGTCACCTTCTGCAGCCAGTAACGCCCACAGACCAGAATGCAAAAGCCAGAGCCAGTCCTATGGAAGTCAAGCAGGTGAATCACAGTGAATGCATGTGTATAAGTGGTCATGTGGCGTGTGGACAGATGGATGGGCATATAGATTAGATGTGTGGGCTTTAAGTGTGTGTGAGTGTTTATGCATGTTCCTGATGGGCATGAGTGTTCGCCGAGTACCTTTGTTTTGTTTATATGGTCCATTTAAGTGTGTGTGTGCCTGTGTGTTCATCTTAATGCAGTTCAGTGTGTGTGAAACAGCTGATAGGTTCAAATTTAAAGCGTGACAGTGAGTGTGTGGGAGAAGAGATGAAGGCCAAGTGGCCTGCCAATCCAGGCAGCTGCCGTTCACACTCAAATCACAGAAATCACTCTTAACATGATCCATCTACACTGAGAAAAATGCATCCATCTCATGGATCGCTGTGGCTTCTTAAAGATTAGCTGCATATAGTGTTTGTATTAAAACAGCAAAACAGAAGAACAAGAAGAACATAACTCTGGTTTATATTACTACAACTCTTGTTTCCAGCCCATCATGAAGCTATCACAGATTAACGTTTCTTTAAAGCAGGTTTGGCAACCCATTGGAGGTGTAACCATTCTTTAAAATCCAGGATTTGGATTAAACCTTCATTTTTGGGAAATGGCCTTGAGTCATTACTCTTTAATTTTAGACCCGTCCTCATTTTCAGTCAGCCTGTCTGAGCTGGATGTGATTCGTAAAAATCTTTTAAAAAAATGCAGATATGTGATGTTTCTGAATGTTTGGTAAGTTTTGAAAATGTTCAGAAATCCTCCCTTCTATTAAAATCAAAGATGACATTGATTAATTTATAAATGGCACATAATATTTATTCAAGTAAAGTTAAATATGGTGTGAGATTAGTCAGCTCTGACTCTCGGTCTTGCTTGAAACAAACACAAGAGGACAGAAGAGTAAATCCTTCCTGACTCAGCAGGAGGAAGATTAAATCATTTTAGAATATAAGATGTTATGTTTGTTTAGTATAACACCGAGGGCCGTGGGAGCAAATTTCAAATTCCTGTGTACGATCTGTGCATTTGGTTTTTGAGCCTTGAGCCTCGCTGTGTTGTATTCTGTATTTAACTGTTACTGAGTGTCTGGTTTTTTACCTTTTCCTGTTTTGTATCTTACTGTTGAACTCTGTAAAGTAGTGTTTGCTCTGATTGGTCTGATTGCTCCTAATGAACCAGCAAACCTTACCTTGAAAACTTTGTCTGGAAAACTTTAATCACAGATAAATGTAGTAGAGAAATTCAGCCTTAGGAGAGTCTCTGCATACTTAAAATACCTACCGATATTTAAAAATGAAATATTATGTTAACGAAAACATATAATGTCCTAAAAATGTTCAGTCCTTTTTTTGAGCATCTGTGGTACCGTTATGGATTCGCTCACCACTTCCCTTCCCTCCACTCGTTCTGATTTTACTAAATACAAACACTGACTTACTGATAGCACTTCATTATTTCTAATATAGATATCCAGTAATATCACTGAAGTGAATTATTTTAATCATGTGGAGAAAATCTAATATGCAACCGCCCTAAATGCCACTTAGGGTTAGACTATCCGGCCTTTGATGGAGTCAAATTTCCAGCTTGAATTAATGTTTCGGTCCACACCCGTCTGCAATGCCCACTATCGTAGCAGGGACATCCAACACCTGGCCCACGATCCAAAAGGGGCCCAGTAAATGGTCTGCTAGGTACAAAAACTGCAAACACTGAGGCCTTTTCATCCTGTTTTACAGCAGGAAGGTTTGTGCTGCAGGTCACTAAGAACGGATTATAACCTGAGGCTGTCCAAGCCTCATATCAACCGTTCTGAAGACCTGACATCACTAATGGCCTTCCATACTTCACCAAAACTAAGGTTGGGTATTTTTTAATGACACAAACCACCTGAATGTGGAAAATGTGAGATGTATTGCTGAAAGGGACATCTCAGGCTGTTCATCAGTTTTATGAAGATGAAGGTTTTCTGAATGTACTTTGCATTCAATTAAAGAGAAACAATTTGCAGCTCTGAGTTTCACATTCGTGGTATGCGATAGGTTTACCTGTCCAGCCTACCTAAGACCAAACGGGGTTGTTTTTGGTCCACAACCTAAAGTGAGTCTAACACCTCTGGATTAAAGAAACCATAGAGAGAACACTGAGGACATAGAATGTGTAATAAATGAAGGCGTGCGTTATTTGAACATGCCTTCTCCTTGGGATGTTTGTCTGCGGAACAAAACTGGGATTACACACGAGGGCTGATTTTAACTAGTCCTCTGTCTCCCGGTTTAATTACAGAGAAGCCCATAAGGACACAACTTCACACTGCGTTTATAACACTGTTAAAGATAAAGCAGCTTTTTCTGCAGTTCTGATGAGCCTTGCTTACAGCTTCACAACAACTTAAAAGTTTATAACAGCAAATTAGGTAACTACAAGAAGCCAGTTTTCAGGTCTTGAATACATGCAACAGTGCGTAAAACAGTGCATTTAACAGTTCACAGCGGTAGTTTTACAGCTCGATTCGCCCATGTGTCTTCGAGACACTTGCCCGCAAAGGCGCGTCGCTCCAGTCCTTGTAAACGTCTGTAAGAGCAGCGGGTGGGCCGAGCTGGAACAGCTACAGCAGGAGTGTCATTAAGTTACAGAGGGGAGGGCGTGATATGATGCAATTTTATTCATTAGTGGTCTGATGGATGTTCAGCTGCCTGTGATTAGGAGGGGTAAACAGCAGCTGTTCGCTGGAGTGAAAGTTGTTCCGCCAGGGAAGGTCATAACTCTGTCCACACTGGGAAACCAGAGGCTGCAGCTCAGAGCAGGAAACAGCTGATTCACGGGCAGAAAGACGAGCGCAACTCCACGACTGAGCTCACGACCAGATTCCATCATTGAGTGATTTAGCAACCACAGCATGAGTTACTACAGCAGGTATTTTTATTTGATAAAAAATAAATAAAACTATAAAACGTTCGCTGTCAATCTAAACACTGCCCGCTGCAGGTGAGTCGACAGGTGTCGTTCTCTCTGCAAGCAGCTTAAAGGTTTGGAATGAATCCTGATAAAACTTTGTTGGGATGCAGAGCGGGGTCGGAGCGTTCTCTATTGGAATGATCTTCCTCTTCACATTATCTACATCAGTGGTGGTTTTTAAATCCAGATTAAAAGCTCATTTTTATTCCCTTTGACTCAGTGGGTAACTGACACTGTTATTTTTTTGTTATCTATTTATTTTATTTATTATTCTTATTGTATTTTTTTGATATTTCTGCTGTACAGCACTTTGGTCAGCCATGTGTTGCTTTTTTAAAGTGCTATATAAATAAATGATGGTATGGTGTGGATGCAAAGGGGGTGGTGTTAAAATCAATGTCAACTTAATGATTTATTGGTCAAACATTGACAAAAAGCATCATGACCATTATTCTTAAGTGTGGTGTGTGTTATCAACATACAGCAAGCACCGTAGAAAGAATTACATCTGAAGGTCAAAGTGATAATAAAATAATCTATATATGATAATATAAAACATGTTGGTATGAAAGACTAATTTGACTATGACTTTGTTTTGTGCATTAAAGAAAGAGGTTTAAAAAGGTTTAAATATGTCATCTGAATACATTTACACTGTTTCTGAATAAGGAAAAAATAAAGTTTTTAGCTGATATTTATTACTAAACATTTATACAAATTTCACTAAACAACGAAATACATTTTACACATGTACTATATCCACAGAAATAACAATATTATAGAAAAATTATATTCAACAGTCTGCACTTTGCACTTCTTTTTGCTGCGCTACAAACTTAAAGTACGTTTAAAAAGAACAAAGAATAAAAATACAATTATATTATTCTACGTACGGCCCAGAGAGTGAGCGGCTGTGGCGCCATTTTTAAAATAAATAAATAAAACAGTCTCTGGGCTGTGGCTGTAGTGAGAATGATGGAGAGCTGTGTGAAAGATGTGCATGTCATATTTAACATTATACTTTTTTTTTTATTTTATTGTCATTTTCCACTTCTAATGAGCTGGACTTGCAATTTTAAATAGTGCTTTTTTGGTAAATGGTACTCTTTTACCTTTTACACTCACATTGATTCATATAGTGCTTTAAAAACTTTTTACCAGCAGCCACTTAACATTGTGTGAAAAGAGCCACAGATAAACTTCAGATCTTAGAGCTAAACTAGTTTATTAATAATTTTGATCCAGCCCTGGTGGAGTCAACACCTACAGCATCAGGAACCACTCTGAGGGACTAATTTAGGAGGGGCTCAGAGTAGAGCCTCCACACTGAAAGGAACCAGCTGAAGTGGTTCTGGTGTCTCTCTAGGATACTCCACTCCCTGCAGAGAGAGAGAGACAAGGCCTGGCATTTGTGCTCAACCTGCACAGACTCACATTTGAAGCAGGAACGGATGGATGGATTTAGTAATGGTTTTAAACCTAAAAGAATAAACTTTTTAACTCTATAACAACATCCATCTTTGATTTGTTGCTAAATTATTTTTTTAAAGTGCTAAAAAAATCATCCAGTTTCAACTGATTTCGACATAAAAGGAAAGCGCTGATGAAGGAGAACTTGAGTTCATCCGACAGGTCTGCGGGTCTGATCAAAGCTCTCAGATCTCTGCAGTTCTGCAGGGATTTTGAGCTTCATCTGATGATAGAAAGGATGAACTGTGCACTAAAGTTCCCACACACGCTCACGTTGCAGCCCAAAGAAAAGGTCTCTGATGGAGGTCCCGGAGGGAAGTCGGGCAGGTTGGTAGTTCAAGCAGACGGAGCAAGAGGCCGAGGATCAGATGCCTCTAAGGATGAAGCAGCAGATGGTTGATGAGGAAGCTGCTTGCCATGCATTAACAGTCATCCAGGTGCACAGACAGAGAAAAGAGGCAAGAGTGACACCTTTCATTTCTTCTGCTCAGGCACTCAATGTATGCATAAGCAGTGCAGTCTGTTCAGAAGTCATTATATTCTTTATTCATGAGTAGGCAGGAGCTGAGATACAGGATTACAGACTCTCTCAGGTTAGAAGAATATATTCATTGTGACAGAGACGGTTTAACTGCTCGGGTGAGGATACAGACAGCTTTACATTCAAACTGCAGGAAGAGCACTTTCATGATCAAAAGAGCCAGAGCTTTTTCGATTAGCTTTTAGCCAAATGTCATTTTAGAAAAAGTAAAAAACAAGTGATTTTTTTAAAATCACACTGCTTATTTGTCCAAACAATAACCCAAACCGTATAAAACTGTATCATATCTATATGTTCCAGCTCTGCTTCTAGATGCAAATGCAATGCTTGTACAAACATTTGTGAAGGAACATGTCCTCCTAAAGAACCGACTGAAATTTAGGATGATTCCATTTCAACAAGTGACACTTTTTTCCTCCTAGATGTTCTACATCAGATACAGCTGCATTAGCTGTAAGTGTAAGACTATTGCACAGTGGGAGGGTAAAAAAAAAACAAAACAAAACAAAAAAAAAAAACACTCAACCACAGAGTGCGAGACAATGTAAATTTAGAGAGCAGGGTCGCCGACTTGTGAGGCACATCGTGCACAGAAGTCACAACAGTCAGCTGACTCTGTAGCTGCAGAGCTCCAAACCTCCTCTGGCATTAACATCAGGGTAAAAACTGTGCACAAGGAGCTTCATAGCGTGGGTGTCCACAGTCGAGCAGCTGGTGTCGGTATAATGAGGCACAGTACTTTTGTTTATATAATGTATTTTGTATGCAAGAATTGCACTAGTTATTAAAAGGGTTCCATTACTGCAGTGACATGAAAATGTTAGATTTCCGATGAAATGCAGTGGAGTGCAGGTTTAAGGATAAATTAATCTTTTAAGGTGCTTTTTTCAATTCAGGGCCAATCTAGACTGAATGTGTGTTTTCTGTGATAAGCTGACCAAGATGCTAGCTGTAGCTTAGCTTAAATGATTTGATATCAAGGATGCATTCCCATGCTTTTCTAACTTTACTACAGGAATGTCCTCAACACAGGAGTGACGTCACTCAATGTTCCAGCATCCGAGTTCCAAGACAAATGGAACACAACAATAATCTTCTACTAATGAATTTCCTGTCAGTGATTAATTACATTCATTAAATTAGTCTAGCAACATGTTGTGTATTATAATGCAGTTTAACGTTTTCATTTTGAACCAAGCATGGCTGACTGTTTAGTCTAGCCTAATAATGAATCGTGTAATCTGCTACCAATTTATTTTCTGTCAAATGATGACTACTTTTAAATTTGCATTCCAGCTTATAAAAAAAAGCATAAAGTTCAAGGTTTTAGTTAATTATTAGAAGAACACTCAAGTTCCTTCCTTTTTAAAAATTTAGACATAGAACTCATTACTGATCACTCTGATTGGATTTAATATTCTCACCTCAACGGCTCGCAGCAGATGGCCCCGCCCCTCCCTGAGCCTGGTTCTCCCGGAGGTTTCTTCCAGCTAAACAGGAGTTTTTTTTCCCCCACTGTCGCCAAGGTGCTTGTTCATAGGAGGTTGTTTGAGTGTTGGGATTTTCTCTGGATTACTGTAGGGCCTTTATTTTACACTATAAAGCACATTGAGGCGACCGTTGTTGTGGTTTAGAGCTATATAAATAAAACTGGTTGAATTGAATCTTTTAACGAAATCTGTTGATCGACTGATCAAATCCTGCTAAGCAGGTAGCAGCTGCACTTACAGTATTGCGTAGATATTGACAGAGACTTGGGAGCCTATGACCTCAATCCATTATGTTTCTCTAAATTAGATGTTAGCAACGAACGTACAAACATACAGTGAACAGAAAAACATCAACACCAGTGTTCACCAGAACACGATACTGGCTGCAGTAAGAAGATTGGAAGATTGGAAGATTTTTGTGAATGGCATGTTCTGCAGGACAGAAGCATAAAAACAAGTTAAGCCAGACTGTGGCAAACACGCTTGCCACAGTCACAAAGGAACAGAACTGGTCAAAACATCTTAAGAAGTTCTCTGTAATCGCACGTCAAAACAAGGCTAGGGGAAAAAATTAAATTCAATTAGTAACACAAGCAACACACAAAAAAAGAGTTTCAAGAGAAAGAACTGGGACAATGTGGGATTTTAATTCATGCCAGCTGGGAGGGAACTTTTCCTATTTTCCACTGTGCGAAGGTTTCATTTGGCTCAATGGTTGTTTTTCAAAGGGCAAACAGCCATCCTGAAACCAGAATAGACGTGTGAAGACGCGATGTTTTGGGTTCAGTAAAGACTATGATACGTCACATCTGACAGCAAACCTGTCACCGTCCTCGAGGTTACATAAAGGACATGCTGACCTTATTTTGTGGCTCAACAAAGACACACGAGCTGATTCCTACTGGCAGGATGACCAAAGCAATCATATTACCCTTTAATTTGTCAGATTTGTTTTTTTGCATTCATGGAGACACTCCACTGAGTCTATAAGCTGAAGATAAAAATAAAATCTTTTATTTGCCATTTGTACACATACAGCAGGACTGGCTGCACAGGAACTCTTGTCTCTTATCAAGTAATTATCAAGTATAGAACAGAAGTTAATAAACTACATGTCAATGACTGTGGTATGGGAAAATACTGCATGTTATTGAGATATACATTGCACACTGAAATGTGTGTTGCACTGTTTAAATATACTAGTCTGAGGAAAATGAGAAAAATGTGGGGATAAATACATTTCTGGCTCTGAGAAAGGCCTCTGAGCTTTTTCTTTTTCCATGTGGGCACCTGCTGCCCTCCAGCATGATGGAGAACTGATGTTTTTAGCAACGAGAGGCTGTAACAGCACCACAGATCAGATTCAAGAGTGCAAGTTTAAAGGTAAAGTGTGTAAAATCTGGCTGTTGAATGCGGCCCTTAAATTAACTCAAGGCTCGACCTGCAGTTTGACTTTACTTTAAACTAGAGCTGGGCGATAGAAAAATTAAACTATTGCGATAGACCTCATCGCGCTTGTCCTCTTAAAAAAAAAAAAAAAAAAAAAAAAAAAAAGAACAGCCAATCAAAATTAAGTAGCGCAGAGCCGAACCAATCACAGCCGCAGCGTCACGTCACGTGACTTGTTACGTACAGCACAAGTGCCAAGCCGCACATGTGTATTTGTTTGGGAAGCAGCCAGCCGCTGTGTCGCCCGGGTAATGGAGGAAATGAGTGTGCCGACTAGAGAAAAATCAACCGAGAGCGTGACCGAAGGTTACCGAAGAGAAAACAGATGATGGTTCCAACGCCGGAGAGATTGTCGAACGGAAGAGCCAAAGAAGTTCCGTAGTGTGACGGTATTTCGGCTATTTCAAGTCTGACAAAAAACAGAGTAGCGTGCACTGTAAATTGTGCCGAAAGCAAGTCTGGAAATACTATAAATCGCTTTCTGACTGAAAGCCCTAATTCGTCATTCGGCTTTTGTCAGACTAAAGTAACTGTTAAAACTGTTTGAAAAGCTAAGCTATACAACAAGGAGAGATTGAGAATTTCCTTTTAGTTCTCAGTTTATTTGATATTGACAAAAGTTAGTCAATTTTGTCTGTTCTTCTGTAAAACAAACTAAGATTTATTTTTAGAATTAATATTTTGTTTCTAAGTGGAATTGACAATTTAGTAGTCTGTTTCGTTTGTTCTATTTTGAAACTTAAACGCTTCAGCGGCTGCCTTTTGTGTAGTTTGCAATATTTGCCTTTATTTATCTGATTTATCTGAGTCTCATGTTCCTTAAGTACATCTACCCTGTTGAACTTATTATGGGAAATAAATATTTAAATCAAAACAAGCTGCTGATTATTTCACATTTTACCTGTGAGCAACGGCACTAGGGCTGCCAGAAACGATTATTTTGATAGTCGACTAGTCACCGATTATTTTTGCGATTAGTCGACTAATCAGATCATCATCCATTGTACGTAAAACGTACAGCTTATTGCACCAGCAGCATCTGCTCTTATATAACTATCATTAGCTTACAGCTTTAAGTGTTTAAGGTATGTGCTAACTAAAAATAAAGACAAGATGATAGTTTATTAAATTTTAATGAAATTTGCAGATTGTTTCGGTGAAGTTTAATAAACTCAGCCGTCTGCTCCTTGCTATCTAAAATATAACGGGACACCGGAGTATATTCTCGAGCATCTCACACTTCTGATAATCAGCTGTCTGCTTGACGTTTATTCAGCTGTGTAAAAACTATAACTTTAATCTCAGCCAAACCGATTTACTCAGGAACAAATAAAATACTGAAAAAAGCCAAACAATAACATTTTGAAGTTATCTAAGTGACTTATATATGTTTAACCTGAGTAGCGAAAGACGGCGGTGGGTTTGAAAACGATTTGCCGGGAGTCCGGTGTTCTCACGGCTCTAGTGAGCCGTGCCCCCGGCTAGCTATCGAGCTAGTGGGTAACAGACGTCTCCGAAAACGTCGGAGCGCTTTTGAAAATATGTGGTGTCTTGATAAACTGAGCAGATATTTGAGGTTTACACAGCTACATTCTCGCCTGAAAATATGTTAAACGTTTATTTTGTGACCCAGAAAGAATAATAAGAGTAATATTAAAACTAACTAGCTGCCGCCATTGTTGGAAACTGAGCTGGGCTGCGCTATGAATTGTGGGACACAGTTTCTTCTTCTTCGGGGTTTAATGGCAGCTGGCATCCTTGTACACGCAGTGCTGCCATCTTCTGTTTCAGTCCGTTATTACACTCTTAAATCCTACTACTTATTCCTGCGTCTTTTGTGATCTTACAAAGCTTCAAACGACGCATCGACTATTAAATTAGTCGTCGACGATTTTGATAGTCGACGTAATCGTGACTAGTCGACTAATCGTGGCAGCTCTAAACGGCACATTTAAATCTTACAAATATAGTTATTTGGCTTATATCGTGATACATGTCGTTATCGCCTGAAATGAAAAAAACATATCGTGATATGAAAAAAATCTTATATTGCCCAGCTCTACTTTAAACCTTGATTTTATTAACCAACGACATCTCTACAAATATTTTTAGTCACGCTCTGTTGGCTTTAACTTCAGACTGTATATAACTGAGGATGACAAGTCAAAAAAAGCAGAGCTCAAATATAGCAGAAATGGGCACTGCCATCTTGCATTGGTGATAATGTATGATGCAATCGAGGCCCCGCCTCCTGCCCGGTACATATGTGAACACACACACGATTCAACTCCCTCACAGCCCATATTAAAGGTGTACTATTACCAAATATGAGTGCAACATTTCTTGCTTCACTTTTGTTGCATCAGATGTGATGCAAGTTATTTTTGAGAGATTTACAACAGAGTCAGAAACAGCAACGTCCCTGATGATGGAGACAGAGAATCAACTTTCTCTGATCCAAAGAGCCCAAAACTTATTTTGACCTTATAGACTGGGGTGTGCTTTTCCTGTGGGAGTTTCTTAATGGTTTAAGAGCATATGTGCAAAAAAAGTAGGTTTGCAAAAATAATATTCAAATGTGCCTGTATTATATGCCAAGAACACATATTTGTGTGTTGATTGATTTTCAGAACAAATCTGTCCTGGTTTGAAAAGGGAAGCTGATTCTTTCTAACGGCCAGCAGGGGGCGACTGCTGGTGTTGCAAAACCGGGTCTGATTATACAGTCTGTGAAAAGTCTGATCAGTTTCAGGTCTTATTGAACAAGGTGTTATGAATATTTTGGAAATGATGGTCCCATCCGTAGTAAAATATGTAATAAAAACATAATAAAAGTGTGTCTATTGTCTTAGTGAAAAGTAGCAACCATGGTTTAAATAAAAGTCCTATTTAAATGAAACCAAGAAGGAAAAAAAGAAGTTTGTGTGGAAACAAAAGTTGCAGCTTTGTGAAAACACTCGCTCCATCTGAAGCTAAAGGAAGAGGTGAGTTTATCACCACCACGACAAACACACATTAAAGATGTAAACATTCAGCACTTTCACAAAAACTGCACTTCAAGCCTTTAAAGTTTATAGGAAACGCCTTGCTTAGTTGTTGTCATCCAGGCGGTTTTGAAGCAGTTGACCAAGTACACTTCTCCTTAATCAAAACAGGAAACTGCTAAGAGTCGAGAGTGTTGCACAAACGACGGAGTCTTTCATTTCAATTTCCCGCAAAAGAGAAAGAGAGTAAAGCCACCGAGAGCGCATGGGAGCTCAAATATGCAGAGCTCATAGTTTGAGGACTAGATCTAAATATAAGTTATGAATAAAATCTCTCATTAAAATATATTTAATTCTCCTATAAAACCAATAACGACGCTTGGTTTTCCGTCTCCCTGCAAACTGCCAAGAGCAATAATTCTATTTCACAATCCTCACCACCGCAGCCAGGCTAAAACATAAATTACTTTGACAAATATTTTTCCAAAAACCTCAGTAGCCATATGTAGAACTGAGCTCCGGTGGCAGGGCAGGAGCATGACTTAATCGCTGATGGAGATTCCAACAGGGAGCTGAAACCCAGAGGACTTGGATGGACTAAGAATATACAGTGATCTCTCAGACTTTGGGGTGAACACTGCAGTGCAAGCCTTGCAGCTTACAACGCATAAAGCACAGGTGATACAGCCTTCTGTCGACACCTCTTTTCATATATGATATGCGATCAGACGACCGTACTCTGTACTAATCTTTTCTCTCTGCAGTCAAGTCGTCCTATTAAAAGCCCGGCTTGGTAACATGACCCATGTGGAGCAGTCATTTCAGTCACTCTTGTTATTCCAGCAGGCAGCTGTTGTATGTTCCTCAGCTTGATTCCCCAAATCCCAAGCCCCTCTTCCCACCTCTTCCCCACAGCCCCATGAGCTGGCATGCTGCGGGGTCGGCTTATTTTGTAAAGACAAACACTTAGGAGCTGATCTGTCGAGCGACAGGCAGACATGATTTGGCAAACAAAAGCGAGCGGCAGTAGCTCAGAGCCAGTTTAACAGACTCGTGTTGGGATTGTAAGTGACATTTACGCTGCCCTCTGGGATTGGTTGCGATCAAGGTGCTCGATACGAGGTTTCTCGTGCTAGCCCAGCCTTATTCTTGATTTGATGCGGGAACCATTTGACCCTGCTTTTCAGAGCGTGACGTAGTACGTGGAAACTTTGAACCCGTGTGGCCTCATCCTCCCTTATTGTGTGAAACCCTGATTGAAAATGACACACCAGCTGGTCACCGCACTCGCACACGGGGAGATTATCATTGCTCCGACTCTGTCACACACTCACTCGTTCCCTTCGTACCCTTCAAAGTGGGCCTACTAGTAGCTCACACTCACACAGTCCAGTTTTAGCTACCTATGTGATCATATCTCCTTGTCTACAGCTTCTGTCAGAGCTCATAAAGAGAGAAGGAACCGGGCCAGAGTAAACACAGCACGGTTTAAGAGAGAGGCCAACCTTCAGCTTTGATGAAGAGGTGAGAACAACAACAAGTATCACTTTACTCATGCAGCTCAATAAACATGGAAAAATCTGTCTTGGTGGTGCATGAGGATTATAACAAATGTGCAAATGATTAGAAGCATTTTAAGAGGTTCAGTTACGGGGCAAAGGTGAAAAAATAGTTTGGGGAAATATGACTATTCTCCTTCCTGCCAAGAGCTGGATGAGAAGACGGACGCCAAGGCACTAATGTCCACACGATAAATATGAAGCAGCAGCCAGCGGTGATTAGCTCCAGCGGTTCATTCATGTGGAGGAGTTTCTGTGTTTCATACAAAAAATATCCCATTGACACAAGCTCATCAGAATAAAAGAAAAGAAGAGAAAAAGAACAAGAGCACGTCGAAGCAGCAAGCAACAACATATCCCAGAGTCATGTTGGCCAATCGACGTCACAAACTGTTTTTCTCTGCGTCGACACAACAATCTGAGGTTGTTAATATTTCACACAGGAAGAGTTTTTCCCTGAAGGTTTGCTGCAGTTTTCCTGTTTCAAGAAACTGCATCAGTGGGTGTTTAGATTTAGTTTAAACGATGTAAACATGATCATTTTACGCAGTAACTATTTTGTGTGATGTATGAAAATTATCGAATCTATTATCTGTACCATTAGTGATTTTTTTCACCTCTGACAGCGACTGATCTGCTTCTCTTTTTTTACCCTCCTTTCATTGTAGCACCATCAAGGTCATTTCATTGTACTTTGAATGGATGATTGAATGAATGCCTCACTGACATTCAGTAATCATGCATTTCTGCACCTACTCTGGGAAGCTAAACGCAAAGAAATTCTTCTCAGGCGAGAAGCCATTTAGCACCATTTGACTGTGTTTGAATTTAAAGTGTCACTGTCAATAAATGGCAAACAGAGCAAGCCCCGCCCCCCAGTAAATAAAAAAATATATAACAGGCTGAAAACCTTGAATCCCAATGAATGAATGAAGCTTCGTGTTTTCCTGGATGTGCCCGTCTCTTGAGCTTTGAGGATGCGTTCTGCCATTTTGAACCCATAAAATGCCAAATCTTATAAAATTTCCTAGAAACGTCTCTGTCGACACAAGCATTAGTGTATTTTATCACAATATATATTGTTATCGCTTAGTTTACAGCTAATAAAACATGTTTGCATGTTTGTGTATTGAATTAGAATTAAATTGAATTGGAGTTCACTGCCTCTCCCGAGTATTTATGCGACTGCTGCATATTGTGGGCGGATTTGCTCCTTTTTCCTTTTAAAAGCATCACGTTCATGTCCGTCATTGTTCCACTTCATCAGCGTTTCCTTTTTGGCACCGCAGTTCGCCAGTGTTTGGAATAATAGGCATAATTATTCGAGTGCCATCTTTTCTCTGACATTATAAGTCATTTTGCTTTTTCTAATTCACCTGCAATTAGGGCCGCGTTGGAGCTCTTTATTTGTTCCTCATTGTGATGAAAGCACAATACATTTTAAATATACTGTACATGCAATTGCATTATGAAGGCCTGGTTTGCTGCAGCTGTAGGAGCTGATGTAACACTCGGCACAGACGCTGCAAACGCTGAACGCACACCACCAGAAGCCTTGAGGAAGAAAAAGAGGGATTAGATGAAGAAGACTTTTTTTTATGTCAGAGGCATGTATGCAATCGCTTCCTTTTTTAGCCCCCAACCCCCATCTAACACTCACACTGTGCTCTATCTACATGACAGAGGACTTCCCCTGAGGTGACCTCTGCAGCAAACTCATCACTAATGTGTTCTGACAATCAGCTCCAAGAAAGTGCTAACAGAGCAATGTAATGGTTAAAACCACCCCGGCTCTCATTCATACCTCAGCACTTTAACCTCAGCGCTCTAACCTGGCTGACTCTGTCTGCTTTTGTGAGGACAAATAGAAGATGACATCGGACAGGCCATGGCTGTGTGGGCTTGTGAGCCACAGATAAGTTCGGGGCGCTCTCATTGGTTTAAAAAGACTTTGTGGGAGGGGCATAATGATGAGAAAAATTGAGGTTGACCAGAAAATATGTTGAAAAAACGTCTGAAACTTGTGACTTGGAAGGATAAACGGAAGAAGATTGTATTTAAAAGAAAATTTCAAACTTCTGATAAACTGTATAACAGAAGTCATCAGAGCCACAGACTGTATGTAAAAAAAAGTCATCGTAACATCACTCTGATGGTCACCTGCCTCCATTATTTGAATCAGAAGTGTTTTTTCTTTATTTTTAAACACTTTAGGATACAACACAATGCAATGGTATTCAATAGACTTATCTAACATATGCAATCATGATATCTGAGGAGGGGAAAATACCTTTGTTGTAGTGTTGTTATTTATTAGTCAAATCCAGTAAAACAGGCAGGAGATCCTGTTCATGCATGTTTAATCAAAAATACTGACATTTGGTATTAGTGCATGATACATTATAGTCCAACCCCAAACTTTTACACATATTTATTTTGTAATAATGGAGTTTTAACTGTTGGAAGACCGTTAATGCTGTACAAACTAAACTCTGTTAAAGTGTGCAGCTGTAAATGCTTTCATACACTTGAGGATAAAAGCTGCAGCACTTAAACACTAGTGAATGATTTATTCATGCTTTCTAAAACTATACTTTAAGTTTAAGATTTTTAACTAGTAATAACTAATCTTTAAGATTTTTGGTGCAGGATTTTTTGTGTAAGAATAGATAAGATGAGGAAATCTGGTGCATTACACAAAAAAATGAACGGAAAGGGAAGCATGAACACACACAAACGGGTCATTTTGTTGTCATGCAATCGAGGAAAGTTTAAATCTGCAGCGCATTTCACTTTTTGTGCAACACAAAAGAATCTTGTAGAAGAACTACAGCAGTGGGAAGTAATGAAATCACCACCACACAGTCACCAAAATGTCTTTTCCCTCTGTTGTTATTTCTCTGCTTCTCTTTGACCTCTTCCCTTTACACTCTGTGGTGATGGAGGGAGCAAATGAGGCACAGACTTGCTACCCAGCTGCAGTGTTGACCCTCTGGGTAAGACAGGAAGGTCTCTGGCCTGTTACCCACATGCAGCACTACCAGGTTCGTGCCAAGCACAGAGCCAGGGGCGGGCCACGATGACGTGCTGGCATTCACCCACTGGGACCAATCTTCAGCTTCTACGCTCGCCCTGGTTTGACTGTTGAAGCCACCTACGTCACTCGAACTCGGGTGCTATATTTAACCACGTGTCTTTCCTAAGGCATATCAGTCTGTGGGCCTTTTTTGACATTTGCAGCAACATCAGTTAAAGTTGTGCAGTCTCTAATATAATAAAGTGACGTATGCGTGAATGACTTTTATCTTTCGCAAATTAAGATATAAAAATGTGAAAAGGCCACTTCCAGGATTCAAATTCTGCTCTTTATTTTAAGTGAGCTGAAATCCATAAGTCCATCCATCTCTGCTGCACTGACCTGTCTACAAACCAACAAATAGCAATGAGATACCAGCACAGGGCGGGATGAGATGTGGAAGCTGACATCTTTGATATGCATCACACACAGCTGTTATCACAACTAAGCTAAGAAGGACATGTCATCAGTCTTAGGCCATGATTCAGCAGGTATCACCATTGTGCAGGCACAGGAAAAACGTGCAGACTACATGCATCAAACTTGACGCCTGACCTGTGTGTAACATTTGCCTGATACACAGTTAATACTGCAGTTAACTGATAAAACTGCTGAAATTACAGTTTTACACAGAAACTCATCAGGAAAGAGAGAAGCCAGGAGGAAAGTTAGATGAACTCTGAACAAAGAAACTGAAGTCAGGAAGTAAAACACACCAAGTCACTAAGAAAAATAAAAGAAGCCTTCAAAATAAAAAAGGAAGTAAATGAAAGGCAAAAATAAAGACAAAGGGAAACAAGGGAACAAAAGCTAGAATAACAACAAAGGAAAAACTAAACTCATGACAGATACTAGGACGTGGGACAGAGGGAAGGGGTGAAAGTGCACTTGTGCCCCTATAATGCATACTGTGCAGCCAAACACAAAGATATGCTTATGGTACACACACATCAGGGTGCTTATTTCCTACTTCCAGCATGAAGAGAACGAATGCAGAATCACACCAGCGGGAGAGCCTCGTTCACATACAGCGATGAATGATTTAGCCTGCTGTAATTGGTGACCATGAGTTTATCGTATAAGCTGAAGAGACAAAAAACAGAATCCACTCATAACACGTGCCTGGATCTTTTTACAATGCATCGCAGTCAATGCATCTGACCAGCACCGATACCTGAGGCCATCCTCCATCAGCACAACTGTAGCGGTGACCAGAACAGCTGACGAATTCAAATATCTAGCGCTGGCTAGAGAATTGGCTGTGTTAAAGGTTCCTACAGGTACATAACAAACACTAAAACTAGCTGATACACGACTCAATATAACACGGTGGGCAACGGCGGCGCAGCGTGGGCCGCCACAGCCATCGTACAAACACAGGTAAGAGAATTTGCTCTTTGTTTTCGCCCGTTGGAACCCACCCAGCACATCTTTTCATCTTTCATCCATCCATTTCTTTATAAAATCACTCTTGAACAAGCTCAAGAAGACAGCATCAGTTTCTATGGCAACACATAAGTGCCCAAAATTGCCCCTTTCACTCTGGGATTTCTCTGACACTTTGACAGCTGGCTGGTGTTTTTGATTATCTAAAAACATATTAGGAGGCCGGATGCGTGTTTGTGCGTGCGTTTCGTATGAGGCCTATTCTGAAGCACATCGGCTGTCAGCAGATAAACCCAGTTATTAGGCCTGAGTCCGCTTGTGTCACACTCCACATCAGATGAACTGCTACACACAGAAATTAGTCAACTGGCGTGCCACCTCCGTACCCCTCCAGGCAAGCATCTGCCAGCACATTTCTGATTAACAGTTAGAGATCAGGGAGGACTAAAACTGCAATAAAAATAGGCTAAAAGGGAGGGCGGGGCCATAAAAGATCGTGACACTCGCTACTCTCTTTGTTTGTGTTAAAGACCAGTCTCTCACGGGCCAACAAAAGCCCTCTGATGACAGAAAGGCAAACAAATAGCACTGTCAGGGGAGAGAGATGAAGACTCTGAAGTGATGTCTATCCAGCGCTGGTACCCCACTCACCAGTCATTCTGATAGAACTGTGAGTTCTATCAGAATGATAGAACTCACAGAACTGTGAGTTTGACGTCCCTCCCATTGTTACGCTGACAATGGGGGTGAGGTCACATAAGAGCAGGAGGAAACAGCTGGAAAACACTGGAAGTAATGCAGTAAGAAGGGTATGAGGGAAAGGGGAGCTAACACAGAGAGCTGTATGAACAAAAAGAGCTTCTCTACACTAAAAGTGACTCATTCACACAGATTGGAACCTGTGAAATGACTGGTTGGGACAAACAACCACAAAAACACCTTCTTATCGGGGAGTGATACACAAGGGGCAATCAGGTGGAAAACCCCCTAACCCACGATGGCAGGCTCACTTCGCAGCAGTGGGCTAGGGTTTCTGTCAAACGTGAAAGTTGAATCTGACATTTTTCAGAGAGGGGAAGCCAGACGGTAATGGTGTCTACTAGTTGTTTGGTTTGCGAGACTTTCAAGATGTCACTGGAATGAAACTCCTGACATCTCGACCGTAGGCTCTGGGAGGCGTTGGAGCGAGGCGGCGTTCAAAGGAAGCAAACAGGTGCCGTTTACCTAAATGATGTTTCTCTTCACCAAGGTACAATACCCACAACGCATGTGTGCAGGCGTGTCCTGTGACAAGGCCTGGCTTTGTGTTTAGAAAGGCAGCCCCCGACAATAGAGAGAGGGGAACTCCCTCTGGGTAAACTGAGGTTAGAAACATGAAACCTGCTAACTAAGACATAATACAAAAATACTAAAATACCATTTATGATACAACTGGGTAAAGAAAAACGAAACTATTGAGAGGACTTCTCTATATAGATTAGAACAATACAATACAACGTCATTAATAACGGAGAATAATAAAGTTCTGTCAGACTCAAAATCAAGCTCTTTATGATAACTCACACAGGACTGAGAGGACATGAGGGCAGTCTTGGTGAATCTAGTGAAAGGACATGAGAGTAGGAAATTACAACATATATATATATATAAAATGCAACAATTCTGTTTAGCCTTCATAAGAAAACTCTACAGTTGAAGAAATAAGCGTACACCCTAAAAGTTAAAAACTACTGCTAATCCATTATCTAGGAAAATAAAACAGTGAATATGTCACAGCGATGAGGAGCGGCTTTCCGAGAAAAAGCCAAGCAATTAATCATCTCATTATGATCCAACGTTTGGATGAAAAGCTCAGGTTCTGGCACTCGTGTGGTGTTACTTTGACACATACAATCAACTTTTGCACTGTTATAGACCAATGACAAGCGCCTACAGCAACAGCAAGCCCTGAAAAACGTGCGCATTATGTCTTCTGGGGATAAGACACCCCGCCACTGTGGCAAAAATGTTTGGGAACAGCTCAAGAAAAAAAAAAAAAGATCCCAACATGCTTCTCAAATTCAAACACAATTTGATCAAAGCTTCACCGGTTAACGCAAAGAAACTAAACCTCGTGCTCACTTGGTCAGGACAAATGTGAATGTTACATAGCGGCAACTCGCAAAGAATTATTCTTAATATTTAAACCATCATCAATACAATCCAGTATGACTGTATTCCACTGATGAGGACTTGTGACCTGACTGCTTGGACCTATTCTGCCTGTACAAAGGCAACCTACGTGTTATTAGACAGGTGGTTTTAATCTTGTGGCCAACTAATCTATTCCTGGCCTCAGAGCTCTTTATTCATCGGAAATATAAGTTTAAAAATCACATTTGACACACTGTTGGAGTCTTCAATCAGTTTCTTCGACAGCATGAACCCAGGAGGTGTAGATTACTTTATATGCCGTGCTGTAAATAGTCACTGCGTCTTCCTTTTAAAGTAATCAGGGGCCCTTTTTAAAAGTGGAACAAAATATTTATGACGACTGACAAACACGAACCAGCTCAAAGATGTGCAGGTTGTGATAGTAAGTTGGGCTGTGGTTGATCCGTATCAAACGGTGCTCGAGAAACAGCCTTGATGTCGCACACGTTTAGATGAAGCATGCCTAAAACATCATGCAAAAGCTACTGCGTGCTTCGAAAAACGACAGCAATGATGGTCTAATAAATGCAAAACAGTCCCCCATCGAACACCAGAAAACCGCTATAAACAAACTGTTTAGCCCCCGTTCCACTCATGAACCCGCCTCTTTCTCGTCAAAGCATCTGAAGATAAATTCACATCATAAACCTTCTTGACACGGCGTCTGCTTCTCACTTTCACAGTGTCAGTGTGAGGCAGCCACCATCTGAGTAAAGAATCACACCTCTGGTTTATGTCACTACACAGATCATGCCGGCCGGCTCCTCTTCACATACGCTGACGCATACAGGTCAGCTGTGCTTACTAGTGCTTTATGCTGGAAGTTTCTTTCCATTGAGTTACTGAAAAGGTGACAGATTGCCTTAAAGTGTGCAAAATACCCCAATATGCTGTGAAGGTTAAGCAAATGCATAACATACCCAGCAGAGTGCAAACCTCTTGAAATGATAACAAAAAGGAGGCTTAGAGGGAACAGAGATATTTCTAAGTGAGAATTTAAAAGGGTGGGTAATAAATGACAACTCAAAATATAATACACAACAGCAGTGGGATTTAGAGCAGCCTCTGATTAGTCATTTAGATGTCTACTAAACATTTTATTGTCTGTTGGCTTCACAGGCCCAATAACCTAAGCTTATCAAACACAGCTTTCAGGATGAGCCAGCATCCTTTACTGCACTCTATAAATCCAAGTATTTCTAACAACAAACCGACTGATAGATATTTAATAAGTGAGAGCAGTGAGTCCATATCGCCACTCTGTGCACCCCGGCTGTTCGGCGTGCCGGGGTGCCAGCTCAGAAACCTGAGGCGGAGAAACGCCATTTCCCCTCCGTGTTTTCCTGCCGCTGAACATACTTGGAAGGATAAGAGCTTGTTAATGCAGAGGTGAGATGAATGGCGGCACTGTGTACGCGTGTGCACGGACAGGAGAGAGGGCCGGCGAGGCCCCGCGACCGGCTCAGTACAGAACAAAGGCGGGCTCAGTGCTGCAGCTGTCGCAAAAATGTATCCAGCAGACATCCAGCTGTGGTTCCCAACCTTTTCATCTAATGTACCTCCACAGTCAGCTTCATCATCCATGCCTCCGATGCTCTACTGTACTCGTTTAAACTGGTTTTATACCAGATCTGGACAACTATGATCCAGATCTACATGTCAGTCATTCATTTATTCTACCTGCAACTCTATTAAACAGTGATGTCATTCATTTTTATTTAACCATCACATTTAGCTAATTTGCACTGCTTGCAAACAGTTTAACCATTTGTTATATTTTTATCAACCTATTGTAACTAACATAATAAAGTTAATTAACCAATTTAACCAACTAGAAGAGTTCTTTTTATTTGTAAGGTAAAGACAATAACAAAGAGGAAACTGCAAGGATTAAACAACACCCTATAAGCGAGTACCTGGTGACAGTGTGAAGGAAACTCCCATTTAAAAGGAAAAAGGTTAGCGAAAAAAGATACACTGTGATTTTATAATAGCAATAGTTTTAAGCTATCATAAAAAGATTAGCTGTAATAGCTATATAATGTTCAGCTTACAGTTATAATAATCACCTACAATGCAACCTAACAATTAAAACAATTTTATATATTTTTAGCAACTTCCACAAAAAGTCCAATCACACAACAATTTAAAATATTGACTCGTTAAGTTTATCTAACAATTTCATTCTAGAATACGTGACGAAGCTGAGCTTGATGCTGTTTTCATAGAGTAATTTCACCTGGGGGAATGTGTGTTATAGAGTGGGACAGAGTTGAAGCATCAAACCAATGAGGATGTGTTGTGTGAGCATGTCAGAGGAAAACTGAATGCTGCGCGAGCGCGCTCATGAGCACGTTTACTCTACTGACCTGTTCCTATTGTGTCAGTTCAGACGAAGCTGATAAGGAAAAGAGCAAAAAGAGTTTTTTTACTGGCTCCTGAAAGCGGTGGATGATGAAACAGAACTTTTCTGAGTTATCTAAACAGTGACAGCAAACCTCGGCTATGGTAGTATCAACCATGTTGCTGTCCAGACACAGACCAACTCAATTTAACTAAGATGCAGTCAATAAAAATGATGATGTTTAAAAGAGGATGTTCTGCAGAGATCAGAAATAAAATAAACAGAACCTATTTTTACACCGAAACAATGTGTTATGTGAAACCAATCGTGAATACGAGGCTCTCTAAAGGCACGCTCTGCTTACATAAGCCTTTAAAAAAAGATTCAAACCCATCTATTCAGTACATATTTTGTATGAAAATCTGGGCATGAAATGGTTTACATATGGATTACAGCCATCATTTAAAGCTATAGCAATACCCTATTTAAACTGTGCAGAATTAGCTTATTTGGCTGAATGGATCAGAGCTCATGACAGTCGGGATCAGTTTCTTCTCTCCATCGCTTACAGTGTTATTGTAAGTCCGCCCCCTTTTGATTTTAATCAGTTGGTAATAAGGAAGTGATGCTAACGAACACGAACTAACGAACTATACCTGCGACATAAGGGAGCCATTTTTGAGATGAGAACTTTGACCTAACCTTCATAGTGTTTTTGCAAAAATTTGATGCTAACGAAACAAACAGAACAGATGCTAAAACAGTGAAGACCAGTGAGAGTCAGAACTGTAAATGCTCAAATTAACTCATTAAAATTTTATTCAAATAGCAAAAATTCACAACAGTCATCTCAAGGTGTTTCCTATTATAATGTAAAGAGAGAGGGAGCGAGTATGTCTGATGCAACAATCAGACATGCATGCTTCCTATTAGGAGACTATTAGCAGGCAACAGGAAGAGTGAGTGAGAGGTGAGGAGACAAACGCAGATCTCTTCCTCCTCACCTGAAGCCTCATCTCCTGAAATCAAGTTCAGGCTCTAAAATTACAACATGCAGCCGTCCTATCTGAGTACAGCTCAAGACAAGCTGGCTATAGCAACAACAACAGCTAGTCGCGAGCTAACGCTATGCCAGCTAATGTTAGGCCTGAATGTCCGATGTGCTTCGCTGAATTATTGATTCGTATCAGACTCCTTTCACTAGTTTTACACCCTCCAGAGTAAATACGCACGGATGCCTCACACTTTGACAGCTGAGGTAAACAGACTGACATCCTAGACTTACTACCGACGAACGGCCAGAGCGTTGAGGTGACTCAGGAGTAAAAATGTAACATATTGCAAAAATATTTAACTGAAACGTATAGGGTTTTTTTTAATTCCTGAAGTGTTGATATTAATAGAATACTTTAAAATATCCAGTGTACAGAAATGGGTTTTTTTATGTTTGTTTAACACAGCCAATAGTAGAACCCATCTGAAGCCATTATGGAGTACAGAGGGTTAACTGTCAAGAAAATGGATGCTACTTAGTTACACCAACTAATTAAGTAGTTACACTAATTAGCAAGTATCTGACTGTGTGTTTCACTCTTACAGTTACAGTTTTTGCAGGTTTCAACAAGGCTTTCCAGAGTTAGCTGGCTACATAGCACATCACTGTCACATCCAAATATGACCCCTCTGGCTACAAAAACATTCCAACAAGGCTTCAAAATGCAGTAGGGTCCATCTTTTACATACAGTCTATTACTGAAGCACATGTCCACATTAGAGTCTCACAGAGAACCTTTAAAAACAGACATTATCTATAATCTTTCTGTGTTTGTTTTCACTCTGTAACACAACATAAATTCAGCTTTTTCCTCCATATCGCAGCATTCTGCCAACCTCCGTGATCATAGCTCTCCTGCTCCCCAGTGATAAAAGCTATAGGAGTGTTTTGCAGGTGGTTCGTGCAGAGCAAGCACATCTCAGCTGTGATGTCAGGAATGCAAAGCTACAAAAATATTTAGCGAAGCAGCAGACAATATAATGTCCTTAAGATCCTCCATAATGTTACATAACATTTTTAACAATAAAAAGTTTTTCATATTCAGATATCACATGACCCTTCGAACTGCACTGAGTCCTTCTTACCGAGAGCCTTTCATTCATGATTACAATAATTATGCTTCTTGCATAAGAAAATTAAAAACCAGACACCTTTAAAAATAAGCTTGTACTGGAGTTTAACAATATATATGTCTGTCTTGGTTGTCTTTTTATTTCACATCACAAAGCAGCACAGCAGGCGGGACAAACACCCTGTTCTTAACTGAGATTATGCAAATTTGCTGCTTGCCTCAGGGACCATTCTGGTGTCGAGTATCATGTGAACATGTCTGCGTGTCTGGTGATTAGTTCGCAGAAACCCTCCAAAGGGTTTCCACACAAACGTTTGGTTTAATCTACGACTGGAATGAATTTTAATAGAAACAGATAGAATTTTTCAGCCATGGTTATATTTCAGAATAACCATGAATGGATAATACTTGGAATTTATTCCAAGATTAGATTATGTTATCACTTTATTTCATGTTTCTGATGATGTTAGTCTATCGCTAACCTATAATACAATTATCAATAGTACCTCATTGTTGTCACATTATTAACAGCACACTGGGACTTTCATTCCTAACATTGTACTATAACTTTTTTTCTCCTGCCCCAAAATGCTGCGTTTCAGACAGTTTTGTTTCTATTCTTGACTCTGACATCAGAGAGAGGGGATATCCCTTAATGATCATGGCAAGCATGTGAGCACAGAAGCCACACCCACCTTTCATTCTAATCTCTTGTGTATGAACGGCAGCCAGTCAGATGAATGTCTGCTAAAACGGACCCTTCCTTTCAAAGGGGAGGAGCTTAAATGGTTTAGTTCAGACAGGGGATGAACTAAAGGCAGCAGCAAGGCCCACTTTAAGGCAGGTGAGGATTTTGAAATGTGAACCATGCAAATCTATTCTAGCAGAGTTGAAGAAGAAATATGGGGGTAAATGAGCAGAAAAAAGCATGTTAAATGTTTTCCAACTATTAGGCTTTTCAGCCCCCAAGTACACAATACTCAGATAATACTCGTGACCATTACCTGGTTGTTGCTTACATGATAGAAATCACCTCTTTATTATCAAACTCTTACAATATTACCAAGCTAACCCACAGTGCTACCATTTGTGTATCGGGTACACCGTGTGCAAAACCTGCATTTAAACTAACCACCTTCTTCTGAGGGTGCCCAACATGCAAGGCTTTTCTTTGCAAATTAGGTACTTCTTGGGTTACTAAAACACATTTAAACCACCGGTTTCACCGAATAATTGGATTATGAGAATGTGAAATGGACCCCAAAGCAAAATATCACCTTGCTGCTTCTTTCAATTTCAGTTAATTTCAGGTTTTCCTGTCCATTGAGCCAACTCTCCCCTACACACCAGCCAGTGAGTGCTCCGATTACTGAGCTGTGATTTAAAGAAAGATTGATTAATACGCTTGCAGTGCTTTCAATGGTGAACCACAGTTAGGTCTGACATCAGATGGACATGGATGTCATCTTATTTCAAAGATAACAACTGTGACGGTGACACACTCGGCTCCAACAACTGTCCTATAAGCAGACCAGTATAACTTCAAGGCCACTAACCATCACAGCTCCATTCATCACAGCACAGGAGAGACAGCAAAGGGCCGAGTGAGAGTTCACTCCTCCTCCTCCCACATCTCCAGTTCAAGCTCACTGTCGCACGAATGAAAGAAAAGCATTCAGTAACTTCCAGGCCACCCGACCATGCGTTCCTAATGTTCTAGAGCGCCGATGTGAGGAGTCTGAAGATCCCTGTGGGCGTGTGTGACTAACTCACTTTCATAAAATATGTAAATTAGCAGTTTTCAGTCAAGCTTTTAACAAAAACGGCAAACTAAAGCATATCGACTGGTGTACGTCTAAGCTATGGCTCCAATAAAGGGGAATATGGAAGGTCAGCGTAAAGCTGGATGGCTCATAAAGTACTGGGGCTGAAGCGATGGCACGTTCATGCTAAAAATAAATATAGAGCAAGTGTAATTCAAAAGTTTCAAATCTGGATTTTAGAAAAAAAAATCTAAATTCTGGTTCCCGGAAAAAAAAAAATGTTGCCCATGACGCAGTTTACATGAAAGGGTGTAAAACAAACCCACACCCCTGACTGGTCACAAACACTAGATTCTCTATTTTGGTTGAAGCAAATCATTGAATTTAGGCCTTTTAGTTAATATACAAACAAATCTGAATGGGAGGGATTGTTGGAGTAAAGGTCACAGAAACATTTAAAGCTTAGAAATATAGTGTTGAAAATCAGCTGGAATCACTTGCAGGGGTTAGTAAATCCATCCATGTCTCTATGTCGAATTCTACTTTAGTAAACTTTGACATCAAACTGCCTTAACAGTGCTTATCTTTGAGGTAACACAGAGCTGCTATTGTAGCTTGTTGTTGATGGTTGTACTATCCAATTTTAACCCAGCACTGCAGGGAGCAGATGCTGCTCCACGGAAAAGAAGCAAGGCTTGTACGGAGTGAGACGAGCCAGTGTCTCAGAAACAGCTTTTGTAGAAACTGAGAAAACTTATTGTCCCATTAGTTAGCCAGCTAACAAGCATGATAATTCAAACCCCGTGTCAAAAATCAAGGTTCACACCAAATCCAGCCCCTTGTAAATTTTGACCAATTTTGGTTTTTAATTAAATTTGGCCCTAGTTGTAGCTGTGGTCTGCAGAGTGATTCTTTCACCGTGTGCGAGCTGCACTAAATGGACAGCTGACAAACTGCTCAACTTGCAGCTAGCTCGATTTGCATCAAAATGAAAAGGTGATGCTGAGACAACTTTACTGGGTGGAAACAGAGACCTCTGTACCTTTATTTCCACAAGACAATTCCTGTGTTAAAAGAGCATAACTTGCATTGTTGCCAGCAGAGATATGGAGGCTTTTCCAGGGAACTGAGCTTCTGTTCACTGTGAACTAAAGACAGACATGCAGTTACAGCAACATGCTTCTGCGGGCTCAATCTTAAAGTTTTGGTAATGTTAATTTTTTACGTGCAGCCGACTCCATGTCAGAAGGCAGATCTTTGCAGGCCAAATAACCCATATTGTATCTGCACACAGTCACCAGGGTGCAGTGTCAAAAATGTGTCGAACAGCTTGTAATATAAGCATTCTTGTTAATTTAATGCTGTTCCCGGTCATTTACCTGAGCCCCATGCCTGAGAGATAACAGATCATAATATACAAAGAACGTCTTCTTCTTAAGCCAAAAACATTTACAACTGTCTGTTGAAATCACAGTTTGTGCTTTAAATTTTACTTTTTTCTGACTACTGACATTTTTTCCACAGTTCTGCCTCCTGGTGGTGGGCTCAGTCGTCATTACCTTTTCTGTCCATCTCCATAGCCTCAGTGGTTCTAATCTCATATCCTTCTAACCTCTGCGCCGCCAAAAAGCTACACAAAGAAAAACCAATCAAATGGAGAAGATGGCTGCTCCTCCCTAACCCTGGTTCTGCTGGAAGTGTCTTCCTGTTAAAATGGAGATCTTCTTCCCCACAGCCTCCAAGTGCTGCTCATCTCCTTATCTGATCATTGTGATTTTCTCTAGTATTAGGTATTAAGAGCTTTACCTTACAGAGTAAAGCACCTTGAGATGACTGGTTTTGTGAACCAGCTCTAAGTAAAACTGAACTGGACTAATCAGAGGTTTTAAAAACATATATCCGAATGTTTTCTACAACTAGTTAGGTGGTTATAAACATCACACGCGGTCGATCATACGAGTCCAAGGCCAACAGCTTCTTTGTTTGCTCCTCCAGTACAATGGCAGCTAATTCATGCAGCACTGTGAAAGGAGACAGCACATCAAATGAAAAGATAGAGACACACTTAAATATATCAAACCCAAAAATGTCATTCAGGCACATCTGTAACTCATTTAATGTCTATTTTTTCATCTGTCTTCATAAATATTATGGGAAATCTGTTTTTTTGGTTTAAATTTTCAGTTGAGCTTCATCTCTATACGCCAGTTAAAACGTCTTTCCTGATGTCATTTCCCTCTTTTCTTTTCTTGTTTTTTGTCACATGTATACAGTTACAGTGCTGGATGCTCATATTAAATATGGCCAAAGTTTCACATCAATAGATCAGCATATGCTGAACAGAGAGGAGCTGAAAAAGCAAAGTTAAACAAAAGATAAGTTGGGTTTTTTGAACTGTGAATCATGTGAAGCTCCAGTTGAGCCTCGGAACAAGAACATGATGCTGGAAATGAGCAGAATGCGTCCTCTTTAACCAACATGCTGCTGTATTGTAACTGAACAGTATTTATTAACAGGACCAACTCTGCAATGAGAAAAGGATCCGATTTCCATTTCTGCCTTCCATCACCGCGCACGACGCATGAAATTTGATTTCACTGTCTAGGAAATTTTAAAACCGTTTTCAGTCAGCGAGTGTAATTTCTTTTAAAAGAATGCGACATGAAAGGTGCCACCGCAGACCACAGCCTACACACGACACCAAGGGAAAAATCCTATGTGCTCATGAAGAATGCAGTTTGAAAGAGTAGCTTTAATGATGACTCAGAAAGAAAAGTGAACACTTGAGCTGTTTGCCTTGTGTGTAAACAGCTTCTGTCCACCCTTTGCAACCCCTCCCCTTAGTGTACACACAACACACACACACACCAAAGAAAAAAAAATGGTGCTTTGCAGTCAGCATGTGTCTCGACTTCCTTCCTCCCTCTCAGGAACAGTTATCACGCCACAACAACAAACAATCGCACGCGGGAAATTAAATACAGCTGGTTGAGAAGCGAAGAAAGGCGCACAGCACGGCTGAAGATGTCCTAACCGCCGGGACCCTGAGATCTGGGTTTAACAGCACACATGAAACTCATAAACGCAAAAGTGACCTGTTAGTCTCACACTGAAGCTGCTTCATGTGCAAAAGCTGTGAATCTGGCGCATGTCAGCCATCACATATCAAAAGTGCCCCAAACTGAATCAAGCTTTCTAACTGCAAACCCTCCCGCAGGGACCATCAACAGGTGTGCATCCTCGCATCTTTGCATCACACAACTCCGCACGCATATCATAACGTGAACTTACACAAACGCGTGGTAGATGAACGCCCAGGCTCTCGGTCTTTCCAGCACGTTGTATAGGTAGTTCTGAAGCCGCCGGTAGCGCACGTTTCTCCGGCCGCTCTGGGTGCTGTATAAGAGTGGCTTCCCCAGCAGGCTGAGCCGGGCTCCCTGCTTCCCCCTCGCGTTGTCGGACCCGGCAGCACCTGCGGCGCCGGGGGCCGACAGCAAGCCGTCTCCTGCGTTGTTCATCATCTTTCCGCCGGACTCCACATCCTTCAAGCCGTAGCCTTCGGTACGGTGCCCCGGTGAGGTCCTCATCCAGAGCCCGGTGCCGCCTTCGTCTCCGCTGTGGTTCCGGGGCATGGCATCACCAAAGCGGGCGTCAAGTGAGCGCAGGTCTTTTCAAGCATGCGTCTCCCGACGCCGGTAGTCCCGCCGTGCACGAACAACAAACTGCACGTGCGACGGGCAACCCACCAGAAGCCGAGCTGGGAGTGAGAGCAGCGCGCGGCGCACCGTGTGCCGTCACTCCTCTGACCGCCCTCTTTCTCGCTCCGCGTTTACACAACGGCTCCCGCGCGTGAAGGTATCCACGCCGCGTGTCCTGTGCTGGCTCGCACCAAAATCATAAGTTACAGATGTCACGAGGAGAGACGTCTCTCGCTTCACCGCATGTTGCTTCCACGCACGCCTCCGCGTCCACGTGCACAGGCGCATCAGAGCTGCCCTCGCGCGACGGCTTTATCTTTATCACACTTTGTCGTCGCTGTGGCGATTGTGTCTCACTTTTACATGCTGGTTAAAGAAAGAAGCGTCCACTCTGAGTTGTTTTGTCTTCGCGCGCCAGGACAGCAGACATGCAAATGAGGAACCGCCGCTCCTCGTGTAATTCGATTTCCTGAAGAAGTTCAAAATTACACCCGGTTGTTGGTTTTTTAAAAGTCTATCAGGTAACACGGGTTCTGCAGAATTTTCCACTTTCTGTGCTGGAAAAGTAACCGCAGAGGAAGGCGCAGTGAACATCTGCAGAAAGTATTACGATTCTTTATTCTTTATTACACGTTTTTATGGTTTGTCTGATCACTCTGATCACACTGGCACAGTAAAAGCCTTTGAGTGTCACCCTTTTCTTTTCAAAGCTTCTCTGTCATCTGCTGTCCTGCTGTCACCGCAACCACGTGGCACCAGAGACGCATAATTTCTCGGCCGAAGTGCATTTTGAACCTGTCACGCCGTCTGTTGTGTATCTGTCTCGGTGCTGCACTGACATAACAGCCCGACATAAACTCAGAGACGATTCTAAACTGCGGGGGTCCTGAGGCTGAATGGAATCAACCCGGCCTGTTGTTTCCTTTGTGTCACTGCAGCCACACTGAACACTGCTTTGGTTAGAAAATGTCATGTCAGTTACGCCTCGTGTGTGAACTTCCTCTTCTGTTCACAGTCACACAGGCTGAATATTCTTATAAGCTGGCCCCACCGTGAGTCCAAGAAGAGGCCCCCCCTCAGGAAACAGAGGAGAGAAACGGGGACTATTTCTCCTATATTGGTTTCCATTTATTGGCTCCCTGTTAAATCCAGACTTGAATTCAAAATCTTTCTCCTCACATACAAGAATAATCAAGCCCCATCTTACTGTATCACCCCATTAGAGCACTTCGCTCTGACACTGCAGGCTTACTTGTTGTTCCTAGAGTATTTAAAAGTAGAATGGGAGGGAGAGCCTTCAGTTTTCAGGCCCCTCTTCTGTGGAACCAGCTTCCAGTTCGGATTTGGAAGACATACGCTATCTCTAATGATAAGATTAGGCTTAAAACTTTCTTTTTTGCTAAAGCATATAGTTAGGGCTGAATCAGGTGACTCCCAAATCCCCCCTTAGTTATGCTGCAATAGCTGTAGGCTGGCGGGGGATTCCCATGATGCAAACAGTAATTCTTCTTTACACCTCTCTGCATTGAATCATTAGTTGTTAATGTTGTTAATCTCTGTCTCTCTTCCACAGCATGTCTTTTGTTCTGTCTTCCTCTGTCACCCCAACCGGTTGCAGCAGATGCAACCGTCTCCCACGTTGTTCTCTCCCTGAGCCTGGTTCTGCTGGAGGTTTCTTCCTGTTAAAAGGTCATTTTTTCTCCCACTGTCGCCAAAGTTCTTGCTCATGGGGGGTCATATGATTGTTGGGTTTCTCTCTGTATGTATTATTCTAAGGTCTACCCTACCATATAAAGCGCCTTGAGGCGAGTGTTGTTGTGATTTGGCGCTGTGTCAATAAAATTGAATTGAATTAAATTTCTGAATATGAATGAAGTGTGAGTGTGTGTGTGCCAGTGGTAGGCGTCAGTCCCATTACAATTTAAGAAGGAAGGTCAGGGAGCACCAAAGTGCATCTTCTGCTGTTTTTGATCCATTGATTCTGCAGGAGCTGCTTTATCACCCTCAGAGCTCAACTCTGCTCTGTATTCCTACAAAACTACTCCATCTACTGGTGCATCGGGCAGTCTTTCTCACTGATGGAAGAGTGGCACCAGCAGATTCCAGACACAACATCAGAAGAGTGCAGTCCTGGGAATGATGATTATGAAGCATTATGAAACAAGCGGCACTGAAAACGGCTTCATTTTGAGCTGCAAATGATTCTGGTTCTCATTCAGTTTGACATTTAAAAATAAATTTCTCATGAAGCTGTTTGCTGTTTTCCCATCTTCATGTTTCCTGGCACAAAACCCCAAAGGGTGGGCATATATAAACTGGTTTAAATTAGAACAACCAATTTAATTAAGGGCTCAATGTTTTTAAAGCCTGAAATGTTTAGTTTTAACTGATAGGTGATTTTTTTAATTAAATGTTGCATTCAAAAAGTTGAATAAAGACCTTTGTTTTGAGCCTTTTACTGGTTTTGACCACAGTCATAATGAAAACCCATCATCATTTAGCTTTTTTCATTACTCATCCTATGTCTTGATTACTATGTTTATGTGACTCATTTCCAGAACTTCCTAATAGCAGCTCAGTTTCTGTATGAAATGTGTTGATCTGAAATGTACCGACCACCAGTGATAGGAAACAAGAGTAGAGTCCTCCTCCACAATTATTTATTTATTTATTTTTAAATTCCAACTTCAAAGCCAAAATCTAAAGAATATTGCAGCATATTTTGGTATTACATCAGCCACAGTTTGAACAAAGCAATAAAAATGCTCTACTGTAAAACTTTTTTAAACAAGAGTACATTTCAGATTTACTTTTTCCCATTTTGTTAACAGAAATATAACTTAAGCCAAATGTAACACCTGTGTAACCACGTTCAGTTACACCTCAGTGTAACTGGCTGGCTCAAACTACCCCTCAAAGGAAAGATTGTATGAGAATTTCACATGACTCCAAAACCCTGATTATAGCCGTGTGAACTCTAAAATGAAGTGCTGGAAACAGACAAAACCCTAACATGGTCAGACTGTGCAGTAAGAAAGCACCTAGAAAATTTAGAGAGGAAAGGACTAGTGTTAGGAGGGTCAAAATCTAAGATTAAAGATGAGAAAATGTATGTTTGTAGGCTCAAAACCAGAAACACGTCACCTTAAAAGATCAGTATGAGAGCACACAACCTAAAAACCCATGCAATCACAAGTAAATGCGAAACTATTGTTTCCAGTGAAGCCACTTAAATAGAGAAAGGCCCAAATTACTCAGGTGTGTACTGTTTCCTGATGTCCTTCCATTGTCTGCTCATTGGCTCCTGAACCAGGAGGTCAAACCAGCCATACAAGCAGCAACAGAGTATTTCCATTAGATTTCACTTTAATAGTTATTTTTAAAGGCTTCCTTTTATTTCCTGTCATATATATTATGATAGTGGATGATTATATTAAACAGATCCAAAGTTCCAAATATCCTGTCTTCCTTCTCTCACCCCAACTGGTCGTGGCAGATGGCCCCGCCCCTCCCTAAGCCTGGTTTTGCCGGAGGTTTCTTCCTGTTAAAAGGTCGTTTTTCCTTCCCATTGTCACCAAAGTTCTTGCAGATAAGGAGTCATATGATTGTTAGGTTTTTCTCTTTGTCTATTATTGTAGGGTCTACCTTGCAATATAAAGCACCTTGAGGTATTGTTGTGATGTTGGTGCTGTATAAATAAAACTGAATTGAATTGAAATAGCGAGGTCAGTCTATATTTAAGTTGTAGGTTTGAGCAACACCGCACATTCTTCAGACTGCTCTAAACATTTGGAGAGTGAATGTGCCTCATCTGGTCATTACTGATCTCTGGCTCTAGGAAATCTCTGGCTGTGAGGAGAGCCAATCTACTTCCTGTTAACCCCGTTGTATAGGAACTAACTTCCGCTCTAGCTGAGTGTTGAACAGGACAAAAAGAAATCCCACAGTTTATTTTAGTTTTCACAATAATGTGTGTGATCTGTTAGTTTTTCTTGCTGTGAAGCCAAACTGCTTATAAGACACTAGCATCCTGCTAATGTGTGTTTCTGTATCTCCATGTATGCAGAGGAGCAGGCGACTGTGGTGACTGAAAACGCTGCAGCTACAAAATTTCAGCTGCTGCTCGCTTCATGCCTCAAATAAAAATGGCAGAAGCTACAAATTGCTTTATGGTGGTATGATGTCCCTAAAACTCACAGAAAGGTATTTTTGGACAATAAAAAACAATTGTCTCAACCCTTCCATCAAAATTTATTTATTTATGGACTATTTCAGAGGAAGTACGTTATTGTAAAAGTACTCTGCTGTGAGCACAAAAGCCCCACCCCCCTGCTGTAATTCCTTTTAGGAGGCGCAGTGAAAGATGGCTTTTAACAACTTGTTTCAGACAGAGGATGAAGTGTGCTACTGAAACAAGACATTAGCATTGTTTTGAACTGTGGGTCATACACAGCTACTCTGATAGAGTCCAAGAATAAAAATACGAGGCTGGAAACGGATACTCCTTTTATGCTGGTGTTCTGTTTTATAAAAATCTGCACCCTTATTAATCCCACTTGAGAAGAAATAAGTTGTAACATGTTTTGCTGGAGGGAAAGCAGTGGTAAACTTACAACCCAAACTATCACTGGTCTCACGTCATCTCGTCATGTGAGAGATGGTTTCTGGGTCCTGAGCCTCATGCCGACAGATTCTCAGACTGTTTTTCCCGGCATCGCTCGGCTCACACGAGCCTTTCTTTTCCCAAAGGTTTTGTTTGTTTAATATTTTACTTGGGAAGCCCGTCTTCATGGATGATATTAAAAGTTAACTTTGAAATGTTTGTATTCCACGTGAACTCATGGTTTCTTTTCCACCAATGCATGACCTTTGACTTTATTAGATAGATTAATCTTATTCCTGGGAGCAGCATGGAAATTTTATAGTGGCCTCTGACATGTGTGATCTACATGTGTCTTTTCCACGATGGTCTGTGTCCATGTTTTATACAGGCAGGTTATGACCCCTGATGCTGCAGCACAGAGGGAGCCTGGGGGCCCGGCTGCCAGGGCGAGGGTGGTGGGCGGGTCAGTGTAGATTGCCTGCAGATGTTGTTTTTGGGGGATCCTGTGGTTACTTAACAACAAGTGGAGCATAAATCTCCCAAGCTCTGTGTTGTATAAGAAGCAGCGGATCCTCTTTGGTTAGATGGATCGCAGTGGCAAGACTGTGATGGTGTTGTATGTAGTACCACATGGTTGTCATGTGACTTTATTCACAAACAGAGCACTTAAGAACCTAAAATTGTCCTCCGTTTTCTCATCTCTGGTCTTTGAGACTTTACTTTGCAGAAGCCGTCTGTTTACAGGTTAAACTGTACAACAACAACATTTCATTGTTAAAATTTTATTCACAGCATGTCTTTTGTCCCGCCTTCCTTCTCTCAACCCAACCGGTCACGGCAGATGGCCCCGCCCCTCCCTGAGCCTGGTTCTACCGGAGGTTTCTTCCTGTTCAAAGGGAGTTTTTCCTTCCCACTGTTGCCAAGGTGTTGGCTCATAGAAGGTCATAGGATTGTTGGGTTTTTCTCTGTATGTATTATTTTAGGGTCTATCTTACAATATAAAGCACCTTGAGGTGACTGTTGTTGTGATTTGGCGCTGTATAAATAAAACTGAATTGAATTGAATTGAAATGGTGTATTGAATTAGAAAAATACCACTTAGGTGAAGGAAAGCAGCCTTACATGCATGTCTATACTGTGTGTGCTGAAGAACATATCTTGGTCTGAAATTACGCCAGTGTTCCTCACAGGATCACTCGAGGCCAAAGCCATCCAGACTAAGTACCTGGTTAAATAACATCACAACTTTAGGGATTTTTGCAAAAAAAAAAGACTGAAAACTCATTACATAAGAACCTTTTAGAAAATCTTTCTGGTATATCATGTGGTCACAAACTGTATTTTATTTGCTAAAATATCTTGGTTGTTTGAGGTTAATAGCGCTTTATAAATAGTTGCTGCTCCCTTTCCAGAAGGTGTCATCACACTGGTTACCACCACATGTTTGATTTGGCAGACTTTATATTGGATGCCCTTCTTGATCCAAACAAAAGCATGAAATAACAAAAAAAAAAAAAAAGAAATAAGGACGACATAATCAGTGCAACACATATTGATAAAAACTGCAGTTTCTCTTGTGGCCACTCAAGACTGACTTCTAAAGTGAGTCACTCTCCATAGACTCCCTTGTTGAAATAGCCAACTTTAGAGCAAAAATTATCATGCTTACTGCTTGCTACGCAAATTATTTTTCACTCCTTGATCAATTTATTCCTTAATGAGAACTATTTAGGTATAAATATTACTATATTAATAATTAATAAGTAATATTACTATTACTCACCTGTTTAAACTTTATTAGCCACGTGTTTGTCTGAGTAACAGATAGGACACTAACTGTCTGCTAGGATTAACCTCAGCTAACTGAGCTCACCGAACTGGACCTGTAGGCCATGTTGATTGCTGTAAGAGCTACTAGTATAGTCTGACTACTGTTTAGATTCCTAAGCTGTTATCTGCACAGACAAGTTAGTACGATGACCACGGCGCATAAAAGTCTAGAATTTTGTTGTGCATGCTACTGTACATAGCACTAATTAGCGGGTATGTCCAGCAATAGACCCATAGAGTTGGTTAGCATTTGCTAACCAAACTAGCTAGCGTGAGCAGATAGCTCATCACCTTCTCAACTGAATAAAAGGGGGGGAAAGCACATGCTGTTCTTTTATATTGTATCTAAAACTGATGAAAACACTTGAAATGTGTTTTTATGAACTGTAATAAATTTACTACGGTGGGAACAGTGATGGCCCTCTCTCTCTAAAATAATGCTGCTCTGCTCAGAGATGCACAGACTGAGAATAAATATTAGCTTTCCCACAAACAAGGCACCCTGGCCTTTTGACATCATGTCAAATCAGAAAATTAAAAGATAAGCATGAGAAAGACTCAAGGAAAACATTGGTATTTTTTCCACACATTCTTTTTTATTTGTAAATCATAAAAATGAAATTTTTTTTATATATAAAACATACACATCATTTGAGCCACATCTGTTATACAAACAAGAAATGTTGCAGTGAATGCTTTACTTTTTTCTGATTTTCTTGTTTCAGTGGAACACAGAAGTTGTAAACAATCAGCAATTTTTTCTCCTGTTAATACTGACAAGGAAAAAAACCCTAAATAAATAAGGAAAAAACAGCTTCACTGGACAATGAAATGAAATCTGGAGTGAGGCGGGACTGAGCATGGCGGGCCGGGCACAGACGCCGAGTTTGAAGCACAGAGAAGTGTTCAGACGAAGACTTTCAGACCCATCGCCGTCCCACAGCACGGTCCCCTCGTCACCTAAAGTACTAATCGCTCCTTATTATAAGACTTGGCCCCTTTTCTCAGTGAACCAAATGAAAACCCCGGGAATAGCTGCTGAGTATTTACAGGGTGCGACTTTCTGTGCATCTGAGTTTATTCTCCGTGTCGTCTGAAATCATTATGTTGAAACATAATTCATATTCTCATAGATCTGATTTGTACATATTTATTCATACATCGTCCCTGCCCCTCGGAGGTATACTATGATGTGGAATAACAGTAAGAGGGGCTGCGAGGTCTGCTCAGTACAGTACAGTACATCTTCCAGAGACATCAATGTAATCTTGGGATTCGGTTTGAGAGACATTCAGCACCGGACTGAAGGACGTGGACTGGACTGCAGTGGATTTAGATGTCTTTGCGTAATGGGAATGGCTTCAGTTTCTTGGTTTTATCTCTTTAATATTCAAGTACGAGCAAACTGTACAACTGCATGCAACATACAAGCGGCCCTACAGTATGTGGAGCTAACACGCGTATCTAGATTTTTTTTGTTTGTTTGTTTACAAAAATGTGCATGCAGCTTGGAACGGGTTCCAAAGTCATGCTGCCCCTCCCCCCTCCGGGTGGGAGGAGCCTGCAGGCCGGACCGAGGATGAGCGTTGGCGTCCCGACGGATCGATCTGATTGGCCCACATTCACCGAGATGCACGAGGAAAAAACTGTGACAATATTTGTTGTTCTGTTTGCCTCCGAACGTCGAGACGAAACGATGAAGAGAACCGGTGACGGGAGGATTGCTGCTTTTTGTCCTTTTTTTGTTTTTGATTTTTTTAGCTATGTATTATTTTTTTTCTTCAAAACGTTAAACTTTTTGTTGTAAAAAAATCAAGCTCTTGTGCTTGTGTTTAAATTTAAAAAGAAAAAAAATGTTGAACTAAAGATTGGATAAAAACCTTTAACATGCCGGGAGGGAGGGAATGCGCCTCCCAAAAAATGTGAAAAATTAGACGCTCCGTCTCGCTCTCACATAGGTGAACAAAGATTTACGTTTTCTTTTTTTACATTGACATTGTACCCTTGTGATATTTCAAAGTGACATAAATTTTACTTATTGGTCAACCTCCTGGGAGGCCTAATATACAACTATACAAAGACGACTGGCCTGCACGCTTGCCAGCAAAAACAACGCTAATCTCACATGTAAAAATCTAACCTGTTCCCCGCCCTCTTCCTGCATAACACTTGCAGACATTTAATAGCTTTTTTTTTTTTTTTTTTAATCTCTTGTATTTTATTTTTACTCTCCATGCACACACCAGACTGACAACATTATCATGAGCATTTTTAAAAACATCTTGTGCCAGTAGTAACGAAGGGAAAGAAATGAACAACAAAGCAAACACGCTGAAACTGTGCGGCTTCAGAGCAGCCATGGTAAACATATTGAAAAGAGGATCTTTCCACAGAGAGGGGGGGACCAGTAATGCGGCTCCGAGGTCTAGGCACCAGAAGAAGGCCCTGTGCTTCCAGACTGAGCACCCCGTCCCCCACGCACAGCGGGGACGGGAATGCCAGCAGTCTGTTGGGGTTCTGGAGGAGGCCACTGCAGGGAGCGCAGCGCCGCCTGCAGGAGCGGAGGGTGATTACCTCTTGTCTCGAGTCCATACATTCCGATGCTTTACATACATTTCTTTGCTATTGTTGATTCGGTTAAAAGCCACCCTGCTTCGTTTGGATTCTCTGGTACTGTCTGGACAGCTGCTGCACGGCTTCTTCAGCACACACAGAGAAAACACAGAGACTTTTCCTCGAATGGACATGAAACACTGAAATGCGACGCTCCCTACGACAGACAAAATTAACCGCGTCAGGAGTGATTGTCAGATTTCAACAAAGCTTTCTCGTGTTTCTGATTGTTGTTGTTCTACATTTCTGCCGTTAGTATTTAATTTCTCTCCGAGTTTTAGTTTTAGTTTTTTCTCGGTGGTGTAGAGCTGTTTGTCCACTAAGATCGGACCCCGGGCGGTCCGGACGAGCTGTCGAGAGACGACTGAGAAGCTCGTCGCGTCAGGGAGGCAAGTGTCGGATCCACCAGAGAGGATGGTGGGAACAGCTTGTACCAACCGATGACTGTGCTTGATAAGTCCAGCTCCTCCAATAAGATTTGTGCAACTCCCATGAAGCTTTTATGGTCCATGCGGCCATAGTCTCCCCATACAATCACCTGAAGGAAAAAATAATTTCACATTGTCATGTTGCTCTGCTCGATTTCCATCAGCATGAAGTAGGAGGGGGGGAAGCATTTAACTTTGTGATGAAGGGAAATAAATCTCCTGCTCACCTGTAACACTTTCCCCTGCGGGCTCTCCTCAAATAGCAGTGCTTGCTGGTACAGTGGGTCAAGTGTTTTCCGTGCAATCTTGGTTTTCTTTTTGGCTACGTACGCTCCATTATTCAGCAGATAGACTTTGACATATGGAGCTGACGGCAGAAACAGAGCAATAAAAAAAGCCATTAGTGGGAACACTATCGGCTCTCACGGCTGGTTGTACGAATGCAAAGAACAGGTGAGCTTGAGTCGAGTGTATATACTGGATTATAATAACGTGTGTGAGTGATGGCTTGCAAGTGCTGCAGGGATTAGTTGGTCTGTGGCAGCTTCAGTCAGGTTGGGCTCTTACCAGGGAGAGATTTGGATCCTGGCTTCTGTACAAGTCCTCGTGCTCTGATCACCTCCACCTCCAGCTGACCCTTTTTCTCCATCATACCGATCTGGATATCACCTAAAAAACACAGCACAAAAAATAAGAAAACAAAGAGCTCAACACCAACATCAACTACTGACAGGAGCGCAGACTTAATGCATAGGTAACACCCTGAGCCTCGCACAATTAAATCAATCATCATCAACAATAACAATAAAAAAGAACAAGATTAAGTAAAAATAATCATAAGAAAGAATAAAAATATAAAATTAATAGTTATAAGAACATGAAAACAGTCTCTCTTTCTCCCTCCCTATGTCCTGATTGTCGTGTGCACTCATGTGATGAACATTGCTGCATTGTCCTACTGGAGGACTTAAATGCTCACATGGGCAATGACAGAATGATCTAGAGGGGTGTGAATGGGAGGGACTGGCTGCACCGCAGTTTCTCCAAATTGAACACGATGTTCAAACATGAGCGTGTCCAAAAGGCCACGTGGCACCAGGACACCCTGCATCAGGTCAGTGATTCATTTTTGTACTTCACCACCTGTTGGTGAGTTGCATCAGGTGGCAATGGAAGATGTTGGACAGTGAGGGTGAACTTGGCAAAGGCCAGAGTGTCAAGCTCTTCAGCTCTCACTTTGAGCAAAACTTAAACAGCATTCTGTGGAAAGCAGACCCTAGTGTGGCGGTAATCCCTGAATCAGATGAACACCAGAGGTTAAAGGAGCCATCAAGCAGTGGGAGGGATTCTATCAAGCATGGTGAACTTGTGGGACAGCAGAGGCAGCTGACAGGTACCAACAGGCCAAGTGGATTGCAGCTCTTGCAGTACCCAAAAACTCAGGTATGGGAGGAGCTCAGCGAGGCCATTGAGCAGGACTTTTAGTCGACCTAGAAGCAAGTCCGGTAAATCGTCAGGTGACTCGAGTGGCGTGGACAGCTCCCTGCAAACACTTTTTATAGCAGGGATGCAACTCTGCTGACCTCAACTCAGGACATAGTTTGGTGGTGTGAGGAATACATCAAGGATCTTCTCAGCCCCACTGACAGACCTTCTGCAGTGGACACAGTGAATGGGGCGAATGAGATTTTCCCTGAATTTCTCAAGGCTATGTGGCCTGAGGATCTCGTGCTTGATTTTCGTAGATGTTGTATCTCCGCTGGCTTTATCAAGCAGTGACCTCCAACTTGCACTGGGGCAGTCTGTGGCCCAGTGTGAAATGAACCACGACATGCTGGAAAGATCACATTTCTTGGCTGACTCGGGAACGTCTTCCCACCTGAAGAAGTGGAGGAGAGGCTGGGAAGATGGAAGACTGGGATTCTCTGCTTAGATTGATGCCTCACGACCAAGAGAAGAGGATGAATGGCACAATCAACATTTAAAATAAAATACCAGAAATATCCAAAATATCTCAGAGAAATTCATGCTAGAAAAACTCAAGACACACAAAAATACAAAGTAAAGTAGCAAAAACATTACAATACTAATAATTTCTGACTTTTTCTGGCATTTTCTGATTCATTGTTAAATGCAAAAAAAGCTTTACAAGATCTATCCATGCATGCACAAATAAAGCTTTAAAAATACCCCAAATAATTCAAAAGAAGAGAGAAGAGGTTTTGTACCGATGGCAGGAGTAGCCAGTGTTTGTCTTCCCACTAACTGAGCTGGTCCGAGTCCATCCAGGAAGTCACTGAATTGACTGCTGGCACCTAGATTCACTCCAGAAAAGATCAAGCTACCACAGAAAACACAAAACAGCCCATTATTAACTCTAAAAATCACCAACCTATATATAAATGTGTCATCAGTCTTGTTGATGGCCCCACTCAGTCAGCACATGTGGTGGATTCACTTTGCTGCCTCCAGGAGAATTTCACTTGCACTCATTATTTATAACAAGAAAAAATATCTACGTGATTGTCCAAGCGACAGAAAACACCCGGTCTTAATTTGACTCTGTCTGAGTTTTGGTTTTATCGTCGCCTCACACTCTCCACGCTGACTCATTTTTAAACTGTGTGCTCGTTATATTAGACTGTGTTTACTCTCAGTCAGCCAACACATACAGAAATACCCGCAGGCAGGAATGGATGTCTCCCTCAGAACATGCTGACATGCAGTCATTACTGTCACTCTAACTCATTTCATTCAGGACGTCTTTGTGACACAGAGAGTGCAGATGACGAGTAGCAGAAGGACGGGTTTACTGACTTCCCCTCAGAGTTGCAGCTGTTCATGCTGCCGTTGTTGGACTCTCTGCTGGGCTGCCGGCTCATGTTCCTCGTCAGCTCCACGGCCATGCCGGTCTCCGTGCTCCTCTGGATCGATGCTCCTTTCTCCTTCTTACTCTTCCCCTCTGGAGGTAAACGAAAGCGAGAGGAAGAATCATCAAGCAGACAATATTTTGATAACAGACTCCAGTGAAGGAATGGCTCTTTTCTTTAAAACTGATACCACAGGAAAGTTGTTAGGCTGAGGCTATAGATACTTACAACAATTAGAAGTGATACATTCCCCTCCCACAATTAAAACATGAACAAAGCAGAGGATATTTTTTTTATATGGCACCACTGCACGTTTTATATTGTTCATGGTTTGCATTTGCAGATGGCCCCGCCCCTCTCTGAGCTTGGTTCTGTTGGAGGTCTCTTCCTGTTAAAAGGGAGTTCTTCCTTCCCGCTGTTGCCACGTGTTGCTCATATGGGGACATTTGATCATATTTGTTTCTATAACTAATATTGCAGTGTCTTTGACTTACAATATATAAATAAAACTGAATTAAAAAGCAGATGGCTAGGATAGATGGATTTGTGTCATTTGGCTTTAGGTATCATCTGCATAGCAATGAAAATGTATCCAGTGTAATACTATTATTGAGGGGAAACATGTATAATGTAAAAATAGTGGTCCAAACATTGAGATCTGTGGAACTCCGTGTCTAATTTTTGAGTCAGGAACGCTCCTCGTTTAAATCAACAAAACTAAATTTATGAGATATGTAGGATTCAAACAAAAACACCGCTGGTGCGTCTGAGTTTGTAATTTCGGATCAGTTGTGTGTGCTGTACTGAGGACGAGCAGGACAAGCACAGAGAGGAGTCCACTGTCAACGGCCATAAAACGATGATTTTTAACCTTCACTATAGCTGTTTTAGTGCTATGATGAATAAATTCTCAAATACATAATGCTCCTCTAGATCATCATCCAGCTGCTTGACAACTACTCTTTGGAGAATCTTTGAAATAAAAAGAAGGTTAGAAATTGGCCTATAATTAGCCAGATGGAGACAGATGGATCAAATAAGAGCTTTTTAGGTAATGGTTTAATTATAGTGCTCCTTAAAAATACACAACAATTGCACATCAAAATGACGTGAGAAAAGTTTGGAGACATTATCTTAATGTTTTTAAGTATAGGTCGCATCCAAATATCCAGAGACTCAGACTCAGTTCACACTTTACACGAACATTTTAAGCCCTGAAGGAGATGTGCAGTCGTGCACTGCTCTTGCCTTTGTAAAGAAAACTGTAACTTGTTCTTGAAAGGTACTACTGTTTTTAAATAAAGATATTATTATTATTGGTAGTCCCTTATCATGAGTGATTACTCAAATGACCCCACAAAGTGATTCATCTAGAAGGTGGAAAATCCCAGAGTATCAGGATTCACACAAAGATTTTGCTGATGTGGTTTTGGAGTTTGGTCTAACTTAGAATAATATTTCTGCATTTTCAGAGGACAGAGTTCACTCAGTGGCCCAAACAGTAAACCATTCATATGTTAGACAAAGCTGAAAATCACAAGATAGCCCACAGATCCAGTTCAGGACTGTTTGATCTCGCTGTCTGAACCACGGTCAAAGTTGCGCTCATGTTCTGTAGAATCTGGTCACCAGCAGTAAACAGGAAATTGTTGGGCAGAAAAACAGCCCAAAAAACCCCACTGTGTGGCATCTCGGACAGGGGCGCGTCTGCCTTCTGACTCATGATGTTGGAAAACAACATTTCTGAGCCTCCCTTTATCCCATGTCTAAAACCTCACAGTAAATAGTTTAGAAAATACAAGTGAGCCTCTCTTACCTGCATTCGGCGTTATCCATCATGACCAAGAGAGACTTTTTTACATTAGGCTGATGTTCGTCCTATCTCTACTTCCTCTCTCCCCTCTCTACATCAGTGGCAGTGGGCGAGCGACCCCCTGAAGGCCTAATATTCTCTAATAGCTTTTTATGCCCGCTACAGAGAAGAGAGGTACAGCATTTGGCTTTCATCGTACATGCCCCGGTGGTGAAAGTGGATGCTGGGCTCGGACGAGCCACACTCTGTTGTGTGACCGCGAGCCGAGCTGTGGTTGTTTGTCTTTATGACGAGCGCTGGGCCAGCGACAGCAGCAGAAGTTTGTCTTTTACAGAACAAAAGGACACTTTCAATTTGCGGTGCTTGGGTACAGTCTGTACCTCGGGACAAAATGCAATGAATATTTCTGTATGGATGTGGTTGTTATTAGCTTAGCTGTGGCTTAAGGGTTCAAACCTGCATTCTCTAAGTCGAAGTGATCGCACACAGTAGTTTAAAGGTGCAGCTGCTGTTTTAACCATATTTTCTTTGGAGAAAACCAACAAGAGAAATCACCTAGACTCCTGGGTTTGGTTAAATTAGATAATGTAAGCAAGGTTTGCACTTTGCATGTCCTTTTGTAGGCAAAAATGAAGAATCTGGAAAAGTATAGAGTCATATAACTAAAACATTTGGGGATGCCCAGACCTCTGCCTCCCTGGCCCCCCCCTCCAGCTCTTTTGGAAAGACACCGAGGTGTTTCCACCCACTAAGAGAATCCACACAGCACCGAAGCCCTGTGGCCCCTCCTGCAGGCAGCAGGCCCACAAGAGAGTGGGCCTGTGTAGCTCTTTTGGGAAGAGCCCAATAAATAATGACATAGAAGTCACAATCCAGCATGTACAGCATTCGGTTTGTCAGTGAGCAGCTCAACGTTAAAATCTCACAGCATAACTGCCCCCACAGGGACTTGTATTTAGAAGAACAAACTACTTTTCTTAACATTTAGCATTTAGCAGCTCAAAGAAAGAAGGTATGAAGGAATCTGAGTAGTTTGCTTCTCATGCATCTATTATGCATGAGAAGCATGACAGTGCCGACCTGAGGACAATAAAATAAATTCACTTGAGAATAATGAACCGTGTGATTCTTCCAAGGTGAGCACGGGTTTTTTAACTGGACTCAAATAATCTTGACAAAGATTTTAATGTTGCAAAGTTTGTGTCTGTCCTTCATATACAACCCACTGAACCAGCACAAGAAAGAAAATATTAAAGGAAACACTGAAAGACTTCAGCTTCTGCAACAAGTCGATTCTTTGTTGTCCTCGTTGAACCACTGACTGTGTGTTTGTGTCATTGTCCTGGAGTTTTGTGTTTTAGAATCACTAAAAATCCTCTGTTTTGGTTTCAGTTGTGACTTTTATTGTTTAGAATTATTGGTGTATTGCTTTCAGGTTTTTGAGCTCTGTAATGTGGTTTCTGTTAGTGTTTGAATTGTTTCTGTTCTTAACGTTTGTGCTAAAGTTGGTCTAACCACCCCAGTGTCCTTTGGCATCTTAAGTCTCCGTTTCCCGTTTGTTACTTCCTGTTTTATTTTGGTAGCTGGTTGTTACTTGTGTTTTGTATTTAATTTTACTTGCCTTGTTGTTTTAATTACTTTCAGCTCTGTCCAGTTTGCTTGGTTACCTCTTGAGACAACCAAGCAAACTGGGGGTCGCTCGCCCAATCAGGGGGTCGCTCGCCCACTGACACTGATGTAGAGTGGGGAGAGAGGAAGTAGAGAGGAAGTAGAGATAGGACGAACATCAGCCTAATGTAAAAAAGTCTCTCTTGGTCATGATGGATGACGCCGAATGCAGGTAAGAGAGGCTCACTTGTATTTTCTAAACTATTTACTCTTTTGGTACTCTACACCTATAAAATTAAAGGCGTCTTTTCAGTTTCTTTGAGTCTGTCTGCGTTTGGGTTTTGTCTCCACGCTTTTTGATTGCTTGCATCAAATTCACTAATTCCTTAGTTTAAGTCAAATTAAAGGCAAGAAGTTTGTCACTTGACAAATGCAGGTAAAGCACCAATGTGCTCTGACTTTCAGCCCAGTGTCATCAGAAAACTTGACCAGAAATCTGCCCCACTGAGAATTCGTGCAGCTGTCTGTGCACATGATAAAAAGCAGAGGAGAAAGACTTAGCCTTGTGGGGAGCCAGAGTTTGAGATAATAGGATTGGGCATGCAAGCATTTCCAAAAGCCCACTGAACTCTGTCAGTTAAAAAAAACGAAAAGCAACAATAAATGTGATCGGGTAATGTCGGGACTGCATCTCATTGAATGTGGAAGAAAAATCTGCAAATAAACCTCCCACGTAAGATTTTGGTTTTCAAGATTCTTATATGCGCTGTCTAGAATGAAGAGCTTTGCCCACTAGACAAGCAAACTGCAGTGAATCTAGTTTATCACCAATTAAGCACACGTCATGTTTTCAAAGATTTTCATGACAAGGGATGTAAGTGCAGCTGGTCTGAACTGGTTACTTCTGATTTTGGAACAGGTATTACGGTTGATGTTTTCCATAAAGTGCAGAAAGGATCTCAGTGAGCTGATTAGCACAGTAATGCAGTGTGTGTCCACAGAGCCAGCGGGCTTTCTCATATTAACCCTCTTCAATCAGGTTGGGACTTCTTGCATTATTAAAATATCATTCTGAGGCGTGAGAGTCTTCCTCGGTCATTAACATTCCTCAAGAAGTCAGATCTTGCATATTACATCATGCATTTAATTAAACTTTACATATTGTACCTTTAATGGACAAATGAATGCAGGTTCGCAGAGGATGGAATCAGATTAGAGAAAGCTTTTGGAATGTGACATACAGCAGATGGATGTTATGGATGTTAGGTATCTCCGCCCTCTTTTCTAAATATTGTCATGTCTGCTTCCAAAAAACTAACATGGTCCAAAATCACAGAGTGGCAAACGGGCTTTAAATACAGTCCTATGAAATTCCAGCAAATCCCCGAAACCGCCGACTCACCGGGGCCGCTGATCTGCGACGTGCTGCGGCTGCGACGGTTGCCAACGATGGCCACCACCCGCGCGCTGAGGCTGGAGCGTCTCTTCTTGCTGCCGCTGCCCACCGTGCCCAGCGCCGTGTCTGATTGGCTGCCGTCTGTGCGCTCCTGGGTGTAGATCTCTCCGCTCACGCTGGAACTCTTCAGCATGCTGCGGCCCATGGACGCTCGCATCTGCCGACTGGAGAGAGAAGCCGAAGCGTGACTTTGTGACCTGGTGTGTTTGATAGGTGTTGTTATTAAGCTCTCTTTTACTTCGAGTGTACTGTACCTTTACTGTGGCACAACAACAAAAACAGCATGACTGATGGGAGGTGGGGATGACGAACATTGCTGAGGGAGCGTGTTTAATAAAAGAGCATCAAATAAAAGTCTGGAGTCCCAAAGAAAAGAAATGCAGTATAATCATCCAAACGTGTCACATGAGTCAAAACTCAAACTTTACAAGCCAAACTTACAGTTTTAATGTCATTAAACATGTCGTTTAGCCTCATGTCTGCTCTGTTGACCAATCTGAGCACATTAAAATTAAGTTTTAAGACTAAAACTTAATTTTCAATTATAGTTTCAGTTAATTGTTTTTTTCTCCTGTCTAGTTTTTATTTGTCACATTTTTCCTTTTAAGTTAACTATAATAGGCTTTTAAGTGACATCTACATTCCTAATCATTTGACACATATAAAGGAACTATATGTTTGGCCCTTTATGTTTTCTTCCCTATTTAGACACTTCTGAAATAATTGAAGCCAAATCATAAGTGGTTGGTAACAGAGCTGTGCTGTGAAACCCTCTAAAAAAGAGAATAAGAATGAAGTAGAATGTTCCAGCAGTTTAAAGCTGAGCATATTATCTATTAAAGTTCAGTCTTCTTAAACAAGCCACTACACACGGACAGAACGTGTCCAGCAATCGATGCTGTCTCCTAGGGATTCGGAGGAGCTGTCGCATGTCCATCAGCTCAGAGGGAGCCAAAGTGCTGCAAGAGAGTCCAGCTACGCTGCCCCTATCACCCAAACTCTCCGCTCCCTGTGGGTCCCTGACAGCTACAGCCCAGTGACCAAGAGGAGAAAGTGGGAGGGTGGTTTGAGGCCTCTCCACCTCTCCCTGCAGGGGAGTTAGAGAAGGGCGTGTAGAACAGGGGTAGGGTGGAAGGGGAGGATCCAGGTCTTGAGGGTGGAGGGGGTCCAGGCAGTCACAGCACAGGATGCATGCAAGGAGGGATCTGAGACATGCGAGGAGGATTACACAAACACATATAAACAGGCACAGGGGAAAAAAATCAGTCTAATCACATTTGCTGTTTTTGGCTAAAAGGCTTGTGATTTGTGTGTGTGTGTGTTTTTTCCAGCTCATTTTTAAAATGTCAGCAGGAAAATTTATGCATTTGTCTGTTTGTGTGGTTTTATTCTGAAATGTCAGCGTGTCTGACCACAAACGTCTATGCAAACAAATGCAGTAAAAGGCCGGACTCACAAAAGCTTAAATGAGCAGCAGCTCATCAATTATTAGGAATTAGGAAGGAGAACTACATCAAACATGTGGGGGAATTAAAGAGGAAGGATAGGTTAAAGGACAGCTGTAACAGAAAAAGATGTAAAGACGGTCTAATCTCCTCTGTATGCACTCAGTCACTTCCACAAGCCATCATCAAAGCGGCCTGGAGGAGACATGAAAATATCCACTGAATGCTTGCATTAATATCCAGCTCTGAGTGAAAACTGACCCGCGGCCTGCAGTCGATGTGCATCAACTCGTTACTAATTCCTGCCCACCCTCTGTCTAAAAACACATTACAGGCTTTCTGACACTGACCAGCTTTTATAAATGTAGTCTGACTCCACTGTCTGCTTTTAAAATCCAACTCTGTGTTTGAACTGAATAAAATGCTGCTCAGTCCATTACACGCGTTCTTTGTTTCCAGCATGCAAACAACGGGATATGAAAATCTGAAAGCCTCACTGTAATACTAGACCTCCTCTTGTTTTCGAACACTGAGGGACTCCCAACGGAAGGCTAAACAATGTCAAAATGGCTCCTGCATTACCCGGTAATGCATAACCAGTACACTGACTGTGCAGCATTACCACAATTAAGCCAAAAACTGGAGTTCCTCTACCAGCCACACGAGGCTTGATTTGAAAGTGAGTCGCTCCCCACGGACTGTTAAAATGTGCGACTGTGTGCAAAGAACTTGTGGTCTCTGCAATTAGATGGAGTCAGTCTGCTACCAGTCTATAGTTGAATGGGGTCAAGTTTGCAATTACATGGAATCTGTTTGTGATACGGAAATTAACTGTGATAAATCAGCAAAAACTGCAAATCTGTTGTTATCTAGATGGCAACAGAGCAGAAATTCACATCAAGTGGTTGCATATAAGCCAGAACCTCGAAGGTGTGAAACTGAAATATGGAAATACCTCCACAAATACTGACGGAGTTGCTGCAGGACAGGAATTTAACTGCAAAATGCACCACCACCACCACACCAGGTGGTTTTTATCTTTCATTAATACATTCTTTTCTTCTTTTGCACATCTAATTTTTCCTCTCTGTAATTTTGAGTTTGAATGTGCAGCCCATGGGAAAAATAAGCGGACCCCTGTGTCTTAAATTAGTATGCAAACTTCATTTTTTGAAGGATTAAAATTAATGTGCTTCTGTGCTACACAGTAACTTATTTTTTTCAGGTAATGCTCTTAACAGTGAGTCAGTGACATCAGTGTCACTGACTCACTGTTAAAGGCTGTCATTTACTTTAATATTCCAGTTTGATTAGGCAGATGTGTCAATGTGTGTTGAGTTTTTCACACATCACTGTGGTGGGGATGCTGTACATCAGAATTTTCTCTCTGTGACTCATAGATCCCAGTTTGTTCATTTTGGCCCTGAAACTATTAAAGGTTAAATTCGTTTGTTTTCAAGTTGAGATTCTTATACTTACAGGGTTCGTTTCAAGCTAGCACCTCCTAAGATAAATCTTAAGGTTAAAAACTGCAATGATAAAGCGAGTTTGATGTTGGACAAATGGGTCCATAACAAAATGATTGTAGGTAGAGGAGTAAAGAGCCTTTGGGATGAACAGAAGCACTGATGGAGAGCAAGGCTCGACCTTCCTCACTAATGTGTCTGAATGGGAAAAAATCCCCACAAACAAGTCTTCCCAGAAGAGTGAAGGCTCAGAGAATCTGATTAATGCCTGCTAACGGAGCTAATGTGACTGTCCACATACTTTTGGCTCTGTGCATGTGACCGTGGTTGCTTTTGTTTTACTGGTGATAAACTAAATAAAGAAAATAATCTATTCCTAACATACAAGCCTCTGACATCCGAGTCAGAGCTGCTTTTAAAAAACCTGGTTTGGATTGATCTGTGTAAAGAACGCCCGTCCTTTTTTCTCTTTTCTCTCACACCTCAATACATTAGCCAGCTAATAAGCTGCACTACATCATCACCTGGCTCACTGTGGAGCAGTGAGATGGGGTCATTTGTCCTTGTCAGCAGTCTGTTACTGGTCAGCTGCTGAAGTAAGTGTGTGTGTGTGTGTGTGTAGCTGTATATAAGGAGACTAAAAAAGTCTCTTTTGAAAGAGGTTCTATTTCACTTACTTCCAGCGTATTTTTGCTCTTGGATTCAACTAGAGTAGCTCTGTATGACTCACAGTACCTCCTTCGTCCTCTGCTGGACCCCTCCCTCAGTTCGTCCCCTGTCTGAAACATCCCATTTAAGCTCCCTTTTCCTCTGTTTTAGAAAACTTTCTTCCAATCAGCTGCAGAATTCAACAGCAGCTTGGTGGGACGTCTCTGTTCACACACCGAGCTTTGTGATTAAGATGACCATATTAGGTTATCTGCTCTCTGTGACATCATACAAATCCAAGGGTAGAAAAAAACAGCCTGTAATTGAGCTTTAAAGCAGCCTTAACTGAACTTTTGGCTGACAGGAAATACTTACACAGTGACCTCATGACTTGAAACATTGGCCACCGTTTTTAACAGAATGTAACTAACAGAAAGTAAGAAACGTTTTAAATATCTACTTTCAAAATAAATATTAAAGTGAGATCTGACAGACTCTTTCCCTCCTAGTACCCTCTTCCTAAAAAAAGGTTCCTTTCACTTTTTTTTAATCGGTTGTTTTTCCCTCTATTTTTAGCTGTCTCAGGTCAATTGATGTTGATCCTTTTGGCTCAGCTTCTTATTTTCCCAAATGTGTAGTGTTAGTTCAGCTGGTGCTTAATTGTGAATTATGCAACTCGTGTTTGTGTTAGGGATTTATGTGGAACTCGTCTTGGTGCTGACTTTTGAATCCACCAATGGCTCAGGGAGGAATAATGATTAGCACCACAGATGGGACTAATGCTGTTAACGTGATTAAAAGTCATCAAGCTGTGTAACACAAAAGGACATTTTTAAATGTGTGTTTGGAGCACCCTAAGGTTATCTTAATCTTAATAACAGAGAAAAAACTTTTAGGTAGAGAAAAATATCTTAACATGTTTAGGCTGACTTGGAGTGTTTACCTGTTTTTATGGAAATGAATCAAAAGTATACTATTTGATTTAGCAGGCTAATAGGTGGAACAGTAACAGTTTTAAAAAAAGAGAGTCTGAGTTTAATTTTAAGTCCAGGCTCAGATCAAACATAAGCCCGCCGGGTTGATGGTTAAAGCAAACAAATCTGCTCACACACTGTTAAATTTTCTGTTCTCGACTTGGACTTTCAGGTGTTTACATCCACGCTCACCGCTGCTTCTGACGTTCAGCAACATGAAGTGGATAAGTTGACAGACACATTTTTACAACTGGAGAATGTAAAAAATCACTTACAGCAACGTGAAATCTAGTTCAGGGATGTCTAACTCATTTTACATCGTGGACCACATACAGTCTACTTTAAACTCTGACCTTTCTGACAGCATTAAGAGGTTTATCTACGCTTTTAATCTTGAGATATTTTGAGACATCTATAGATAGATGTTTAGATCTATAGATATCCTAGAAAAATAAGTGCCAAAGTGCTCATTGTGTCTCAGTGATAAACAAACATGATAGAGAAATGCTGTTGTAATAAATGAACTCTTATAAATTTGTAAAATTACAGAAAATGTTTTGGTGATCCAAAAAACGTTCCTTCACTTTTTTCAAAGCCACCGAGTGGGTGGAGTCTTTGCCGGACTGATCCTGGACCCTGGGCCTTATGTTTGACATCTGTGATCTAGTTCTCCTAATTTGTTGTTAAAGCCACTGCGAGCCACTGCAGATGGGTAACAGGAGTTACCCATAAATATGGATATTTCACTGGAGATTTCTTTCTCCAGAAAGAAAGGTTCCACATCTACATCTACAATAAACTATAATAAACCACCTCTATATAAACTGCTTATATTTCCACCTTTAATAGCTTCTGACGGCCTTTCTTTGGACTTGAGAGGTCTATGTGGACCTAGTTGTGCAGTGAGCAGATGGACCGTTTGCCATCATCGGTGGATTCACCGTGTGAGAACTCTTTACCTGGACTCTCTCGTGTCTCCTGCCACAGTGTGTCTCCTGTGCTTCAGCTCCTCGGAGAACTGCCTCTTTCCACCTTCATTCTCCTCCTCCTCTCCATCCACCCCCCACGAGATCCTCCTGTCCTTCTTGTCCTCCTCTAATGACTTGGATCTGAGTTATGTGTGTTTGTGCGTTCATGTGTTTGCGTGCGTGTGGATGGAAGAATCAGAGCATGCAGAAGGACACAAACATGCAACGGCAAGTGGCGTGCAAGAAAAGGAAAGACAGACTGTGATCAGCATGCACTTCTCCGACATCTGGGTTTAATTAGAATATTAAAAATGATGGCTGTAGTGTTAAAAAGCAGCCTTTACAGTCACAACTGACCTGAGTCGTCCCCCGGGCCGTTCTGATTGGATAGACATGTAGCTGGTGCTACTGAGGCGGGAGGCACTGCTGGCACGGGAGATCGCCGACACGTCGCTCATATCGCTGTCTGAAGATCTGGCCGACATGTTGTCACTGCTGCGCCTCTGTTCTGCATACATCTAAAGATGAAGGTAAAGAGAAGGAGGGTGGGAAGCTCAGTACGTTTGTTCAAACTGAGGATGAATAAATAACAAATACATTGTTTATAAAGTCCAGAAGGAAGAGGTGAGCAGCGAATACAAACACTCACCTCCCGTTTGGTCTTGAGGTTTGTCTCAGGGTCATGGGAGGCTGAAGGCCGGTAGGAATGTACTTTCATCTGCAGCTGTCGGGCTCGCTCCTCCACTGCGAGGGCTGAGGCACAACATTTTTAAAAAGACAAAGGATATGGATAAAAGCATGACACTGAGAAAAAAGCAAAACCCATGAAGAAAAATAAAATACACGTGTTTTAATTGGATGGTGTTTCCTGTGGATGCAGGACCTGGGTTCTGACACTAGGTGGAGCATTATGTGCACTGGAAACTCCATCAGGAAGACTCAAAGACACTTTAGATCTGCACTGAAAAAGTATAAATTTCAAATTCCAATCCAGGTCTTCTGGGAATGCCGGATTTGGATTTATGGTTAGGTGAAATCCTACTTTAGTGTTTAAAGATTTATCTTTGCAGAGAAAACCAGTGAATGTGAACCAGAAGGACACACATATACTGTAATAGCACTGGAAAGTGAGGAAAACTGACATTGGCTAAAGTTTTAGAGGGACTAAAACCAAATTCCTTGAAGTTAATGCTTTCAATCAAACAGCTGTTAAACTTATTTTACATTTTAGAGTTGCACAAAAAATAAATTCCCACCTGAGAGCATATTCCTAAACTCCACAACCGTGAGAACATCAACAACCCGGAGCTCTTTGGAAAAAGAGCCATTTGAGAGAATTTGGAAATATACTAAGACTCTTGGCGCCATCAGCAGGCAAGTGAGTGCTGAGAAATCTACCAGACGGTGACTGATGTTTTAAAGTCTGTTAAAGTCTTAAAATCTAGCTAATTCCATGCAGCAGAAATTAAACTTAAGAATAATACTGTCATGGTCCTGGGCTGTTGATCCAATGTTTGTGGTTTTTAGTCCCATGAATTATGTTTAATATTAATGATCCTCAGGGCACTTCTTAGGTTGTTTATTCAGTTATTCACCCTTGTGTACGCCCTTTTTGTAAGCTCAGTCTTGTGTTTGTAGTTTCAGTATTGTCCTGTTTGTACTGTTTTATTAGTGTTTACTCTCTTGTGTCTAGTATTCAATTCAGTTAAATTTTATTCATATAGTGCTAAATCACAACAACAGTTGCCTCAGGGAACTTGGTGACAGTGGGAAGCAAGAACTCCCTTTTAACAGGAAGAAGCCACCGGCAGTACCAGACTCATGGCTCAGGCTCTGCTGTGACTGTCTGGGGGTGTGGAGAGGAAGACAGGATAAAGACAAGCTGTGGAAGAGAGCCAGAGATTAATAATAACTCATAATTAAATGCAGAGAGGTGTATAAAAACACAGTGAGTGAAAAAGAAACACTCAGTGCATCATGGGAATCCCCCATGCCTACACTTATTGCAGTGCACGTAAAGGAGGAGTCATGGTCACCTGATTCAGCCTTATCTATATACTTTATCAAAAAAGGAAAATTAGAGATAGTGTCTGTCTCCCGAATCCAAACTGGAAGCTGGTTCCACAGAAGAGGGGCCTGAAAACTGAAGGCTCTGCCTCCCATTCTACTTTTAAATACTCTAGGAACAACAAGTAGGCCTGCAGAGCGAGAGCGAAGTGCTCTAATAGGGTGATATGGTACTACAAGGTCATTAAGATAAGATGGGGCCTTTTAAATTTGATTCTGGATTTAACAGGAAGCCAAAGAAGTGAAGACAACATGTGGGGAAATATGCTCTCTTTCTAGTCCCTGACATTACTCGTAGGTTTTAGCTTGTTTGGTTTAGCTGCGTCTCCCAGGTGTCTCCACTCTCACTCACCCTTCTATGCATATATTGTCTCACTCTCCCCTTGTCCTTTGTTCAGTTGTCCCTTTTTGCTGTTTGTATCCTCGTTCTGTGTCCTTGAGGACGTTCTAGAGTTTTCTGGTAACTTATTCCCTGCAGCTGCTCTGGATTATTTTAAACTTTGCTATTTCTTGCATCGACGCCATTAAAGGCTGATTGTTTGATACTGTATTTAAGTCCGCAACTCACTTTTTCGCAACCACTTTTTCTTTAGTTAAATAACAGAATTTATCATTTTTAAATACATCTTTACCTTTTAGGAAATAAGGTATGAGTTGAATGTATGAGTTTTCCAAAAATGTTTCAAAATAAAAGTCTTTTTGAGACATGTAATGTGTCTGTCCAGTGAAACCCTGTGAAGGTTTTAATTTTAAACCACCAGGAAATGTTGAGTTTGTATAAATAGTGAAATGCAGTAACGTTAATAAAACAAGTGAAAGTGGATCAAAAATACTAAAATAAGACTGATTGAATTATACAATCACTATCTGATTATTATATCAAACAGACATAAAAAGACATTTTTTTCTTCAGCAGTTAATGCAAATAAAAGTCAGTGAGTGAACTAACTGTCTTCCTAATTTTGGTTAACTTTCACATTCAGTCTGTCTTTATTAACTCTCTTACATGTAATAGGCTAAATCGGTTTCATTAACGGTGCAGTGTTGTCCCTGCACACTCTGCTCTACACCTACAGTTAAAACCCTCTAGACAGTATGAAAACTCCACAGTTTTCATACTGTTTATATTGTTTTTTCAATCAAAGGAGTGCTGAGCAGATAGAAATCTTGATGCACTTACTTTATGCTGACAGCTTCCTGAACTGCTTTCAGGGATTTTTGATAGGTTTGTTGTTTTGCCCTGAACTGTGTGTTTCAGGCTCTTTTTTTGAGAGTTTAAAAAATAAATTAACCCTTTTGACCCCAGAGGTCATTAAAACACAAACAACAAGAGCCAGTGTAAGTGACTAAACTATGACTGAATGTTAGATTTTTTTTCTGCTGAGTCAAATCTGGAAGAATTACAGCTGCGAATTGTTAAAACAGGATTTTTTTAAATGAATGTGGCTGAACGTTTCACTCCAGCCTGGTGATTGTGATGTGGAGACTCATTATATGCATTTCCACATCCTAATCCTTCACTGTTGTGCTGCTGTTGGTGACAGAAATTGGAGATATTGTCTTTCAGGTGAAATTTAATAGTGCCGGGCTTGAGGGGTTAAAGAGTGACCATTTGTCATGCTTCAGTTCTGCTGTTTGAAGTGACCTAACACTGCAGTTGATAATTTTTACAGTCCTTCAAATGGCATCATGTAATTTTCAAATCTCACTCCTGGTGAGAAGGACACAGAGATTTATTGTACGCTAAACGTCCTAATCCGACAGATGAAAGACAAAATTCAGGGCAAAAAACCCTTAAAGGCACTGAAGCTGTGGGCATAGAGTCAAATATGAGCGCAGCCTACATAAGTGCATATGAGTTTTATCTACTCAGCACTCCTCTGCACTGACAATTTAAAGGCTGTTAACCCTTTTCAACCTGGAGGTCCCAGTACCTGGCTATAAAACACAATATGTGACCATAATTAGAGGGTTTAACTTTTAAGGGTGCAGCGTTGAAGCTGGTAGAGCTGCAATCCAGAATTTTAAAACAGGTTCAGCCACTACAGTTACTCATTATTATAAGGCTCTCTAATCTTAGCCCGTTCTAATCATAGGGTGTCAATAAGTGCTATTCAGCAAAACTGCTGTCAGTCAAAGAACAATACAAGGTGTGCTTTGGCCTTCATGCACTTTTCATTTGTCAATAAGCTCGGTTACTGTTGTGAAGGGGCGTGTTTTCCTAAATTTCAGGGTGTGAAGCAGACATCTGACAAACGCCACTATAATACACACTGAGGTGACAGCGCAGGGCTGTTTTTCTGATGTCACTGGTCCAGTTATGGGACAAACCTGATGCATTTAAAAATCCTTTTAGTTATTCACTTTGACAACAGTTTGATGTGAATGATTACAACTATCAAACTGTTGCGATACATGTTCTTTCTTATGAACTTTTCTCCACACACAACACACCTTGCTCTATACTGCTGCTTTTAGCGGGGAGCTGAGGGAGCTGCCTGCCCCTGCGACCTGATGAGGGAGTCCCCGCTGGGGAAGTCGGGCTGCCATAAGGGTGTGCTCTGCAGGACATGAACACACAAGGAGGTGCGAAAATTAGTTATACATACATATAATGATAAAGAGATTAATCTCTCATTCAAGTGAGACCCAACACTCAGTCACAGAAGCAACAAACTGGGGTCAATGGTAAAGGTCAAAGGTCAAGATAGGAGAGAAACTGATCAGAATCATCAATGAAGCTGCAGGAGAAGCAAAGGAAGATTCACCGAGTGTGTCTGAGTATTTCTACAGATCCCCAAAATACTTCAAATACTTTATGTACAGACAATTTATAAAAATATCACATCACTTGTGAGCAACATATCATAAAGATCATACTGGGATATGGCTGATATAGGTAGTATCTGTGCACTCAGTAGCAGCACACTCAGTGTAACAGAGAGGAAACCAGGTGAGGGGAGGCGGGGCTCTGGCAACAGCATGCACCTGTCCAGCCGTGGTGAGTTAGGACAAGACCCTGACAGGACTGTCTGGCCAAAGGGCCTCAGAGGGCCTCCTCTCCCTCTACTGCCCCTCAGGATAGAGGTGGGCTGGATGCGACTGCCATCAGCAAATAAAAAGGAATAAAAACAGAAAGATAGCAACTCAAAACAACACAAACAGTCTGTTTCAGTGGTGGATGGTCATATTAATCGTGGTCTAATCGGCCCACCTGCAGTGTGTTTTGTTTTTTTTTTAATTTAAAGGGGCAGCCAATCAGAAAAAGTCAGCTCACAGAAGGCGGGGCTAAACCAGCTTGTTTCAGACAGAGGAAGAGCTGGTGGGCTTAACATATTACAATTATGAAACGTAAAAAAAATCCTAATATAATACAAGAAAACAATCAAAAACTTGACCCGAGTTAAATTTAGCTGTTTTGTTCTTCAAGGCCGTGTCATCATGCACCTCTGAACCGCTTTCTGCACTGCCTCTATCTTCAGCTCCATTTTCAGATCACTGATCTCTAATTTCACTGTAGAGTTTAGATGGAGAGCATCATCTTCTGGGTCAAACTGACTGTACTTTAATGTTTAAGATGATTAAAAAACAAACAAACTACGCCCTCCCAAATAGCCTTCTATCTTCAGCAGAGAAGTCAGCAGGGTCCGAGCCAGAACCACGTTCACTGTTTTTTGAATTTTCCTGACTTGTGCATTGTGCAAGGTCTTTGACAGAAAAGTTTGGCTCTTTTTTGTGATGTGTGCCTGAAGCAATCCAGAGGTGCGCAAGTACACAACACTGAAGGGAAGATTGGACAAACATAACTTTGCACAGAGAATAAAAAGTCAGTTTGGCTTCTCGATTATTAAAAAAAGGCTTTTTTTCTTGCTTAATTCCAAACATATACAACACAGAAACCCAGTTATTGTCAGCGAAGCTCCATTTACTGTACAAAACAAATCACAAATATGGATTAATGTGTTTATATCTAAGGTCTTTCTGAGGATTTCTTAGACCTGAACAAGAATAAAAAAAATTCCACACAAGACCAAAAGGTAGAGATGGTTAAATATGATCCCTCTGGAGAAAAAGGAAGGGATTAGGGTAATGAGGTGGAAACACAGATAAATGAATGAATGAATGATCTTACCTGTCCCCCTCCAGGCTTTTTCTGCTGCCCTTTGGACAGTTTGGACCTGGAGAACTGTTAGACTGCCTGTGTTGGCACACAGCGGCCACAGAGAGAGAGGAAGAAAAACAAACACGATGTGGAAAATGGTGATGCAGAGAATGGCCCAACTGAGCTCTGGGCAAGAAATACTATAAAAGGTTCAAACTCAGTCTTTCTATTGGTTTATGGAAGCTGCATAGCTGCAAAAGTGCTTTCAAGCCAGAGAAGTGAAGAAATTTAGAAGAGAGAAGCAGGTGCAGCACAACAAAGGAGAGATTATACAGCCTTAGACAACAAATATTTACAGGAAAATGTTGGAAGCGGTGCTGATCACAAGATCTACGATGTACATATCACTACAGGACAAGCTTCAGGCTACAGGATAGGCTTTCAAGTGAGAGTTCAGGGACGTATGAGCAGGCAAGCAGAACCGCAGCGTGTCAGGGGTCGGCACAGGGGGGTGGACCCGGTGTACCTGTCTTCCTCAGGGGCCACATGTTCTACTAAGATCCTGGGGCTTGGGGGAGTCGTTCGGGGCAAAGAGTTGGAACACCTGGAGGGGTGGGAAGGTGGGAGGGAGGAGGAGCATCCCAGTGGGAGAGAGGTTGTTAGTGAGGAAAGGGACAGTGAAGGCTTCTTTCAACTTCATGGCACAACATCAGGTAAAAGCTCCACAGAGACACGTTTCTGTGAGCAAACAAACTGACACGGTGGTAAAAATACCAGAAGAACTAGAATTATAATAACACAGTTTTTGTTGCATCTGTAAAATTAAACCTTCCTCACAGACTACAGAGGATCAAACATGGTGTCACCAGCTGTTACATCCCTATATGTTCCTAACAAGAGCTCGGTCAGCAGTTATACCAGCAATCAGACTCCACCAGGGCTCATGATAATTGGTACGGACAGAATTTCAATGTGCAGTGAAGATGACAGCGATTGTCAGCTTTTTGTGATTCTGCTTTTTGAGGCTATGTGGACCTGCTCAATGGATTTCCAGCTTACAATGGGGCAGTTTGCAGCTGTGTTTGAAGAAGCTGGGATAAGAAATAGCATCGCCAAGTCTGAGGCCAGGATTCTCCAATGGAAAACGGTGGATTACTGGCTCAGGTAGAGACGTACAGAAAGGGATGAGTGTGAAGGTGAAGCTGTTGATTTACTGGCCGATCTCTCTCCTTATCCTCACCTTATTATTTGAAAATAAATAAATAATAAATGCACAGTATCCATGTTGCCATTTTTTCTGTTTACTGACTGCAGGGTGGAATCAATCTTAGTATATGACTCTTGGGAAGAAACTGAATAAGCATATCTGCAAATAATATCTGAGAGAAGCTGCACTCAGTTATGCTTGCTGGGACCTTTGTGGTTTATAATCTTATCTGTTCCTGTTTAACTCCTTCATCTGTCTTGGAGGTTAAACGAACTGAGATAGGCAAACAACTAGATAGTTTGAGTTGGGTTATTTTTTTAAATGAGGGTGTATAATGGCAAATTTACTCATGTATGAAAGGGGCACATGATGTGAAGGGAAGTGGAGACATGCAGCATCCTAACACCCAAAAAGTTGAATGACTCCATCAGAAAAAGAGTGCAGATAGAGGTGATGGTGTGCATGTTCTTCTGATACCTGTCTCTGTCAGTAGAGTAAAAGTCTGGTCTCAGACACGTGGTGCTGGCGCTCCTCACTCTGTCCAACGACGGCTGCAGGTCACTGCACCGCCACAACAGGGCAGCAGAGAGAGAAACAGAGATGCACAGGGACAGAGGATGCGAGGAGGAGGCGAGGTGATGAAGATGTTGAAAACAGAAGGATGATGAGTGGGAAGGGGAACAAGAGATACAGCAGAAATAGTCAAAAGAAAGATAACAAAATAAGGCAAAGAGTGAAGATGGGAGACCACCACAGAGGGAGAAAGAGAAAGAATGAGGCGAGCAAGTAAAAAAGGGAGGGTTGATAAGAGAAAGGGGGACAAAGAAAATCCAGAGAAAATCAGAAGAAAGGTAACAAGAAGTGAGAGACAAAGAGAGAAGAAGGGAGGCCATGAGACAGCGCATTAAAACGGTAATGGCTCTGATGCTGTGTTTCCATTTATCACCGCCAGTCACTCCTCGCGGCCTCGCAGAGTGAGACCACTCAGATGGGAGGTTGTCATGGGAACCAGGTCTACATGGGAGAAGGGACGGTTTGTGTGTCTGGGAGTGAGCGAGGAGAGCAGAGCTCCGCTGCATGTCTGTGCTGTGTCACATCATGCTGCTGACAACAGCTACTATCAACAGATGGCTGGCTCGTTGCCATCGCATGACGTTGCACATGACGCTTTGAGGCCAAACGCCTGACACGGACGGCAACAAGAGCTTAAGAGTAACACCCTGCTTTTACCAGCACACGCTCAAAAGGGAAAAAGAAGCAGTTCTGGGTGGCAAGAGGACCAATGGTGGGAGGACATGTGAAGTGGGTGTGTTCTTACCTAACCGTGACCTCATCAGTGAACCTGAGCACACGGTGTGTGAGGATGCTACGAGGCAAGGCGCTGCCCCCCTCCTGCCTGTGGGGCGGCTTGCTCTTTAGGCATGCGGGGAGGGTGGAGCTGTGTGCCAGAAACCCCGCCCACAGTGGGTGGGGAAAGACCCGCATGCAAAGAGAGGCAAAGGAAAACAAAAATGACACACACAACTGACAGAAACAAGCCAAATAAGTGCAGGAAGGGGAAACAACATGAAATTAACAAATGAAGTAGAACATTTACATGGCAACATAAAGCAGGGTAGCTTTAATGCATCCTATCCACAGCTTATGTAACAGCTCGATTAAAAGGCTTCCTGCAGCATCATGCCCACGAGATGAGCTACATGCAGTCTGTGACTTCAGAGAGCCGAGTGTAGAGATTGTTCTCTGGTGGATTGGCCCCGCACACATACGTACAGGAAGATTACATGTAACACCAATTACGTAACACAATCTAAAGCTGCAGAGGCGACACGTGGCGAGGAAACCGAGCTGCAGCAGATCTATAGGATGTACGCGCTGTTATCAGAGCAGAACAGACAAAAATGGAGGGAACTGCTCCTACATGAAATGTCCACATAAAACCCATCGTGTCCCCCAAAGACCTTCATGAAGCAAGTCTCACTATTTCCCCCGCACTGGTCACCTAGACATGTCCCCAGTCAACTGTAATGAATCTGCTTAAAGAGCTATACCTTTACTACCATCTTTGCTGTAGTCAGATTGTAAGTGAGGATTTTTGAATGCTTCCCCCCTGTTTTTCAAACTTTTGGGGCTAAGCTACACCAAGTTATACAGAGTGGAATACATTTTAGCTTTTAAATGTTGGAAAGAAACTGAAATAGCATATTTCAAAAAATATATGAGCGTTTACTGTTCTGTGAAAGCAGTCAGAAGCAGGAAAAAGGGAAAGTAAGCAGATACTACATACATACACTCTCTGATTCCATCATCAGCATCTGAAAAATGATGTTACTTCGTGTGTGTTAGCCCATCAGCTGCAAAGCATCCTCAGGTTTCATTTAACCAGCAGTCATCATCAGGGTACTCTGGCAACTTCAACCCAAGCCAAGCTACAGCTGTTCACATCATTCAGGTTTTTTCATGAGACTTGATGGAGACAAACATCAGGTTCCTTTAAATAAGACTAAAACCACTTGTTCTGCTCATTAGTTAAAGTTGGTCACTAGTGGACATTATGCGCTCTGGTGGAGGAATTAACTGTCATAACTGTTAGCAACCCTTCATACTAATACACAACAGGCACCAAGCCCTTGCTAGTACGCGCTTAAATGGCACTGCCCCCAAGTTTAACCTGGTAAGCGGACACTTTGTGAGGCAAACAATGGTTTTGCATAAGATTACTACAAGTTGTGAAAGTTCTTAACATTAAGCAATCTCCATTCTCCACATTTCTACTTTCTTTTGTTTGTAAGCCTCCTAAGAGTCTACAGACAGGCTAACAGCCCATCTCGGCTTCATTTAGCCACAGCACTTTTAAACTAAATGCTAATGCCAGTGCTTACAATGTCAACAGCATGCCAGCGCTCTAATTAGCATGGAGGAAGACAGAAATCGAGTTAAAATGCTATTTAAATGTTCAGTGGTCTGCACTGTTACCTCACAGTAAAAGGGGTCGAACCCAGGACGGGACTTTCTGTGTAGCATTTAAGTGGGTTTTCTTTGGGAGCTTCAGTTTCTCCAGCCATCCAAAAAGTAGACGGATTAATGCTGCCTGTCTTGGTCTAGGACACTCTAGCAAAAGAGTGTTAATCTCAAGAGTTTCCTTCTGGTTAATAAAAGTAACGACAGTAATTAAAAGTTTAGCAAGTTCAGTTTGTTCTCTGTTGATGTTGTGTTAGATTCAGGAAAGCCAAGGGGTCTTAAAAATAAGTTGTTATAAATCATAAATTTGTATATGTATGGGAATCATTTACAGCATTAAAATAACCGCATTGTGCCCTCCAACAGCATCGTAGGGCCAATTACATCATCATCATTAATCAGTAATTTCATTCTTTACGTTCAGCTGGCTGCAGTCCGCCCAAACCATCGAGTAAGGGGAAGTCGCAAATAGCTAAACTGGTGTTACAATCATGCTTTTGTGTCCCTAAATGGATCCTTGGCCCTAAAAGTTTTGGTCACCCGTTGGTCAGCCCAAGCTCTTTTCACACATGAATATCTCCAGACTCAAAGTACTGTTTGGTTCAGGTGAACTGCCCGTGCAAAGTGTGCAGAGTAGGTGAGCTCTGCTGGACCCTCACACGCAGCATTACTAGAAACTGCAATTATTCCAATTGTGTTTCTTTTATGATTTGTAGTTGATGGGCTACACATGTAAGATTAGCAGTGTGCTCATGTAAAAGATTGTGTAATGCAGATGGGAAAGCAACACATCTCACTGAAGCGGCACCATGACAAAGCAACTTGGCACACACTCCGACCACAGCACGCACAATCAGCACAGCAGCCTGGGAGACATATGGGCATTTATTGCATTGAGAGATCACTGCCACGAATAAATGGCCCACCAACTCCACAAATGAGTCTGGGAAAGCTGGACAGGCACAGAGAAGGGTTTGCAGGACTGCCTTTAATGCTAAAAGCTTACCTGTAAATGTCTTTATGGATACCGTTTACTAACAGGGGCATTTTGGGGGGGAGGGTGTTGCTGTATCTACCTATGCTCCTGGTTGTATGAGCGGAGATCATGCACGTAAAGGAAGACAAGAAAAAAGTGGAAAGACAATCCATAACTGCTGTTATGTAGAGAAGACATCCAAGGCAAAAAAAAAAAAACGAAATAAAAGAAATTATTCACAAAGCTTTGCCTTCTTTGAGGTCAGGTGCCGAGCGGGGCTCAAATCCCCTCATACACTGTTATGAGACAGTTGAATTTATGTGTGCTACAACTACTTGTGACACGTTTGTCTTCATGCATGTGCAGAAAAGCAGAAATAACAGACATAACCATAACCAGCATGTTCCTTTTGCATTAAAAAGGCCAACTTTAAGAGTTAAGATGGAGTTGTTAAAGTATAGTGAAAATGGAAATGATGACAGCTACTCTTTTTCTTTTTACCTGTTTGTGTGCAGGCACTCGGCACTCCCGCCCCGGATAGACCTGTGCATCTCCAGGACCTCACTGTCATTGGCATGACGATGGGTGAACAAATGAAAAACAACACAAAAGAAGAGGATGGCAACTCAGACAGGTAAAGTGAAGTTATGAATGACAGAAACCAGGAAATCATAATTCTGAGATTTCAATCAAGTCTCCGTTCAACAGCAGAGAATCCCATATGGAAAAGACTTAGAATAAACCTGTGCATTCACTCCTGTAGTAAATGTTCATGTTTTACATACAACTCTTAAGGAGTGGCATGCAACGCCACTACGGTGTGCACTTTCTATTTTGAGTCCAAAAGTGCATCTGCAAGGAAAAGGGGGCTGTGCACTGTCTATGATGGCTTAACAATAGAAAAGCTCTACATCTTCCACATTCAGTGGCTGCAGTAGGAAGAATAGCCCAAAAAACCTCAAAACACTGACCAACTCCCACTCTGTGGGCAGGTTTCACAGGGGGCGCTGGTGAGATCGTTCAGAATGAATCTGGAGTCTGCAGCTCCGAAATGGAAATTTCCATCATGTTTTTGGTGCAAGGTTGTGCAAACATAAATGCAGTTTTACATTTTATGTGTTTGGACTGTAGTAAAATACGTTTCTGTGAGTCATTATCATCAACAGCAGCAGCACATAGTATGGCAGCCGCCATTGTGACGAGGCACGAAGCACAGCGACCAGCTGCTTCCTCTCCACACGTGACAGTGTGTCATTTCCTTTCAGATGCACTGTTGACACTGTTGATGTATTTGTGGAAACTAAAATAATCTGTGTCTTTGCTTGAATAACAAATTTTTCACTCCTCTCCTGTTCACTGAGGTTCTTTCCTGAACTGCAGCAACTTTTTGCACAGCATTGCTCTGCTCATGCTCTGCATGGTTTGAATACATCGTCAGCACAGCGGCAGAAACAGCAGCATGTTCTTATCAAGCAGGGCTGTCACGTGTTCTGTTAAATTCTCTTTAGCTTAGAAGAGTTTAGTATTACGTGTCGTAAAAGGCTCAACAACGTTTGTTGTTGTTGTATTTTTACAATTTGCCGCGATCAGCGTGAGACTATTCGGTGTACATAAGTGTCTACGTAAACAGCCACACTCGCACACATTTAATGTGCACTTGATTTAATTTCCTACAATTATATTGCATGAAGAAACTACAAAAAAGGCCACTTTTATGAGTAAACAGATTTAAAGATATAAAGGAGACAATAACTGCACTGCTGCAATCTGAAACTGAAGCATCCAGCATCTCAATTCACTCAATTATACAACAACACACTTTGACTTGGGACCACCACAGAAGCCCATTTTTCCTCACAGAGCAAAGTGGTGGAATCTGCCCAAATCCAAATCCTTAATCCTAAATTTGCATCATGTGGGGCAAAAAGAAGAGGAAGGAAAAAAAGAAACTCTCCAAAAACCCAAGTCGTTCATAAACACCTCCACATGCAAGGAAACCCAAGATGCACACGAGGATTCCCAGAAACTGCTTAACAGCAAAAAGACCATCTGACCATGAAAGACACAATCTGGCGACTCAGAAGTAAAATACCAGTGCTGTGCGTGCGATACAACAGGAAGTAAAACTTGAATCAGTGTAAAAACTGAGAAAATAAAGAAATTATTTGTACATAACTCTAACCCAGAACCACGGCACCAGCAGTACACAGGTGTGTTTTAACAGTCGAGTGGACGTACAATATGTGTAAACACAGCTTAGACTTCCTAAGTGTTCCTTTCTGTTGCTCTACATATCTAACAGATCTTTTTAATTAATGCAAAGAAGAACAGAGGTCCAGTATTCTTACAGATGCAAGTGCAGCACATGCCATGTTCTGTGTGAAGGAACCCTAAACTTTAAAATACACATAAAACTTCAACATTTACCACAAGTTCTTTTTCTATTTCTTTTCCATATGGGTAGTTTCACTCTGTTAGTAGTATTAGTAGAAAATAGTTTGGCAAGATCACACTATACACACATATAAACAAAAACAATATTCAACCTTTGAGAAATATATATAATTGTGTCAAAGCCCCAGAAGTTCATGTTTGATGATGGCCAGTTTCACTGTTAGAGAATCAACCATTGATCTGACATATGTCAATCTTTCTTTTTTTACAAGTAAAAAAAGTCAACTAGAAGAGATTTTCACTGCCCCGCCCCTCATCCTGAAGATCCCAGGAGATTCCAACAACAGGTTACCTGTCCTCAGAGTACTCGTAGTCCGAGTCACCTGAGCGTTGGTGCTCCAAGTGGGGCTCGTGGTAATGGGACGGGGAGTGGGAGTGGTGGCGGTTCTGGTGGATCTCATCCAAACTCCTGATGATGAGAAAACATGTCATTTCTATATGTAATGTGTAAATGAGCGCAGTCATTAAAAGAAAGAAAATACGATAAAATTAAAAAACTATAAAGTTGTGACTTTATCATGTTTATTCTCACTTTACTGAGATCTGACTGAAGATTTGATGTAGAGACACGATGAGCAGGGGTAAGAGCTGAGATTGAAACGTTCTAGGTAAATGCTGCCTGCACTGCACAGCAAGATTAATGTGTTGTTCGGGCATGTTGAGCCTAAAGTTAGAGTTTTCAGTACCAGGAAGGTGGATGTCTTTTAACCTGGCTAGATCACCATGGCAACTGCTGTGCTGAACACAAGCTAGAAGAGCGACTAGGGCACATTACAAAGTCAATCAGTCCATTTGTTGGTTATTTATCACCAAAAATTCAATGAGTAAAGATCATTTCACACACAAGTGATTTGTCACTCTTCGTTTGGCTTCGGGACAGTATCAGAGCTGAGCGCACCGAATAGCTAAAAGTTTGAAGTTTCAGAGCTCTGAGATGTCGATTTGTCATTTCAGATGAGCTGCAGCCTGAGCGTGCAAAGGGAAATAAATACATTAACTCACAAATTTACACAGCTAATGATTTTCTGTCAGCTGTGCTCTGTTGTGGTGTTTTTTGGTTTATAGATTTGTTTAGCGTATCAGTTAAGGTCCCTGAGTCTTGGACCCAGAGTTTTGAGTTTGGCATGTTTTGGGGTTTTGTAGTTTTACATTTTTTATTATTTTTGTTGATTATTGTTTTATGCTTTTTAAAAGCAGAAAAAATCTCCAGATCAACCACCCACGAAATGTGACCCATGTTGTGGAGACCCGGCACTCAATCAAACATTTTAGATTTGAACTTCTGCTGCACTGCACTGCGCTGCACTTCTTGTATTTTCATGTCATTTTCTATTATGGTTCATGGTTAAGTCCACGTTGGTAGTCTCGACTTTAATCTGCGGTGCCTAGGTTGTTCTGTTTAGCATCTCTGTTTTGCCCTCTGTGTCTCTCTCTGTGTGTCTGTGTGTATATATGTTGTGTGAGTTCTTGCGTCTTGTTTCCCTTGTTTCATTCTATGTTCCCCCCTCCTGCCTGTCATGTTTATCCATGTTTCCCCAGTCTGCCATGTCTCTCTTGTCTCCCTCTTTGCCTTTCCTCCATTTCTGTGTTATGTTCCTCCGTTTCCTGTTTTATTGTGAAGGTCTCGTGCTTCCATGTTCGGTGTGTCTAGGGCTGTATCCCAATTCAGGGTCTGCAGCCTTAAAGGCTGCATTTTAAGGCCGATTACGTCACAGCGACGCGACGAAGGCTGTCCCAATTCAAAGGCTGCTCGAAATGCGGCCCACAAATGCGTCCTTAATTTCCCTGAATTTTAAGGATGTGGCGGTGTAGACTTCGTGGCCCAACATATCCCAGAATGCATAGCGCGGCGGTGGGTGTGGATAATTTTGCCGAAAAAAACGGCGGATGAGGGGCGCCCGAAGAGTAAACTTTAAGTAAGTACTGAATATTATGTCACTTATTTATGTGCAAATGTTTAATAACGAAGAACATTAAAACATTACTGTTGGCCACGTGTCGGCAAAGTTATGTGACATTAGTGACGTTTGCACCAACTTGGTTTTAAAGCCTTTACTTTAAAATATACGCTGTTCAATAGCTGAGCTTAATCTTACAGAGAATGATCAAAGCTCATGTAGAAAGAAAGAAACAAATGAACAAAAGATTTTCTCCTTCATTTCTGTCAAACAAAGCTGTATGAAACATTTCCAGCTGTTAGTATCATGGTTGCTAGGCAACCTGGGCAGCGCAACGGAGGCTAGACCGTCCCATTTCACAAGCCTCGCACTTCCGGCCTTAGCGGTCTTTGAGTACGCGGCCCTTGAGGATCGTTGAGGCTGCGTACTTTAAGGCTGCAGACCCTGAATTGGGATACAGCCTAGTTCTGCTTCCCCTGTGGCGTCACGTTAATTCATGTCAGCTGTGTTCCCCGTGTGTTTAGGTTTCACTTTTTAGTTTTGTGTCGCTTTTTCTCCCAGTAAATAAAGCTGTATTTTGGAGTTTAAGTCCCGTCTCCGTGAGTCTGCATTCTGGGCCCTGTCCTGCCTGCGTTACACAGTTGTACTATTTACAGTTTTACTGTTAAATCATTTGCTACACACAGCAGCCATGCTCAGGCTGAGCCCTGAGCTTCATTTTGTTTTTTTTAAATCAATTTTTTTCTTAATTTCTGCTTAAATTCAAAAGCAAATAGTGACAATAAAATACTAAATAAACATTTTATATTTTATTATTTTATTTTATGTTGATTTAGTAACTAAAAGAACCAGCACGGAATCTGGTAACGTCACATCTCAGATGGTTTAGTGCAGCGGTCCCCCCATCCCGGGGCCACGGACTGGTACCGGGCCGTGAGAGTTAAGGCTCGTGTGTGAAATTTATGGTTTTCAGGGTTTTTATCGTTATTTTTTTTAATCGTTTTTATCATTAACTCATTAACTTTTATCATTAACACTTTCCCAGGGGTTTTTCCTGTGTGTTATGAATAAATCTTCTTTTATTTGGTACCGGTACTGGTTTTATTTTGTATTTATCTACACCAAATAACACAAACAGTTGGCTAAAAGTGCTTTAGAGAATAAGATCGAGACCCTACAATAACAGAGAGAAAGCACCAACAATCAGACGACACCCTGTGAGCAGTGACAGTAGGAAGGAAAAACTCCCTTTTAACAGGAAGAAACCAACAGAGAGAGGCTCAAAAGAGGGCAGCCATCTGCCGTGACCAGAACAATGCAGCAGCGGACTTGTCGAACAGTAATCCTCGCAGCTGCAGTCCACAAATTAACAAGCAACGTCAAGCTTTTCTTTAGGGTTCCCCCACCTGCCAAATCATCACTCAAAGTTCAGCAGGTAAAACTCCCCGGTGTAACTCACCTTTGCATGGGCACGTGTGCAGGCCGAGACCGAGCTCTGCACGTGTCCTCTCTGTGAGGCGACACCGAGCGCGAGCGGTGCTGGACGGGTCGCTGCTGCTCGGGCACAGCCAACGTGCTGCCCCGCTCTCTCTCCCTGGAGTTACGCTCTGCGCCTGCACCCGCACACAGATCCAGTGTGGACACACAAACACGTGCAAAACAAGCAAAATACATGTTTCAAGATTCACACAGATATAACATACACACAGGAGGGATACAAACACTCACACACATCCAGGCATTAGTTGTGTCCTTAGGTAAAGGTGCACCAGTTGTAATGAGTCAATACTACTCACTACCGTTACAGGTGCCATTCACCTACAGACTGTAAAACATCACATCTGGATGTTTTACAGGCAAATAAGCAGCTTGCAAATGCAGTGTAGCTGGTCATGTGACTGTTTCTGCAAATGTGTCTGTCAGACCTGAGCTCAGCTTGTTTTAATCCCATGAAGTGGCTGATGAGATGACAGATCAGACATTTACAGTTACAAGCCTACAAAGCTATAGTAAGTCACATGATACAGAAAAAAATGCAGTAACAGAGCATTAGCCTCATTTAAAGCTGAGATCGGCAGTAATGTTTGAGTCTTACAGGAAAAAAAAACATCTCCTGTTGTGTGAGAGAAACCTACACTTCTCCACCTCCTCCTGGCTTTGTGATGGGAGACTCTGGCCAATCACAGGTCAAAGAGAAGCCACTCTGATTGGCCCTTCTACAAATTCATGGGAACTTCCCTTTACTAAGTGGCAGATATTCCTGAATTATAAGTGGCTATTCCACCGACAGCAACTACGTACATTGCAAAGCAGCCCAAAAAAGGGACATTTAATGCACTAAAACACATCTCATCTCAGGAGCGAATATTAACCATCACCAGGGAGCAATGACAAACTATATTCAGCACCTCTCATTGCTCCCTGGATTGGCAAGATGCTATGTTAAATTTTCTGTGATGGTCTTGATCTAGTTGGTTGTGGACGTAGCATGGGTGGCCTTCTGGCTGGCTGGAGCATATGTATAGCCTATATATGTTGAAGCTTGTCTGATGGGGTGGAGTTAGGACAGTTATAGGAGAGAGGGGGCTGCAGGACATTTCATTAAGGAGTCAAAAAACAGTGACGCCATCCCTGAACCATTAACTAGGCTGGCAGAAATCCTTGACGTTGCTTCTAACCCTAAGGTAACTTTATATGGAATGGTTGAGTGGCGTGCCAAGACATTGCTCCCAATTTAGTGTGATCTCTTCACCCATTCGTTCATTTTCTTATACCACAGAAGGGTTGGGGCCAGTTCAAGCTAACATAGGGTGAAAGGAGGGGGGTGTATGGCTTATGACCTCTTCACATTTGGGAACATATGACATGCTACGATTTAAAAGTTTCATTAATGGTTAATGACACAGAAAATACTCTTGGCCACCAATGCAAAGATGTAAAACTGCAAACTTTACTTTGATTTAACCGTACGTGGGAATTACTGGAAATAGTATACAGCAATCTGACAAGATTCTGGGACAGGAGTGTAGAGCGCAGAGGCCAGTGGTCACTTTGCTCGTCCTCCTCTGATGGTTGATGAACACCCACTTGTGTTCTGAGGAGACACTGAGACATTGGCTTGGTGTTTTTTGGGGGCGGGGTTTGGTCTTTCTAGACGTCTGCCAACTCTAGCTTTAAATATGAACGACAGGATGTGAAACAGAACTGTGCAAAGTGAAGTGAGGCGAAGGTCTCAATCATGTCTTGTATGGATCATTAAAGGTAGCAGCCAGTTGGGGAGCTTCTAAGAATACACAGGAAGCATCGCTGGTTGGATAAGTACAAAAAAAAAACCAACCTATGCATAAAAACTGACTCTCAAGATGCAGTTAGGTATACACTTGCACTGCAACTAAAATTAACACTTTTTTTGGCCAATGAATGAATAGTTGAGTGAATGAATTCATCACCTGTGTTGCACGATTTAAGCTGTGGCTAAGAATTGTGGGTATTGTAGTACAGAGCTTGTATTTCTGTTATTTGAGGCAAAACAAAATGACAAGGAAAATAAAATAAAATCATAGTAATGTTCAAATAGTATCCTGATCATACTTGTGGCATTTTAATGACTACCAAAAAAATTAAATAAAATTGCATTAATGTCTAAATCAATGCACACTGGAACTGAAGCGAGGGCAGAAACAGGCAGCCAGCAAAGCAGCTGTAGCTAAAATGTCTTCTATTGTCTGTGTTCAGTGTGCCTTCAGTGAAGTAAGGAGCAGGAATAGAAGCATGCAGGATTGCAGGAGACGTAGTGGAATGGCAGTGAACTACTGCAGCTCTGCAGTGCAGCATGCACTCAGTGCGTCGGTGTTTCTAAGACCCAGCAAAAGAGGAGAAAATGCTCATGCAGCCTCACGCAAAAATTCAGAATCTGCACCCCAGTAAGAAATGTGATGATTTGCAAAATACTTTCGGGTGTTTTTGCTGATTCAGCTTGAATTAATTATTTTAATTTAGGTTAAATTTTTAGAAATTTATAGAAGCAGACCCAAAAGGTTTCCACAGGACATGTAGGGAGGATGCACAAGGATGCTCTCTCACGCAGTGCTGGGCACCTACAGGCTACTACGAGGAAATGCTCAATAACCATGACCCCCACCCACCTTTAGTCACTACTATCAAACCATCATCAAACTCTGTATCAATGATGCGATGAGACCCTGCACACATACAAACGCACACGCAAAACACCCACACACAAGACAGGGTAAGGTTGAGAGATTCTCCCACGCTGAGAGGGACACTGGAGAAGGCTCAGAACAGGAAATGTTAGCCACCACGCTCAAACACTGTTGGTTAAAGGACACACAGCCTGCAAATAAATGAACACACATACTCTGTAGTTTCTTGCTGGGGCTGTCTCCATGGACGTGTCTCCGTGGGAGGTATGGAGAGGGCTGTGGCAGAGGTATAGAGGACACGTCATGTGTCTGGAGCTTATACCAGTGAGGAATGTCGTCTAGCAAGGCCGTCTCCAACTCTATGAGGATCTGAGGGGGACAGAAAGGGAGGTGGCACATGAGAAAAATGGAAAGTAGAAATCTTCACACGTGTGAAGACATTTAAAAGAAAATCAGTTTCATCCACTCAGAGAATGAAACTTTAGGCAATCATATTCAGTAAATATACAACAAATTAAATCATATGTTAGGCAGACTTAGCAAATTTTGGGTGATGGGTGTTTCTCACAGTTCCCCCTGTTATTCTCTCTGCAGACCGGTATTTGAGAAACATGTTTGCACCATTTAACTTTTTAAAAACCATTTAAAAACTATAAAAACTGTTTTCACTTTCTTATTGCTTTTAGAGTAACAGTTCTTTTGAAGTTTATATTCTTTTATCTACTGTTTTCTTTAAGTTTGTATTGCTGTTTTGTGACTGCTGTAAGTAAAAAATCCTTTATGGATAAATTATGGTTGCTTGCTATCATCTTCATCTGATGTAATCAGAAGTGTCTTTAATTTAAAACATAGTAAAAATCCCAAGATTTCCAGTTATGGGATATTGGGAAACATTTGGGAGCTGGCAGAATTATTTATGTAATTATATTAACTGGACCTATTGACGTAAATGATCTATACTTGTCTGAATGAAGTCAGTGAGACCAGATATCTCTCATTTCTTCTCCAAAACAGCTCTGGCCTGCTGTTTCGACCATCTATTTATGAGAGGCAGCCAATGAGAGGAAAGTCTACTTAAGAGCCAAGAGAGGACGAACTTAAGAGGGGAGGAGCTAAAACATTGCTTTGAACTGAAGAGCTGGACTGGGAGGCATTACAAGATAAATAACAATTTGATAGCATATTAGCTCATTTTGAATTTGATGGCAGCAAGACAAAAGTTGGGATGAGGGAACAAAAGGCTAGAAATGTGAGGGCAGGAACATTTTGCAACTAATTAGGTTAAATGGTAACAGCTCAGTAACATGACTGGTTATAAATGTGCATCTTATAGAAGTACAGAGGTTCATCATGTCCTTCTGCATTCTCCCTTGTACTCTATCCCCCCCCCACCCCCCCACCCCCCCACCCCCTTCCTCTTTCCCTGCCTGTCCTGTCTTAGGCATTATCATACGATATCACATATAATCTAATAACTGAAATAATACAAACAGATATGAATAAATAAAGAGATAAAAGATTCACATGAACAAGAGAAGCCTATAGAGACCCTATATAACTGTTCACCACAGAGCATTTAGATCACAATCCTGATTCCAAAAGCTGCCAGACAGGACAGGATTTAAAACACGTGCACCACATCCTCTGGACTAAAGAAGAGTTCAAACACTGTCAATGCTCAACAGTATATACACGTTTTAGAGCAATGCATGCTTTCCTCCATGTGACATCTACATTGACATTCAGGGAAGACCTTCCATTTTGCATCTAGATGATGCCAAACTGTATCGATTCCAACAGCATAGATACCGCAGATAGATGTAGTAGAAGAGTTTGTGTAGTGATTAGGCCTACCTGAGGTTCAGACTAACTAAAAACATCTGGAGCATCATGAAACCAAAGGTTCCACAAAGAAGAACCAGGACTGTTAAGCAGCTGGAGTCTTCTATCAGACAATAATGGGACAACATCCCTCTTCCTAAAGTCCAGCAAATCTAGCAACTAGTCTTCTCAGTTGATCTCCACCTTATTTTTTTTAATTTTGAAAATGTAAACAATACGCTATACAAACACAGGCTATTTACCATTTACATATGTTTCTTCTACTAAGGTTAAAATGTGGATTTAGGGAATTTGATGTGTCTATTACAAGTTTTACAGTTCAACCAATAAAATGGCTTTGATTGGACAGTGGCTGTCACGCACCTCGCCCAGGAATTCACTCTCCTCCTCCTGGACTCGAGGCTGGTCCCACACTGTGATCTCCAGCATGCGCTCTCTGAAGTCTCGCCGATGAACGTGGGAATAAATAAAGGTCTGGTTCCACTTGGGCTCAGCGTTCTTTTTCACCGTTTTAGTCCGTCGTTTACTCTTATCACTGGAAGAGAGAAGAAATCATGGATTCATTCAGTGTGCAAGAAGGAGAACAGTATGTTTTTTTTTATTGTTCAAAATAAAAACTATAGATGAAGAAATACCCGTGAGATGCTGAATAAGTAAAAATGAACACAATGAGCTGACCTCCTATCAGGCAGGAAGTACATCTTGACGTAGGGGTTTCGAGGTCGTCCGTCTGGTCGGGGTGGCAGGTCTATGGCTTGAAGGACGTTGACGATCAGCTGATGGCCCACTTTGTCGTACCACAGCTTCACCTGTAACAATGCATAAAGGCAGTTAGCATCCTTTCGAATCTATATCCAGTCAGATGAACCTCATTGTGTTTGTTCCTGATACCCACAGAGAGCTGTCCAGGCAGAACCAGAGGAAGGTCTCTGAGAGTGCTGGGACTAGTAGGGGACATCACGGATATAGATGGACGGTCCATCTTCTGGGACTCAAAGGAGCTGGAGCCTGCTGAGGGATCAACAGAATGAATAATAGGAAAAAACATTAACTGAAAGCACATTTTAAAATTTAAAGCCTGTTAAGCTGGTGATATAAAAACTTACTAGATTCTAGAGGAGGGTGGGAGGACTCTGGGATTCTTGGGATGTCTCTGTAAAAAGCAGAAGAGTCACAGAGTGTATACAAATCTTCCCTTACTATATGTCATTCAGTTGGCATATATCTCTAAACAACAACAGTTTCTAACACAGTAGAAGAAGAAAAAAAAACAGTCAGTCATATTAACAGTGTGGGAAAGACAGCAGGTGGCCAAGGACTGAAGAACAGGTGGAAAAAAGGGGATGTCTTTCTTGGATCTGAAGGATTTCAGGGAAGATACATTGGGAAGGGGCTCCACCCATTTCAGCAATTCTACTTACTGATGTGCTCTATACACTTTTCTCAAGAGGTGTTTGGACATAATTCGGTTCACAGAGCTTTTAGATAAAGGAGACACATCAAAAGTCCATCAGAAGGAAAATCAAAGCCGTGGTACTTTAACAGTGACCAGTACACATTAGTAACAGTAAACTCACCCTATAGGTCTCGAAACAACAATCTCCACTTGAGGCTCAGCCTTGGATTCGAGAATGATGTTGTACACTTCTTTCTTGGTTGCTCCTGGCAACGACTTCCCGTTCCACTGCAACACCTCATCACCTGAAAACAAGATTAATGCTTCTTAAAGTCAAACTGAAAAATCAAATGTCCTCAGTGTGCAGTTAAGTGCAGTGCAACTTTTCTGCTGGGTGCTCCACACAAAAACCCGACGATGATCGGTCAAAGGCTGTATTCAGAAAATGGACATTGTCACCATAACATCACCCTTTGGTAAGAAAAGTCCTTGTGTGAAACTTCACGCTTGTTTGACGCTGGATGACCGAGGGGTGGATCTGATGGAGAAAACGAGGGGCGCTGCATGGTCTTACACTTAAAACTTGTCAATAACACGATTAACCACACCCTGTTTCATCCTCGTTTCTGACTTTAATGGAGAAAATAATTTAATTTAATGTGACTTTAGTGTGGAAACAATTTTATCTCTTCAATCTCCAGACTTAAAATAAGTGGTTGTCCAGCACATTAATGTGACTTATTGCCGCTTGCATCTTTCATGAATTATCATGAAAAGATCCAAGTTGTCAAATTAGACAAAAAAAAAACACTTCTGAGAGTTTTCAGAGACTGGAAGGACTTTTTTGCACTTGATGAGACACATTTCTGTCTTTTTATCTGCCCATTTTTACATGTTTGATTTGGTATGCCAACCCACTATTTAGCCCACCATAAAGGTCACTGCTGCCTGGGTTTTCTTGTTGGCTCCTCCTTTTTTTCCTGACTAAACCCACAGTGACAAAGCATTTTAGGTGAGTTACGATGATTTCCGACCTGTAAATTGAAAACGGAGCTCTCAGAACCTCCTCAAATGTTTTTTCACCCTCAGGAGTGATTTTAACACTATGTTCAAGCATAAATAAGGCCCTGGATTAATACTTTCAGCAGCAGCTGAGTCGCTGGGAGCTGCTGCAATATTATTCTGAATATTAGCTGTCTCTTTCATGGGCTCAAATGTTACATTAACAAGAAGCTGTACAGTCAAAAATTACAGCCAGAAGTAGTCCCGTGACCTCAGCACTCCATACATTACTCCAATATTATTCAAATCATGACACAGATAAGCAAAATGTAGCATGAATGATGACTGCTTTACTGCAGAACTGTACACATTGCCTGTTTATACATTCTGTGCTTCCTTATATATGCTCTAATATCACTTTAATCCCAACAGCTGACTGCGGTTGCTTACTTTTGCCCACATTCCTTTTTTTTTCTTTTTTAAAATGCTTTGAATATTATTTATCATTGCTTGAGTTCAAGTGGCAGCTCACACAGACATTACACCAATAAAAACACCAGGCCACCACAAGCTGCTACAAATGTTTAGCATTTTAGCATTTAACAATTTAAATGACAAGCACACTACTCATGCCTGCAAAGATGACAGGTACATACTGATGTCTCTGCAAAGGTTGATCTCACATGCATTCCTCGATGAAAGCATTACTGTCTGCAGTTCTGCAACTCCTGCAAAGGAACAACATGTTCTATTTTTTGTACCTGCACGTAGGTGTCCCACGACATCTGCCAGACTCCCTTTTTTAACTTTGGTGATGAAGGCCCCAAGTCTCCCTGTCTCCGTCATCTTCCCTCCTACCACCTGCACACAAAGATGAGACAGACATACGATAAGATCAGATGTCACTCCGTCCTCTCCAACACTGCCTGTTGTCTCAGTGAGGACAGATCTTAATGTGAATGAATCCCTGCTTACTTTTAGTCCCAGGAGAGAGCCTGCCTCACGGGGCATGGCTGACCTCTTGCTCAGAGTGATCCGCCCAATCAGGTGGTCACCCTCTTTGGATGGCTGCCACGAAACTGGATGCTAAAGGGACAAAGACATGAGGATGTTTACAAAGCACATTATCAACTGTAAATACTGGTAATTTGGTCATGGGTCCCATGCAACATTAGACTTAATATAAGTGCAGCTATATGTGAGGAAAGGGATCAGGGCAGAGCTTCAGGAACAACCTGACTGGTGAAACTTACATGCCAAACTGCAGGATCTAGAGGATGACAGTCCCAGTCACCTGCAGGGAGAAAGAGTTCGAGAGGGAGGAATTAGTCATTTGTCTAAATGATGTTAAATGTAATTGTGCAGGTTGATTCCAAGCTACAAAAAACTCTTAGAAAGATGACTCAGTGATGCCATTAAAGACTGGGATCTGCTTTAATTCAAACAACATAACTAATGGGTTTATCATCCCATTTCTGTTTTATATGCCAGGGCCTGCCAAAGGCTTTCTTTGAGGTAGGTTTAATTTTAAAAAGCTAAAAATTCCATTTTGCCATCTATAAAAATGTAACTTAATTTACTAAAATGATCTGAAATCTCTTACTTAAAAATACTTTAGACTCCCTGTTGAAGCTCCAAAGCTCTTATATTTTAGTATTTAGTTTCTGTTAGTTATATTTTTTATTGAATTTTTATTACATTTTGATTTATTAGGCTTGCCTTCTCTATGTCATCCTGTATCTTGTCAAGTGTTTCTGTTGGTGATTATCTGCTGAGTTGCTTCCTGTTTTATTTTAACAGTCATCTGTCTTTGGCATCTTGTGATTCGTTTACTTCCTCAGGCATTGTCTTGATTGTCTTCAGTTGTGTCTCATCGCCCTGCTGTGTCAGCTTCCTTAATAATTACCCTCATGACTTGAAATAGAGCTGTTTTCCCTTTTCTTATCGTCTCTTAACGCCGTAGTGATGGTGTGATGAAGGCCTGTGAATGTGTCGGATCTTTCCAGCCAGTTGCTTCACCAGAAGGCAGATCACACAAAACCCTGTTTAACAGCTCATTTTGAACTAGTGACATCTGCTGGTCATTCGATGTGCAGCAGCCCTGCTGTGATAATACATGTGGGCTACACACCAGTGGATCTGTAAACGTAATGATGTATCAACTGTAGAATGCCCGTTTGATGTCCTGTGTAAAATACACGTATACACCTCCACCTAACCATCCTCTCTGAGACTGTTTTGAGAAGACGTGTGCTATCAGTGGGAGATGTCAGATCAAAATGCTCTCTAACTGCTGATATTTTCCGCCTCTTTGTTGGCTCCATAATCTCGTTGCAGACTGCTGATGATCATCAGAATCACCTCAGACCACAAAAAAATTTTCAACCGCTCAAATCCGGTTCAAATGACATGAGGCAGTCACGTCATTTCAGAGAAAGGGTTCCTTGTTTATCTTTGGTCATGTGGTTTCTGAAGAAAACAATACAGGTGTTGGGACGGGCTTTATTTGGGCACGCCCCCTTTCCTTGACACAGGCCTCGGGGCTTAAGCATCAGACGAAACATCAAAATTATTTAGCCTGTGATCATTCCCTGTGTGCGTCCTCCCTTTGAGTCCATGTGGATTTAGTTTTGCTTTACTCTCCCATGTGTTTGTTGGACTTTGCAAACAGCTACAACAGCCTGTCTTTTGGATCTGTGTTTGGGTCCTTGGGACCTGCTACTGTGACTAAACTGTGCTCAGATGTTGTCTATTGTGGTTGTCGATTTAAAAAGGGAGGAGCTAAAACCCTGTGTTCCAACAGAGGATGACCTAAGTAGCTGCACCACACCCCAGTATAAGATAAATAAGGATTATTCTGAACCATGAATAATGCAAAGCTACTCTAGATTTTAAGAATACAAATATGGAGCTGGAAATGGGCAGCACAGTTTAGTGTGTGTCCTTTAACTTACATGTAGGATTAAAGTAATGTCTTTCAGCAGTAACGGCTAAAAACATTCATAATCAAACTATTATCATTACTCTCCAACTTGGCCTGTCCAAGACTGGCTAAGTTGAACAGAGAAACAAGAGACTGTCCGTGTATCCCAGCACTCATTAACACTGACAGATGGTCGGATCAAGTAGGAAAGCTAACTGGCTCTACATCAAGACAGAGGAGCCTGGGAGATTTGCAGTCATTGTTTTAAAGCAGGAGTAAAACAACAGCAAGAAAACATCTGATGGCGATTTTAAAATCCTTTGAGTAACTTCAGTTTGAGGTACGTGGGCAGGCAGAATAATTCACGTGATGTTTTTTTGGCAAAATGCCTGCAGGGAGGGAGAGAAAAGAACTTTTTGGTGGAAAGAGTAGAAACCAAATGAAGCCTATACAATCATGGTTGATGGAGAAATCAGGAAAAAAAAGTCTGAATGACTTGAGCAACTTTAGTGATGCTAACTGGAACACTCGAGAGGATAAATCCTGATGCCACCGTTTAGTGGATGAGCAAGCTGGGCAGATAGCTCTTTATTAACAGCTCTTTGTAGGTATCATTGTTTAAGACAAACAGCATGTAAGTGAAAGAGGCTCCGCTCAACTGAAGATTGACCAAGTCCCTCTTACTGTCCTGAAGGCAGTCCTGGCTTACTCTCATTGGTAACTGACTGATATGGAAAAATCATCTGTTTAAGAGGAGCACGTGAGCATCCACGCTATCACCTGACCCTTCTTCAGCAGCTGTCTCCCTAGTCCTTCCAATCCACATCAGCGTTCTTTGTTATTTGTCTGTTTTAGTTTCCTGTTGTGTGGACTTTCACATTGTCATTTTCTCTGAGCCAGTTAGAGAAAACATATCAGCCTCAAAGCCACAGCATCCTATACTTTACTGGGCCTTCATGCAGCCACTGTCTGAAAAAAGCTTTTAGCTCTTCTGTCTTTGAGGCAGCTTTATGCCCGGGTGTCACGTCTATACTCACAGACAGAGCTGTGTGGCTGAGATGAGCATATTAAGGATCATCATACAGCCAATAACTGATATAACTCTCTGAAACCTGAGCGTTTGGCTCATAGGGCTTGACCACACATAAAAGGTTTAATACCAGCAATGCTGTGGTAATTTGTTAATAGAGTGCTTCAACATCAGAGTTGAATTGAATTTTATTATCATCATATTTATACTTGGATCCTAATGGTGATACACAAACCCATCTTATCTTTTTTATCACTTTTTGCAAAACTTTAACAAATGTTTCATTCATTATATTTTTGCATAAGTAAAATAACAGAATGTCACCTGAGCTTTTGAGGGCTCAAATATGGCTTTAAACTACACCATATGACTTAGTAACTGTGTATATATGACAGAAAATAAGGAGAAACATATTAGAGCCAGGGTGGCACAGTGGTGGTACAGCACGGTCACTTAACTGGAAGAATGCTCTTCAATCAAACCTGCTGCTCAGCCTTTTTGCATCATTTGCTTTTAAGTTCTCTTGACATGCATGTTAGACTAACAATCTTCCCATCATTGACCAAATATTCCATCAATTCATATTTTCATATTATACGGTAAAAAAATGTATGCTAAGGAGGGATATATATATATATATGTACACAAAATAGTGGCCATGTGTTGGATGAACAATGAACAATGAAGAAAATGAATGGATGGACCCACTTCAATAACTTGTGGTAATTCTGGGTCAGTTCAGTGCGTTTCCGTAAAAATTTAGTTACATTTTTTTAATATATCTCCAGATCACAAGAGTTACCACTATATATTGTAAGGTAAAGGACATACAATAATAATAATAAAATAATTCCGCTCAACCTAAATGACTAAACTAAACGTATAATATATATATATAGAAAGAGAGTGAGAGAGAGAGAGACACACACAGTAAGACAAGAGCCCTGGACTGGGAACGTGTCGGTTTTATCGAAATGACTGGTGATTCCAGTCATGTGAGATTTAGAGGAACATTCAAAGGAGACCTCCACTGAAAAAAGTTTACGCACAGGGGTTAATCTATGTCTTGGAAGCAGAGCCTTCGTGCTTCCGTGATAATGCTTCTAAATAGCTGACCAATAAGTGCCTTCAAGAGGAGCTTCAAGATGAGTGCTGATTGGTGGGATTTGATACGGTCTGTAGAACTTTTTAGTTACCTCTCAGATCCATGTAATGACACCTAATTTCTTAAACCAAAAAGATCTCTGACCATGTCTAATTTAAGATGACACCAGCATTAATCTGACAATGCAATGCCTTCCATCGCACAACGCATGCTACATATTATCCTGTGACTTTTTCTTATTGCCAGAGATGATGAGAGTAAAAGGATACATCCTGTTTTGAGGCCCAGCTAGCTAAAGAGTGTTTAAAACAGCTAATAATCCCAATCCACACCATCTACCCATTACCAGTCCCTGAGTTATAGTAAGCTGGATTAAAACATCTGGAACACCATCCTTCTGGGACTGACCAGTGAGAGATAAGCTGATGCAGTAACTCTGTCTCCTGAACCCAAACACTCTTGCGTGGGTTATTTTAGCACAGCCCTTGATTTCTGTTAGTGCGGGGAAATCCATAAGTGCCAAGAAGATAGCAGAAATTTTGTAGCGTGCAACTGCAACCAGGCTTGAATTTAGTCGGTGGTACATGGTTGGCTGTTGCAGCTGGCTGTTAGCAAAGCATTACATAGCCAGCGAGCCACTGACCTAATTCCACAAATCTGCTGGCCTAAATCACAGGGACTCTCCAAATAAATGAGAGCTGTCCTGAGAGCAGCAGGGTTTAGCCACAGCACAGAGGTGTAGATGACACACAGGGATAGTAATGCACTGCATGCTGGGTGGGCACTTTATCCTATCGGTTATCATATAGTTTCACAGTCCAAAACTAGAAAGTGTTGGTTTTAGAGTAATCTTGGGGGTCAAAATATATCGGGCTTTTCTCACATTGTTTGTAATTCCACTACCAATGCAGAATGCAGTGGAAAATATATCTATGAAGTGTGAGATTATGTTTTTATTTTACCTTATATCTGATCAACAGTGGTTAAAAACTGTGGCAGATCTCTTGTCCGGTCTATTGATCTGTCTGTCTCCCAGAGTATTAGCAGCAGATCAGATTTCAATTAGTCATCAGATCTGCTGTGACTCTAATCTTGCTCAGAGCACGCCGGGCGCACAGTGTCGGCATGGTTCTTGACAATGATGAGAATACAGGAGAGACCACATTAAAGTCCCGTGTGTTTCATTCACACAGAATGAGGATTACATGAGGAAACAAAGTATGAACGTGTGGTCTAGATAAGACCAGCCAGAGATCATTAGCAAAATATAATGAGAAGACTCGTGAGTGAAAAAGAAGCTTCAACCAGTAAGGAAAAGTTTCTAATGTACAGAAATGGATGGTGGCTAACGGTGTAAGGAGAGGTTCAGCTTAGTAAGCACATCTGTCTGACTGACCTTTCTCGCTGACACTTTCCATGTCCACGTCCTCACAGCTGGTGTACTCGGGCGTGGAGCCGCCCTCCTCCTCTGAGCTGCTGATGGACATCTGCCTCTTGTTGACTCCGCGCTTGCCCTTGTATGACTGTGGAGGGGGTGGCCGCAAAGACTCCGACTGGTCCGAGCCCTGAGAGTCCTTCCTCAGCAGGTTATCCACCCCACCCTTCTCTCTTGATGTCCGCGTTCCGTCTTGGGGTCCATGCTCCAGGCGACTGTTGTTTGGACCCCAGTCTGAAGGCACAGGTCCCCCGAGTTGGGACCCTGATCTTCCCCCTCCACTGGCAGGGGGAGCCCCACCTACAACCCCCACGGTCCTATCTGCAGAGTAGGCCCTGTGATTCTCCATGAGGGCCTTGCGGTCTCCTTCCCCACCTCCACCCCTCCTGGCAAGACGGTTTTCCGGCACCTCTCCTGTGCTGCCTCCACCCCCACCTCCCCCACCCCCTTCACCAGGCCCCAGTCCGACCTCATTTATCGCAAGATCACTGTGTCGTCGCTCATGCCGCACCTTCGACACCTTGGCGTGCATGCGCATCTCCTGCTCCTCCTTCTGTGGTTTGACTGGGTATCTTGCCAAGTTGGGGTCACTGCGATAGCGGTTCTGGAACTCCTCCTCGCGCCGCTGCCGTTCCCTCTTCTCCTCATCCTCTGGACGCCTGCGGTGTGTTTCTGAACGACCCAGGTTTTCATCCCCGTCCTCGTAGTCCTGAGAGTGGATCTTTTCCAGCCGCCTTCCATCTCCTAACCTTCTCTCTCCTCTGTCTCCGGGACCCACCCGCTCGTCCAGAGATGACTGTGAATGCAACTTGTCTGCTGGTCTCCGGGCAGAACCACGTCCCATGCCTCCCTTACCGTTTTGCTCATGGAAAGAAACTGGCCTTTTCCTAAATGAGAAAAGAAATTAGGTTATTTTATAAAAGCAAATACAAACACAGGAGCATTCTTTGCATGCTTTTTGACAGAAATATTTTGTGCTTTTTATATATTCTTTCTTTTTTTATTTTCAAAATCTTCTTAGTTCAGTCACGAAGGGCTATCAACAGATTAAAAAACTACTAACCAGGATGAGACAGCTATGAATTCTTACCTAACACACCCAAAGAATTAAAACAAAGGGATTGAGTCAAAGACCTCTCAAGACCTGCCTGTGACCTACCTTCTTCTCTGGTTAAGCTACTGCAGACTCAGAGCTACATAGCGGATTAAAAAACACAACAAGGGCTTCAGCAAATTAATATACCATGAAAACTGAATCCTGCAGTACTGCTAGCTTTCACCAATTCCTATGTTAAAAATGAAAAGAGGCAAAGGTTGTAAATAAAGAGGAATCTCACTTTTCTCTTGGGGGTTCACTTTGAGAGCGAGAGCCAGGCATGGTGTCAGCGCCCTTGAGAGCAGTGACACCGCCGGGCGGATGTGTCCCGTCTGGTGGCCCTGTGTTGGCGTTGGTGCTGGACGGTGGGGCTTGGGACCTGGAGCGGAGTAGCTTCCTGTCCCGTTGGGCCTCACCTCCCGTGGCTGGATTGTTTAAAGAGGTGCCCAGGCTCCCGGGCCGCACCCCTGACCCCGAAAACCATTCTCCTGATTTGGTGAGAATCTCCTGTTGCTTACGGCACTGGTTGCATACCCACATTACCTGGAAAGGTCGAAAGGAAAGAAGATTTTGGCAAACTCATTTCAAGTCACCTCTGAACATCCACCAGGTCACCAGCAACACATCTGGGCTTAGCACTGAATTGTTTAACATGCTTAAAAGGTACATTTTCAGAAACTTTCTTTGCATCTAACTTTCCATAATTCCATAAAAATAAGTGGATTCTAACTTTATCCAAACCCTACCCCTAACTCCAGATGGGTTGTGGGTGACCTGCTTGATGTCAGGAGGCCAAATCTGCAGCATTAAAACATCTGTACAACGCAGGTGAACTTTAATGTGCTTTTAGTTTAGCACCATAACTTTACTGGAGCAGAATCAGTTTTTCATAGACATTAAGAGTCTTGCTTGTGTATCAACAAACACCCAACTCTAATATAAAAAATGCCAGTCCCATACTTGTTTCTTTCCATCCTTTGCAAAAAGAAATAAAATATTAAAGAGCACAAAGAGCACCATGATGTGATAAACTCTGCTGTTTGATCTATTTTCTGTAAACACAGCTTGTTGGAGGCTGTGGTCAGACGGTCCCGTAAGAGATCATGCTTTCCTCTAAAACAGCTCTAATTTTATTGATAATATTTTTATGATTTGAATTTAGGAGCATGACCGTGTTTCAGGTCATACCTCAGTTTGCTGATTAATTTAAAAGCAAGAACTGAAAGGGAAAAACAAAACAAAACAAAACAAAAAACAGACTAGCGGGCTTCAGCGGCTCCACGTGGACATCATGATCTCATCTACAGAACTGTTACACCTTCATGGGTACTGCAGCGTTCTTCTTTATTAAGATGCATATTTTTCTGGATTGAAGAAGATGATATAACAAAAGATCTAATATAGGAGTTATAAGGCCAGACAATAATAGAGATACAGAGCACATAGAACTGTGATTTCTAACTGTGTCACATGAAAGTTCAAACATTTTTGCTCCATGAGGCCATCATTCTTACAACTGTTAAAGCCAGCTACAAATTAAGAGTGACGATTACACCGATTTAAGATAAAAATGATTAAATCCCAGTCTCTATCGTCTAAATCAAACCCACAGACAACATCGAATACTCACATGTAGCCATGGCTACAGAATATCACCTCACTTCAACAGCACGAAAAAAAACAGGATTTATCTCCCTCCGTATTTATAATCCCGCCGGTTTATTTTGCAGAGAATAAATCCACCGCAGAGAGGAAACACAGTGGTCCTTTGTATTACGTCGCAGAGCCTTGGCACAAAGTGAAAACAAAACACCTCTGGGACCTTTGGAAAGCCCCAAAATGTTACCCCTCCTTGACAGGCAGTGAGGTGCGCTGTTAGCAGTCAGTTTAGCAGTTAGCTCTCAGTGAGCCAAAGCACATTCATCATGGCCTGATTGAATCCTAGTTGGCGCATGTCCAGACTAATCTAAAGTAAATCAGCTGCCCGCACGGCCCACAGCTGTCGGGCAGCCGCCCAGCAACACACTACAGTCTCTTTTTCTCTGTGTCTTTCTCCACCTCAGCGGAGGGGCATCAGATTAGCAGTGGCCAGTAATCCCTTCATCCTTATACAACTCATCATCAGCTGACAATGCCAGCTCACAATTCATAGCTTTTACCCTATAGTGCACCATGCCTCCCCTCCTTAATGTGCATGATGTGTAACATTTAACCCAACAAACATCTGCCAAATGGCCAAATCTTATTATTTTGATACCAAATGTTAAACCAACTTTTAATTGTGATGGCACTGTGGCAACCTTTCTTCAGATCACCTACATCCCAGCTTTTTTTGGTAAGGCGCCAACTGTAATCTTTACTTTCTTCAACCAGAAATGAGCTGAAGTGCTTAAACTTACTCTGCACATGCCGGGTAAGATTGTCCCCGTCTGGGGAGCTGGATCATTTCACTGTGTTAGAAGTTTTGAACAAAAGTTAAACAAAACAACGGATGGTTTCTAAAAAATCCGATGCCAACCTGCAGGATTGTTCTGGTACATGTTTAGGTCTCTGAATAGAAACATCAGTGACTTCATCAAAAAATGCAAAAACAATGTTGGTCCATCTTAAAAAAATAAAAACCAAAAGCCATGGATGTGTCAGGATCTGAATGAGTGGATCTGGTATTTTCACATTGCCGTCCTGTTTGTCTGGGCGCAGCCCTGGTTCCTCACCTGCCCTACTCACCAGCGAGGCTATATTTAAGACCAGCGCAGCCATCTATTCTCCGGCCAGTTCGTCAGCTACCTCATGGTGGTAACCAGGCCTCATTGTTTCTTGTTTTTGTGTTCATGCTCTGTAATTTCCTTGTGTCTCCAATTTCCTTGTCAAGTCCCCGCTTCACTCTCCTGCAGCTCAATTACCTGGACCCTGGTCTCCTTGAAGAGTCTCCACACCTCGCCTTGGTTCCTTGGTATTCCCAATTTCTACCAACATTTCATTCTGAATTACAGCCAGGTAACCGCACCGCTAACTCACCTCACCTCCACCTTTTGTTAAGCTAAAACAGTTGTTCACCTTTGCGCCCATTTCAGTCTACCCTGACACCTCACAGCCATTCAGTAAAGCGGTAGATCAGATTCTAGAGTTGGGGGTCATACTGTCAACATTCGGGGCCCCAAGGTAAGCTCCAACCCTGTGCCTTCTTGCATTGCCTTACTCCTACGATGTGAAATTATAATGTGGGTGACCAGGAGCTGTTAGCAGTCAATTGGCCCTAGAAGAATGGCGGGACCTGCTTGAAGGAACTGAGCAACCTTTCACTGTTTGGACAGACCACAGAAATGTAACCTATCTAAGAACTGCTAAAAGACTTAACATCTGCCAAGCCCGTTAGTCTCTGCTCTTTGGTCACTTTAACTTCTCAGTCTCATATTGTCCAGGTTCCAGGAATATCAAGCCTAATGCCTTGTCCTGCCAGTTCCCCCTGTTGGGGAAACCTGCAGTCAGCTGAGACTGAAGAAGTCACTTGGATGAGTGACGAAACGTTTCTCCCACTTAAAACGCTACGTCCAGATGAACAGAATCAACCTTTTGAGATTTCCTTACCTGGATGATTGAGCATGCATGAAGACAGTGATTGTTATGCTTGCTCCAACCACTGATACCCTCTCACAGATTATGGTCATCCATTCCACTAGATTAAGGCTACGTTCACACTGCAGGCAAAAGCGCATCAAATCTGATTTTTTTGACCCTATGCGACCCATATCCGATCATGGTATGACAGTGTGAACGGCACAAATCCGATATTTTCAAATCCGATCTGGGTCACTTTCGTATGTGGTACTGAATCCGATACATATCCGATGTTTTAGAAAGCGACTGCTGTTTGAACGGTCATGTCGCATTAAATCCGTCTTTTACGTCACTGACACAAGACAAACGCTAATTATCAGCGCCCGAGAAGACATCGCGAACGCTTCCTGGCCATCCAGTGTAGATGTCAGTGAAACTGTTGGGAAGACAACGTTGGAGAAACGTGAACATTTTATTTGTACTGTATAATCTGCAGATTCTGACAGAAATCTGCAACTATCCTTTGAAGCACTGCTCCTCAGCAATAAGGATAATTATTAGGTTATCTGCATTATTATGTAAATAACAAAATAACTCAAAGCAAAGATTGGGCAACGTAAAGTCCGAAGTCTTTATATTAAGGCCATCAGTCAAACAATACTGTTTGGTCTGGGTCTAAACAAAGCGCGTTGTGTGTGACGTCTTCTTTTGCGCATGCGGGCCACTTTGAGCGTTCACACTAGAGCGCGTTTGCTGTCGCATTTTATTTGTAGTGTGAACGAGCAGACAAAAAAATCGGATTTGATCAAAAAATCGGAATTGAGCATTAAGACCTGCAGTGTGAACGTAGCCTTAGTCACCAGTTTACCTGCATCAACCCGGGAAAACCATTATTCATTCCATAATAGACTGATTTTCCAAATCAGCTCATTTGATTGCGCTAGATAAACTGCCTTTTGCCTAAGAGACTGCCAAGCTTCCTGTTGATTATGTTTTTTGGACTCCACAGCATTCCTATGAAGATTGTCTCTGATAGAGGGCCTCGCTTTACTTCACAGGTTTGGAAAGCCTTCTGCTCTGCACTGCCATGGTCAGCCTCCATTTTCTGAGTACCATCCTCAGTCCAATGGCCAAACCGAGAGACTCTGGAATCAGCTCTCTGCTGCATCACTACACAAAACCAAGCAACCTGGTCTTCACATCTTCCTTGAGTAGAGTACGCACAGAATTCACTTACCTCATCTGCAACTGGTCTTTTGCCCTTTGAAGCCTCCCTAGGTTACTGACCTCTCCTGTTCCCATAAGTCGAGACTGACCTCGCGGTTTAATCTGGTCCAAGTCCAACGCATCTGGACTTGGACCAGGGAGGATCGTCAGTGCCGCTACACAGAACGATTAAGATCTAATGCCTGCTCCCAGGTATGAGCCTAAACAAAAGGTATGGCTCACCGCTATGACATTCCTCTGAAATCGCTTTCCCGTGAACTTGCTCCACGTTGCATCACTAAATATAAGAGATTGAATGTGTCCTCATTCCTGCGGCAGTTAGTTCTCGGACGCTCACTTGGTTGCCTTACCCAGAGCCTCACGACATCCACCTGTAAGTAAGCCTGCAGAATCAATATTCCTCTCTCCTCCTTGCATTAACTCCTCATTCTCAGAACAACAGACGCCCTCTTTCCCAGTGCCTCCATGTCAGAGACTCTGCACTACGTACCCTCGTCGTGTCATTTCTAATCTCTGTGTTCGCAATAAAGTTTACTAATATCTTATCGCTTTTCCGTTTAGTGTCTGCATTTGGGTCCACTCCCATGTACTGGCCTCAGGCCCCCCTTGACAGGATGATCCATGACAAGGTCTCTGTGCACAGACCCCAGCCTTGACATCCGATCACCTGAAGACTTCAACGTGCACGCTAGACAGTCAAACAGGTGAAGACAGAATATAGACTTTTATTGGACCCTCTATCATGGCTCTCACATCCTGCCTCCATCGTTCTGTCTCCCTTGACAGTTGGAGCTTCTACATCAGTAATGCAGACCAGGACTGCCCTTACAATAATGGTTAGGCCTTCTCCAGCTCATAAGAGTCGACTAACATTCAGATGGATGCACTACACGGCTGTGTTCTCAGCCCCTTCCTCTTCCTCCATTCACTCTACATCATGACTGCTAAGTGCAAAAAGCCACAAACATCATTGTAAAGTCTGACACAGCAAAAACCGTTACTGTTAACATCACAAATGACAAACACAGATATAAATGTCCCTGGATCCAGAGACTCAGTTCGTCCTGTTGTGGAGAGAGTTGGTTTTTTATCCTCAGTGGAGGTATACAGTCTTGCTTTTATTTTTGATTTCATTTTTCTTTTTTGAAACACATTATTTTATAACCTAATGCATACCACAGTAAAATTTCAGTAAATCATGAAGGCATTAAAGAAAAAATAGATACCACCCAACCCCACTACAGGACAGAGCATTTTCAGCACTTATATTGAGCTTCATTCAGCACCATCTGCAGTGTGCGTTGCTTTGCAAGTTGTTGCCACTTTCATCCCCAAGCTTTATCCTGAAATTAGATCATCATACAGAAGACGTGTGTCAGTGTGCTCTGGATCCAGAGAGAGACATTTATCAAAGCACACCTCTGTATATGCTTCAAACCTTGCACCATGGATGGGGGAGGGTAGTAAACAATAAAGAATTTATAGGAACACACGCACAAACAAACACACACACACAAACACACACACACACACACACACACACACACACACACACACACACAAAGGGGATGTAATACATTTAATCCTTTACTGGAGTGATTGCACTCTGTGTTCCTAGATAGCCTGAAGCATGTCGTAAGGGGAATTAGTGTGTCAGTGTGTATATGCTGGTGTGTCACTGCATAGATATATACATACACCCGATAATGAGTATGCGTGAGAGAGACACAGCATGATGTGAGACCCTCCAATCAGCTCTCTCCGTCCATACGCAGCCCACTCTGGTGTCACCACGGGTTCATGTCGCAGCTTGACTGGATGCCGCGGAGTGAGGACGTGTCTGTGCAGATGTGCATTACAGGACTTGTATGTAGGACGCTTCTCAAACCTTCATGCCTGGAAGAGTGTGGCGTGGGCGACTGCCTGTAGGCGAGGTGTGTGTGTGTGCCTGTGTATGTGTTTGTGTGTGTGCGTGTGTAGGCAGTGTTGTTGTTTCTGTCGTGTAATAATGTCAACCTCCTTCTGCCTAAAAATGTGCTTCTCCATGGTAACCAAATCACACAGACAAGCCAGTGAGGGAAAGGGCTACAAAGCAGTGTGTGTGTGTGTGTGTGTGTGTGTTTAGTGCTAAAAGGCAATAACAACAAAAATTAAAAAGATAAAATTGTCACCTGACAAATAACCTGACTGAAGCTTCGGCAGCATTCAAAAGAACGTGAACATGGACTCATCTCTTCATTTCTTCTGTTTCTTTCCTCTTTTAACCTTTAGTTCGGCTTTCCATCACATTTGTGTTATCCTTTCTTTCTTTTGCCTCCTTATTTACAACACTCATGTTTCTCTTTTTCTATTTCTTTCCTTGCTATTCATTGAATTTGATCTCTTTCCCATTCTAACCTTTCTTGGCTTCATTGGTTCTGCTCTTTTTATTTCCATTCTTATTCCCTTTTCCTGAATTCCTTGTTCCTGTTCTTAGTTTTTATCCTCCCCTTTCACATTTCCTTTTCTTGATGTGTATCCCATTTTTTTCCTTATTTTCTTTCTACAAATGTCTTTTGTATTTTACCCTTCATACCTCCACCCAGCCCTCTGTTTTCCTTCCCTCTCTTCTCAAAGCTTTGACTTCTGTTTCCTCTTTCCTATTATTCCTCAGCCCTTCTCTCCTGTCATTGGTTTCTCCCCTCATTCCTCTTTCTCACCTCTTCTTTTGCATTTTTCTTTTCCTTTCCAATTTCCATTCCTTATTTCTTACCAATAAATCTTTCTTACCTCCTCCACCTTTCTCGTCTTTCCTTTCTGTTGGTTTAATTTCCCCTCTTTCCCTTTCTCTTGGCTTTTCTCTTTCCATGTTCTTTCTTTTCTTTCTAATCTCTCCTCACTTTCTCGCCTGGCTGACACACCTGGCTGACTTGACAAATGAAGACACGGCACACCTGTCACTCTTATGTCTCTAATTCTCCACCCTCTTCTTTTCCCACCCCCGGCGTCTGGGACACCCATCTGCTGACAAAACGGGAAAGGCGTGCATCGCTGCAGCAGCTTGGCCGGCGGCGGCGGCAGCAGCATTTGACGAGAACAGCATTCATTTAGGCCTGAACTGCGCGAACATCAGCTTTCCTTAAATGGGCAGAATAGATGGGAGCCTTGGGGATGGCAGATCAGTAGGGAGACGCAGTGGGCTTTCAGTGTGCGCAGCGACCCCGCCTTCAACACAAACACATGCCTTGACAGGATGACATACGAGGCGGTGCTGAGTGTAAACTGCCATCATTCACAGGGAATGGTAAATCGTGAATGGTGAGAAGAACGATGACCGGCGAAGACATAATGCTCCATTTCCACTAATAAGGCTGTAGATCAAGTCTGTAAGCAGGCCAGACCCACTCTGTGGTGAAGAAGACTGAAGGAAAAAGCAAAGGTAGCGTGGCTGTAAATCCACACCAGTTTTCCACTTCCGATCTTGAAATGCCTTTCTCACCACGCTCTACATCACCACGCTAAAAAGAGCTTTTAAAACCACATAAGATTAAACAAAATTACACAACGTGGTCACGTTTCCTCTCACGCACGTTTGGGGGAAAAAACCCAACATACATTTCTCACCAGTTTCACAACATTTTAAATGAAAAAGATGAAAGTGTTTTGTGCACAAAAGACAGAAGACAGTGATGCAAACCAGTAGTGTAACAACGGGAATATTTTCTATGGCTGACATTGTTATTAGAGTGACCAAAAAACCTTGCATGTGCTCACCAAGCATTCCTGTTGTCCTCATTTCCAGTGCATATGTTTATTCTTCTACCGCAGTAGCTTTGCTTGATTTACAGTTAAGAACAATCCTTGTTTGTCTCATACTTGGCCTCGGTGCAGCCCTTCAGTTCCAGTTTAAGGCAACTTTCTACTGATTGGTTGGATCTTGCAAACTAAAGATCAGCGGGTTCCTGTGCTCACAGCCACAGCTGAACTAATGTTCTGCATTTGTAATCAGCTTATATACAACTTTGTTTAAGTAAAGGGAAAGATTATGGGTACGTAGCCAACACAGAAGTCCTTGTGTGCCTTCCTTGAAAAAACCCCCATCAACACAGAGCCTGACATTAACGTCGATGATGCTATACGTATGTAAGAGAGGGGGAAATCAACAAAACAACATAAGAACCAAAAATCCTCCAAAAAACCCACTGGAAGCACAGGTAATGGCTGCAGTTGGCAGTTGTTTCACTTCAAAAAAGAAGTTCTTTGTGTGCATTTATTTTGTCTTCTCCACAGCACAGGCTAAGTTAGGGGTCCAACAACAACACAAACAACACAACTACAACATGTAGACAATGGATCTACAAAGTTCTGCACAGCATTAATACACAACCCCACCGGTCCCTTCAGATGACCATATAAGGAGACCTGCTATCGCCGATGTCACACATCCGGAAGAGTAGAAAAAAACTTTTTCATGTTGGAGCCATTCTGAGATCTTAATTAAGCAAACATAGAGGAGAGAGAGATTTTGATTTCAGATTTTGGATATGAAATGTAGCAAAATGTTTACTTTTTTCTGGCTCCTGTCAGTCGTTTATCTGATTTTCACATCATTCTTCTGATTAAACTCTGTTTGATCTTCTATTTTTCTCACAGTAAAGTCCCGCAAAGTTAACTCGATTTCTCTGTTGGTTGAAGATCTTATATCTCTGTGCTTGATTTATGAGGAGCGACCTCATTGCGTGAAACCCAACCATGTTTAATAGGAGCAGAAAATAGGAAAAGAACAAGAGGTCCTCTTTTAACCCTGAGGTTTGTTTAAAATCTGACTGCTTGCTGATTGCTCTTGTTTCGTGCCCAGTTGGACTCTTTGAACTCAGCAGTAGAAACAGCCACACAAAGTGTGTCCAAAAAACTCTTTGAATTGTTTACGTGGGCCTTCACTTTCCAGCGAGGATGATAATAATAGGAGCTGAAACAAATCACTTTAAGCATTAAAAGGCGCGTTTTCAGATTGTTGACACTGACGTATCCAGTCAAGGAAGTCCTGTCATTAGAGCTGCACAGTGTGCATGATGGACATAGCCATCAGCTTTCAAATCCAGGATGTGCTGTCAAACCTTCCTGCCTGATAAACTGTTTTATATCTAAAAAAGGGTGTACAGATTTGTGTCGGTGTATCAGCAGGAAAAGAGAAAAGGCATAAGCTGGGACAATTAAAGCAGGGAGAAAGCGTGCGTGTTACACAGGCTGCAGATTGAGTCGTGTATGAGAAGAGAGGAGTGAAGTGTGCGGAGAGAGCAGCAGGTTAGTCGCCTATACTGAGAAACATGATGGAGATTATGCAGTGCTTCCGCCCTTCTGGTAAAAAGCAGTGTGAGCACGACGCACTGAGAGACAAAGATTTAGCACTGGTAGTATCGGTGTGTAGGAGTTTGAATGTGTTAATAGTAGCTCGCAGGTCACAAACTCACTGAATGCTTACAAATATGTACGCACACAACAGCTGCAACCAGATAAGAGAAAAACGAACAATGAAGAGTGCATATAATAGTTTGGAAAAGCCTTAACGTGGCTCGAAATGCATTTTTCATTGGCACTGGAAGATGTCAGGTGTCTGTGTTAGGAGCCTGTCTGTTCTCCACTGGGAGGCAGTGCGCCTCTACAAAGCAGACAGATTGTCAGCAGTTAGTTCAGTTTCTGGAAGCCATCTGGAGCTGACATTAAACACACATAAACAAACACTCAGCCATTAACAAGCTATAGCACCAGCAAAAGCAGGGCAGCTTCAAAGAGAGGGCCATGAAACACACACCAGCTTCTTATCACACTGCAGAGCTCGCTGTGGTTTCCGTATCAACCTGGGGACTGTTTAAAACTAAGTCATCCTGCCTTTTTATTTCAAGTTTCAGACTATAATCACAAACATAATTGTCATAGGTATCGTGTATCATGTCCTGCAGACAGATGGCTGTTTCTGCTGCACTTCTACAGCCCAGAGGTGCTCGAGAAGACTGGCCATTTTTAAGCGCCGTAAGATTCATGATTTATAGTCCTATTTCCGCAGCTTTTGGGGTCACCTCTCTTGATTTCTATTCAGGCTTTAAACTGTAAAACAATGAATCCTCTTCAGTTCTATATGAGGAAGGTGCAACATCAAAAAACTGAAACTCACTGGCTTTGACTTTCTGAATTTCTCGGCAGTAACAACACTTTGGCAGCAGTTTGCAGTGACCAAGCATTAACAGGAAGTGGTAAGAGGACAAACTGGAACATACACACATATATATATATATATATAAATATACCTGGGCCCTTCCCGTCTCCCCATGGCAAGGCTGGTCTGGTCTCAAACACACAGGCAGGGAAAGCATGCACAGGCATGAGTGTGCATTCATTATGCAGATAAAAGGTCTTTCTCGCATTCTTATATGCATGCCAGTTGAAATGCCAATCTCCCAGACCCCCTTTTTGTTTTATCTAAATATTTATTCCTCCCCTTCACAGCACAGCCATGCCTACAGCCATAGGAAGAGGGGTCAGGATGGCTCAGGATGGCTCAGACGCCCCTGCAGACAGCCTATGTCATGGCTCATGCTCGCTCTGCCTGTCAGTTACTTTTTCAGGGTCTGCGTTCATTCTCAGAATTAGAGTGCTAATATGGGGTCACCAGCCAGCTCCTCTAGGAACTCTTAAAACCGATGGCGGGTCTGAAATCCTCTTCTGAAACTGCGAATGAGCACAGACCCGTGTGTGGGAGGAGGGGACAATAGTTGTGACCCATGCAGCAAAATCCATGGATTGTCCAGCAAGTCTTACCCTGTCCTTCACTATGAGACACTTTGCAGGGGGAGGAGACAGACAATGGAAACAGAGTTAGTCAGGATTTATACGGAGAGAGTAACCGCTGAGGAGACAACAGTTCCAGGTGTCTCCACCCTGGATGGTACAGTAAAGGCTCAGAGAAATAACCAAACTATATGAACTTTCAGAGACTCCCTTTGTTCAGTTAAGTCAGTAATCCACAAGCGGATTTGTGCAAATACTGGCTACGTTCCAACCCAATAGCTTGCTCTCTTGCATCTGATACTGCTGTTTTCTTGTTTTTTAAATGACAGATGACACCAATGTGTAAGAAACTGAACTTATTTGGTTTTGCATCATATTTCCAGGATAGAAATCAGCTCCAGATCTAAACGCAGCCAGCATTTCCTTCCTTTACCTTCGAGTAGTACAGACGTCACATTCACAGCACATAGAGAAAACAGAAAAAAACAAAAGAAAAAAGGATGCTAACCACTTTGTCCTCCTTTGTGGCATGCAGTCCAGGTAGCAGGGAGAATCAAGAAAAGTGAAGGAGGGGTGGGTCGGAGTAGGAAAGGAGAGAAATAAATGATAAAATGAACGGAGAAGTAGAGGAGGTGAAGTTATGACGTGGAAGAGCGGACAGATTGTGAGAAGAGAAGGGCAAATGAATGAGGAGAAAAAGGAGAAAGAGGATGTGGTGCAAACATCTGTTAGTTACATTCTGCAGAGTTATTTCACATACTTCATAATCAGAGTCTGAGGGCAGCGGAGACAACAGCACGCACATGTATGTGATTGCTGACACGTTAGGCTGCGGCGGCATGCAACATGCTTGCTCGTGACCTGCGACAGGATCAGGATGTGCCATGCCTCCTACACTAAAAGCAACACAGAGAACTGTTTTGTTTTTTTGGACACATCTTCCCTTTTAACCCATTTTCTGGATTTTTACACTGCAAACAATCTCAGGTCCTTTAAATCCAAAATATTTTGCTCATTAAACTAATAGAGTTAGCGCCCAGCGTCACGTAGAGGCTAAGCTTTGTGGTTTGTGTGTCGCTGTGATGCCTTCTGCAGGGCACAGGGCAGCACTACACAGCTCTTTCAATCAGAATTAATTAATTATTACACTAAGCTGCTTATGAACAAGTAAACGTTTGTTTCCTGATAATTTCTCCCTAATTATTTTTGTTTTTATAGTTTTGCAGAGCCCCTGTATGTCTGAGAATGGATCCTTGTCCTTTTGTCAAAAGGGTCTCTAGCTTTGAGGTTGTGAAATTATGTCCTGGAAAGTGCAACATACTGATGTCGTGTACAGCGTGATATTTTACCCAGACAGTTTTTGTAGTACAGTTTTAAAATTATCCCCCAGAAAACAGGTTTCTGATATTTACTTCATGTTGACTTTAAAATGGTTTATGGAGTATTTTTATGGCAATGTTCTAAAATTACATTTAGTACTCGTCTTTGTACTGTGGTATTTTTTTAATGACAAAAAGCCTGTTTGTAGCCAGCTCACTTTTAAAGTGTATGTAGTGCATTCATTAAAATGCACGTGATGAAGTGCATACAGTATATTTATAGAGCACTAAATGTAATTTTGAGGTACAAACTTCTGCCTGGAGGAAAATAAAGTGTTCTGCTCATGTGGAGTAAATGAGCAGTCTGTAGGCAGGAGAAAAATTTTATGTGATGCAACAAATCTCACACGTTCCTAATGCTGTTATTTTGCATGACTGGACAAACGGGCCGGGACAGAGGCAAGCACTGCCGAGACCATGAGAGCGTCACTTCTGACACATCCCTCCCACGTAATACACACACACACGCTCGCTAATGCACATACACAAATAGAGAGAAGAAGTGGAGCACGACTTGCATGTTGCGTATTCCTTGTAAGGACTTATTAATGAAATTGTCTTGTGAATGCAGAAACTTTTAGTTTAAAATAAATAGAAAACAAATCTTAGAAAGAATTTTGAAAAATGACGTATCAGCTTTAGGAGAGACGGACCAGAAAAATAAAGGGGAAAAATTATGTTCTAAAAATATCTATTAATGAACTGTAAATGAAGCATTTAATGAGCAGATTTTGTGTTTGATGTCTTCTAACCTCAGTTAATTAGGCAGGTTTATAGATTAATTGATTCATTATGTAAAAGTAGCACAAATACAGAAACAAACAAATGAACAAAAATCTCCAGCAAGAAGATCAAAGCAGTAAAGACATGAAGTTACACCTAAAATAATATTTAAAAGATTTTGCTCCTTGAAATTTCACTTGTAAAATTTCTATTAAATTCAATTTATAACCATGAAGTTCTTCGAGAAGACCACATTGTCTGGTTTTATTTGAAGTCCAAATAAGTTCGTATTTGTTGTATTTATAAATGATACTAGCCTCCTCTCTTTACTTCCGTGAAGCAGTGTGCCTGCTGTTAGAGTAATATTAATGGCTGTACCAGCAGGGATACTATCTTTAGCCCCTTTTTTGACTGGCCTTTTGAGTTCTACATACGTGTGGTGCCAGTGGGAGTCCAGGCCCAGCTGGGATGGGCGGATACTGAACAGATTGGGAACCAGCAGGCCAAGGGTGGAGGGCTCATGGTCAGGTAAGATAACCAGAAGGTGGGCCTCTCTCTTGGGTTGGAGGAGAGCCCAGAGAAAGCTTGGATGGAAGAGGGGCCGGGTCTTAAAATAGCACAAACATGCTTAGTTTATGGCTGGAAGGCACACTGATTCAACATGAATCCCATGAATGGAGATAACGTGGTGATACAGTCTGTGTCTTTAATTATAATAAGCTGCTTTTTAGCTTGTAGCCCAGGCTTGGTGCAGGCTTTAGTTTGGCATTTTATTTCTTTTTTAGACAAACAATATTACCCAGACAAGCTGTTTATCAGCTGACTCTTCACATGGCACCACCAGAACAAGGACACAAAGATATATATATATCTTTATATCTTTGGTACTGACATACACGACTACACAGGCTAAATTTTATCTTAAAAATTTATACTTTAGCCTAGAATTTAGCGTGATTGTGCCCAACATTTTGCTTTACTGTTGGTTTCACTCAATACTTGCAAACCTAATATTCCCATCGGCCCCTGTTTTGGAAGATTGGCTTGGCATCTATGTCTCGTGCCAAGCCATTCTTCCAATACACTTTGTTCTCACCAAAGTGTGACAAGGAAACAAAAAAAGCAGACGTGACAAACACACAGAAGCAGAAGGAGCGATCGTGAATCGTCTACAGCAGGAATGAGGTGAGTACGAGAGGACGAAGGAAAACATTCAGAGGCTTCTCACATTGTTGGAGCGCAGAGAGACCCGCCCTCCACAGCGAGCGCAGAATTTGATCTGGCAGTAGGAGCAGAGGTGGCCGCAGCCATCTGCAAACTTAGTCTTGCGGCAGATGCCGCAGGTGGGCGCGTCGTCCTTCTGCTGGGTCTGCTGGCGCCGCGTCTCGGCCCCGATGCGACGCACTTCCTGTTTGTAGCTCTCAAACTGCTTGTGCAGGGTTCTGAAAGGAGAGAAGACAGAAGTAGAAGATTGCCCATTAGTGGTACATCATGAACTTTAGTTTGTTAAACTTCTTAACTCACCAGCTCTCTTCACAGAGATCTTGATGTCTAATTATCCATACACCAAACGAGAAGAAGATGTTGAAGGTTGTCTGAATAACTGAATAATTCTTAGAATAAATAAATCGTTCAGAAAAAGAAAGTGATGTTTCAGTTAAAGGAAAATAAGTGGCAATTAGAGCTCCACTTGAAAGGTCCCTTTAAGAACAAAAAAAATCATACACCCAATTATGTGAAACTTCAGCTCAGTTTTGCGCTCTGTGGCTCACAGACTTCCTCCCTCCCTGCTTCCCAGGATGCCAGTGATGGAAATAACCCGAGTGTGAATTGCAAATCAGGCCATGTGAAAACACCCACAATGTTGTCTCCACAGAAGTGTCAAAGGAATACTGAATTAGCATAGCATGGCTCGCATATATGGGACCCAGACAGGGACTTTAATTACCTCGCTTAGTAAGAGATTTAAGACAGGAAGGAGATGGCTTCATTCACACATTTGCAGCCAATTTGTCTATTTGTGTAACCAAACAAACTTTATTCAGGGCTCTCGCAACACACCGACGTTATAGCTGAGCTATTTGTCAAAAACTGTGAAATTCACACTTCTGCACACTTGATAAAGTTGAAAATGACAAATGAATGAAACCCACAAATAAAGCGGGATAAGTGGAAAACCTGCTGGTCATCAGGACGCTGAACGCTCCACACTGATTTGTGTTTTCCACACAGGCATTACTTGGACAGCCCACTCAGCCACAACTTTAAGAGAAAAACATCAATAATTTCAATAATCTGACAGTTTAGTCCATGCTAACCAGCTAGCCCCGCCCCTGCTCATCTTCTGTTTTCCCATTGGCTGGATCACAGGGCAAACTGCTGTTGTGGTGGTTTCGATATCATTCAGCTGGGTCTCCAGACAGCTTCTTGTCCTGTGGTCCAAAACTTCAACTGTAACCAAAGTATGTGTGGGAAACACTGCTGAGGTAACAGAGCTGTGAGCTTAGAAACAGCACCCATCATAATCACCCTGATCTCGAGATAACTTAATAATAAATACATTTAAAAGACCTTCAAATACACTTAGTGTAGACGGGTTACCTGGGTCTATTGTAAGCAGACATCGCTTTCTGTATGTCAGCTGCTGGGCAGGAAACGGGTTGAAAACATAACACCTGATCTGTTGTCAACAGCTTTTCATGGTACAAATAATCAAAGAGATAACTATCCTTCAGCATGACCCAATCAAAGTCCAAGAATGTTGCTGTGCCTCAACACGATTCTTCTTTCTCTAAAAAGGTCTGTGTCAGTCTTAAGTAAAAGGCATTATATCCGGATGAAATGGTAAACAATTTCAGAAAAATTTCCAGTCGTCCTCAAATAAAGAAAAAAAGAATGTCGAATAGAAACTGTCAAAGCCGCAGCCATGATTTTCTTCACTGAAGACTTTCTGCTTGTCTGTGGCTCACAGTGCTGCTGCAGCAGACTGCCACCATGCACAGTTGGAGCGGGGAGGAGCCCGGCGGTCTGGGACACATCTCAGCCAATCAGCTCACGCGAGAAATGGCTAAAACAGGCACAGGAGGGCTGAATGAAATCTGCTTTTATTCATTAATGTTGAGGTTAGATGACAAATCAATTGGTTAAATTATTCGTTAGATAATCATTTAGGTATGTTATGTTTAATCTGAAATTATAAATCCTATAAAAGAATATAAGTTAAGGGCTCAGCCCTTAATAAGTTACTTTATTTTCTCAGAGTGCATGATGACAATGATCCTGAGCTCTTAATCCATCACCATTATTGGCTGTGTGTGACTGAGGAAAACAGGATGAAGCCTTGAAGGTTCAATAGATAATGAGAGGAGGACAGATACAAACATCACATGCTTCCAATAGAAAGTGTCTGCGCATGTCTGCAAAAATACTCATATGCTCATGTATTTATTTTTTTACTTAAAAATGCTTCAATTTAAGCTTTAATTTATGGTTGAATGGACATTTTCCAAAATTAAACCCTAAGCTGTATTTCAGATGAAAAACCAACACGACGCTTCCACGGCAGCAACGTCATAAACATGACCCCTGACCCCAAGAAGCTATCCATCCTGCCAACGTGAGTCCAGGGGCTGAGCAAAGCATGGGCGCAATGGGAACAGCTGTCAGAAACAGAGGGTACGCAGCAGGTTGTCATGGTAACGCAGCAGCATCAAGCGCTGGGTGTCAGCGGGTGTCGGTGCACCAGCTGTTCTGTTCTTAGAGATATAGTTTCATCAGCCTTTTTCTATCGCTTCCACACATTCAGCCGACGTGCACCGTTAAAGCTGCACGACGCGGCTCATGATATATAAATAAATCTGTGCTCTCAGCCTAAATCATGAGCTCAGCTGAGGAGGCTCTCGTCCCCCTTGTCTCCAAGTTTCTCCACATCAGTGACAGTTTTCTGATTGCACGTGCTACTATTAGCTAACAAACTGCAACTATTGTGGATTTTAATCTGAATTAATGAATGGGGACCTACTCTGCTCATCGCCAGCTCCATATATTTACCTTTAGACTCTATTAAAGTAGCTTTGCATGATTTATATAGGAAATAATCTTTATGTATTTTATATTCGGGCTTGGTTTATCTGGTTGAACAAGCTGTTGAAGTGCCCCTACATTTCAATCCAGATGTTTTCTGATTGGCTGCCTCTTACAAACAGAAGGTTTGAGTAGAAGGTGGGTGGGGCTTCTTTGTGCCTGAGATGACTATGTTAGGGACATCCCATCTCTGTGACCTTCGGCGTTCTTAAGGTACGTGCCGGGTTATGGGTGAAATACAGTAGAATTACGGTCCCGCGGTAAAACACATTCCAGCCATGTATTCCAGCCCTAACCTTAACTAGCACTTTAATGACATGAAATAGTGTTTTCCAAAGCAATTTGAGGAAAATGAATAAACATGTGTGGATTGATTCCAAACGGTTCTCATGTTCCCTCATTTTTCCGATCTGGTCATTTAGGAACGTGCTGGGTGCCCGGAAGCGTAACATGTTGACGATTTGTCACCTAGCTTAAAATTTTACACCTCAGGAGTGAGAACGTGTTGCCTGGGGTCAAGGTCAGATCCATCTCTTTGTCTCAATAAACAAAAACAGCAACACTGGATGATGCTGAAAACTCTCGGCTTGGAACTACGCTAACCAATGGGTGACATCATAGTGACATCTTTTATATACAGTTTGTGTTCGTGAGTGTGTGTTGCCAGATCCATCTCCCCTGACTCACACACTTTCCACCAATGCATAAGCTTAACCTTGACTTAGCTTCAGATACATGAGTCACCCTAACCACACGGATAAAAACATAATCACTACGGAAAGACACAGGAAGAGACGTCCTCTCAGGTGAGGACATGCTCCTTGTGTTCACTCTGCTGTGTGTTCATTGATTACATGCCTGAGCCTGCTGCTTCCCCGGGGGTCAGCCACCATGGCTGGGAACACAGGTTGTGAAGGAGAACTAAAGTATTTCAGAGGAGCCTTCAGAGTCACTTTTCCACTGGTAACAAAAATGATTTGTAATATTTGGATTCTTCCTAAATTTCTCTGCTGCACCAACTTTAATACCTGCTGAATGTAGGACATCATTGCACGCTTAACTTCAGTTACCCACACTCTCTTTCAATAACAGATATATTAATAAAGATCACACACTGTTGTTCTGGGATATCAGACTTTTTTTGTGAGAAAACGATGATAAATTTGAGCTTTGATTGTTGGTCTTGACTCACGGTAAGTGTGGCTATCTTAACTTAGCTTACCTTTGGTCCGCACAACACTTGCCATTGCAGTAAGTGAGTCCAGGTTTGGCCCAAATGACCATCAACCAGAAGAGAACCAGTCTCAATACCACTTCTTTTTGGCTTCTTTTTAGCTTTGTTTTTGACTCCATGTGTTCTGCTGCTGTTTCAGAAAGGTTAGATATTAAGTCATGTGGTTATCACTAGAACTACATGATTATAGGGTTAACTTTGACCTTAGCTGTTAAGAGAAAGTTTTCTCTTTGAGAATACTGAGACCAAAGCAGAGGTAAAAGGGAGAGCGAATATTAAAAATACAAGACTGCTTGGACATAAGCACAGTGCGGCTCGATGAAGGACATACGTTTTCACCTAATAAGACAAATCATGGCTACTGAGAAAAAAGCTCCATGACTCAATAAGAACTCTTCAACAGTACCAACGGCTGGTCACATTTCTTTGCATTTAACAAATAATGTAGCAACACCACCTCAGAAAAATTACAGGAGCTCTCGAAATCATCGCTCGAGAAAAATCAGTCAGAAGGAATAAAGAGAGCAATGGTCACCTTCTGCAAAACCATCCCCTTGTTTTGGGGGGTGTCTCAATGTTGCCTGTTTGGTGCACCTGTTGTCGCTTTCATTTGCAACAAAAGCAGGGTGCAATTGATTCACAGTAGTTGATACATCATGGCTTGACAGGTCGATATCCCTAAAGACCAACAGATACTGTGTATTGTATACACTACATTTTTAAGCAGTGTATAAGTTATATTCATTTCAACCCATTCATCTCCAAAAAGGGTGAAATACTCCATGAATGTCCCAGCAGTAACCAAAGCCTGAAAAACCACAGTTGTAGCAGGCCAGGTGTCAGTAGTACTAAGAACTGCAGCTATGCATCACCTCCAATGGGATGTGAAAGGGAAGTGACAAACAAGCAACTAAAAACTGTTAACAATGATAAAGAAAGTTAGTCTTCCCTCACAGGATACTTTCGTCTGATAACCATACAAGGCCAGGCAACATTCTTATCAGTGGGCACCGTAAAACACAACTAAAACCATCTGCTAAAAACATTCGAAAAAAGAGTTTACCTATACCTTTGCCTGCAAAATTGATAGGTTTACCCACTGAAGTAGCTCTAGGTCTCAACACATGTCAAAGACAAAGGACAAGCACCTCTAAATGATCACCTTCAGAAAAATCCTTCACCATGACTCAATCTCCTGAAGAGAACTGGTACATGCTTCACAACTCCTCCACCAATCAGAATGCATAAAGAAACCTATCATGTGAGACACTGTGGGTTCATCTGGAAGCGCCATTCAACATCTATCAAAAGCTAAATGTGGAACTTCTCCTCTCAACAAACTTTATGGGATTTCTAGAAGCAGTAGCTAGCCAGATGGTTGCAGACTCCCCGTGAAAATAGGAGAACTTTTGAAGCCTAAGAGTCATCAAGGCCTTTTAGGCAACCTCTCACAATCTAATCATGCACACAGTCATTCTATTAGAATCACAGAAATCCTACTAGACACCGCCAAAAGTCTGCAGCAATGAAATGGAAGCGAAGCCTCCCACTGATAATTGGACTGATGCTCTCGGAAGTGAGAAGCTGTATACCTCTGGAACAGATCACTTAAAGAATAAGATCAATTTCTTATATAAAACATGGGAAATCTTTATGGAGAATCTCCCATCTCACATGTCTCAGTGTCTGCCAGCAGGGTCTCTCTAACTCCACAACACTAAGACTATAAATAGGATCACTTTTATAGCTGCCCTATTTATAGCCACTCAGTGCAGAGAGACAATGCGTCTGATCAGGACCAAAGTTTTACGAGATGACATTGCCTTCATACGGTGATGAAATTATTACATCATGGAAAAAAGTCACCTTTACATGATGGTAGCATGTGGCCGTGGCAGACAGTGACCACAGGGGCCACAGTGGTGTGAACCAGCTGATCTGTGGCTGCCTCGTCTCCCTCGGTGATCACCGGGGGCCGGCAGGGACAGAGAGCCAGATGCGGGTTAGCCGTGGCCTTGTCAAAACACGTGTGTGCAAATGAGCACACATGCACAAATATAAACAATGACACAGACAGAAACCCCACGTATACACATGTACGGGTTAGCCTTCGCCTCAGGCCTCGCATAAACTATTCAGCAAGTCCAAGAACTCCCTCCCTCCTCTTCCTCCTCCTCTTGTTCCCTCTGCATCTCTCCCTCCTCTGTCTCTGCTCTCCTCACCAGTCACTGGTGTTGAGTTGTTAATTAGCGCCGCTATGAATACATGGCCCAAGGATGGGGAGGGGAAAGCTCTGTGCGTGTGTGTGTGTGTTTTGTGCGTATGTGTCTGTTGGCGTGTGTTTGTGTGTGTAGGCCAGTTCTATTTCTGTCCCATCAGCTGATTTCCAGTGACGCCTTGCAGAAGACTCTCTGCAGGAGGAGGTTCAAGAAACTGGAAAGAAGGCCGTGTGTGCTTCAACTCTCAGTAAAGGTCAGCAGGAAGCGTTTGGTTTGATTTGCCCCGCCCCTTTCATGACCCATGGTGTAGTCCTCAACACCCTGGATTTTACCAGCCAGCATAAAGACTGCTGCTAAGCTAAAGCTAAATCCTGTGAATTGTTCTTTTCTAAGAATTCTGGTTTTCTACTACACCTTTAGAAGTAACTTTTAAAGCTACCACGTACATACATGACAAAATCCTACAAACCCTCACCTACTACATATGAAAGCTAGCAGTAAGCTGGTAGTGCTAGTTAGCTTCCAGGTCATTGATAGCACCTTAAATAATTCACACATACAAAAGTTATTTGGATGCAAGTAGAGTTCAAACTTGGAGAATATTACATTGCTTGCTGTATGCTGAATCTAATTCACGCAAAGATCAATTTTAAGTTCATATTCGTCTGAGATTATCAGACAAACCTGATACAGTGATGAAAAGCAAATGTGTCCATATTGATTAAACACTTCAACAGGTCATCAGCAGTCAGCTGATCCATTAATGATGCTGTGATGTTATGAAACTTCCACCATCCTCTTTCTCTTATACAATTCGGGGCCGTGCTGGGGCTGGAGCCTATCCCCACTAACACAGGATGAGAGGCAGGGTACACCCTGGACAGGTCCCCAGTCGGTGACAGGACTAAGACTGAGAGACAGACAACCATTCATATTCACAACTACGGGCAATTCAGAATCGCCAGTGACCCTAACCCCGTGTCCCTGGACTGTGGGTGAGAGAATCTACGCAGACACAGGCAAGTGGCCAGAAGGTGGATTTGAACCCAGGACCTTCTTGCTGTGACAAAACAGCCCTGAAACAGCCTCTGTAAAACAGCATGAGTATATGGACTCGATCACGTGTTTCAGTTCATATTGAATAAAACATTAAGTCTATTTATACATTTTAGTCAACCTAAGTTGTAGAAAAGAGGATCATCCATGATGGGCCAGCTAAAGATTTGTGATTGATAAGTCATTAGACAATGAGAGTCATCCACTGCTCAACTGTAATATATGAGTTCAAAACAGCAACACAGTGATGGCAAAAACACTCGTCTCAAGGCTTCATAATGGGGAGCTACATCCATGCTTTTTACTATCTGTGGTTCTACCCGAAGTGCAACGGTGCCCATCCTTGGAAGTGTTTCTGTTTATTTTTGTTTTATTAATTTACTTATATTCTAAGCATGCAATAAATTAAAGTTATGATTGTCTTGCCATTGTTTTAGATAGATGCATAGATACAGGAAAGATGGCACTTGCATTCTTGCATTTGGAAGGACTTTGAAAAAGACACCACTCCCCAATCGACTGTGATTCAAATGTCAATAGCTATCGAAGGCTTCTTATTTTCTTATTCCTAAGGTGGACAACAGAAGAAGCAGTCAGGATTGAACACTAACTGGGACTTTTCAGAGATATGGCAGTTTTTTTAGTTCACTGGATCAATAATCCAAGCACAACAGAGGGCGTTGAAGCGAAAAATGTTTCTTCTGCTGCTGGAGCTGGAGACCAGGGAAGACAACAGACATGTTGACACATGCTGTGAGGAAGCAAAGAGAGGAGGGAGCTCGGGGATGGCGACAGAGTAATCATAGGAGGTAAATGAAAGCAAGCAGACCCAGAAAGGGAGAAGAGTCTGTGAGATAAAAAGAAAAGAAACAGGATGGCAGGAAGAAAAGGTGAGGAGTGTGTAACACACAGAATCCCATCTCAGAAAGACATGGATCGACAAACTGTCTACAGGGAGGAGGAGGAGGAGGAAGAGGAGGAGGGGGAGAGAGAACAAGTGAAAAAGCAAAGGATGAACAAAAAGAGCCAAGACAGAAACAAGCGTGGGCCAGAGACCAGCGAAGGAGAGAAGCTGATGCATCCGGAGCCACTCTATAAATACCACTTGAGGAGTAGATGATGGAAAGAGGATGGAGACAGGATGATGGAAAGAGGAAGGGGAGGAAGAAGAGGGGGGAGACAGAAAAAGAATAGACAGATCCTCTCAGGCAACTGCAATCTATAAAAGCAAGAAGACTCTGCTTACAAATACTACTACTACTGCTACTACTGACTTGAAATAACCGATAGAAAATGTGTTAGAAATAACCTAAAAAAAAGTAAAGAACCAAAAGAGAAGAGCAAGAGATGGCTGCTAACCCAATGCAAACATCTTCTTTGCTTTCTTGTTTGCCTGCCATGATGTTCTCTATGACGACTTTTACATACTTGCCTCCATCAACTCTCAAAAGGCTATAAAATAGTACAAACGTCATAGCAGAAAAAAACACCCAGATGGCTGCTGTGTACCTCTATAGGGCAGACATTTCTCAAGCAGTCTGGTTGATCCTGCCTGGCTTGATGGAGTTTGATTCCCAGCTTTCATGCATACAGTCACATCCTCTCAGGCTGTTATATTTACACCAACCTGCTGGGTTAGTACACAATTTAAGAGCTGCAGTTCAAAAAACAAAATCTGGCTTCTGTAAAGGGAAACTCAGTTTCAGGGTGGAGAGAACCTTTCATTTTTCACCAATCCTTTCAGTACCAAATATATATAGATATATATATATCTATATATATATAGATATATATATATATATTAGGGGTGTAACGATACTCGTATCGATATTGAACCGTTCGATACAGTACTTTCGGTTCGGTACGCATATGTATCGAACAATACAAAATTTTTAATTTATTTTATCAACTTTCCTTCTGACAATGCTGTCTGTGTTGAGCGCTCAGTGGATCTGCGCTTGACAGTGCAGCCTAGGCGGAGTAGTCGAACGCAGATTCACTGAGCGCAGGGCAAGCTAGCGAGACAGAAGTTAAGCTCTCGTTGCAACATGGCAAATTGAACCTCCCCCACCCTCATTCAGATGTGGCGTTTGGAACTATTTTGGTTTTCATGTGACGTATGACCCTGAAGGTAAGCGTGTCATGGACTAAAGTAAAACAGTATGTTGGATGTGCCACGCAATGCTCAATTACATTGGTAGGAACTAGTACGTTAGCGCACGCCCCACGCACGGGGCGATCTGCGGTAGCTCGTTAACGGAGATTTGCCGTGTTGTGGCGTTAACGTCATTTTAACGAGATTTATATATGACTGCACATTTACCCCGACATCATCCTAGTGCAAAGACAAGTGGAAGCAGACAAAAACAACAAGCACGCATGCTACAAACTTTACCCGAGTCATTTAGACAGCTGTTAGCACAGGATTCTCCTTATGGGGACCTGATATGTTTAATATGCTGCTGAGAATATAGCCCAGAAGAAGCTATAGTATAGCTTTTCTTTTGGAAAGAGCCATTTCTCTGTAATAAACTCTCTTTTCCAAAGATGAGTGATTCCTCAATCAGATACAGGGCTCGCAAAATCGCTAGCCCGACGTCCCGGGGCTAGCGATTTTTCCAGTCGGGCTACCAAAATCTATCTCTGCCCTGCCCGTTGGGCTATTGTAGGAAGGAAAAATATATGTCAATGCTTTTGCATTCTTTCGGAAATGTAGCTGGGTAATTATGTCATTGGCATCGGTGAGCCACTGTCAATATGTGACTTATTGAAATCGCGTTTGAATTTGCGCTTGTTTTTTGCTTTCACTTTGCAATCGGGCGAACTGTGTATAGAGAGCGACAGCACTGATTGGTGAGTGACGATAATTTGCGCACCAATTCCTCTGACATCGTCTTATCAATCGTTAGCTTACTATGCAAACATGACAAGTGAAATCTCCCGCAGCAAGCTCAAACATGTGAGGTTGATCGCGCAGAGAATCGCTGAGCGTTATGTGAGTGCGTGTGTAAAAGCAGCAGGATATATATTTTAGTTCTGCTGAGCCAAATAAGACAGGTCAGGGTGAAGAAGTGACAGCCGAAGAAAAGCTTACCACTAAACGGAAAAGTTATGACAAATCAGACTATAAGGCAAAAAGAAAGTGCAGCTTTATGGTTTCATGGACAAAAGAATTTCTGTGGCTGCAATATGACAAGCTAAATAACCAGGGCTGCACATAAGTGGTCCGCAGGTGCGCATTCGCTGTCAAAATAAAAAACGCGCACAAGATAAGAAGTTGCAACGCGTGTTTGCGTACATAAGATTTTCTGGAGGAGGACAGACATTTGTTTAGAACTCTTAAAGATGTCGAAGAAGCTCCTTTAAGCAATTACTTTGGTTTTCCTCCACCTCCAAAGAAATGTCAGAAGGAGTCCGAACCACAAAAGAAGCACGTATTCTCGGAAAAGTAGTTGCAGGAGGTGAGCTGGCTTCAAACAAATGATGAACGCACAGAGATGTGGTGTGGAATGTGCCGTGAAAATCCCACTCTAGCGGACAAAAACACTGCCTTTTATATGGACGCAAACGCGCGTTGCAACTTCTTATCTGGTGCGCGTCTTTTATTTTGACAGCGAATGCGCACATGCGGACCACTTATGTGCACCCGTGTAAATAACATAATGTTCTGCCGGGTGTGTTGTTGGTTTTCCCTCGATTTCTGAGTCGACAAGCGCCTTTGTTACTGGGACCAGTCATTTTAAGAAAGGCCCCCATTAGAACCCATGAGAAATGCAAGAAATGCATTATTGCTCAGTCTGCAATATCTTTCCCAGAACAAACACCAATTGCAAATAACATACTAAAAATAAACCTGAAAATCAGTTTAAAACAGCTACTATGTTGCAAAGAGTGAACTACCACTGGCACAATTTAGCAGTCTTTGCAAACTTCAAAAAGCAAATGGCCTAGATCTTGGTTCCACTTGCCTCTTACCCGTGACTTCAGTGGAAATTTCAAATTCAGGATCTGACACAGACTGATTCATGTCCTACACAGTTCTTACAAGTTCATAGAAATTTCTGTTCAATTAGAACCAAGTATTTGAGTTGATGATTGTAATTTTTATACAATGTTGTAATTTGTGTTTCAACAATTTTTTGATTAATGTTTTGTTTCCGTTACAATATTATACTTTAATGTATAATATTGTAAAGGAAACAAAACATCAATCAAAAAATTGCTCTCTTTTTTATTCGGGCTACTTAAATTTATTTTGGGCTATCAAAAACTGAAGAGTCCCTGCCCGAAGGGCTACCAGGGATTTTGAAATTTTGCGAGCCCTGAGATATATTTATTTTTTTAATTACTTTTTTGTGTCAGCAACATTAAATTTAAAAACTGTACTTTTGAGTTAAAATATATATTTATAATTTTGATAAATGACAAATTAAAAAGGCATGAACATTTTTTTTTGTATCGAAAAAATATCGAACCGTGACACCAAAGTATCGAACCGAACCGTGAATTTTGTGTATCGTTTGTATCGTCGATACAAAAAAATGTTCATGCTTTTTTAATGTCATTTATTAAAATTATAAATAGATATTTTAACTCAAAAGTACAGTTTTTAAATTTAATGTTGCTGAAACAACAAAGTAATAAAAAACTATCTGATCGAGAAATCACTCATCTTTGGAAAAAAGAGTTTATTACAGAGAAATGGCTCTTTCCAAAATAAAAGCTCTACTATACGCTTCTTCTGGGCTATACTCTCAGCAGCATATTAAACATATCAGGTCCCCATAAGGAGAATCATGTGCTAACGGCTGTCTAAATGACTCAGGTAAAGTTTGTAGCATGCGTGCTTGTTGTTTTTGTCTGCTTCCACTTGTCTTTGCACTAGGATGATGTCGGGGTAAATGTGCAGTCATATTCGTTGTGTTCCAACTAGTGCTGTCAGCGTTAATCTGATATGACGTTAACGCCACAACACGGCAAATCTCCGTTAACGAGCTACCGCGGATCGCCCCGTGCGTGGGGCTGGACGGCGTCAACACGTTAACGACCTAACTGCGCTAACGCACTAGTTCCCACCAATGCAATTGAGCATTGCGTGGCACATCCGACATACTGTTTTACTTTTGTCCATGACGGGCTTACCTTCAGGGTCATACTTCACATTAAGACCAAAATAGTTCCAAAGGCCAGATCTGAATGAGGGTGGGGGAGGTTCAATTTGCCATGTTGCAAGGAGCTTAGCTTCTGTCTCGCTAGCTTGCACTGCGCTCAGTGGATCTGCGCTCGACAGTGCAGCCTAGGCGGAGTAGTCGAACGCAGATCCACTGAGCTCTCAACACAGACAGCATCGTCAGAAGAAAAGTTGATAAAATAAATTTTGTATTGTTTGATACATATGCGTACAGAACCGAAAGCACTGTATCGAACGGTTCAATATCGATACGAGTATCGTTGCACCCCTAATATATATATATGTATATGTTCCCTCAGAACAACTACAAGGAAAGATTCAGAAATGTTAAATATACAAGAATTTTTCCCTCAGTGTTAAATTTGACACCTAGTATTGAATTAGTTTTAGGATAAATTATGAAAAATGGACGCTCGGCAGTTAGTGAATCATCCTGTTGCGTTTATTATTTTCAAAATACCACAGTTTTTTGCCTTGGTTGTATCATTATTTGTTGTATGTTGTTGTACATTTTTTGTTTTGTTAGTTTTATCCACGACCTTAAAGGCCGGTCCGACAAAAATACTGTCGGACATTAAACCGGTCCGTGGCGCAAAAAAGGTTGGGGACCGCTGCTTTAACCAATAAGCACAACCGTGTTTATCTTCTTCTTCTGAACTGCCTTAACAGCTCTGCACTGAAGAAGCAGCACCGCCCTGTCACTGATGGGTGTGGAGAGGGTAAAAGAACAGACCTGATGTTGTATTGTTCGCTGGAGGTTCAGTCTTGTGTAACTAGCACGTTGCTGTTCTTACTGCGCCATAATTACACAGGCCTCCTGCTACACAGCTTCAGCCTGGCTTCAGCCTTCAGGATCAAACTACAGCAGCCCCTCTCAGAGATAGTGCTTAGATGTTGATAGCTCTTTTATTGATGTTGTGAGTGTTTTAGCCATATTTATTGAGGAGAGTGCTTTTTTGGCATGGACTCCTGAGCGTCTCTCTTTCCTCCTCTACATGCATTTATATTTTCTCTTTTCCATTTATATCCCTCTAACATCCATCTTCCTCCATTTCCTTTATTTCTTTTCCTCCTATACCTCACTGTCTCATCTCGTTTGTGCTGTATGGGATTCCGCTCTGAAAGCGATCACAGTGGTCTCTTCCACATCGCTGTCTATATGCAGTTCACTTTGTGTTGTCCTCCTGTTTGTTGAATACTGAGCCACGCACACATATGTAAATCACAAAGCCTCTGACCTCACTCAGCCTGCTGGCTGATGTGTAAGCCATAGCTCTAGTTGGGGGAGTAGTTGTGGAGTGATTACAGGCGACCTCTAATCCCCTCACTGTATCCCAGCAGTCTCCTCTCCGTTGCACGCCACCTCCTTTGTTATTTTCTTCTATTCATCCTGCTCTCCCAACCTCCACACACAATGAGCCACAAATGGAAAAAAATACACATCTGCACAACTCCTGGACTTAACCACCTTAGACAGCAGCATTAACCATGGCCTGTAAAACTCCCATGATGTTATCCATTCTACGTTGAAGCAAAGTGTCCAGGCAAAATGGTAAAACATACAGTTCCACATGTAGCTGCTTAAAGCTAGATACAAAAGTGAAGCACCGGTAGGGTAAAGTGACTTGCCCAAGGACCAGGACAGAGAGAGCTGGGGGATCGAACCGGCAACCTTCCGGTTACAGACGAGCTTCCCAACCCCTGAACCACGGTTGCCCTAAACACGCAAAGTTGCTCCTCACTAGGGAAATATGGGGAACATCAAGTTCACAGGTGTGGTCAGCTGTTTGCGATGTAGCATGTTTTCAAACGTTGGCTCTGTTGCTTGGCGTGCTGTTTAAGTCAGCGTGCGGAGGTCGTTTATGTGCTGATCCCGTAGCCTGCTGTGTGTGTGGCCACTCAGGATACACTCCCTTGGCTTCATTTGACCACAAACACAGACAGAGATGAAGGGAGAGCAATGTAGAGAGTCTGGTCAGCCCAAGCAGAATGCATTCTCATTAAACTTTAATGCTGCTGAGGTCTGGGAGCACTAACGGGGGCTACTCACTCAGGTCGCTCACTCTCAGCACACTCAGCCAGACACCGCGAGCCTCCACCTCCTCCCTTCCTCTGTGAGTCTGATAAGGCTGCACCTCCTTCTCTGCCACATTTTGTTCCCTGTGTCTCTGATGCTGTAGCTAATGATTAACCAGATATCAAGTGTGTGCAGCTGTATCAGCACACAGACACGCGGCTGTTTCCCAAAGTGCACAAAAATAGTCAAGTGAGGCAAAACCTTTTTAGATTTACTCCTAAGCTAAGCAGTGTTTATTTAATCATTACTATTTATTAGCACGATAATGTTGTTAATATACCGATACCGTGTAAATGTCTCCGCTCTTCTCAAAAAGATTACCAGCAGGTTTTGAACCCTCACTGCTCTTATGAGGCTGATGAGAAAAGCTTGGACTGATCAGGTGGGGAAAGAAAATCTAATCTTTTACAAGCTAAACTGGGAAAACCATTCCACAGATGCTGTGTTTTTTGGCCTAGTTCATAACTTAGTTGTCACATCATTTACATACACTCTATTATTGAGAGCAGAACAGAGTAAAGTCAAATACTGTTGATGCTGAGAGTAATGGGCAGCCATTCATCACAATTATGGAAACATGACTCCAACTTTAGGCTGACTTTGTTCTGCATCTGTTTAGATGAAACATTTGTTTTCAGCTTTTTGTGCTGAATCCATAGGCTGTACATAAAAGATGGACATAACTAAGAGATCTGAAAAGGAACGAAGAGTCATTCTTTTTAATAGTCAGGAGGACAAACAAAATTACTTCTGATTATATTCGATATCTCACTGGTTTCCTGATGACTTTATGGTCTTAATCACCAGGTTCAAGTTTTGCCTTAAGATTGAAAAGTGTGTAGTTTCCTCATCATGTGATTACAGATTTTAGTATATCAAGAAGAAAACAACAACAATTGATAACAGGATTTCACAAAGTAAAGGCTGATATCACAGTGGTAACATCCATCTTGTGCTTATGTAGTCTACATTATTTAAATTCATGACCACCTACGTCACCGACTATATTATACTCGTAGAAAAAGCATCACTTTCACTTTGTTGTTAATTACCTGCAGAGGTGGTAACGCGTTACTGTAATCTGATTACTTTTTTCAAGTAACGAGTAAAGTAAGGGATTACTATTGCAAAAACGGTAATTAGATTACCGTTACTTTCCCGTAGGAACGCTGCGTTACTGCGTTACTAAAACTGTGATTTTTTTGCAAGAATGTCTCATGTAAGCGAGTGCGCTGTTGGTGACAACAGCTGTGTGCAGATCAACAATGTTTAATATATCAGTGCAGAGAGATATGAGCGTGCAGCGTTTAAAGCGTGGAAGTACTGACCTTACTTTGAGTTTGATTCCATAAAAAGTGACAAAAACATTAGCGTCCGTTGTGCGTGGGAAGAAAACTTCTTTTTACAGCGAAAAAAACCCCTAAACTTCCAAGCAAGCACCGAGTAGCTACGACGTGATGGGAAACTCACAGAGAAACTCGTGGATTCTTCCACTGACCACTGCGGCTCACCTGCACCAGGGTAAACCTCCGCCTACCCCACTCCTGCTTTACAGGTGAAAATAGAGCAACAGGACCGCTAGTCTTTGACTTTATTTATTTTCTGCTGTGTTTTACTTGCATCTATTTGAAAGACTGAGTGTAAACACAAAAAACATTTTATTTTATGTGCTGGAATGTGCAGAAAATAGGTTTAAATGTTAAACTAATTTCTTCCAGTCAGAGAATGTTGCATATAATTAAATTTTTGCTTGATGCATAAAGTTAAAAGATTAAAACTGATAAAACAAGTTAAAAAAAGAGACTTTTCCATTTGATTACATTTTGTATGATGGATTATGCAGAAAAAGTAGAATTGGGCTGAAAGATCTATCGCTTTATCACCTATTCAGGTTGTAAATCGTGTTTTTAAAAAGTAACTAAGTAATTAATTACTTTTGAAAATAAGTAATCAGTAAAGTAACAGGATTACTTTTTTGGGGAAGTAATCAGTAATTAGTTACTGATTACTTTTTTCAAGTAACTTGACCAACACTGATTATCTGTTTGATTCCATATATCTGGTTCAGGGACACAGTGGGGGTGGAGCCTAAAGGTGCTTTTATGCCACCTGTCGCACGGCACGACAGTGGTTGACTCCATCAATTTTAAGCTGTTTGCATTATACAGTCTTTAGTTTTAATTGTTTAACAAAATGCATGGACAGCATGGTGGCATGGTGCCTCACAGCGTGGGTTCTCTCCGGGTGCTCCAGCTTCCTCTCACAGTCCAAAGACATGCAGTTAGTGGGGATAAGTTAATTGGTGACTCTAAATTGCCCTTGTCTATGTGTCAGCCCTGTGACAGACTGGCGACCTGTCCAGGGTGTACCCTGCCTGTCGCCCTAAGACGGATGGATATTTTTGGAAAAAAAGAAATGTAAATATCTGCATACACAGAGGGTTTAAAACTGACAGTCCTTCACATAGTTTCATGGGGGAACCAGCAGTTCAAATAACTCAGTATCACAAAAATTATGATTATTCTTGACTAATACGGATTTTAAAGTATAACCAATACTAGTGTTAAAAAGGTGGAAAAGAGGCTGTAAGTTCAGATTCCAACATTTTTAACCCTTTTTACAACCAAACAACCTTCCCCAAACTTTAGTTGTTGTTGTTTTTAACCATAACCACATTATTTCTCCTGAAAGTAATAATCAGAGAATATCTGATAATGGCAAAAGAAAAAGAAAACAATGTGCACATGGCAGAAGTGAGCGTTAAACAAAAACTGTCACTGAATGTCATCGGGAGTTGTAAGAATCCGTCACTGTGTTTGGTGAGCATTGTTTCTGGTGACAGAAAGCTTTCAATTGAATGAATGCTGCAGAAAAGCCGAGAAATAGTATGCAGAAAATGTGTGAACAGGCCCGTCCACATACATTCAACCCACAGGGAGTTAGTCTCTGGCTTTCAAACCTAGATTCTGGCCCATATTTACTGCATTGGACACACACATGCATACACACAGGTGCACTACGCTCTTTTTTTTCTCTTGCAAATTAAATGAAAATTAAGTAAAAAGATGACGGATGGAAGCTCAGAAACATGCACACAAACACACGCCGGGCTTCTATTCCCTCCAGGTGTTGCAGACACACCCGACTGCCTCGAAGTTCTTTTAATTAAGAGCAAAGTGTGACGATCCAATCCAGGAAACTCAAACACACACAGAAGCACATGGACTCATACTTGCTCCAGCTGTCTGGAAAGCGAGCGAACGCTCGCTGCAAAGCAACAGGACAAACTGTACAGTAACGCAGGCGTGCTGTCTTTGCTAGAGTGTCCTTTCCTTCTGCAAGCCATCTGGGTTTGTGGCTGTTTGTGTTTCGCTTCTCGTTATAAGGACAGCGGTACACATGCTGTCAGAACGTGTGCATCATGTGGAGGTGGGTGGGTGCCGATTTTGAGCGTACAATCTTGCATGAGTGCGAGTGTTTACCAGTGTAAAATAGGAAAAAATGGGCACACATGCTTCCCTGTGTGCATTCAAGTATCCGTGCTCACAGTTTGTCTGTGCGCCGGGACAAAGTGCAAACACTACACGCTGTAATTAGTGCAATTTAACTTCAGGACAAAAATGAATCAGGTTAACAAGAAACAAAAAAGGTTCAGAGCATCAACAGCAGCCAGTGAACTGAATACTTAAATATTTCAGGAACCACTTCCAAGTGTGTGCTATTTTCAGACCTGATCCATAATTCAGCATTAGCATTTTTCTCCCAGAAACCTTGAAACTCTTCAGTCTGATCTGAAAATGTTCCTTTTAATTTCAGCTGAAAGACAACAAGTTTTTTCTTTACTCTGGAGACATTATTTGGTAAGGTGACATAATTGTAGCCGCTGCTGTCACGGCCCCGGGGTTTGTGTGGTTTTTGAGTTCTGGATTTTTATATTTGAGTTTTAGTTTCTGTCTGGCTCATATCATCATTTTGCTGTTTGAAGATTCGATTTTCTGTGTTTGGTGAACTTTTAGATTCTTCTGTTGATTTCTTTAATATTCTAGTAGACTCTGTTTTGTTTTTTTATTTCTTGTTATATTCGTCAAGTTTTTGTTTGTTGTTATTACGTTAAGTGTTCTCTGAGGATGAAATTCACTTTTGTGATGTTGTGTTTGGTTCACATCGTGATTATTTTAGCAGTGGATGTAGAGGTACAGTCTCCCCAGTGATTCCCTCTTTCTGCCTCTGTCTCATCCATGCGCTTCTATTCATGGTTATCTAAGTGTGATTCTTGAATCTGTTGTTAGTTGTCTTTTGTTTATTTCCTATTTTACAATAAAAGCAGGGTTTCTTTGGTTGAAACAGGGTTACTTCTTCCTTTTGTAATTGGCTCCCTTGCCCTGATTGCCTGTCTCATGTCCCTCGTGCTGGTCAGTCCCCAGTTAAACTTCAGCGTAAACGCAGTTTTCTTCTCTTCATTTTATTTTAATTGTCCTTTTCATTTTTTCAGCTTTTAAACACAGAAACAGCATCACATTGAGTTACGCCAGTCTACCGGATAAGTGGGTGGACAGCTAAGTCACAGAAAGTAAACGGTATTGGATCATAATATTTACCAGGAGCTTGTTTTTTCATATTTTAAAAGTTCTATAGTTGTAGTAACTCTGTGAGGTTTTTACGTGTAAATACTGGTTACCTGTAACAGATTGTTTACATACAGGAACTTATGCAGAAAGGGGAGTGGTCTATTTTGAAAGAACTACGACAGAGTCAGGCAGGACTTCTCTGGTCTCGACCTCTCACCCTGTAACATCACAATCTATCTCTCACTGTTTATGTAAATATTAAATAAGAGGAAAACAATCAGTTCGATAAAGTAGAAACCAGACTCCACACATTAGAACAGATGCTAGAACCAAAGACCCAGCCTGTTTTTGACCTTGTCTCCCAGCTGTAGCTGACCTCTTGGACAGCAGCAGCCACATCAGACGGCACACAGGGCGGAGGGCTCCGCTGCCCTCTCCATGCACCCTGCAGCCTTACAGCATTGGGGAGCTCTGGTAAAGGGAGATTAGCTGTGTGTGTGTGTGTGTGTGTGTGTGTGTGTGTGTGTGTGTGTGTGTGTGTGTGTGTGTGTGTGTGTGTGTTTGAGTGAGTGGGAAACTTCCCATTCTTTCAGTCTCGCCCTTTCCTTCTCTTCCACCACTCTAATCCTTAAAACCTCTAAATCCTCCCTCCTCTCCCTCCTTCTGTCCCCCAAGTCCTTATTTTTTCTGCTGCCCATCTGGTTTCAAGGAACAATCTGCACCTTGTACAGATCAGAAAAAAGTTTAAAGTCCTGAAAACAAAACCAACGCAGATGTGCATGCTCATTGATTCAATGGGTACGACTGCTGATGGTGCTTTTACTTCTTTCCCTTAAGATCAACATAAGCGGAGGCCTCCATTAACATCACCTACCACCCCTGCCACCCCCTGTACAAACTCTGCTCTGAGCACATCAATATTTTAAACATTATTTCTATATTTACGTTTTGGGAACCTCAAAGCTCCCAGGGGTGGATGGAACATTGAGCAGAAAAAAGATTTCCTGTTGTGCTTAGAATTATTTGTTCCTGAGATTATGGTCACTGCTGCATACTGCATTTTGATCCTTCCCCGTTTGCACGACGGCTCCCCTGCACCAACCTTCCTCTGGATTAGGAAGTCAATGGAGATTTAGCCAAGTCAATGGAGGGAGTTTCTGAAGTCTACAATGCATTAGAGGAGGACAAAGCATTTGTTGTAGCTGTGAATTAGTGAAGGAAAACCCAGGTGCTGACTTCTCACTGTCTGTGAGCTCAGAAGCAGGTGATCTGGCTCTGCGATGTTTCTTTCATGCTGGAGGTTAAACTCGTGACAGATAAAGTCCCATATCAGTATAACCTTATCGCTGCCAGCTGCTTGGCTCTCAGGCAGTGCTGGCCAGGTGGAATGGTCTTGATGTACTAAGGTACTGAATGTCCTTTTGGCTGTAGGCTCTCACTGGTGTTGGAAAACATCTCTGGACATGAATGCATGAGGAATAAACCCTACACGTTTAATAGACAGTGTAGAAGCACATAAATAAAGATTTATCAAGCTCTTAAATCCTTAAATTACAAAAAAGCAAAAAACTTTTCATTTTAGTGCCCTGTTGGGTAGCTACGTCTCCTTTATACTCACTGATTTCTGCTTCATTCACAGACAGCAACATGTTTTCATCCCCAGACATTACGTGCTGTCACTCTATCAGGTACTAGTCACATCCAAGTAGAAAAATGAAGCCAAAGCTGCACTTCCTCTCATGGCCACTTGAATCTGAGAGACAATTATTTTTTCAATAATTCATCTGTTTGGATACTGGAGTGTGAGGCTTTGCCACTTTCATTGGCAGACGTCCAGACACAGGCATCTGCCAGGCGTCACCTCTGCTAACTAGAGTGAAATTGCAGTATTTTATTTCTCTGTTACTTTCTGTGCAATAGCACCTGTGCAGCTTGCTACGTTTGCTACCAAGTTTGCTAGTGTTAGCTGAAAACTTGAAACTCCACCCTCTAATCCAAATATGGTCACTTCTAGCAACATTAGCATTTTCTGTAGCCAAAACACTAATATTGAAGCTGCAAAATATCCTGAAACCAATGGGTGATGTTGCTACACCGTTCCTCACCATTACACACAAAACCTCCTTGACACACTGGCTATAACTGCGGTGAACACTGAGAGACAACAGTCACATTATATAGAGCGACAGTAGCTGCATGAGGAGGCTGGAGTCAGAAGGCTGCAGTTTGCCTCCTGCTGGGAGCGTTTTACTTTCATTTTCATACTGATTAGTTTGCGGCTACGAGCGTAGAGCTAAAGGCTCTTGGTTAGATGTAGAAAAAGACTGTGATTTGATTTTAAAAAACGTCCCTAATCAAGTATACCTACATGACCTGGAGCATCAGGCCACTGGACACCATTAGTGTTTTCATGAAACAGACGCGTCTGAGATCATGGAATTCATCATAGGCTGAACTGTCCTAAGGTTTGGTAGCACAAGCTATTTGCAGTATTTTTTTTTTTTAATGTATACATGAGGATGACAAAAAAATGCATTATGTTTGAAGGGATATGGGTAACCTATAACCAGAGATGGGCAGTAACGCGTTACTAAAACCGTGATTTTTTTGCGAGAATGTCTCATGACAGTGACCTAAGCAAGTGCCACGGTCGTGACAACAGCTGTGTGCAGATCAACAATGGATAATATATCAAGTGGGGGAGAGAGTATGAGCGTGTAGCGTTTAAAGCGAGGAAGTACTGACCTTACAAAAACATTACCGTCCATTAGCATTGTGCGTGGGAAGAAAACTTCTTTTTACAGCGAAAAAACCCCCCTAAACTTCCGAGCAAGCACCGAGTGCGCAACCACGTAATGGGGAAACTCACAGAGAAACTCGCGGATTCTTCCACTGCGGCACACCTGCACCAGGATAAACCTCCGCCTACCCCATTCCTGCTTTACAGGTGGAAATAGAGCAACAGGACCGCTAGTCTTTGACTTTATTTATTTTCTGCTGTGTTTTACTTGCATCTATTTGAAAGACTGAGTGTAAACACACAAAAAATATTTTATTTTATGTGCTGGAATGTGCAGAAAATAGGTTTAAATATTAAACAAATTTCTTCCAGTCAGAGAATGTTGCATATAATTAAATTTTTGCTTGATGCATAAAGTTAAAAGATTGAAACTAATAAAACAAGTTTTAAAAAGAGACTTTTCCATTTGATTACATTTTGTATGATGGATTATGCAGAAAAAGTAGAATTGGGCTGAAAGATCTATCACTTTATCACCTATTCAGGTTGTAAATCGTGTTTTTAAAAAGTAACTACGTAACTAAGTAACTAAGTAATTAATTACTTTTGAAAATAAGTAATCAGTAAAGTAACAGGATTACTTTTTTGGGGAAGTAATCAGTAATTAGTTACTGATTACTTTTTTCAAGTAACTTGACCAACACTGCCTATAACGAACTTTACCTTCCAGTAGTGCCATTATACGTTCAAAATGAGAAGATTCAAGTTGCCCAGTAATCCAGATGATCATTTTTAACCTTAGATTTTTGTTCTAAGGCACTGACTGCTATTGAATTGGTTCCTTCAGATTGCAGATGAGCGCAGTTGGGGAACATTTGCTGCATGCACATCTTGCTTGTTAACTCATAATTCAAAACATATTGTGACAAGACAACTTTTTTTTCCTCTAAAACAAAAGTCCAATTCCAGTAACTCTCTGCACTGAAGTATGGACTTAATCCTGGATTCTCATTCAGCTGTGACTATCCTAAATCTCTTGACCCCATTTGTGTGAGCGTGCATGAAGATGGTCATCGCCTACTGTTCAGCTGGAAAGCTCAAACTTACATACTTGTATGTCCCTTGTTTTTATTGTTGTCCTGCTTGTGGAATAAGTAGAATAATGTAAGTAAAACATATGCTTGTCTCTTCATTTTTCCTGATTTCCTCTGTTCTATATAATTCAGCTTCTGTTTCTATGTGTACAGCTCTTCCATTCAAGCATGATCAAACTACACTGCCATCAGTTTGCGCACCCCAGCGGGTATGCAAAAGATTGATTTACAGTTTAATTAAAGAGCTGAACAATTAAAGTTTATTTAAACAGGGACTTCAAAATAACTGGCCAAAGATCCCCAAATGGCGAAACGTGCTTCTAGAAGGACTTTGACAAAGAACCGCTGGGTTTAATGATGAAATGAAACCCGGTTTGAGTAAGTTTCTGCTCAATAAAATATTACTTCAGTCCTGTGTCTGTCTTCTATACTGTGCATAATAATCTTAAACCATATAGTGGTAAATATCAAAGAGTGCCTCAGTAGCTAATGCCTGCACATTTCTCTAAAATCACATTACTCCTTTGGCCATGGTGTTCTGGTCCGGTTAGTGATTAGCCAGATGATGAAGCCATTATTGACTGAACCTGCTGCCTGTGCCTCATGGAACATTAAATACATCACTTCCTCTCAAGGGGCCCAACGCTGGCCCTCACTCTGTTTCCCTTCAGTGAGGAAATGAAAACAGTCATTAGAATCAGAGAAGGACAGAGAAGCTAAAAGATGGTGCAACAGCAGCCAGGAGCAGAATAAGGGTCCTCGCATGTTTCAGGAGCAAGTTACCACATACAGCCCTGACTCACAGTGTCTTAAAGATTGCTTGTGTTCAACCCCCCGCCCCCTGATGCATCAAACTGCAATGCAACCCAGCTTTTGTAAAAGGCAGCTGGAGTACACCCAACCCTATATAACGTCTCCCTATCATCTCATAGTGGGTTTGTTCAGTTTGAAGTGGTCCCCTTCTGTCATTTTCCCATAAAGCTTCTGTACAGCCAAGCATCCCCCAGATCAGCACTCTCTGTTCTTATTCTTCTCTCAGTATTCTCTGACAGCCTGCTCGATCGACAGGCAGAGGGTTTACAAACGTCCAATATCATTATTATGTTATTACAATTCTGTCTTTCCTAATCTGTATGTTATCTGGTTGTGGCCTGCTAAGAATGCCAACCACACCCCATCTTCTCCTCTCCGCCGAGGGGAGCACAGTCTTACACGCCGCCTCACCACCGGCCCTCTGCTGGGCTTATGAAAGCGGCTTGGTTCGCTCCAGGCCTGTGAGCTAGTGAGCTATAATGTCATTGTTGCTGCTGTTATTGTAAAGGATATCACACACACAAACACACACACACACACTGTCCGCAGAAACCTACAGCGATAAAGCTCACACTCCAGCCTGCACGCGTGCGTAAAAAGGGAAATCTGAGCGGCGCTGGATGTGTAAACCGAGGGATGGGGTGCAGTCCCCATTGATGAAAACGAGTGGGTGAGGGCTGGATAATGCTATGATTCATCCCCTCCTCCCCTACCTCTCTCCCCATCAGCACTGTCACACCCCACCCTCACCACAGCCCCTTTCTACACCTGTTTGACCCGGGCCGTCTCCACTCACTGTGACCGTAAATTGTTTTAAATGTATCGATTGTTTTCAGCAGCATCCGGTCTTCTAATGCAACCACGATTCTTTTCGGAAACACCTCCCGAGCCCTGGGTGCTGTTATATCGGTGGCTGCATGTTTGGGAACACATCAACACCTCCACAAGTGCAAAATGACGGAATCGCAGAGGCTGGTGGTTACTGGATGTGATGGTTATAATGGAGAGCTCGGCTACAAGACCAGCTTTCTGTGCCTTAGAACTTCCACAGAGGAGGAAGAAAATGTTGCCCTTACTTTAGCATGGCTTGTTCTTTCTCCTCTTCCTCCTTTTGCCGAGCCATCACTGCCATGATTATCTTCCTTTCCTCCTCGGTGAGGTGGCTAAGGTCCGGCAGATCTGGCATGGACGGCGGCACGGTGGGTGGGCGAGGGCCGCCCTGGGGCCCCACCGAGGCGGACATCTTTTCGACCAGCACCACCCCACCACCACCTCCTCCTCCTTCTCCTCGGCGTGTCGTTTCGGCTGACAGGTTCCCCGGAGTGTTCCCGAGCCACACCTCACGACATGGTCGGCGGGCGTAGTGAACGCGGTAGCGGCAGCCGCAGCTCCGGCGAATAGTGCGCGCCGCTCATGGTTGGAGGCACCCTCGGCTGTGCTTTTGTTTGTCCTCTTTATGGGTGTTTCTGCCCCCACCACGCTCTCGTCGTCGTTCCCCCCCACCCCCCGCCTGCCCTCCTCTCCCCTCCACCGCCCGGATTCACACGGAGCCCATCTCCGTTTTTTCACGCCGGGAATTGAGTCGAGCTGAGGAGGGGGCCGTGGTTCTTCTTCGCTCGGCTGATCTGTGGAGCCTCCGCCGTCGTCGGACTGGAGCTGGATGTCGGGTTGGTATAGGCGGAGTCCGTGCTCTCTCTCTCTCTCTCTCTCAGTCAATGGGAATGCAGCCCACCGTCATCTCCCGTTTTTGCAGAGGCGCGCTTACTCATGTGAGAATGGGGTCCTTAACCATCCCAGGCGTCGCTCGGGCACGCGCATCTCAAACCCACACAAAGTTCATGGAGCACAAAGCGTGTCGGTGTCTGACACTACCGGCTGCTTCCGGTCCCCTTTCAATGCTTTTGTATTTCGTCAACTCGAATAAATCACCGCCGGTTTAATGCACGATCACTTTAAGCACCACGGACAGCTGCTCAGTTCTCTGTGAGCAGTTTCCACACCTGAGCGACTCCACGTCGTGTTTATGCTGTATTTTTCAAATGCTCCAAACCACGAGAGCAGGTAACGAGCTTGTTCTTCCGTATTCGGACCTGAGATTGCACCGAGCACAAGCGAGCACAAGCAGCTGCTGCACAAAACTTGATCTAACCATTCTTTGACGTCATTTGAAACGTGTGTCCTGATACAGACTTTAGACTGACCTCCGTACTTCACGCGCTTTACTTTAGGGCAATGGAAGCTGGGCAGGGGTCTCTGACATGTCCATTTAACCCACCTTTCCTCTAACATTATGTAGCTTATGGTTTTGTGTTATTCTTGAAAGAAGGGTGGTTTCTCTGGGTCATTTTAGCCTTAGAGGCATCCATTTATTTCCCTTTTGTTTATTTTTTCCCATCTTTGTTCGTTATATATAAGTAAATGTTGACTAACTGCCAGGCTGATTGGTGTTCAGTCGGTTTTAATATTGTTTCTTTCGTTGCGTCCTTCCTTGTTAAAGGTGTGTGCTTAAAATAATTAAAAAAAATTAAACTCATCTAGTTATTTACTGAATGTACAGAAAAACAAAACAAACAAAATTTCACAGACATTTTGGACAACTTCATGTTCAAATATCTGAGTGTTGTGTTAAAGAGATAATAACCAAAGTCAAACTAGGGTCAGATGAGGAACCAAACAAGAACCACATGTTTGATTTGGCAGTTTGTTTGTTTGTTTGTTTGTTTTGGTGCAGATGCCATACCAGCACAACCCCAAAGTCAGCTGTGTTATCTCCCAGAACTAAAAAAGAGATCTTCTGCTTGTTATGCAAATGTGTTAACCACCATACTATGGCTAGATTATACCTTCATATAACACCGCTTCATACCACAAGATGGTGCAGTGAGTCAGAATAACCTTTATTTAATCAGTCAAATTAATAGAAGCAATGGGCTAACTGGAAAAAGGCAAATGAATATACAGCAGGACATATCCAAAAACAATTCAATAATCCCACTGTCAAAACACTGCCCCCTAGTGGGGAAAGTTGTAGTTAAATTCTGCAAATTACAAATTAGGGGCTTGTCTGGGATTGGCTGTCTCACATTCACAAGGGTGAATTGCATCAGGCTACACAGAGCATGTTGGAAGTCACACACAGGAACAGCACAGAGGGCGTGGCCAGTTTCCAAAATAAAACACTGTGTCCAGACCAAAAGATTAATTTTCATTTAGTTTTTAAACATTTTTTCATATTTTTTTGCTTTTCAGGATAGAAATTCTAATTGAATTAATTTCAGTTTTATATTAGTATTATAGTATCAGTTTGTATTAGTTATTTTGTTTTTATTATGATTATGTGTGGAGTCTTTGACAAAAAAGGTGTATTTGATGTTATGGAACAAATACAGGTAATACAAGTTTATTATATTTAATATTTTGACCAAACAACTAAAGATTAAAACAGAACATGTTTTCCATGTTTTCCTTAAATGTTTTGTTTAATTTGACTTAGATTCATTTTTAGAAATATTATTTACAATAAATAAAACATTTGCATTTTAATTTTCATAGTTGGACTAGTTTTAAATAACTTTTAAAAAGTGTTACCTTACTTTCCTAAATGACTTTTTTAATTGCAGCAATTAAAAAATGTGATATGTGTTGTACCAGATTTAACTAATAATTAATAAATACAAGATTATCAGAGTTTTGTGCCTCACTAAAAACTCTAACTTTACTATTTCCATAAAGTATGCTCATCATACTTCATTTTTGTAAAAGTGTCAGCCACTTCTGTGTTTAATTAGCCAGCTTGGTTTGCTCTGAGAATAATTTTATTTTTAAACGGTTCTTTACAGAGAGCGAAACACGACTGGACACCACATGACATTTATTGTAGTCTGGAGGGAAGTTTGGTACAAAATAAGGCAGAAAATAATGAATATTTGGGTTTCTCAGTAATCTGTACAATATTTTTTGAATGAATACACAGATTTTTAGAAAGTCTTTCATAAACTTTTTTAGGTTTCATGTCTCATTGTGTTTTACACAATAAGAAAAACTTGTCGATTCCAGGTATTAAGTGTAAACTTCAGAGATCTGTTTGTATGATATCAGAGAGTGAGATGCTCGCTGCTCCTTCAAACGGCTTCTGTCCATTATTAATCTCACTGTCTGTCCTGCTCTTTCGCTTCCTGGCTCATTTTGCATTCAGGTCCGGAGTCCCAGGTTACATCGATCCGGAGCTGGCACCGGTTTCTCCCGGATGACGTAATGATGCTGGGTGACAGGCTGTGTCCGTCCAGCAGATGGCATTAAACTCTCGGCTTTTGTTTATGCTGCCGCCCGGCCTCCGTCACGTGACGTCACCGGAGCGGTGACTGTACCGCGGTGACGTCAGCTTTCCGTGGTGCAGGATTTTGTCATCATTTAGGTCGTGACTAGGGACCCCAGCCCCGAGTGGCACAGTCGTGCTACAGTCTGCTGCAGAGTGTGAAAGTCTGCAGGAGGAAGCAGAGCTTCAAGCGACCTTTACTGTTTTTATTTAACGAACTCTGACAATCACACAGGAGTAAATATAATATCATGCATACATAATCCGGAGTTTGTTTTTATCATATTACAGTCTCATGTTACAGGAGATGAAACTACACCGCAAACTTTTCACTCAGGAAGCTTCTACCAGGAAGTGGAAAAACTGGGCCCTCTGGGCGCCGTGTAGTGACGCCCTCTCGCCAAAACATGCGCTAGATTAACCACACTGGATGAGAACATGTAGCACTACTAGTATTTTCATCTGACACGAAAATACTAGTACTAGTGCTATCCTTTGTACTCTGTAATATATGTTACTGTGCTAATGCAGATAAAGCTACTCAACAGAATATAAGTAGTTAACACCATCTCAAAGTGATATACATTTAATACATATATCTTCCTATAGTACATATTCATAATTTAAAAATACAAATAAGGAATTAATGATAAAAGTAAGGTGCTTTAACTATATTTTGATGCTAAAACTTTTGCTTAAATGGAATTAGCCCACCCGCCTCTTCATAACAGTCTCACATGACACATACAGGGAGTGCAGAATTATTAGGCAAGTTGTATTTTTGAGGAATAATTTTATTATTGAACAACAACCATGTTCTCAATGAACCCAAAAAACTCATTAATAGCAAAGCTGAATGTTTTTGGAAGTAGTTTTTAGTTTGTTTTTAGTTTTAGCTATTTTAGGGGGATATCTGTGTGTGCAGGTGACTATTACTGTGCATAATTATTAGGCAACTTAACAAAAAACAAATATATACCCATTCCAATGATTTATTTTTACCAGTGAAACCAATATAACATCTCCACATTCACAAATATACATTTCTGACATTCAAAAACAAAACAAAAACAAATCAGCGACCAATATAGCCACCTTTCTTTGCAAGGACACTCAAAAGCCTGCCATCCATGGATTCTGTCAGTGTTTTGATCTGTTCACCATCAACATTGCGTGCAGCAGCAACCACAGCCTCCCAGACACTGTTCAGAGAGGTGTACTGTTTTCCCTCCTTGTAAATCTCACATTTGATGATGGACCACAGGTTCTCAATGGGGTTCAGATCAGGTGAACAAGGAGGCCATGTCATTAGTTTTTCTTCTTTTATACCCTTTCTTGCCAGCCACGCTGTGGAGTACTTGGACGCGTGTGATGGAGCATTGTCCTGCATGAAAATCATGTTTTTCTTGAAGGATGCAGACTTCTTCCTGTACCACTGCTTGAAGAAGGTGTCTTCCAGAAACTGGCAGTAGGACTGGGAGTTGAGCTTGACTCCATCCTCAACCCGAAAAGGCCCCACAAGCTCATCTTTGATGATACCAGCCCAAACCAGTACTCCACCTCCACCTTGCTGGCGTCTGAGTCGGACTGGAGCTCTCTGCCCTTTACCAATCCAGCCACGGGCCCATCCATCTGGCCCATCAAGACTCACTCTCATTTCATCAGTCCATAAAACCTTAGAAAAACCAGTCTTGAGATATTTCTTGGCCCAGTCTTGACGTTTCAGCTTGTGTGTCTTGTTCAGTGGTGGTCGTCTTTCAGCCTTTCTTACCTTGGCTGTGTCTCTGAGTATTGCACACCTTGTGCTTTTGGGCACTCCAGTGATGTTGCAGCTCTGAAATATGGCCAAACTGGTGGCAAGTGGCATCTTGGCAGCTGCACGCTTGACTTTCCTCAATTCATGGGCAGTTATTTTGCGCCTTGGTTTTTCCACACGCTTCTTGTGACCCTGTTGACTATTTTGAATGAAACGCTTGATTGTTCGATGATCACGCTTCAGAAGCTTTGCAATTTTGAGACTGCTGCATCCCTCTGCAAGATATCTCACTATTTTTGACTTTTCTGAGCCTGTCAAGTCCTTCTTTTGACCCATTTTGCCAAAGGAAAGGACGTTGCCTAATAATTATGCACACCTGATATAGGGTGTTGATGTCATTAGACCACACCCCTTCTCATTACAGAGAAGCACATCACCTAATATGCTTAATTGGTAGTAGGCTTTCGAGCCTATACAGCTTGGAGTAAGACAACATGCATGAAGAGGATGATGTGGACAAAATACTCATTTGCCTAATAATTCTGCATTCCCTGTATAAGAGATGTACTGGTCTGTTCCCACTGAAAACTGTGTCATTCTACTTCTGTGTATCTTCAAATATATATTTGTGTCAGCCAATATTAATTTTAAATGAGTTTTGTGTTTTGTTTTTATTGAATCTAAAAATAGACATGACCCGAGTATGAAGCCTGTCCCAGCTGTCACATGGTGAGGGCACAAACAAGCATCACCTCCACTTGTCAAAGACTTTGCAGAAACAGGAACAGACGATCTTTGTGAGCATACTGATATCTAGTGGACACTGACATACACTGCATGAGCAGAGAGGAGTGAATCACTTCATAAGTCACTACATGATGTTTATGTCTGTGCAGGTTTTCATCAGTCGTGGTAACTGTAAGAGCTTGAAAATAAAAGGCAACTGGACTTTTTGTTTTAAGTCTGTGAAGCCGTTTCACCTCTCACACAAGTGGTTTCTCAAACTAACAGGTGAAGACCACAAAAAGACTTGCAGCAGTCAATCTTCAGACTATCACGATGTTTCTGGTCACTTAAAGTGAGAGTAAGGAACTCTTCCTCAGCTCAGCGCTGATTTCAGGTTTATGGACAACAAACCAAAGAAAAACATTAAAACTTAAAATATGTTTGTGTGTAATTACACATAGTCTGTATTAAGTGATTATTAATAATCGTATGATAAATATGATAAAGCTAAAGTAACATCAATCTCGTACGAATGTTAAATGTTAAGAGCTGATCCTGAATACTCACCATGTTTGCAGCACAGTGTAGCTCATTCGATGTATGCCATGGATAGGGGTAGGAGTGATTAGCGCGTTAGTTATTAATTTATTGTAAATCTGTAGACATATGTTTATATTTAATACTTACAGACAGGAATTGCCCACAAAACATAATTTTCATTTTAATTATGGTCTATAATTAAGAATACGTTGATGCATTTGCCTCCAAATAATCAAAATGTGTGTGTGTGTGTGTGTGTGTGTGTGTGTGTGTGTGTGTGTGTGTGTGTGTGTGTGTGTGTGTGTGTGTGATAATTTATAACTACATCGCTTAGCCTGGCGTTGGTTACATGAAAGATATACCTGCTCTAAGAATACTATTTAAGCAAAGAAAATATTGTCACCTGCTAATTGTTTTTGTACAGTCCCTAAAAGTAGCACCAAAACTGCAGTGTGTCACATTAAGTTTAATTATGAGGCATGTGCATGTTCTTTTTGCACAAAGGAAGAGCTGAAAGCTTTGTGCGCGTTTCTTGTGTTTAGGTTAGAAAATGACACGAAAAGGAAGGCAGACGTTTGTTCATTTGAGGAAATGAAAACAAGGACACAAAGAGCTCAGAGACACAAATGTTTATGGGAAGCGAGGTCTGCTCTCATTCTGTGGAATAGCACAGCACAGTGGTCTAAGCATTTCAAGGATATTGGCTCCCTTATAAAAAGCATCATGTAACACTTTCAGCACTGTTAATGCAAGATTTGCTACATAAAATGCCATTTCCATTCATACAACATTGAAAATGTACCTTAATATTCAAATTGACTTTGCACAAACGCTTTTTCACTAATCTGCTTGACAGTGCCACCTAATGTATGAGTGAGGCACTGCAGGAGTAGTCTCCTAGGACCGTTGTCGCTGGTTTTTAGAAACTTTTTATTCCAATTTTAATAGCTTTGTTTTTTCTGAAACATTAAATCAGAATAAATATTTTCTGAGAAAAGTAAAACCCAAATAGCAATGCAAAAAAAAAAAAAAGATTTAGGAGAGAAATATTTACAAATTCTCTTCCTGAATAGCTTTAGTAGACATCTGAGGACAGGAAGGGCACCTATTGGTTGTTTTTTTGGTACAGATCTGCTGAGAGTCTGTCTACTTGCTGATGACCTCTGTGTCTACATCTTCTGAGCGGGACACCACTTTCCCATCAACGATCTCCTCAATCACCACCTTTTTCCTCTGGGTTCTGACTGGTTTACCTGCGGAGTGAATAGGAACATAATTTAAACCTGTAGTATGTGTCATTTTACCAGGCAACAACACTGAGATAAATAAAAGCAGCAGTGATGTAAACTTACGTTCTTCTTTGATCTCGATGACCTTAACGGTTTTCCTGCATGAAAGCAAAAAAGTTAATTTTGGATTGCTACAAGTTTAAGGAAAAAAGTACTAAATGATGAACTTTTGGGTGCAGGAACTTTTAAAAGATAAAACATTTCAAATGTGAGTCAGTGTCCACAAACTCCCACGTTAAAGTTTCCAGCTTTACAGCACAAATGAACATGTTTACAGACTGGTATATAATAAAATAAGATAAAAAAATAATAGTCTTTACAGCCAATTTCCTCTTTTATGACATCTATATGGAGAGGGAATTTGTATAGCTCAGCTGGTTTGATTTTATTAAGGGTTAAAGTTTGCTTTATTTGGCCACAGAGTGCTGTATCCTCTTGCTTTCTGAGGATACTCGGGATACTGAACTGAACCTGCCTTTCCTGTTTGTGCTTTTGAAACATTTTAATGTTTTAAGGACGCTTAGCATTCCCAAAACTTTGGTTTGCTTTAATAAAACAAACTATAACACAAAATTATGTTGTTGGGTCTTTTTTTTAATGCCCACAGCTTTAAGATTATGACACATTAGTTTTACTCATGTTTCCTTTAACCTTTGAAAGCTGACAAGGAGTAACTCTTGAACTGTGCGGTTTGTATTATATTTCAGGCCTGCTTACAGAACAAAATGAATGGGAGTGCATCAGAAGTTAGTGAGGGTGGTCTTCGCCTACGCAGCTAAGCTTGGAAAAACCCAGGAACTATTCTAGTGGTCGCCAAACCACGTCTTTACTGATTACAAAATTTTTATTCAATTTTTTTTGGATTAGCTGCAACTCCTGCTCCTCTCTTCAGCTTTGGCTGACTTTAAATGCATTGATGCCAAAGCACTAGCACATTAATATAGCCACTGGCACCAGTTTAAACCTCTGCTTTACTGCAAAAGTAGTTAGATTTACAGTGATAGATGTTTATTGATAAGTAACTTACTGTATATCCTCTCCATCCAGCAATCTTCTGTACTCTGCAATCTCCATCTCCAGCCTGGTCTTGATGTCGAGCAGCAGCTGGTACTCCATGGACTGCCTCTCTATGTCCACCCTCACCTCGCTGAGCTCCTTCTCCAAGCCGTCCACCATAGCCTGGAGCCGGCTAAGCTGCAGGCTGTAGCGGGACTCTGTCTCTGACAGCTGACCCTCCAAGGCAGATTTCTTCATGGGAGAGTAAACACAGGAGGATAAATGAATGTGTGCCGAGTGCTAATTGCTTGTTTTGAAACTCGTATTTCCACTTGAGTCGCATAAGGCATAAAAAATGGTGACTGGCAGGTTGACTAACTGCGGTTTGTGGTGTGTTCAGGAAAATGCTGCAAATGTGTTGCTGCTATGTAGAGCCTTCCTTACCAGGCTGATCTGGGACTGTAGCTCAATCTGCAGGGCCTGCAGGGTCCTCTTGAGATCGTTGATCTCAGTCTTTGAGGACTGGAGGGTCTCTGTGCTGGAAGCCACCTGCTTGTTCAGCTCATCAAACTAAAAGGTATCAAAATGGACACGATAATGGTCACAAAGATATTCAAGCCATCGGGTGATCACATTTATTTTAGTGCAGACATGAGATGATTCAGTTCAAAGTGCAGCCTCTTCTCCTCACCTTGACCTTATACCAGGCCTCCATCTCACGGCGGTTCTTTTCATTGATGGCCTCATACTGAGCTCTGATCTCATCCAAGACCTTGTTCAGGTCTTCCTGAGGCTTGGCGTCCACCTCCACATTCACAGAGCTGCCAGAAACTTGTCCACGCAGGGCTGCGAGCTCCTGAAACCATGACAACAGTAACAGGTAAGAGCATGAAATGCTAAGAGAGAAAAAAAAGCAGTTTGGGTCCTAAGGTGAAGAGCCAGTTAAAACCAGACTGTTACAGAAAGTACCAAAATTTATAAACACTGCATTCATGTAGCCTCACACTGATTCAGTTCATGACTCTGTGTGCTGCTGACTCGCTGTGTTTTCACTGTATCCCACTGTTGTTCTGTGTGGCCAAAGCATTTTTCTTTGAATGTGTTTTTTATGCTGGTGGACATTTATGAGACTTTTGTCATCGTAAGCAGACCTGGACTGTCATCTGAAAAGTCTTATCTTTTTTATCAGCCTGAGGCTCTGAAGTCACATTAAAATGATCTAAACAAATTCGGGATTAACAGCTGTTTGAGTAGGCAAATGATGTCAAATTGCTGGTGAACTGACTCATCAAAAACTACTTTCATGCTTTTGTTCTGCACTCTGTTTTCTGGATGTGCAGCCCTGAGACTTTCAAAGTGCATCACATGTCTGTTTTTTGTTCTGGCACTCTGATGTCGGTGACAGCGGGCCGCTCACCTCCTCGTGGTTCTTTTTCAGGTAGACCAGCTCCTCCTTCAAACCCTCCACCTGCATCTCCAGATCAGACCGGCTCATGGTGAGGTCATCCAGAACCCTTCGCAGCCCGGCGATGTCCGACTCCACCGACATGCGCACCGCCAGCTCATTCTCAAACCTGTTGGGGATAAAATATTGCTTATATTGCTGTAGCTGCTCGATTGATGTTAAAACAAAAAACAAATAAAGACGATGTAGCGTTAGCTCAAAAACCAGCTGGGCCAGTTAAACCACTTTTTCCTTTTGTTGTTGACTGTTATGGGTCAGTGATAATATCAAGAGAGAACAAGTCATGTCTGAATAAATACCAGTCAGCTAATTATTTTTCCACCACACAGACATCGGCAAATGTTCCTACTCACTTGATTCTGAAGTCCTCTGCTGCCAGCCTGGCGTTATCAATCTGCAGCATCAGCCTGGCGTTGTCCTGTGTGGCCAAGCCGATCTAGGAAAAGTAAACAAAGCAGAAATAGCGTGAGTGGTTTCTAATCCGAATATAATACTACCACAAAGGCGTGTTAGTGACTCATTGTCCAGAATGTGGGCTGGCAAGGTTGGGTTATTACACAGAATAACTTTATTTATTCATTCCAGTGTAAATGCTTTAACAGGATCAAAGAACTATTTTGTTCATCAAGTGCGTCTGAGCATCACTCTTGGCAGGATTTCTACATCCTGTTGAGTAACAAAGTCCAGTTTGTCATGTGTAGTTTTTTAGATCTGATCCACATTCCACGGACAGACAACTGAATGATGCTGCTGGTGTGTCAGCATGCCATATGTTACTGATAATGTTGCAGAGTAGCCTTATTGGTGTTTAAAAGAAGCAGATGACTTCCTTTGAAAAAGAGGCGACATATGTTGAAAAGTTAATTTGTGTTTGATTTTTATGTTTTTCTTCAAACAAATAACGGCATTTCCATCATCACCTAATACAGAAAGGGTTAAAAAATACTAAGAAACGAAGGGAACTTAGTTCGACAACATTCAGAGCTTATCAACAACAGATGTTGGAGATAAAAAAAAAAAAGTTTAAGGGTTGGAAAGAAGAGTTCAGCTTCATTTTTTGAAGTTTTGAAATTGTTTTCTTTACTTAAACATTTACTGAAGGGGAGAGCTCACCTTTTTGCGCAGGTCTTCGATGATTTTCTCATACTTGCTGTAGTCCCTGACAGTGGGGGTCTGCTTCTCGTACCACTCGCGGATTTGACGCTCCAGCTGCGCGTTGGAAGTCTCCAGAGTGCGCACCTTTTCCAGGTAGGAAGCCAGCCGGTCGTTGAGGTTCTGCATAGTCACCTTCTCGTTGCCTGATACGGAGAAGCTGCCGCTGTCACCTGAGAGCGTCTGTGACAAGTCAAAGCCGGAGCCGAGGCCGCTGGAGGCGTAAGACACCCGGACGTTTCTACCACCTGCCCCGCCATAGACGCTCATTGTGCCCCGAGAGCTTCGCAGGCTGGGCGCGGAGGAGAGGGAAAGCGCGGATAATCCGTGGCGGATGGAGGTCATGATGAGTCGGTCTCTGTTCTCAGGTGCGGCGATCGCTAAGTCTCCACGAGTGGTACGCAAGAGGTGGTGCTGACGGAGCCCGGAGGAAGGTTTTATAGGGCAATGAGAGGAGGGAGCTGCCAAACAGGTATACTGCTCGTCAATGCAGGTGTGACCAGGCGTGGTGGGTCTTTTTTGGTATTCGCTGTAACGGCCGTCATTGCATATTTTGTTCAAGAGGCGTGTTGGCCATTGTTCGTGCCGTTCGTCATTTTCAATTAAGCCTCTTAATCTGAGGAGGAAATGAAAGATGAATTTCTCTTTTGGTAGAAGTATGTGGGAATGATCTTTATAGAATAATTCGCTCATAACAAAGACCAAAAATAATATCCTTACAGAGATGAACGTGTCACCCTAATGTGTCTCACAGTTGGCATTTTGACCTGTTGACACAGGCTGAAGACAGGATGCCCAGAGTCAGGCGCAGGTCCACCTTCTATGGGTCGGGTGAAATGCAGACTCTTTCCCTTTAAAGGTGGTCTGTGGCTAACAGAGACCAGAAGTTAGCCTCTGCTCACATCTGTCTACGCCACATCTGCGGTTTTTTCTATGGGCCGCATTTTGAATTTACTCAGGGTGATTCATGGTGATTCTGCTCAGACACATCTGAAAACATTTTGCCAGTACTGTATGGTAGTTAAGCCATAAATGCAAATGCAGCTAAGATTAGGCTCGAATGTATCGCCTGTACGGCTGTTAGTAACTGCTTCTTACAGTAGGTGTTACAGAGTGACAGACCTACAAACTTACCACAAGAATAAAAGGAGTCTCTCAAAATGATATATTATATATATATTAATCTAAAAAGTAACTTTATTCCATATGAGGTATAAGAAGTGGTAAAACCCAGGGATAAGAGGGTTACCTGACCAGACAGGCTTCATTCTCTGAACAGAGGCGGAGCCAAGGGGTGGCCATAGACTCGCAACCAGGGTGAAACCAGAAAACTTCTGATACAGTTCTCTTGGGAATGCATATGAATGGGGGCCTGTGGTAGGAGTGGGCGGACTGATCCAAACATTGATAGTATTAATGCAACGTTGCTACTGGCATCATATAGATGGGGATGGGATACTTCAGTTTCAGTTTTTCACTCCTTAGGTTCAGTATGTTGCTCCCCTTTCATCACAAAGTAGACGTGTCTGTGCAAACACAGCTCCTCTCATGCACATACGATTCTCCCCCTCATTCTGTCATGTGACACCTTGTGCAAAGACACATGCAGGCTGCAGAGAGGAGCATCCTGCAGGAACATTTTACAGCTGTCAGTGAACACACAGCAAACTGCAATATGTGTGTAAGAAGGGAATTCTCTGCTGTTGCAAAACTGCCAGTTTGTACAAACGGATGAAAAACTGAAAAAGGCAACAACAAGCTGCAAAATAGAAATAAAACGTTCAAAGAGACCCAGATCCCCGGCACAGACACCGAGGCTCCTGGTAGAGAAAACCCAGGTAGTTTATGGTGGTGAAAGTCATGTTTCAGTTATGACTCATGTGGGCTCAACAGCATTAGTAATTTTCAAAGTGTTGTTGGTCACGATAGCTGTTACTTCAGCTGACTGGTTACCAATAGAGTACATTCAAAGATTGAAATAATGTAATCATCCTTTTGAAACATGTTAAATTATTTTATTGGAAGTGAAAAAATGTAAATGTCTGGATATAATAACCCTTTTGTGTTAACTGTTAAGATGAATGTATTTATATAGCACAACAATGATGCATTCACCTCATTAAGTTTGTTGTATCACTACTGGTACTTGGTATCAGTGATACTGGGCCAGTATTTACACCTCTAGCCTATAGAGCTGAAGCTCAAGTTTCTACTACTTTTTATCACACTTTTAAAACAACTGGTTGGTGCAGTATAGATGTTTTAGTACTAGTAAAGTGTCTTTATGTGAGTCTCAGGCATGTCACCACGCCACGAGCCATTTTGATGTCAGGAAACAAGCAGCAGTTACTGGATTGCATCATTTCCCCTCCCTACAACCAGCTGTTTCTTATGTACACGTGGAAGTCTCCAGTGTGCTGTATGTCTAACATGTAATTATCTCTTACAATAAAATGTGTCCTGTCATAAATCCTGGACCAACCAATCAACATACAAAGGTTGTGTTTTATGGAGAAAAGAATCAGAATCAGAATTCAACTTTATTGTCATTGCACATATCAAAAGTACAAGGCAACAAAATGCAGTTCGCATCCATCCAGAAAGTGCTTTAGCAATAATATAGATATATAGATACAATACAAAATATGGGTCTATTATAGGTATGTTACAATGTACATGGTATGAAGGTATGTTATGAATATGCTATAACTATAAGTATGTACAGGCTGTAGTGAGTGTACAAGCTATGAACAGGATATAAATATGAAAACTATACAGAAATATGAAATATGAAACTATACAAGTTATAAACAGTTGTAAAACTATAATTATTGTATAGTACAGAACGACTGTCTATATAGCATTTACAGTAGTGCAGTTTATTCGGGCCGAGGCAGAGCAGCTACCAGACTGTTATACAGTTGGTCAGGATGCTCTCGATGGTGCAGCGGTAGAAGTTCACCAGGATGTCTGAGGACAGGTGGTTCTTCCTCAGAGTCCTCAGGAAGAAGAGGCACCTTCTTGACCAACTTGGAGCAGTTGGTTGTCCAGATGAGATCCTCGTGTTATTTTATTTAAATTCTGACATTTTTTATGCTGTACTTGCAAAAACAGGGTGCTTTTTTCTGTCTGGAAACAGATATAAATAAAGATTTTACAATTTAATTAATTAATTAATTAATTAATTAAAAAGCTTTGAGGGCACACTCCCCCTCCTGCACACACAGCTGAACTGCAGTTGTCTTCTGCACAGTGAGGTTACCATGAAGTGGAACGGCTCTCCTAGATCGGCTCTGGTGGCACTCTTTCTTTGGGGGCACTGGAGTTAGGTCTGGTAGCTCCCCTTTTCTATCAAAAAACACTGACACATCCAACAAACGCAGCGTGACGTCAGTGTTACCAAGAAATTAATTAATTAAATATGATACATCTTTGGTAGATGTAGCCAGTTCTGAAAAAGTCATTTTCTCTGGAGTGTTGTTCCCTCGGGCTGCTGCTGTTGCACAAGCTTTTGTAGGTGAGCACTTGGGTTGCGTTTGCCAAAAGTTGGATGAGCAGCTTTTTAGGTTCATATGAGTGCTCATACAAACCAGAAGAGAAGAAACTTTTCCTACAATTTAGAAGATGAATCACGTGTTTGCAAAACTTCCTTCCTGAGTCCTTCATACTGGGTGACCTTTATTATAAGTGATCCATTTCAATGCCATGAAGGGAGTGCCTGCTTTGACTGACAGGTTGCTTTCATCTATAGTTGTTAGCTGTCTTCTTGGACTCACCTCAGCTAATTGGAGTCACTGAAGTGGAATAGTTGACTCTGTTTGTGCTGTTGGTGCATTTTGGAGCATTTAATTCAGTTAACTGACAAATGGTTGATGTGCTGTGTCATAATGGACTTCAAGAGGCACAGACAGATCCACTCCACTCATCATCACAAATGTAGAACAGGGTGAATCTGTCTCCACCTTCAGGTTTTTGGGCACCCACATCGCCGCTGATCTCACCTGGACCCACAACACCATTGCCCTGGTAAAGAAAGCCCAGCAGTGGCTGCACTTCCTCCGTGTGCAGAAGCTGCTGCTGGCCTTCTACCGCTCCTCAGTGGAGAGCATGCTCTCTTACTGTCTGGATGTTTGGTACGTAGAGGCCACGACTGAGAACAGGAATCTGCACATAGTAATTAACACCACCCAAAACATAACTGGCTGCCCTCTGCCACCCCTGGAGACCATCACCAGAACCTCCTGTCCCAGAAAAACCTGGGCCATCACAGGTGACCCCTCGCACGCACCCTGTCCACAAGCACTTTGACCCACTGCCTTCTGACTGGCGCCTCAGGTCAATCACGTCCCACACTTCCAGACTCAGAAACAGCTTCTTCCCCTGGGCCATTCAGACTGTTAACAAACACCGACACACCCCACCGGTGTCCACCCACCCACCAATCTAAGCCATGAGCCATGGTCTGAATAACCCTCATCACTCAGGTCACTCACATACTGACTCTATACTCAGACCAAGTCTTTTCTGTGCACTACTTCCAAGCACTTTGTTCTTTAATGTGTGTCTTTCTCATGTTTTGTATATATTTCTTCCGTTTCTTATTTATTTCTGCTGTCTTACTATTTACATTTTATTCCCTCACAGTTGCTGTGGATCACCCATAATTCTGTTGTACATGCACAATGACAATAAAAGGCTATTCCATCTATCTATTGTATTCTATTGTAGAAACTATCAAAGATGCACAATTTCTATTTCATTGAGTGATTTCTAGTATTTGTAGAAGTTAGTTATTTGTTCTTTAGTTCGGATTAACAGACGTGTGTGTCTGCAGTGGTTGCCACTATTTCTTTAAGCACTCTGGCTTCCTGCCACATGCAGTTAGTGGAGTTAGGTTCACTGGTGGTTCTGAATTGCCCAGAAAAAGGCAAAGAAAAGCAAAAGCAGCAGCGACCAAAACACTAACATGGATGGTGTTGCAGACATCATCTAACAGACTGTAGACTGGGTTCAATGTGCATCTGTGGACAATAAACAGAAAGATCATCTTAAGCTTAGTTAAATAAAATCAGCCATGTTCAGCTTCAGGTTGGGTCCGCTGTAAACTTACAGATTGCTACTGGATCCATGTTTTCCTTGAGTGCTAATAAACCAACAGTCCACAAATCATACTTTTACCAAGATCAGCTGTTAACACCAGAATAAAATGTGCAAAGTTAGAATAATGTTTTCTTCTTTATTAGACATGATGTGTGGCAGCCTGAAGGAAAAAAACCTGAACATTTGAAGAAACATCTCTATCCTGAAGAAAGCACAGATCCGACATAATTCACGTCGGCAGTAATGACACCCGGTTACGCCAATCGGAGGTCACTAAAATCAATATTGAATCGATGTGCAACTTTGCTAAAACAATGTCGGACTCTGTAGTTTTCTCTGGTCCCCTCCCCAATCAGACCAGGAGTGACATGTTTAGCCGCATGTTCTCCTTAAATTGCTGGCTGTCTGAGTGGTGTCCCAGAAACGATGTGGGCTTCATAGATAATTGGCAAACCTTCTGGAGGAAACCTGGTCTTGTTAGGAGAGACGGCATCCATCCCACTTTGGATGGAGCAGCTCTCATTTCTAGAAATATGGACAAATTTATTAAACCCCCCAAAATATGACTATCCAGAGTTGGGACCAGGAAGCAGAGTAGCAGTCTTACACACCTCTCTGCAGCTTCTCTCCTCCTGCTACCCCCCCAAAAAACCATCTCCATAGAGACTGTGTCAGCTTCCAAAAAGACAAAAAACAAACTAAAAACCAGCAACAAACAACTTAAACATAAACAATCAAAAAGAAAGAACAATACAGTATCCACATCTGAACCAAAGAGTAAAACAGTGAAATGTGGATTATTAAATATTAGGTCTCTCTCCTCCAAGTCTCTGTTAGTACATGACTTAATAATTGATCAACAAATTGATTTACTCTGCCTTACAGAAACCTGGTTGCAGCAGGATGATTATGTTAGTTTAAATGAATCAACACCCCCGAGTCATTCTAACTACCAGAAACCTCGAAGCACAGGCCGAGGGGGCGGTGTGGCAGCAATTTTTCACACCAGCCTATTAATTAATGAAAGACCAAGACAGACTTTTAATTCATTTGAAAGCCTGATGCTTAACATTGTCCACCCCAGCTGTGAAACTCAGAAACCAGTCTTACTTGTTATCATCTATCGTCCACCTGGGCCTTACACACAGTTTCTGTCTGATTTCTCAGACTTTATATCTAATTTAGTTCTGAGCTCAAATAAAATAATTATTGTGGGTGATTTTAACATCCATGTAGATGCTAAAAATGACAGCCTCAACATGGCATTTAGTCTGTTATTAGACTCAATTGGCTTCTCTCAAAATGTAAAAGAACCCACCCACCACTTTAATCACACTCTAGATCTTGTTTTAACATATGGCATAGAAACTGAACATTTAACAGTGTTTCCTGAAAACCCTCTCCTGTCTGATCATTTCCTGATAACATTTACATTTACAATAATTGATTACACAGCGGTGGAGAGTAGATTTTATCAAAGTAGATGTCTTTCTGAAAGCGCTGTAACTAAGTTTAAGAATATAATCCACCCACTGTTATCATCTTCAATGCCCTGTACCAACACAGAGCAGAGCAGCTATCTGAACACTACCCCAACAGAGGTTGATTATCTTGTTAATAATTTCACCTCCTCACTACGTACGACTCTGGATACTGTAGCTCCAGTGAAAACTAAGGTCTCTAATCAGAAGTACCTGACTCCGTGGTATAATTCTCAAACACGTACCCTAAAGCAGATGACTCGTAATCTGGAGAGGAAATGGCGTGTCACAAATTTAGAGGATCATCATTTAGCCTGGAGAAATAGTTTGCTGCTTTATAAGAAAGCCCTCCGCAAAGCCAGAACATCTTACTATTCATCACTGATTGAAGAAAATAAGAACAACCCCAGGTTTCTCTTCAGCACTGTAGCCAGGCTGACAAAGAGTCAGAGCTCTGTTGAGCCAACCATCCCTTTAACGTTAACTAGTAATGACTTCATGAACTTCTTCACAAGTAAAATTTTTATCATTAGAGAAAAAATTACCAGTAATCATCCCACAGATGTAATATTATCTACAGCTACTCTTAGTACCATTGATGTTAAGTTAGACTCTTTTTCTCCAATTGATCTTTCTGAGTTAACTTCAATAATTACTTCCTCCAAACCATCAACGTGTCTTTTAGACCCCATTCCTACAAAACTGCTCAAAGAAGTCCTGCCATTGATTAATTCTTCGATCTTAAATATGATCAACCTATCTCTAATAATCGGCTATGTACCACAGGCCTTCAAGCTGGCTGTGGTTAAACCTTTACTCAAAAAGCCATCTCTAGACCCAGCAGTCTTAGCTAATTATAGGCCAATCTCCAACCTTCCTTTCATATCAAAAATCCTTGAAAGAGTAGTTGTCAAACAGCTAACAGATCATCTGCAGAGGAATGGTTTATTTGAAGAGTTTCAGTCAGGTTTCAGAGCTCATCACAGCACAGAAACAGCTTTAGTGAAGGTTACAAATGATCTTCTTATGGCCTCTGACAGTGGACTCATCTCTGTGCTTGTCCTGCTAGACCTCAGTGCAGCGTTCGATACTGTCGACCATAATATCCTATTAGAGCGATTAGAACATGCTGTAGGTATTACAGGTACTGCACTGCAGTGGTTTGTATCATATCTATCTAATAGACTCCAATTTGTGCATGTAAATGGAGAGTCCTCTTCACACACTGAGGTTAATTATGGAGTTCCACAGGGTTCAGTGCTAGGACCAATTCTGTTTACATTATACATGCTTCCCTTAGGCAGCATCATTAGAAGACATAGCATACATTTTCACTGCTATGCAGATGACACCCAGCTCTATCTGTCCATGAAGCCAGATAACACACACCAATTAGTTAAACTGCAGGAATGTCTTAAAGACATAAAGACCTGGATGGCCGCTAACTTTCTGCTTCTTAATTCAGATAAAACTGAGGTTATTGTACTCGGCCCTGAAAATCTTAGAAATATGGTATCTAACCAGATTCATACTCTGGATGGCATTACCTTGGCCTCCAGTAACGCTGTGAGGAACCTTGGAGTCATTTTTGACCAGGACATGTCCTTCAACGCACATATTAAACAAATATGTAAGACTGCTTTCTTCCATTTGCGCAACATCTCTAAAATTAGAAATATCCTGTCTCAGAATGACGCTGAAAAACTAGTTCATGCATTTATTACTTCCAGGCTGGACTACTGTAATTCATTATTATCAGGATGTCCAAAAAACTCACTGAAAAGCCTTCAGCTAATCCAAAATGCTGCAGCAAGAGTGCTGACAGGGACTAGAAGGAGAGAGCATATTTCTCCTGTTTTGGCTTCCCTTCATTGGCTTCCTGTTAAATCCAGAATTGAATTCAAAATCCTGCTCCTCACATACGAGGTCTTAAATAATCAGGCCCCATCTTATCTTAATGACCTTGTAGTACCATATCACCCTATTAGAGCACTTCGCTCTCGCTCTGCAGGCCTACTTGTTGTTCCTAGAGTATTTAAAAGTAGAATGGGAGGCAGAGCCTTCAGTTTTCAGGCCCCTCTTCTGTGGAACCAGCTTCCAGTTTGGATTCGGGAGACAGAAACTATCTCTACTTTTAAGATTAGGCTTAAAACTTTCCTTTTTGCTAAAGCATATAGTTAGGGCTGGACCAGGTGACCCTGAATCCTACCTTAGTTATGCTGCAATAGACGTAGGCTGCCGGGGGATTCCCATGATGCATTGAGTTTTTCCTTTCCAGTCACCTTTCTCACTCACTATGTATTAATAGACCTCTCTGCATTGAATCATATCTGTTATTAACCTCTGTCTCTCTTCCACAGCATGTCTTTTATCCTGTCTTCCTTCTCTCACCCCAACCGGTCGCAGCAGATGGCCGCCCCTCCCTGAGCCTGGTTCTGCCGGAGGTTTCTTCCTGTTAAAAGGGAGTTTTTCCTTCCCACTGTCGCCAAAGTGCTTGCTCATAGGGGGTCATATGATTGTTGGGTTTTTCTCTGTATCTATGAAGCGCCTTGAGGCGACTTTTGTTGTGATTTGGCGCTATATAAATAAAATTGAATTGAATTGAATTGAATCTGTGGCCTCATGGATTTTAAACAACTGAGAGTAGGAATGTTCCATTCTGATTGATATGATTGCATTGCTTATCTGTTGCACAAAAAATGTTGAACAGTACGGGTAGGTGTTGATCTTGGCAGTAATGGTGGTAAACTCCTGGATAAACAGAAACTATAAACACATTTTATTTTCATTTTCACAGCAGTTGCCAAGAACCTTCTTTTAAAACTTGTGAATAGGCTCCAATTCCCATGAAGCCTGTTTGTTCTTATACAGACATGTATCCAAACACATCAATGCTTCATTTAAATTATGTCTAATTACTTCAACTAGAGGCAATTGGCAGATGTTTTACTGCTAATAAATGCAGGGGTAGGTCCTGTTCAGTGTCCCTTATCTTTCAGTGTAATTAGGAAAAGTATTTCACTCTGAAATAATTCACATTATTTCGGGTTTTCAATGAATTACTGACAAGAATTCCTCGCAGGCAAATTTGTTGCAAGGAAAAAAGAAAACACAGATGAAATCCAGATATGGTTCTCTCAGAAGGTTTTAGAAGGTGCAAGTGCGTGCAAGTATACACTCCTACTCGATGCCTAAACAAACAAGATTAAATGTCGGGTTAAAATGACAAGGAAGATTAGCTCTGGACCAACACGACTGGAGTTAGACACACAAGAGCTTAAAGTAAGAATCAAGTGAATGCGTGTAATGTGAAAATGGTCGCTTGTAAAAATGCAGGTTTAACAGTTATCGCTGTGATCTGGAGTTCACCTCTGATGAAGCTGTAACGCTGTGACTCTGAAGGCTCGAGTTAAGCATCCTGGCGTCTGTCATCGTGTAGCAAAACTGAAAAGCAGCAGATGCTGCTGAAGCAGAAGGTGAACATGAAACGGTACATATGTTTATTCTAACTTTATTAAACTGTCAGATTTAACTCTGTCCATAAAACTTTATTTGCCCTGCTTTATCATCTAATTTACTGCAAATGGGAGGATAATGATAAAAAATGTAAATCATGTTGTATTAAATAAGAATTTAAAGTAGTGACTTAAAGCACAACCTCCTTAGTAAATGTTTACATCATAGATCAGGTGAGCAAAGATGTTTTTGCAGCGAGAGCAGACGACCAGAAAGAACGCAGGTTTAAGCTACCTCTGCATTAGCTTCCCTTTTCTGTGCGTTTTCAGCTCACTGGTTTGACCTCCTAAGACCCGAACTCTTTCATGGCATTTTTAATTTCTCTTTGCTATTTGGGCTGATTAGGGCCTGATGAATGTAAAACAAAGAATTACCTGTTTTTGTTTTTTTACCTTTATTTTGTTTCTGAGAAAAATTAGATCGAGGACATTCATGTTAAATTTCGATAGAACAGTGGCAGTATAATGTCCTTGTTAGTGGATATCAGGCCCTTGTAGAGCAAAATTTAGCATTTTGGTCTAGACAACCCAAAATCTGATGCCTACATATGTGGACGCCAAGTCCTAGGAGGTTAATTTGACATGTAATTATTTGCTGTTTTAATGTCAGTCTTGGTGCTCTAGGCAGGTTAGATTCAGGCGGGTAAAATAGACAGAAATGATAACATCTGGCACCTTCTTCACAAAAAGTCCAAAACAAACAACCAACAGAATTCTGGCAGAAACACTCACGCAAGGAAGGATAACAGACGATGTGATAAAGGACAAAGGGAAGACACACATAAATGCAAAACACGGGTTATCATAAGACTACCAAAATAAACAGAAATCAGCACACGGGGAAACACTGAAGGAACAAGTCTGTGAAGGTTCTCAGTCATCCAGGTCATCGTAGTCTAAAGAGCTTGGAAAGAAAAGCGTCTGGACTTCCTTAAGTTGCTTGAAGACGTTTCACCTCTCATCCGAGAAGCTTCTTCAGTTCAGAGCTGAAGGTCAGGAAGCTCAGAGCGAATGATGCGTTCGCCCCACTCTGTCCTGCTTGGTGCTGTTCCCATACCAGGTGCAGATGTTTCCCGTCAGGATGCTCTTGGTGGTGTAGGAGATAGCCTCAAGATTAGAACAATATTAGACCATCAGAGCAACTGCACATCTGTTGACTTTTACTTAAATCAAGTACTTTTTTTTTTTTTGCTTGAACCTAACAAAGGTGTGGAAGTAATTAAATAAAAAACAAAGCAAAAAAACAAATCAAGTAACTATAAAACTAAGTCCGCATGAACTTAGGGCATCACGGTGGACTTGAACCCCAGTCTCATAGATTCAAGTTTGTCCTTTAACCAGTTCACGGACCCCTGATCCCTTGCAATGTGAGCGCTGTCGCTTAAATGAGCCACACTTCAGTATTTTTTTATTTTTTCCCCTCCACAGAATCTGTGACATCACAAATACCCCCGATTGATCGGTTGCAATGAGGGGCCCGGAGCAGCGTCACTATCACTGTGATATAAGCCACATCAGTATTCTTTATGGTTTGGTTTGGCCTTTCAGTTCTACACAAGTAATCTATAGATATTAAAGTATTGATAGTGGTGCCAACTTCCTGCTTACAGTTTGGATAAGGAGCCTTCCTGTCTCAGCTTGTCATTTGCACATTGTGAAATTAATGTTTTTTGCCAGTTTGGCGTGGAACATCAGTTCTTAACCGAAGAAGCTTCTTCGATGAGAGGCGAAGCATCTTCAAACAACTTAAAGAAATCCAGACGTTTTTCTTTCCAAGCTCTTTAGACCACTGAAGGAACAAATACACACTAAATATTAACAGAGGGTATAACCAGAATGTAGGAGGAACAGAGTACTGATGAAAAAGCATGAATGTTTTATACAATGAGCACAACTCCTCGTTTTCAAAGACAAATAAAACTGCAGGTTCTAAGACCAGAACCCTTACATAGCTAATTGCTGTCCACATAGGAGACAGCTGCTTTTATAATAAGCTAATATGGGCAGTGTTTACAGCTTGTTGGCTGCCCTAATGGTCACTAAATAACCATTTATTGAAGGATTTAGCTATATTTAGGTCTTAAACTGAAGGTAGATGTAAGTTTTTTCATTAGGATTAGAAATTAAACAGATGAGATTAAATTAATGGTTGATGGTAAATTACAGTTAATCTTACTGTAGTCTAAGTTTTATCACTGGTCTCTCAAGTGGGTGATAAAGTCAAGTGGAACTACATAAAATATATTTTTCAGGCCTCAGTCATTCAGTTTCCCTCCTCATGATATTAAAATCATTATCATTGTTGTCAGTGTTTTTGTGCTTTTTCCAGTTTGTCAAATCCTTCCCTCTAGTGGTCAAATTACAAGGAGAAAAGAGGTGGCTAAATGTGAGTAAAATATATATTTAAACGCGCCCCTGTGTCCAGGGCTAAACAGCCGAAATATACTCAGTATGCTAGACCCCGTTCACTCAACTAAACACATCCATAAACATGCCAAAGCCGAACTTGAGTGAAGTGAGAAAGCCTCTGCAGTTTAACAGGTACTCGCCATACAGCATACTCTCTGACCCCACAGCCTGCTGGGAACTCCTTTGAGCTCCCAGCTCTGACTTGTTCGAGACGTTTGAGATATTTGCCTAATCTTTTTTTCTACGCAACCATAAATGACAGCCAACAGTGGCACGCCTAGTCTAATTGTTTTGTGAGAAGCAAGCACACTGTAACCCTGGGGTGTTTTATGAATGTCAAACAAAGTGCGATGAAGATAATTGTTTTTCAGGCCCGTTTAAAAATCTATATTATGCAAATATTTAAAGAATTTAATACTTTGTCCCTTCAGGTTGTTTCCACTCAATTTATTCCTTGTTCTCGGAGACGCTTGTTTCATGTCTTGATTCCTCACGTCTCATTAATATGTAAGAATGAGACTGCTGTGACATTGACAATATATGTTAACGACAAACGACTGATTAAAGATGTTCTGCTCACTTTCCTGCTCTGTTGGGAGGAGCCACCTTGCCCAGTGCGTGACAAAATGATCAAGCTGCTCCCTTCAATCATCCTCACTGTTATGAACTTGTGCATGTCACATTTGTTTTTTGGCTTAGCAGCCGTGAAATGTATGGCATGATGCATTTCTGGTCGTTACCACATTGTTTCCAGTGTTTCCAGTGGTTTGATCCGCATTTATTTCTAAGGTGTGCAGGGCTTAACTTGTGCTCGTTCTGCTTCTGACACTGTTTGAGTGCTGGAACGCGTGAAGAAACCACACCACTCAATTACAGATGATTACAAGCTCTTTTTGCATAACGTGTTAGTTGGAAATTACTGGGATCAAACATAACAAAAACCTGCTCTTAGTCTGCATTCCCATGAATTCATGAGGTATCTGAGTCAGATTGTTTCACGCCAAACTGGCAAAAACCATTAATTTCACAATGTGCAAATGACAAGCTGAGACAGGAAGGCTCCTTATCCAAACTGTAAGCAGGAAGTTGGCACCACTATCAATGCTTTAATATCTATAGATTACTTGTGTAGAACTGAAAGGCCAAACCAAACCATAAAGAATACTGATGTGGCTTATATCACAGTGATGGTGCTGCTCCAGGCCGATCATAGCAAACGATCAATCAGGGGCATTTTTGATGTCACAGATTCCATGAGGGGGTGGAAAAATACTGAAGTGTGGCTCATTTGATTTAAGTGACAGCGCTCACATCGCAAGGGGATCGTGAACTGGTTAAAGGACAAACTTGAATGTAAGAGATTACAGGATGACCCCGACCTCAGCAACGGGACCACTCTCACCATCGAAGTGTGTTTGCTTTTGGAACTGTGTCTTCATTCCACCAGTTCTACAGGCAGAAACATGGGTGTGTCATGGGCTCCCCAGTTTCACCCATCGTGGCCATTTTGTACATGGAAGAAGTGGAAAAGAGGGCTTTGCTATCCTACCCTGGAACACCACCAAGCCATTGGTTCAGGTATGTGGATGACACCTGGGTGAAAATCAAATCTCAGGACGTATCACATTTCACAGATCACATTAATTCGGTGGACTGACACATCACATTCACCAGAGAGGATATGAAAAGTGGCAGGTTAGCCTTCTTAGACTGTGTCTAGATGTCCCCCATCAGTAATGGGGGACATCTGCCAGGGAGGCAGAAGAACGGCACATCAAGAAGGCGCTGAGTAAATGTGGTTATCCCAGCTGGACTTTTGTCAAAGCTGGGAAGGCGCCTAAAGAAAGCTCCAGCCGATCCAGGAGAGAAGGACAACCGCTGCCCAAGCGGAAACCTGTAGTGATTCTGTACGTGTCAGGAGTATCGGAGCAGTTGAGACGCATTTTTTCTAAACACCGGGTCTCTGTGGCTTTTAAACCCCAAAACACGCTGTGCCAAAAATTGGTCCAGCCCAAGGTGGACTCTTTGTGTCCCCCGACACAAAGAGAGTAACATAGTGTACGCTGTTAAGTGCCAGGAGGATTGTCAGGATTTATACATCAAGGAAACCAAACAACCTCTGACGAAGCGGATGGCACAACACAGAAGAGCCACCTCGTCAGGCCAGGACTCTGCAGTCTATTTACACCTACAGGCCAGTGGACACTCTTTCAATGATGAGGATGTAACATCCTGGACAGAGAGGAACGCTGGTTTGAGGGCGGAGTCAAGGAGGCCATTTACGTGAAAAGGGAAAGACCATCTCTGAATTGAGGAGGGGGCCTAAGGTACATCTGTCACCATCTTACAATGCTGTGATTGCAGCCATTCCCCAACTGTCTGTGAATGGTACTCATGGCCATTGATCAGTGGTTGTTGATCAATGGTCATGAGAATTTGCATAATTATGATTAAGGAACTGACCTCCCAGCCCATTGTTCCTTCAGTGGGCTGGTTTCAGTCATTATGCAAATGTACTGTTTATAAGATTTGGGGAAACGTGCAGTCAGCTGAGACTGAAGAAGTCACTTGGATGAGTGAAGAAACGTTTCTCCCACTGAAAACGTCCAGATGAACAGAATCAACTTTTGGAGGTTTTTAGTGGAATTATCTGAAGAATAGCACAGTTTGTCTGTTCAACATGTTTGTGCTTCAGTTTTAGTGATTGAAATTCCAGTTTTTATTAGTCTGTTAATTAGCACTCACTAGCAGCTAAGTGCGTGCGTATGATGCCCATGGACAGTAACTGAATGCAGCAATATATCCCTAGCGCTCCACCATCTAGGTTAAAAGGATTTAAATAGTGTCCTAAAAGTGCTGGCTGCTGCTTAGAGGGAAAATGCAAACACAATTACCTGAAGGATGTGAAAACTTTCTGCAGAGGTGAGGACGACCTGGTCTCCTGTTGTGTTGTCCTTTACATTAGTCATTTGGCATTGTGGAAATAAAAACATTTCTTAGTGAAGCTTTAAACAGCACAATGATTGATAATAGTGATTTGAGTAGAAACATACTTTATGGTGCCTGAGCGAGCGGTTTACAGGTATAAATAAAAACCAACACAGGTTAAAGTATAACTGTTGTGTACTTTATACCACAAGTAAAAGCACATGACACACGCTTTAGCTGAACATAACCCCTACAGCAGAGTCTGGTGGAGTTTATGCGAAGTTAATCCTTTCTGTAGTTTTGGACTTAGCCTACAATAGTCTCTAAATCAGATCTGAAGTGACTGTTGTGGTGATATCGTGTATGAACAAAAACTGTTGGCACTGAGTTGGTTTTAAACAGTAATTACGAAACAAAGGATGAAAGGTATTGTGTGTTTGTAACAGGTTTTTTCTGTCAGACACGTTTAGCAAAAGGCTCATGAAAATGAGGGATCACATGAAGAAGGATCAAAGAGCTGTTGCCGCCTCTCCTCCCTCGAAGGAAACAGAGGTCGAGGAATGCGAAGAGGCAAAGTTCATGTTCGTGAGACTGTTTGGTGGTAAACTCATAATCCGGGGTGGATTTGTTTTGTTTTTCACTCTCTTTTTGGGCAGTGTCCACCTCTAACGCCTCCACCTTTTCTCCTTAAATTTGTGTAACAAGTTAACACCTGCTTAAACCCATCAGTTAAATGCAGTGCAATAAAAAAAAACACTTCTTGGATGTCTGAGGGAGCAACACGGCATCCAGAAACAGGCTCGATGGCATTCCCCTGTCACGCTTGCAGCAAAAATCATCTGTCACAGACACGGAAAGCAGAGCCACCTGCTACGCCCTAAGAGCGTTTTTTTTTTAATCATGGAAATGTTTTGCTTTTTTGTTTCCTGGATTTCAACTGACTATCATCGTTGCTGCTCTCCTGCCAATCCATCTTACTGACAGGGTGTGGGGGTGCAATGACAGTAAGTGTCCTGGCATACAAGTCTGGCATTGTTTAGTTAGACAGCATGCTTTGTGTGTGTGCGTTTAATTATTAAAATCTACACAGCTCATGTCCTGTTACAGACTTATTCTCCTTCTCTTGCTCTTTCACTCTTTATATCTGATTTTTTTTTCTAAGTACATGAACCCATTTCCTGTCTTTTCTGGCCACGCTGATAGATAACCATAACACCCACAACCATCAGCGAAGCCACATGAAAAAGTCAGAGATAAAGAATGAAAGTCTAGACAGAGACAATATTAAGTTGCAGCAGCACAAAGAAGCTCAGACGTGTGTAATAGTACCCCCGCATCCTTTCTCTTAGCAAAACATGCTTGTTTTGCCTGGCAAGAAAATCCAGACAGCTCAAGTATTTGCAAATCCGCAAACAAGGCTCTTTGAAAACAAAAAAAGGCGTCCAGGTAAAGTGAAACATTCATCTTCTTAAAAATTGATTCATCTTTGTGAGCCATTTTTTTTTTTTTTGAAAATATTTTTATTGAAAAAAGAAAACAACAGTACTTGCAGTTACCAAAATACAATTAACCTTTCTTCATTTTCCTAAGTAAATATACTTATATACATATATATATATATATATATATATATATATATATATATGGGGAAAAAAAAAAACCAACGCATTCTAAAACAAAACAACATTTAATTTTTTCAAGTTTTAAAAAAAACATGACATCTTTAAGCCACCGGGAAATAGTAGGATACTTAACAGACTTCCAATGCAACAATATTAGACGTCTCGCTAATAGGGATGTGAAGGCTATAATATCCTTTTGTGTGGAATCAAGTGCAAGTGAGCGAACAGGAATCCCAAATACAGCAATCAGAGGACAAGGATGAAGAGTTACCCCAAGAACAGTTGACATAATAGCAAAATACCCAGTCCAGAAACCTTGTAGCTCAGGATACAGAAAAAACATGTGGCTAAGGTGACAAGGAGAACCATGGCATTTATCACATTTATTTTCCACTTCTGGATACAATTCAGAAAGTCTAGACTTAGAGAAATGCACCCTGTGTATGACCTTAAATTGAATAAGTCCAAGACGAGCACAGGAGGTGGAAGATCGTACCCTCGCTATAGCCTGTTCCCAAGACTCCTCATGTATTCGAATTCCTAGTTCTCCTTCCCATGTACACTTAAGCTTAACATTAGAGTGGTTACTAAAAGAGAGAATAGCATCATAGAGTTTCGAAATGGTTCCTCTGTGATGAGGAATAAATGATAATGTAGTTTCCCACTGCTGTTCTGGAGGTAAAGAGGGGAAATTTGGGAAACACTTGGCAACAAAATTTCGAATTTGAAAATAGCGAAACAAATGGGTAATAGGGAGATTATAACGAGAAGACAAGTTGGGAAAACTATCGAAAACACCATCCACATATAAATGTTTGAACTGTTTTATACCCTTGTCACACCACACTGAGAATGTCGAGTCCAAAAGTGAAGGGAGAAACAAATGGTTGTCGCTTAGAGGACCCGAGGAAGACGGCATTACAAAATTAAAGCGACGTCTAAACTGAAACCAGATTTTGAGTGTGTTAAGAACCACCTGATTATCAGTGTACAGAGAGGGTTTTACGGGTAAAGAGGAATAGAGCAAAGCCAGTAAAGAAGAGCTCTTACATGATGATAGCTCCAATTTACACCACGAGGAACCAGAAGATTTTAGCCAGTAGCAAAGTTTATGGATGTGAGCGGCCCAGTAGTAGGCTAAAAAATTAGGTAATGCAAGTCCTCCACTAAATCTGCATCGCTGCAGCAAAGTTTTAGAAACCCTAGGTGGCTTCCCTCCCCAAATGAAAGAACCAATAATCTTGTCCAGTGAAACAAAAAAATGTTTCGGCAAAACTAAGGGAATTGACTGAAATAAAAATAAAAATTTTGGTAAGATGTTCATTTTAACAACATTAATCTTACCGATTAAAGAAAGGGGGAGATTACCCCATCTTTGAATATCAGATGTGATCCTTGATATAAGAGGAGACAAATTTGCTGATTTAAGGCCAGCTAGAGAGCGAGTCACGTTAATCCCTAAGTACTTAAACCCAGATGGACTGAGACGAAAGGGTAGATCGGACTGTTGAAGTAGACGTGCTGCCGTATTAACAGGAAAACACTCACTTTTCCCCAAATTTAATTTATAACCTGAAAACGAACTGAAGTTCTCCAGAATACTTAAAACAGCAGGGATGGAGCATGCAGGGTCAGTCATATATAATAACAAGTCATCCGCATACAATGATACTTTATGTGTAATTCCATTACGGATGATTCCCCTGAATACAGAAGAAGATCTCAATGTAATAGACAGAGGCTCGATGGCAATGGCAAAGAGTAAAGGTGACAGAGGGCAACCTTGATGACAACCACGACCCAGCGCAAAATAATCAGAGTAAACATCATTAGTATGAACACTTGCTTTAGGGGACGAATAAAGAAGCCGAATCCAGGAAACAAATTTATCGCCAAAACCAAATTTCTCTAAAACTGCAAACAAGTACTCCCACTCCACCCTTTTGTGAGCCATTTTTAATGTAGCAGACCTTAAAGTGATACGAGTAAGTGACAGAAAAGGGAAAATGTATTCCTAATGTACATGTATTCCTACCCCATGTATGTAGGAATACATGTACATATACAAATTTTACAGTGTTTATTTATTTTAAATTATTTATTTAAAGTAAGTTAAATGTCACCCTTATTGCTGTCCCCCGGGGCACGTTCAAAGTTAATTTTTCAGAGCTGAAAGCAACGTTCATCTTTTATACTATGCTTAGAATTTTGATGCCAAAGGCAGTGCTGAAAGCTGCAGTAACCTGGGTGGCTGCTGTGGCTTTAAAGGGAGTTGACCCAAAGATTTGCAGGTAAACAAGCCAAGTTTCAGTTATGAATTCATGTGCAACAGGGTGGAAAAAAACACCTCAGTTTGATCTTTAGGGATCTGTTCATGGCAGTGAAGCCTGAGCAATCTGATCAAAAACTCACAAAGCTCTGTCATTCTGCTTGTGAGTTCATGTGAGTTCAGCTGATTTTGATTTTGTCTTACAGACATTAGAAACGCCCACCATCAACTTCTAACATGCACTTTTGAATCCTCCGTTGAGCCTTAGTTTTTTTTTTTCTTTTCTAGTTGTTACAGTGGCCCACCCAGTTGTTTATACTGGGTTTATCCTCTTAAACATTGAGAGGAGAGAGTGTTTGAACCACACCCCACCTTAAAAAAACATACCTCTCTTATCATAACACATTAGCCATTTCCATGATATTACTGAAGTCTAAGATGATGCTGCAGAGTCTGTCCGCTGAAAGCAACAGAAAGCTACAAAAAGCTACAAACTCCAGATGACATTAAGTAACTGCTTAAACAGTAGTTAAGAAAGCGTATCTGCAGTCCTTGTAACCAAGGGAATATAAAAAAACCACATAATAATATTTGGAAGAGAAAACCTTTGGCCCAGACAGCACAAACACATCCAACCAAGGCTGTCATTGAGCAAGTCTGCACAAAGAGTGAGAGAGTGTTCAGGGACACGGGCTTCACATTCATTACAGTGAATGTAACTTCTCATTACAGGACCATTCACACAAACACACACACACTCAGGTCCTGTCACTGTGTCTCCCTGAACATTCCCTCCGCAGCTTGTGTTGCTGCCTGTTTGAAAGCAGATCAGTAATCCTGGATCAGAGAGTACAAAGGGACCCCAGAGCGTTGGTGATGCAAGCACTGTGTCCAGTGTCCAGCGCTTACCCCACATGCTGCCTGGGAGGGGCCGAGGTGGGACAGGGAGGAACGTCCCTGCCGTGACTGACCCTGAAGACAAGCGAACGCTGATACCGGCAGGCCAAGCGGCAGCCTGTCTGCTCTGTCTCGGGGGCCTGCTGCCGATGACCTGGGACACAGTGGGAAGTGCTCTCCAGCTCGCTGTGGAGGAATGCAGCTAAGCTGTGAGGAGTGGTGGACTGTGTGACCGGGCAAACAGAGTGACTTACATATACTGTGCTTCATTCAGGGAAGGCCACGTTGCTGCAGGTGAGTATCACTAGGTAAACATTTACCTTGTAAACGCCTTTGGCAGCGTGTGGGTTGCACACTGCAGAGAAAGTTGTAAGCTCTTGTGAACACGCGCCTGTCAGTCACGTACTGCCTGAAAGGTTCGGCCATCACAGGCACCACCAGCTGCGTCATTTGACTGTATGAAAATTTCACAGGCTCAGCAACTGCGTGTGACTGTAAACATTCGCTCTCTCTCAGATGTCCATGGACTCGCTGCAGGACTCCAGTCACACAATGTTGGGCCTGAATGCTCGCTTGAAGAGCTTCTTGGAGCAGGTGAACCGGCTGCAGGAAGAAAACCAGCGGCTGGAGGCTCAGATAGCCAGCTGGGGGGTCAGGAACACCGCGCGTTCCCAGGACTGGTCCAAACAGGAACAGACCGTCAAGGAGCTCCGTGCCCAGGTCAGATGATATAAAGAGTTATGTAAATTTCACAGCTGTTTGACATAATTGTGGTGCTGCAGTATTATTTCTACTCAGGCTTTATAATAATCAGCTCAAGGCCATCTTGCAGCCACAGGAGAGGAGTGGGTGTGTATAATCAAACAATGAGTGCAGTAAAAACACAGCCTATTGTCTAGTGTAGTGTAGTGTCCATGACAGCTGGATGCAGCATCCTGTGAACAGCCTCGAACACATGTTTAATTAAAGGCCAGGATAGGTGGTTAATGGCACCCTGTTTTTAAGACCATCACACAGTTTGTAAAATGAACTGCCTTTTACTTCTGAAGTTCCTGTTAAGTCTACATACAAGGACCGCAAATTTAATCTGTTGTTGATCATTTTTAATTAAATATGTGAAAGCTAGATGTAACTTTGCTACGCTGCATGAATGTGGCAACAGTTCATTCATGGCTGATAAAATAATTTGACAACTACAAGTTAATTTATCACAAATATTAGGCCACAGGAATCAGATGAGTTACTAAAGGCTAGAGATGTGAAAAGCTAGTCGACTAGACAATGCTGCTCGTCGATTAATCATGTCATGGCATATGACATGAAGTCACTGGAGAACAGGCATGTCCAAAGAAGGAAGGCTGCTGCTGTTGCACTGCTATATTCAAAGTTAGCTGTCACTGTGTGTGTGCACTCATTTCACTGACACGTAAAACATGATTTGGTTATTATAGAATGTAGTTAACAGTTTCAAATAGCTCATAAACACACAGCAAGATTTTTACTTTTTATTTCATCTGCCAAACTCAGTCCAATGTTATAATATACCGGTAGTTATAATATAATATAGTCAATTCGCTTCCAGGAGCAACTCAAGACAGCATTTTGGGGTTAGTAGCTCACAAGTCAAGGTTAGCTAGTGTTGCTTAATGCTATTGACGTTTGCATGGAATAAAAACTTGAACAAGCATAGAGAAAGTTGTGCATCAGGGCTGCAGCCGACATGTTTTTGGGGGGCGGGGGTTCGATCTCCTCTCAGTTTCAGTGCTCCTCAGCAAGCAGCTGAGCTGATGATATGATTACAAAACCAATCATCAACCTGAGGCCTAGGGTGTCCTGGTACCCTGTGCACTTATGGGAACCCTTATGTGCGAGCATGGTGTTCCTCCCAGTCACATACCTCCAGGTCACAATGTCATTGCCCTCGTGAGCACAGGGGTCCCTGAGTAGGGCAGATGGGGCATCTTCCAGGACTCCACTCAGGGACCCTACTGGGTACATTGAGATGCTGTTCAGCTTATAAGCACTGCAAATTACAGGCACTGAACCGAGGGGATAAAAATATACCCACCCCTGCCTGCCACCTCTCAGTGTCAGTCCAACCGCTCTCCAACTAACTGGTTCCAAGTTGTGCACTGAGGTGAGTCTAACTATACTTAGCCATACCCAGTATCCCTCTGCCTCTAGAACTACCTCACACTCCTTCCCCACCAGACAGGTGACGTTCCACCTACCCAAAGCCAGTTTCAGTCCTCAACAAGAGCCCAATCCACATTGACTGGACCCCTATGGCCCCTCCTGAATGTGATTTTGCTTTATTATGTAATAAAACAAATCATTGCAATTGTCCAATACTAAAATCCAAATACTAAAGACATGTATGTCATGTAGATATAAAGCTTCTGGTTTATTAGTTTTTAACCTGTTATGAAATCAGTTTCACCCCGGTTCTTTTTTATTCCTCGAGGCATCCAGAGACGGCACCGGACTCAGTAGTCATTTTCACAAAACCTTTATTCATCTTCATTCATCTTCATTTAAGCATGCATCTTCTAGAAGGGGAGACGTGCAAGGCCGGTGTCCCTCTGCAAATCTTCCACTCCTTTGTTTGTTACAGTCAGCTTTATAGAAGTGACCCCATCATAAAACCCCCATGGTGTGCTGCAAACTCTGTGTCTGTGTGTACGCACGAGCATGTGAGTGAGTGTGTGCGCGTACCTGTGTGTAAGTGTGAGTGCACGTGAGTGAGTGTGCATGTAGGTGTGGGTGCGTCATAACAGTCAAAGCACTGTGTGTGTGTCTCTGCGTACGTGACTTCCTGCCGGTCATAAAAGTAATCTCCTCACCCAAGCTACACCAAATTCCTCTACACAACATACAAAACAGAGTTAACATATTACAAACACTGAGACCCCCACTCTGCATCCACTGGGCCATTGACCTCTTGTTGTCTTACATTTACAGATAAGCATGTGGAGAGTCTCCTGCAAACCTGCTTCTAAGTTATAACAATTATGAGTTTTTATTAAAGGTACAAGCATCAGCATCAGCAACCCCCAACTGTAGCTTCCTGTCTCCTTTTATGACAGGCAGACCCCCAGTGTCCATAAATTCCTTTCCCTGTACACAATTACACACACTCTCAGCCTACAGCTAAACCAAACTAAAACACACAAACAAATCCTTCCCTATTCCTCTGATCTATTGCTGGACCCTCTCATCTAAGCCAATTTAACACGTTATATTCTAATAATTATTTTCTTGTACTCACATAATACATAACATTTTTTTAGCTAATAATCATTTCAGGTAGGTAAAATGCTTTTAGACTTAGTTTATTATTATTATTATTATTATTATTATTATTATTATTATTATTATTTAAAAACTAAAAGGCATGGAATTTTGACATGTAGGATAGGGTGAACAAGTGGGTCTTCAACTTAGTTGGAAAAACCTCCACAGAGCATGCCTGCCTGATATCTTGAGGAAGGTTGTTCCACAAAAATGGGGCGCTAAAAGAAAAAGCACGCTCTCCAATAGTCTTTGTTCTGGCTCTAGGAACTTTTAAAACGCCAGAGTCTTGAGATCGGAGAGCACGGGATGGAACACAGGGTGCAAAAGGTCAGAGAGGTATGAAGGTGCATTTGAAGCCTTGTAGGTGAGCAGCAGGACCTTAAAATCTGCTTGAACCTGTCAAGGTAGCTAATGAAGAGATCTCAGTACAGGGGTAATGTGCTCAGATTTCCCAGTTTTAGTTAAAATGCAAGCAGCTGCATTTTGAACCATCTGTAAACCTCTAAAACTTTTCTTTGGTAGCCCAGAAAGAAGGGCATTACAATAATAAATACGTGAAGACACAAATGCATGGACAAGAACCTCTGCAGTGTCGCTTGACAAAACTTGTCTGATTATGTTTCTTAAATGATAAAAGGCTGTCTTTGTTGTCTCTCTTACATGAGACCTGAAAGAGAGCACCATGTCGAACCACACGCCCAAGTTTTTTACCTTTAACATTAGTTATCATTGTAACAGCCTTGGTATCAACGAGACTAATTGAAGATGTTTTGCGTACTGTGAGAGGGCTCGCCACAGATATAGAAAGATATGTCTTGTGCCCGTATCATTACGCTGCCACAGAGACGCACGAATGATGGCTGCCACAGAAAGAATGCGGAAGCGCTGAGTCAACGACTAACAGTAGTGATCTCCCATGACTCAACTGATGGTTTTGAGCTGCTCCCTGGATTTACTGTCACTTTCTTTACACCGTGCATAAGTAGGTGTCACTGACAGACACTAATAAGTTGTTCACATGTTCCCATGACTACCACAGACAAACTCAGCCAACTTCATTGTCTGTGGATCCAGGGAGTGCTTCCATATAAATGTTAGGGATTAGTTCTCTATTTATCTTCTTAAGAAGTGCTCAGTTTAGTTACATGACAGGAGACGGGGCAGACATTACTCCATGATGTTGTCAGTCTCCTGACTCACATCCTCACCGGGAGTCAGAAGCTGGGATTGTAATGTTCTATCCATATAATGAGTGAAGCTTGTAATGGTGCTTATGGTAAAAAAATAAATAAATGGTGGAATAGTCGATGTTATCTTTGGCTTTCTTTCAGCAAGGGTGTGTCTTCTTTCAAAAGTTTTGTACTCATAAGAAAACAAAGGAGAATGAGGGCGTGTTAAGATTTTTATTTGTGTTTGATATAATACAAGGATCCAATGTTTTATACTTTACTTTGCTGTATTAAAATAATATTAGAAATTATAAAAAATTGTGGGATTTGATATAAATCCCTGCAGAAGGTGTATGCTAAATGAACTCTCCCATGAACAGTATGTAAACAGGATGTGCAAACTGGACCACTGATTGGCTTTCTGAGTGCAGAGGTGACATGAGGAGAAATAACACTCAAAGGATCGATTTTAGCTTTACCTGTAAATTAAATATATCAAGTTTATATTCAACGAGCTATATTTTGATGTATTAGTGTAATTTATGTTACAAAAAATTCAAAGAGGGAGGGCGTGAGCTGAAACGAGTCAATCGCATCGTCTTTGATGTACAAATGCTTTGTTTTCTTCTGAATAGGCCTAATTCATAACAGTATCTCTTCAGAGTCTGTGTGCGTCTGATAATATGGGGATTTTGGCATGCAAAGTAGGATGGATTACAAGCATGAGGCGTCTATAGCATGGGCTGGGCATTTTTATAGCTCCTTTTTAATCTCACCGACCACCCAAAGTGCTTTAGACTACAAGCCACATTTACATTTTCACACAAAGTCATATTGCACTTTATTTTATGCATTTACCTTCTTTGTGTACGACCAATTTAAAATCACCTCTTAACCTAACATGCATGTCTTTGGACTGTTTAGCAAGCCTGAGTACTTGTAAGCCCACACAGGGTTTAGGAGAATACCATATTTTTTGGACCATCAGGCAGGCCGGATTATAAGGCGCATTAAGCGAAACAAAACAGTCAGATGAGTCAAATTTTACTCAACTCATTCTTCTTGCTTCCTCCACTTCCATACGGAGCCCCACAAGGGACATGGGAGAAAAAACATTAAGATGAACTTTTGCGAGATCTTGCAAAGGTAACTCGGTAACTCGGGATCTCGCAAAAGTTGAATTCCAGACATCACATATTTGCAAAAGTGCTCCGACGTTTTTGGAGATGTCTGACACCCACCATCTCAAAGCTGACGGGAGGTCGAGACCTACTACAGCCGGGGGGAACACCGCTCTCCCGGCACATCGTGCCTCGACCTCCCGGTCAGCTTCGAGCTGGCGGCCTCCGAAGAATGCGGCTAAAACTTTTGCGAGATCCCGAGTTAGTTTAGCGAGATCTCGCAAAAGTTAATTGTAATTTTTTTCTCTCCCATGTCCCTTGCAGGGCTCCGTACTTCCGTACCATTGATTCATTAATGTTGAATTCTCTCGCAACTGCTCTATTCCCATGTTGTTGCAGTATATTAATGACTAACCTCTTATTGTGGATGGATCATCTCAGTTGTTCTCCTGCCTGAAGTTTGGTCCGTTTACAGCATTCTGCCATGCAAACTGCATAACCAACGGAAACCCTCACGTTAACTTTTACAGAGTGGAAAAAGGTTACCGTTCGTCCTCCAGTTTGTTATGCTAACATAGCTGTGTAGCTAGCGATCACGTAGCACATCATTATATACCAGCTAGCCCAACTTCAGCAACCCTAAAAAAGTCACTGCTGTTTAGTTTTCTGTCTTCATTTATGTTGGAAGTGATAGCAGAGCTGTAGGTGGAAACTAGCGACCTAACTTCCTGCTAACTTCTGACTCTGTTAAATTTAATAAATTCTGTTTTCATGGATGCCTGGATGTTAAGCTTAATTGTTACATCCAGTAAAGCAGTAACGCTGATCATTTTATTAAAGATGAAAGAATTTAGACAGTTTTTAACTCTCAGTGATGCCGCAGTGTTCGTTTGACCTTGGGACAGAAGCAGACGGAGTTTAGGATCCAGATTACTCCGCGAGGCTCCTGACTATAGTAGCCGTGAGGCTCCGACAATCTATCAAGCAGTGCAGCTTCATAGCTCACAAAAGTCCTACTAAAACATTTTTGACAGATTTTGAGCGCCGTGTACCACATAAAAGGTCAGTAAGCACAACCAGAATTCATACATCAGGCGCACCGGATTATAATGCGCACTGTCGATTTTTGAGAAAATTAAAGGATTTTAAGTGCACCTTGTAATGTGGAAAATAACCAGACTCCACACAAAAGAGTCCAGAGATCATGAGATTCAAACCCAGAACCTTCTTGCTAAAAGTCAGCGGTGCTAACCACTGCAGCGACTTGCTCTCCCACTTTTTCCAAGTTTTGTGACTTTGATCTGATGATTTGTTTCTTAGAGAGCTGTAGCTTTGATCATGCCATCAGAACATGGAAACTGTATGTATAGAATCACCAGTTAGATTTTGCCTTGACCTCCAAATCTAATCACATCTTATTTGTTTTTTGCTTTGTCAGGTCGGTAAACTACTGATGGAGAATGCTCAGCTGGCTTTAGAGTCTGACAGCATGAAGTCCAGAGCGGCTGCCATCCAGGCCAGGTCAGCTGTATTTGGCTTTAGTTTTCCTGGAAGCTCCAGTGCTCCTCTTCCTCAATCAATACAATTTTCTGATTATTAATTAGCATTAGGTATGATTTCATATTGCATAAACCTATTGCATCTATTTTATGTCCAAAGTAATCGGCCACAGTGGGCAGTTTTTTTTCTGTGTGCAACTGGTAGTTTTTACCAGATGACAGGCACTAATATGGGATAATCATCACCAGCCAATAAAGATGTTTCAGTGTTTGAGGCAAAGCTGTTGAGTTCAGAATAAAAGACTTCCTGTTTTCATCCTGCTGCAATGCTTTTCCAGCTCCCCTTTTATCGCACTCAGGCCAGTTCCCGCTCCTGTGAGCCAACCTGCATACAAATCCAGGCCTGACTTTGTGCTGCGTCGGCACTTTCACTTATGTATTGATGCAGAGTGACACAGACCCCCCCCCACACACACACACACACCCACACCACCACCACCATCAGCACCACCTCTACCTCCCTCACACACCTCCTGCCTGCTGTCGGATGTTAACCCCTAAAGGACAGCGGCTGAAATACCTGCGTCTCTTCCTTTTATACCTCCACCTGACGAGTTTCCTGACCATCTGTCTGTTTATGATGCACTAGGATGACTCCAAGGTCTTTTTATGCCCTTTTCTCTTTTAGTTATCATTTCTGCAGCGCAATGACTCACAGTCATGTGGTGAAATAAGAATTTCCAGCTGATACCAGAGACTCCAGCCCCTGGTTAGACACTCACTAGCTATTCTTAGAATTGCTGTTTGCATTAGTCAATACTTGACCTTCGTGTGACTGGGTGGGGTTAGCCATATGTTTGTATGTGCTCTGATATTTTTAATAATGAAAATGTTTCCTACAGAGAATTTTTCTCCTGCTCTTTGTAGTTTATTCCAGGATCTTTGCTGTGGCTAGGGTAATGGAAAGTTTTGTGGTCTGATTTTATTTGTAATTTTCCACTTTTAACCACTACATTGTGATGTTGTGCAGTGAACCATTGCTATAAGACCTAGAGCAAGATTCAGAGATATCCTGAAGTATGTGGTTTGATAACAGAGCAGACAGGCAAACTTAATGCTTTGAAGGATGTTTATAGCTCACATACTGTCTCTGTGATAGTGAACTCTGAAGAACTCTGAATTATGGCATAAATATCTCATATTCATAAAGATTAATATGAAATCATAAAGATTTCATATTAAAACCCCTTTTTGAATAATTTTTAGAATATCTGTCCAAGGCAAAGAAAACAGTATAAGACTTTGGATTCAGGAGAGAGACGCTATCTCTACTTTTAAGATGAGGCTGAAAACTGGTTGCAGCAGATGACCCACCCCTCCCCCTCCCTTAGCGTAGTTCTGCTGGAGGTTTCTTAAAAGGGAGTTTTTCTTTCCCACTGCTGCCAAAACGCTTGCTCATAGGGGGTCACATGAATTTTGGGGTTTTCTCTGTTTTCTTTGTATTATTGCAGGGTCTTTACCTTGAAATATAAAACACCTTGAGGCAACTGTTGTTGTGATTTAGCGCTATATAAATAAAAGTAAATTGATTTGAGTTGAAAGCTGTAGATAGGATGTGACTCAGTCTTTAAAGCTTGAAGGAAGCAACAGCACTTCTTTAAGTTTGTCATGGCACTGAGTCTGTGACCCAGTGTTTTGTGTTTGATTAATTTATATTCCTTGATTATTTGTTATTCATGGCTGGGTTTCTGTTTATACTATATTTGTTGTTCTATCTCCTAGTTTCGGTCACTGTGTCTTCCCTGTGTTCCACGGTGCATCATGTCAGTCATGTCTCTGAGTCTAGTTAACTGAGTCCGTGTCTCTGAGTCTGCGTCTTTGCGAATGTCTCATGCTTCCTGTTTTACTTTGATAGTCCCTGTCTTATGTTAGTGTATTCTGCTTTGCTTCCTTTGTCTCATTATGTCTGATTTGTCCCAGCTGTGTTCCCACCTGTTCACCATCCTCTCATTGTCCTGCCTGTGTATTTAAGCCCTGTGTCTTCCTCTCTGTGTGTTACCTGTTGCATTTCCCTGTGTTCCAGGCTCCATGTTCCATGTCTCAGGTTATGTTTTATGTCCCGAGTTTCTAGTCCCAGGCTTTTGTTCCTTTGTATCACTTTAGTTTCACCCAGTTTAGGTTTTGTTTCAGTTTAGTTGCTGCCATGTTCAGCTTTTGTTTGTGTTTCATTTTCCCCACTGTAATTAAAGCTCACTCGCAATACGTCATTTGTCAGTGCCTGCACTTGGGTCCTTTCTCAGTTCAGTTCAATTCAATTTTATTTATACAGCACCAAATCACAACAACAGTTGCCTCAAGGCGCTTGATATTGTAAGGTAGACCCTACAATAATACATACAGAGAAAAACCCAACAATCATATGACCCCCTATAAGAAAGCACTTTGACGACAGTGGGAAGGAAAAACTCACTTTTAACAGGAAGAAACCTCCAACAGAACCAGGCTCAGGGAGGGGCGGGGCCATCTGCTGCAACCGTTTTGGGAAAGAGAAGGAAGACAGGATACAGACATGCTGTGGAAGAGAGATTAGTATATATGTTTCTCTCTTTTTTTCTCTCAGCACTCCACATGTCTGCCGCCACAGCCTTGACAAAGTTATTTGAATCCAAGGGGATTCAATAAAATTCATGCAATTCATGCAATGAAATTAAAGGTTAAAAGATAAAAATTGAGGTAAACTACATATATATATATATATATATATATATATATATGTCAAAGCAAATGAATTGTGGCAGATGGTTTTAACAGGTTTCTTTCTTTTAAAGGGGAGTTTTTCTTTCCCACTGTCGCCAAGTATGTCACCACAGGAGGTTGTCTGATTGTTTGGGTTTTCTCTTCATTATTATTGGGTCCTTACCTTACAAACGCACCTCGTGGCGATAGATTTGATTTCACGCTATAAAATTAAAGTTGAATTAAATTGAATTGAATTTACTTTTGTCTTTAAGTGTGAGGTGGGAGCAGTTAACTGGTTCCTGCCTGAGGATCTCGGGCCATGCACTGGTTGGCACAGGGTTCCAGTGTATTCTGGAACAAGGCCACAAAGAGCTTTAAGAGTAAGAAGCAAAATCTTGGAAACAATTCTAAAACTAATGAACAGCCAGTGCAGAGTCAGTAAAATCTGTGTAATATTTTTAGACACTTTCATTAGTTCCTGAAAAAAGTCTTACTGCTGCATTTTGAGTGATTTGAAGTCTATTGATCGATTTTTGATTAATAGCTTGTAAAAGAGCTTTACAATAATCTGTCCAAGAGGAAAAACTGAGTGCTAAAACTCAGTGTGGATTATACCGACCCTCAGGTGGTAGTACCAGAGATCGGGTGACCTTATTTACATGTTTCTCAAAAATGCTTGTTGTGTTGTCATCGTCGCCCTCTTCTTCCTCCTCCTGCCTGGTCTCTTTAGGGATCATCTGTCTCTGTCTCACCCTGTCACATCAACCTTCTCTGCGATCTTCCTCCATGTTGCCTGGACCAATGATAAGAATTTCTGGGGTGTTTTCTTAGTTTACTTTCAAATTGCCTTACTCAGTCATTTCAGTTGCTAAATTAGCTCGGTCTCGAGCCGGAGCGATAAATAAAACATGACTTTGTCCATACCTCTGCTGCAAAATTGCCAGACTACTGGCAGATTCAAACCCAGATGCATCCTCTTGTGAGGGAGCATTGTTTATCACTGCACCACTTTGGACCCTGGCTTGTGGGATTCATTCACAAACGGTGCATATGAGCATTTCACACACAAATCCAGGATTAATCAAGATGTTTTTCACCAGATTTACAAGTTGAAATAAAAATGACACATTTTTAACCTGTTTACACTTCTGAAACAGTTAACTGGAAAAGCAAAGGTTGAATCTTACAACACAGATTTTAATACAAAGATCAAACATTTGATGCACAGTAGTGATCAAACCTCAATTTAAATGCTTGCCACTAGGGATGGGTATTGATAAGATTTTCACGATTCAGATTCCAGTTTCGATTCTGTTTAACGATTCGATTCTTTATCAATTCTCTTATCGATTCTTTTTTTTAAAAAGGAGAACACTAAGATCGATTAGCTTAGAACTTTGTTTTATATCTTCTCTTTGAATAAGATAGAAATTTAGGAGTAACATGGCCTTACAAACCCAACAGTGAGATCTTAAGAGATCCAGCGTACGGCTCTTCAATGGGGCGTCACAGGGTCCCCAGGAAAAGAAATTGTAAATGTAAAATAATAAAATAAATATTCTTCTGTAGCAATAACAAAGTATAACATAAATTATTCTGTAGCAATTACACAAGAATATCCAGTAATGTCCCTGCCTACAATTAAACACATTCACTTACTGAAAATCATCTGCTGTGGCAAATGGGTGCAAACATTTGACCACAAACTTAGTCACTGCTCGGTGACATTCGTCTATCCTGGCCTGAAAAGAGACGCTACCGGTAGACTGCAGCGACAACTGCCAGCGAGCGCCAGCCAGACTCTGTCTCTCTCATCATGGTCACCTAAATGCACAGTAATGGCAGGTTTTGTAATAAGGCAGATCGCGCTAACATAATATGCACTGTTAGTTGATTATTTACCTGCCGCATTAACGAGAGAGGACGTGCAAACGTTACCGCTGCTGCTGGGTTGAAATTCAGGAATCCGGAGCGGAATTAAAAACACGACATTCATTTAAGGTCATCGTGTGTTTTGTGAGCAAATGCTTTTGCATATTCGTGGTGTTTCCTCCCTTAAATGAAATATCTACTTTGCAAGTATTGCAAGTTGCCCTGTTGTCATCCGTTCTCGAAAAGTATAACCAAACTTTTGAGCGTTTGAGCCGCCATGTTTCCTGCCAGGTAAATGACGCTCCGCAACGTGGCGACGTCATTCGGGGTGACTGGAATCGATAAGGGAATCGTTTGCAAAAATGGCAAACAATTCCAAAGAATTGAAACAGTGGGAACCGGTTCTCAACAAGAACCGGTTTTCGATACCCATCCCTACTTGCCACAGTGTGAGCTGTGATCCTGTGGTGAGTCCTGAAGGTACTCCAGGTAGGCTGCAAGCAGTGATTTATAATAAAACACAAAAAGCTTTTGACTTTTTGTCATCTATAAAGTACCTTTCAAATGTTTTAAATTAGAAGATTATATAAAAATCAGGACTAATCAAACAAAAACCTGGAATTTAACTTGAATTATTATTCATTAATTTTAATTCATGTGGCGTCTTTCATCTTATTCTGGTGCGTTTATCAGCTTATTCCATTTTATTAAACATTGGCTGCATATGATCTGCTAAACTTCCAGTTTGAACTGAACCAGAGCAGATGCTACCCTGGACTGGTTTTGCACCAGTTAGATGTTAGCTGGTCCTCTAATCAATCATAAATTGCTCAGCAGGCATATTTAGTTCAAGGTTGAAATTAGGATGAATTCATATTTTTGTAATGGCCTCAAAAATGCAAGTTTTCCCCCAGAAAACAATGTGAATGGATGCCGGGTGGTTGGTGTGTTCATGCATTTTACTGTTTAAATAATAAAACCTAGGTCGATATGTGTCAATATCCCCTCGCAGGTGCGAGACAGAAGAGAGGAACACCAGGCGTCTGGAGGAAGAGGTGGCTCTGCTCAGGGAGACCAAGAGGACGGCAGATCACAGCAGCATGATACTGCATGCAGAGGTTCATCGCTCCATGACAGAGCTGCAGGAGATGCACCGGGAATTTGAGGTCATTAAATGTTCTTCTGTCTTGCCTTCTCATTCATTTGTCTTTTTAACTTTGCTCTCTTTTCTGTCCTCCCGTGCTTTTCCATCTGCATGCACAGTAGTAACTGTGTTCCAAAGTAGAAACTAGCTCACCCCTATAACTTCAGCGAGAACATTCAGGGTCCCTGGAGGCTGCAAAACTCCGTAATTCTGAGACAGAGTAGAGGAAGAAGAAGAGAAGAAGCAGGAAATTACAGTACCTGCATGTTTGGAGGAATGAGTTGACATTTTCTTGTTGGTGCTGGATTCAAACTGTCATAGGGGCTGGTTTCTGCTCTCTTTTCCAGCCCCTACAAGTCTATAACCAGTTTTCACACATTTCCACTGGAAAAACATTGTGGTGCCATCGGCATGGAACAAACTTAAAGCCTTTGAAGCCTTTATTGTCAGTGGCTGTGGAAAAGAGGTACATGATGAGGCACATTTTCAACGGACTGTCTATTAACTGCATCTGCTGTCTCGATCTCTCACATTAAAAACAGGATGAAAAACAATTTCCACACAATCTTTTTTTGTCCCTTCACTCTGACCTCCGCAGATGTGCTCCTCTCGTGAACGCTACATGACCCTTAAGTGGTTATGATATATAAAATGTGTGTAATAGTCCTATTTAGATCTCTAATTATAGGAATAATTGTTATAATAACACGTAAATTGTAAGTGATCTGTTCCAACCTCGACATAATAGTCCTGTAATGACTGGGTGTGCACGAGCACTTTTTTTTCCTTGTGTGAGAAACACTTCACAGTGACCTCGTCCTTCCCTCCTCCATTTTTTCTTTCCTCCCTCCTTATCTTCATTTTCTCATTCCTGCTGACTAATACTCCCCTCCCTCACTTTCAGGATCCTTTCGTGCACACACATATGCATAAATGTGGTATTGATCCCTGCTTACTCTTTCTCTCCTTGTCTCTCCACATGTGTTCCCACTTTTTTCTCCTTTGCATTTTACTCACCTTTTTCATTCACAATTTATTTTAATCCAACTCTCATCTCTCTTTTTGTCTCTCCTGTATTTTTTACCATCCTTCACCCTCCCCTCTCTCTCTGCTCCCTTTCTCTCTCCCTCCCCCTGGTTGGCTGTTTTGCAGGCAGCCCGGGCTCTGCAGCTGCAGCGGGCCAGCTCCTGTGATGCTCTGTTAGCGACGGCCACGGCAGCAGCAGCAGCAGCAGGAGGAGGGGAGGAGGAGGATGGCACAGGGATGGAGCTCACCCAGCTCCTCGACCGAATCAGAGCGCAGTGCGAACAGAGCAGACTCCCCAGCCCGGGGGAGAGACACCTCGGCCTGGGCGCCATCTCAAATCCAGCCCCCGGCTTGGTCGGGCCTCCTCATGCTGGAGCTGGAGCAGCAGCAGCATCCAGAACACACAGAGGAGCCCTCAGCGAGGTACGCATCCACTCTTGCACAATCTTCACTTGTCTTTTCTGAGGACAATGGTCCTGATCTGTGCCGGTCCGACACACCCTCAGGACCAACTCCAGGCTGTCCCACAGGCAGGGTGATGCATGTGCCCCGCTGGTATTTGTTGACTGGGGTAAAAAGCTTGAAACCTCTCCTTCCTTGCTATATGGCTTGTTTGTGTGCAGATTTGTGTGTTTGTCTCCTTTCTCTCTTCATCTAAACACAGTAGTGGTGGTCTGTGTGAATGATCCCTCACCTTCATTAAATATTTACAACCCAAAATACAACCTAAGCATCCTCATCCTGTGTCTAGTAATAGCAGCTTTGTTTTGTTTTGACGTTTCCACTCTTATTTTAGCTCAGCTGGCCTCTTTTCTGGGAAAAACACAGTCCAGAAGCTGTTTATTATTCCACGGCACCATGACTTTGGTCTGACAGCAACAATAAAGTGCCTTTGCCAAGGGCTGAGAGTGACCACGGCACTAAATCAGGGCAGGTTTTATTAAATTCTGCTGTTTACATCAGACCCACTAACAGCAGCACAATGCAGCAGTCAAGAGCTGACAACACGGCAATAAAAAAATCAAGATTTTAGATTCAAAGACTGCGTTTCGCTTGTGTCAGAGGAGTTCTTCTTTTCCTCTAATCTGTAGGAATTAAGGCAAGGAACGTTTGCGTAGCTAAAATGAATTGTTTTGTGGGGGTCGTGAGCAGTTAATTTAACTGATTTATCAATATATGGACAACTGCTTCTTGTTGTCCTGTTATGTGTGGATGTGGACTCCAGAAGTCAGACTAACACACGGGCAGGTGGAAAACTCAAAGAATACCTTTAATGAGTACGTGTAGACAGTTCAAGGAAAACAAAGTCCAAAAGGTAACTAAATCCAGAAGGAGGAAAAAACAAACCAACCAGGACAGGAAGGAATAACAAATGCACCGACAAAGGACTGACTGGGCTTATACACACACTGAGGGATAATGGGAATTGGACACAGCTGTAGGAAGCACAACAAATGGGGAAGATGAGACGAGGGGAAGTAAAGTGAATGCAAGGTGCAAGGACAGATGACTTATCAAAATAAAAAAGGAAGTGAAATAAAACTGAATGGGGAAACAGACACAAATGAACACAATACAGGGGAATTACACAAAAGTGTGAAACTAAACTCTAAACTACCAAAAACTGAGAATGGAACTAAACTGAAAAATATATAAAGAACAGTACAACCAAATATTATAACCAGGAACTAAGGAACAAAGGAAGACTAAGAATTGCCAGAAGACATTCAGATAAAACAAAACTACAAAATCTATAAACTTAAGACACTCGGTCCGTTACCCAGGACCACAACTCCCATCTGTACAGCATTAGGAGCCTCTGTCTGTATTTTACCTGCTAATTAAACTAAGCAAGCAAAAATATTAGAAATTAGGATAGATTATTATGATAGATTATTTGCCAAATATGTATTTGGCAAATAATCTATCCTAATTTCTGCAGCTCTGCCAAATAATTATCTGTTTTAGATCTTAAGTGCACACACCAGAGTTTACGCCCTGTGTCTACATTGTGAACTGCCTGGTTCTGGAGATTTTAGCTGAGTAGACATCAGCATTTGCTTCTGCACACTGGACAATCACTTTATGATGTTCAAAGTGCCAAAAATGACATAAAAAGCGCAGCAGTAATAGGTTATTTCAGAGACAGTAATCTGGTTGCTGAAACAAAATATAAAGAGCTCCACAAGACAGAAAGATAATATAATAATATGTAGGTTTCATTTTAGGAGGAGCTGTCTGGATACCGTGTAAGATTATACAGAGCAGCCTCGTTGTCCCTGGTAAACATTTACAATGTTTACCTTATGAAACGTCAAAGTCTGAGTGCAAAATAGACTAAAGAATCCAAACCTCCATCCATGCATGACTTCTGTCATCACGTTCAATGACAGTAAAGCTCTTTAAGCTTAAAGGCACCAATTGGAGTTGTCTCTGAACAAACAAAAGTTTATATTTAGATTTTTTAAAAGCCTGGATTGGAATCGCAGCAGATGCAATTCAAGCTTTGTATAACTGTAATAATGTCAAGATGATGTCATATTCTGCAGTTTTCTTGCTACTGGAAATGAAGATGAAAAGACTTTCCATAGTGCTGTATAAGTGAGGAAAATGTGGTGCACTGATGTTTCACGGTATGCAAGCGTGAGTCTGACCAGGCAACGAACAGTATTATGCACAAATTAAAAGCATAACAGGATGAAAAGTAGAGTCTCTGTAGAATTTTAAAAAATGTACCACATACGAAAGCAGATCAAATGCAAATATTTACCCAAACACATGTCAACAGTATATAAAGCACACACATGAATGAGCTGTTCCAGAACAATAATATTAACCCAGTAATATAATACACATAATAATTTAACTCCAAGAGCAGATTTCAGCGTCAACATGCTCCACATATTAATTAATAACTCACTGATATGTTCTTATGTAATATAACAATATAACATAACACCAACACAACCTCTTCTGTAAGAGTTTTTGTTTGGATTTACTTCTAGTACTTATCTTCTGTTGGATATAGTTGATATATGTGTATGATGTAGGTGTCATATATAGCTCGTTTCAAGTGTATGCTCAACTTTCAAATAAAAATCTATGTATATGCAAGCATATGTAAGTAATCCCTTTTAAATCCACTGTCAGGTCAGGTCTTGTTTGCCGGTGTTATCATCAATGAGCTGCTGATTTCAGCTAATATTGCCCTAAATGAATGTCTCCTTGATTAAAGATCTTTTTTTTAATTTGTTGCAACAGATAAATGGAGTCAGTGAAGTAACAAATTATACAGGAAGTATCTTGCGTAACTTTGTTTTATCTGTCAAAATATTGTCATAAGTGCTGAGAAAGCTTCACCGCTCTGCTGCGTTGTAACGGGGCGAGGACGAAGGGTGTGAAACGCCTCACAGCTGTACAGTGTGTGGACAGCTGTGTGTACACGCTGTCTGTTTACCTTGCACTGAAACACACATCACCAAAGGCACCACCTGTGACTGCTTCGCCTCTATGTTGTCTGACAGTGCCAGTGGGAAAAAGTACTTACTCATGAGGTGTGTGTGTCATTGTGTGAACAGGCCTCTGTTTCGTTTACATAGTACAGATATTAAACCCAACAATTGCATCTCATCGGCTACTTTACATTAACACAAATATGAAACCACTTGAGTGTGTTCTATAAGGGAAAAATACGTAGGTGTGTGAGTGTTTGGCTAAAAGGGTGGTGGTGGTGGTGCTGGGATTCACACCTCTTTAAACACTTGGCTCCCCTCTCGTTGTGCAGGAGGAGGCAGCGTGGGCGCAGGTGAGCCTCGGCGGCGCCGCCCTGAGGGAGGCACGGGCCGAGCTAGCCGAGGCCAGGAAGCAGTGGCACTCGCTGCAAGTGGAGATTGAGACCCTACATGCTTTGGTAAGAAAAAACAAATATCTGAAGTTATCATTCACACTGTTAACACTGCTTCAACTCCACATGGCAGACTGCCTGTGAAAAGACGACAATAACAAGAAAAAATACTGTTTTTGCGTAATGTTTCAATTTAGCAACTAAAGGGAGTTTTAATACATCTGTGCCAAGATATACATAAGGTTTCTATCTTTCAATCACCGATACTTTATTATTATTTTTTCATTTTCAGAGCTGCTTTCATAAACATTGTGTAACTGATTCCATAACTGCAATTCATGGAAAATCTAAGGAATGAAAACTGGAATAAAAAGAAGAAAAAGTCATGAATATAAAAAAACCTCATTCAGTTTAATTTCAGTTCAGTTTATTTAATTCCCAACTGCTGCTTTAATGCAATTTTACATTTTGGATGTGAATGAACCCACGGGATTAGAAAAAAACATCTAAACCTCTAAAGATCAGACAAACCCTTGTGAACTGTGGGTTGGCAATGGTGGGAAGGAAGAACTCATTTTTAACAGGAAGAAACCTTCAATACAACGAGGCTTAGGGAGGAAGAGCAGTCTGCTATGAACAGTTTGAAGGCAGGGAGACAAAGAGAGAAAAGAGGAGCATAGAAAGACAAGAACAGCATAAAACAAGCATTAAACTACAACTTTCGTTTCATTGTTGACACTAAAGTTTTAAAAGTCTTGATATATTTAGGTGAATTTGTAAAATTGTTTTATTTAATATCGTTTTGTATTCACTGCATTCCTTTTTAAGAAAACAAAGACCATCAAGTCATGATCCAAACAGGTCTTTATTCTCTGGCGTCTAGGAGAAAGGCCTGGAAACGTCCCTCCAGCACACCCAGAGGCTCTACTCCAGCCAGCTGCAGGATCTTTCCCAGGTGATCGCTGGGCTGGAGAGCGAGCTCGAGCAGGTGAGGAGCGGGTTGGCCACCCAGCGTCAGCGCCACAACCAGCTTCTCAACACTAAGATGAGGCTGGAGAGAGAGATTACTACTTACCGCCGTCTGCTGGAGCGTGAGGAGGGAAGGTGAGCGCGAGACAAAGGGCGAGGAATCTTAAAAGAAGACAGGAGGGTTATTTGAGCTGGAATTTTGTGGTTTTAGAGTTCTTCCTTGTCTTTACAGTTGAATGAAATGTCTTCCTTGAGAAAAAGAAAAAGATCACGCATCAAGCAGCAGAGTCTGACAAACTTGGCACGCACTTTAGTGCCATGAGCAAGTTAGAAACGTCATTGTCAGAAGTAATGCACAAAGTAAACAAAATTACTTCTTGTTTGTTTTCTTTAACTTGAGCTGTCAAGCTTTTATGAGTTGACACTTTCAAATCTTAACCTTTATCTTTTGGATTATGTTGAATTTACCTGAATACAAATTCAAAATCCACAATAATTGCAAGTTGAGACGTACTCAGGCCCTGCTGTCCGCCCACACAACATAGTGGCACATAAACATTTCTGTTAAACTGAAATGAAGATGACAAACTCTCCGATTCATAACCTGAAAATCCAGCTGTGTCTTTAATTACATGAGCTGACAGAATCCAGACAGTAGAGGCATCTTTGTCTGGCTTTTTCTGCAAGCGCCAAGTTGTTTTATAGGGGAATATTCAGCTCACCTGACGCGGCCTTTAATTATCTCCTTCCATTTGGACGCTAGACTCTTCTGAGATGCTTCAACACATTTGCTGCATCAACCGCACTGCTGATGTTTTATAGCTAGGAGACATCACTTTGACTTTATGCCACATAGGTTACGGGCAGAGTGGAGTGCTGCCTTTGATTTGTCTCATCTCTTTAGATTAATGACGAAGATGCAAGGACGGGCAGGATGCATATGAAATTTCTATTGTTTAGTCATATTTGAGAAGGGCGGCATTGAGTGGGATAAAACACAATAAAACAAGAAAAAATGAGAGAGCAGAGCATCTGCATGCATTAAAAACAAGTCTCACTGAAGCTTCAGCACATAAAACCACTGAGGTTTGTGAAATGGGTATTTACCGAATAAAAAGCACAAAAGATGATTCTGAAAGGTCACGCCACTTTTAGATCATCTTTTAAACATTCAGGGTCCAGGTCCATGTTCAGTCCAGAGAATACGTCGCTATTGTCTTTTGCACCACACTGTGTTAATATAGTAGATGAATTGTTAAATAACAACAACAGAAGTCATGCTCATGTTTCAGTGAGGTTGTAGGACACGTTGCACTGTGCTGCATCATTTGGCTCCAACTGCTCTCACAACCTGAGCACACACTTTAGATGGTCTGTCCAATTCACTGTTATCATGCTAACATCTGCCAACCTTCACAAGTATGCAAAACACAAAGCAAACTTTTAAAATGATAGCACAACGTTACCAACAGTAATGTCAGAAAGGTAGTTCTGCTGATAATAGTTCCCAAATTTCTAGAAACTGTGGCTCAGTTTCTCAAAACTCTGAATACAGACTGCTTTATCAAAACTCCACACATCAAAGGCCTCAAAACAACGTTCTCTCTATTCAAACTGAATCCTCCCCCCAAAATAATACACACTGCTATTCTATGCTTATGTCTTATAGAACATCAAAGAAACACTCGTGTGGTAAAAACATCAAACCGTGTTTTAATGGCTATATATTTTTTAAACGACTTATTATAATTTCCAGTTCTTTTGATTCTCATATTCATCATCCGCCTTCCAAGTGTGACGGTACGTTCTTCATTTGTGCTCGTTTCACCCACTGAATTGTTCTTCCAGCGGAGTTTAAACAGGCGCAACATGAGCGAGGCTAATTGGCAGTCAGGATGTTACATTTTGATGTCCGGTGTTCCTGCAGGTGAACGAAGTGTGCAGAACGATGACATCTGAGTGAGACCGGGAAATGGGGTTTGAGTGATGTTACTGTTACACTTCATGAGCTTCATGTTTTCCAAATTGTGTGCATAGTTGAAAATGAACCTCCAATTTGTAAGATTGGGGAAACCTGCAGTCGGCTGAGACTGAAGAAGTCACTTGGATGAGTGACGAAACATTTCTCCCACTGAAAACTACGTCCAGATGAACAGAATCAACTTTTTTGGAACATCTAAAAGCAATTTTTAGTACTGATAAACATCTGAGGATTTTCTTTTTGACAGCCCTAACAGAGGTGCTGGTTTGAGGCCTGGTTTTATGTTTGCCACGTGCTTGCTCTTAGAGGATTGTTTGGTGGGGTTTCTTTACAGTATAAAGCACCTTGTTGTGAATAAAATTCCATTCAGTTGTTTTTTATTAAACCTGTTCATGTGTTTCCAGTTGGCCAAACTTTTTTAAATTGATACTTTTTTTTTGCCTTTTCTGTGTTTATCCCTCCCACAGACTTCAGCTAATCTGCTTTTCGTTTCACATTAGCATAAAGGATGGGAATTTCCTGGGAATTAAAATGACATGATGAAAGCAGATGACTAAGAAGCAGTTGGGGTGGTATGGAAGTATCAAACGACTTGAAAATTAGTAGTAACTTCAGGAAGTTATAAGACCTCCTGCCTGCATAAACATGTATTAGCAGTCATGGCTTCTACAGAACATTACTGTGGATATGAACACAGAGCGGAGAGCTAACGACCAGCAGTCTGGTTACAACCATAGGTGCTGTATCCTTTATTCTACAGAGAAGCGAAAGTACTTGGTGTCAAACATGGAAACAATCAGACTTCAAGGGATATAGTGCCGCCACAGATCCCTCCCGCCGTCCAAGTCGTACATATATTACACATCTTTACATCTTCTTGTGCCTGCAGATACATGGGTCGTACTGCACAGCCGATGGTTCTGCGGCCATGGAGGTCTTCAGTCGTGGAGCCAAAGGAGAATGGACTTGAAAATGGCTTCAGTGACCTCGCCGTTACTCCCGACGAACCCAAGTCAGAGCCCCTCCCTGACATACCTTCACTCCTCCCAACAGAAAATGGGCTGAAGAAAAGCATACTGTACAGACAGCGAAGCCTGGTGATACTCACAGGTAAGACACACATTTACCTCGCTGTGCTGAGCAAACCAGTCCCTCTTTGATTTAAGGTGTCTCTCATACAGTGTGTCATAATTAAATGGCGAAAAAAATGAGCCAATGTGACACATCAGGCTGACATCTGGGGTGTGTGAGCCACCTCTGGCAAACCAGATCTGGGCCACCAAAGGGTCATCATTCTTTGCGGTATGTCGGCCATGTGTAAACATATTGTGTGGGCCAGATCCGGGCCATACCAATTTTGCTATGTGGGAATAAGTGTTTTGTCTGCAAAATGTATTGATGCAGCTAACAGAACTAGATATTGTTACAATTTAGCACTCCAACCTATTTCTTTTTAATTATGGTGACTTCTGACTCCAGAAACCAACACAATAGCTTAAATGCTAACACCAAAAGCGGCAGGTAACGTCACAGTGGCTATGTCCATCTTTTATATACAGTGTATGGGCCTCATCAGAAAAATCAGCTGTGCAGCACTGAGTGGGACATCTCACATCATACTGACAGAAAGATAGCCACCATGTAGCCGCCATTCCTCCATTTTTCTTTTTATTGAGCTAAAACCCTTAAAAGGACTTAAACACAGGACACCAGGCAGGCAGACGGGGAATACTACAAGAGATGTCAATGGACTTGAATGTACAGGGAAAAAATAACAAAAAGCTCTGCAAATATGCTGCAGGACATTTTGATTACTGTATAAATATAGAACTCTTAGTCACCTTGTCTGGCACAGAGACCATAACAGGCAAATATAGTGTGTAACATGAGCCCGGTGTTTTGTTTAGCTTCAAATGAGAGGTTCAGGTAATTTCCATGGGAACAAATGACATGTAAATTTCTTTGGGTCGCATCGGTAATCTTATTTTTTGGCCAAAAAGCGTCTCATCATTTCGGTGCATTCCTCTTTATTGATGGGAAAGTAGTGACACGCCTACTTGTTGCAGTCATTTCTTATTATGGTTTGTCTTTAACGACTTCTCGCAGAGCCAGAACTAGATAAGGACTTGCCAATCTCCACTGTGAAGACTCAGGAGATTCTTCAAGGCAATGTGGTGCAAGAAAGCGCGGAGGGTCACGGCACCATTGAGTAAGTATTGATCGTTGTGCTCCCCCTTGGCCTGCAGTCAGTGCTTCTGCTTGAGTGTGAAACCTAGGCATTTTCTAATAGTAACCGCTAATTACATCACACAGATAAATCCCTATTGCGAATACAAAAACATCTTACTCATGTAATCTCCTGAAGCTTTAACACCTTTCAATTAGAGTCCTTATATTAGTTCACAAGCATGCAGTCATCATACTCCACTCCCCGGCGACGTCTAGACGAACAGAAGAATTACCTTCACACATCGAACGAGTTAGGAGGAACAAAAACATTTAGCTCACAAGTTCCCATGAGTAATTCCTCACTGGGTTGCATGGGAATTCTCCTCCTTTAATGGCCTGTGTTTGATGTGGAGGTACTCGCCCGGTATGCATGCTTCAGGGCGTGACACCTGTTATTGTTGGACGAGACATGGGTGGAAGTCTTTGTTCATGCTTCAGGTATTACCAGACCGAGACACAGCCACGCATACATGCTTGCATAATGTCCTCAGAGAGCCGCAGATGCAAAGAGACGCAGTTGCTCTGCCAGCCCAGCAACTATCAGTCATGTCCTCACACTTTCTCCTGAGTGCGCTGTTGTTTGCTTCAAAGATCCTGTTATTTTCTACATTTTGCAGGTGACCGCGCTTGCCCACATCAAAGATGGATGACCCGTGTTTATTATTTTGTTGTGCTATTGCTGGGAGGGCCTCTTGCATAGTTTGACCTTGTTATTTTTTAATTAGACTAAACCTCGCCCTTCTTCCCTCTCTAAAGATAACAAGTAAGAATGCACCCTGCTGACTTATGTGTGCATATTTGATTGGCAAATAAGATTAGGATTAGCTGATGTCAGCAGCTGACTGTTGTGTCACATTCCAGTTTCATGCTGGTTAAATGTTCGAAACATTGTGTGATGAAGAGCTGAAAGACATTCCCACAAAAAAATGGAAAAATGAACAAGAACTAAGAGAGCCTGAAATATCCACTAGTGTGCGGATCTTAACTTCAAAGCAGTGCACAGAGTTAGTTCCTGAGTGAGGCGTCTGTCTGCAGTTACTGAGCAAACTGGTGTTTCGTCTGTAACTGCAGACTTCAAATTACTAGTATACTAGGAGATAATTGCCAAGACATTTTTAGATTAACAATCCATCAATCAATCACAGTGAAAGATCTACAGACAACTATCACCTGATGTCTTTCACCCTGCTTATACACTGCCTTTTAGTGCATGGCTAATTTGTTTGACCTTACATAGAAGCTCATTTCTAGTCCAGGCAGACACTTGTTCCCAGCAGAAAAGCTCTGACAAACCTGCTCCATACTGCCTGATAAGACCAGCCAGCCAAGGGCACAATTAGGGAGTAGCTGGTCAAACAGTGAAGCAAGGAGCTGCTAGGAAAAAAGAAAAGGTGTAGATCAAACACAAAGCTGAAAGTAGAGTAAATATTACATTTCAATCAGGAATGATTATTTCCATCTGATGTGGGAAAAGCAGCAGCGAGATCCCAGCGAATAAAAGAGTCTACATCAGTCACAACAGACGAGAGATGGATGCAGATGCAAAAGCAACCGTGGGCAGGCTGAAGCAATTAAAAACACATGATCGGCATGGCATATCTAGGATATAGGTGGAGTGAAATATTTTAGTTTTTTTTATATGTGCTGGGTTTCTTATGTTTGGTTTTTGTTTTGTTTATCAAGAGGAGCCCTCATCACTAAATTTGTTTTTCACTTTATCCAGAACATCTACAGATTTTAAAAGAGATCAGGCTTTCTCCTGGCAACCCATCCAAACAAGTCATACTTGTTTTGTCTATTTCTAATTGAACTCTCATGAACCTTAACATTTAAGTTGCTAACTGAGGCCTGTGGGGTCTAAACTGGAGCTTTTGTGTTTTCTCGGTGTGGATTCGCTGCGGCGTCCACTCCTGGGAAAACGGACAACGTTAATGTTTTCCACTTGTGAAAGTAGAGCAAAGGATTTCACATTGTTTGGAAATGGTGTGATAACTTTTCCCAGAATGATGGGCACCAACGATTGCTGGTCTGAGATCATTGTGGGCTTTCTTTGTCATTATGTTAACACACACATCATTGCTCCAGACCATCAAACTGTCAAAACCTCTGCTTTTATGGCATCACTCACAACTGTGTTTGTAGAGGTGCTGATGATTACATCAAGTGGATTTGATTAGCAGAAATGGGCTGTTACTTGGAAGCAGTCCTGTGAAAACTTACTTGTTATGTCTTGATGCATGCTCAATCATCCAGGTGAGGAGGTCCCAAAAAAATCTGTTTATCTGGATGTAGCGTTTTCAGTGGGAGGAACACTGGTTTGACTGGGGAGTCAAGGAACACATTTACATGGAAATCGAGGAGGAGGCCTAAGGGTACATCTTTCACCATCTTACAATGCTGTGAATGATGAATGGTGCATATGACCATTGATCAGTGGTCATGTCAATTTACATATTAATGAATGTAAATTGAAATGAAGCTGACCTCACATTGTTGCTAGTTTCAGTCATTATGCAGATGTTCTGTTTAGAAGGAAACCTGCAGTCAGCAGAGCCTGAAAAGTCACTTGGATGTGTGATGAAACAACATGTCCAGAACAGAATCAACTGTTATTATTTTTTTTCCTTATGACTATAAACCAACGTCAAATAATTTCCCTTTACTTTTGCATTAATATGCATTCTGAATTTTTTGAGTCTACCCCCGAACGTAAAACCCATATTTTAATAAGCTAAAATGACAGAAACGCTTAAACCATCAAAACTAAATAAAACTGACATGTTAAAATATTAAAGATGAAACTGAAACTATCGAACCCACTTTGGAAACCATCTGACACAAAAACAAACCAAAACAAACACATATAAATATGCAACCTCTGTGTTTCAGTTTTCTACCACTCTGTTAGTTGACCCTGTTTCAGCTGTGACACACTTTAAAGTGCAGTAGTGGGCTGAGGAAAGGTCTCTCTCTCTCTCCCTCCCAGACAGTTGTATCATTATGAATGTGCAGACAAATTAAAGAAAACCCCAAAGAACCCTTAGCATGAGAGGATCCAGAGGCTCTGTTGTGCAGTTTCAGAGCAGTTTGCTGACACGGCTTGGGTCTACTTGTCTCTTCAAAAGGAAGGGACACTGTAAATCAATGGAAAGCTGATTGACTGTCTCCCAGAATATCAAAAGCCTTCAAAAATAGTTTGATGAGGATACAAAATGATGTGTTATATCATGATTAAAATACAGAGTGAGGGCGTATCTTCTTTATGTTTCATATCATGTCTTATCAAAGGCCACATTTAGGGCAATTCAAGCTCAGCACATTTTAGCATCAGCACTCTCAGTTGCTGCCCCCTGCAGTCTCTATCTGTCTCAGCAAGGATGAGAATGAATAAATGACACTTAGATGAAAAGACAGATTTTCAAATTCAAAGAGAAGATGAGTCATTGCACAACCAAAAGAAACGTAAAGAGCCCGATAACGTTTTTCACAGAATCTGTTTACAGTTTGCATATGCACCGTTTATTACCAACATCTCCAACGTCTCTCACCAGGACAGAGAAGATTGATAAGGTGATAAAGCAGTGGGAGGGCTCCTTCTTCAGGGGGAATCCCAAGCTGAGGAAGAAGTCCGTGTCGCTGCGCTTCGACCTGCACATGGCCGCGGCGGACGAGGGGTGCGCCCAAACTAAACAGGACAGCCTCCCCGACGTGGAGGTGCGTCTCATCATGAAGAGATCCCGCAGCATCCCGACCATCACGCAGTAACTCGGTCACCGTTGGGCCCGAGCTGATACCGGTTTGCGGTAACAGAAATAACATTTGTGCCGCGACGGTGGGCACATTACCACCCGTCACCATCGTGCTTAATCTGAATTTTAGCTGATGAGTTCCCATCAGATCTCATCTTTGACAGGATGATCATTAACCATCAGGCTTTTGTGGTGACCATTTTTATAGTGTCAGAAAGACTTACAGTCATTACTTCACAGAGGATAAGTATTTAATATGTAAAACATATTTCTGCGTCATCATTTTAGATGAAGAAAAGCTGTCTTTGAACACTTTGTTTCAGTTAGGTTTCACTGGATTAAAGACATCATAGCAATAACTCTGCTTAACTACAGCATTTAACCCTGATTGGCACCTGGTACAGGAAGCTGAGAGCACAGGTAGACTTGGATGGATGGAGTGTTTTGGTAGATTTTCTGTGAGGGGCTGTATGAAAATTACAAAGTTTTGTTTTTTATTTGTTTTTTTGTAGGAATGACATATAAAATTTGTCAATGTCGCATAATCGTTCCACTCCAGTCTGCATCTCAGAGCAGAGCAAAACATGTGTAAAAACATCAATAAATAGATCAGAATTGGAAAATTGATGGAAGAATTTGGGAAATTTGCCATTTTCCCTTTTGATATGTACATCGCCACGTGAAAGTTATTTTCCCATCAGATCATTAACATTTAATTTAGAAGACAGTGTTAGTCTTTAATCCTTCCACCGTGAGGTTTCTGCACTGGGAGAAAATTTTATCTGTTACAAAAGTGCAATTCGCACCATTTTTCAAAAAAACTTACACACTGACCAAAGAAGCCGCCTGATATTATTCTGACTGAAATAAAAATGCAATCAAAGTGTAATTTAAATAGCACCTTTATAAATAGAGTTTACAAAGTGCAAAAGAAAAAAATCTGAGAAGGAAAACTTCTACTGAAAGTCACATGATGGATGAAAGAATCACTGTGATGGCTTTCAAATGTTTCTCCTGCATTAGGTACCAGTTAGTTTAACCTTAGCCTGGAAGAAAACTGTGGCCTAATCAGATTTTTAGGAGGGCCATCTGAGAGCTAAAACCTACGTCTATTAACCAGCCGATATTCATTAACACTGGATGGTTAGTAGATGGACATCCAGTCCCATCAGGTAACCTTTGACCGTGCAGCACACTTGAAAAAAACAGAAGTTGACCCAAAGGTGTGAAGACCAAATGAACAGCCCAGTTCTTTATGGGCAGTCCCAAAGTGCTTTTATTTATTCTGTGTATAAAAATGGATGCGTTAGAGGCAGTACTGAGCAGGAAGTGCAGGTGATCAGGTGAGAAATCAAAAGGTAGCGAATAAAACAGCGACAGGAAAAATATAAAAAGAATAAAAAACCCACAAATCAAAATTAATAACAAATACTAATGATGAATTTAAAAAATTAGTTTAAAAAATAATAAGAGATCATCAAATAGAACCGATTTAACAATTTTTGGACATATCAGATGGGTCCAGACTGTGGGGGGCAAAAACAGAAAGACCAGGTCACCTTTGGGTTTCAGGTGAGAGGAGTCTGTAGTGAGGATGACTCTGAGGTGAAAGAGAAACAGAACAGATGGAAACAGAATGTTTGGGATTCCAGCACTGAGACGGGGGGTTAAAAAAGCTTGTTTGCAAATAGACAAATGTGCCACGATTCAGGAGGTCATCCTGAAAGGTGGAGTCCTGCACAGATCACAGATTCATTTTTAAAAATTAATTTAAAAATGTAAAAAAAAAAAAAAAGGTTGATGGAAAAATCATTCTAACTAATCTAATAGATCTATATACATTTTTAAATTACATCCTTTATTTATCCCAATAAAAGACAGTAACATCTCTTTTTCAAAACAGCAGCAGATACTTTAACAATTTTAAACATTTTAAACCTTCACACAGTTCAAACAAGTTCACGCAACTACAGATCATGCGCAATAGCAGGTCACATTTCAGTGCATTTTACTTCAATTTCCACATTATAACCATCTCTGACGATTTCAGGTACATATAACATCAAATATGTAGATGAGTGTCTTAAACTTTGCTTTTAAAGTAAAGCCTTGTCCGCTAATTTTCATACAGTCCCTTCCTGCTTTGCACTGCAGACACTCACAGCACTGAAAGAAGAGTTTGTTTTACTCTGAGGGTCTTTTGTCATTGCGGTTAATCCTCTGTGTGGGGATTTAAAAAGAATACAATAATATATATTGCTATGGTGTTATTGTGTGATACTCACTGTGACCTAAACAGCAGTGAGAATTTAGATTCCCCGTCTTAACCAGAGGAGGGCAGTGTTTGTAAATAGTTACCACTGCAGTGTGTTCTCAGTGCTCCACTCGGTCCTGTAACACATGTCCTGTTGCACCTTAGACTCAAGTTTTTATGCTTTCTTTTGAGTTGGCACCAAAGATAAATATATATATATATATATATATATATATATATATATATATATATATATATATATATATATATATATATATAAAAGAAGCGGACCGCTGAGCTTTGCATTTGGGTCCCTTAAAATATGTTGAGAATATTTAAAAAAAAAAAATTACCTATGCAGTTCTGTACTTGGTTTTGCTTTGCTTCAGGAAGCACACTCTTCATTTTGAGAGCTCTGTAACTTCAGAATGAAACATTATGCTTTTATCTAAAGATTTATCATTTCAAATAAAACAGAGAAATATGTGCAGACTGTTGTGTTTTCTGTCACGTCCAAAATAAAGCTTCTTCTTCTTTATTATTTTCACACACACTATTAACATATGAATAGTTAAAAATGTTTATTTTCCATCATGAAAAACAAAAATAAAAAATCCACGAATATACAGAGAATAAAGTTTTTACAGTGCATTGCAGTGTAATAAATACATTCAGGGGTAGCTGCAGAGTTTGAAATAAACTGACCTACCAGGGTTCATTTGTTTCTCTTCAAGTCTTTTCACCTTCAAACTTTTAATTACCACATCACTATATTTCGATGCATCAGATAATGCACGTTCACCTCTCAGGGAAAAGGGCTTCTGTTCTTATGAAGACATAACGTGCCGCTTTCTCACATCTACAACTGTTCTCTCAGCAGTCTTAAAAGAAATAGTTGGCTTTGTTTTACTGCTTTTACAAGCTGATTGGATGATATTCAAACTATGGCGCCTCATTCATTTACAATCATATGTTATAGTTGCAGTCCACTATATCCTAATTTTTGCCATAATCACTCATATATCTTTTAATATGATTTTTATCATCTGATCAGACGCCGGAACCTAAATCAGGTTTTCCTTGCAATTTAGCAGAAACACAAACTTGTCCAGTTTTCTCCAAAGCAGTAGCGACACTTCCTGTAACCACCATACTGCACAGGTTATTTGTAGAAGAGCACAGTGTTAAACAGAAAGTGTAAGCAGGAGTCTTGAAGATGTATCACGCCGTCTCTGGGTTTGCATGTTTATGGCTTGGATACAGCTGCCTGAATCACCTTGATGACTTCGCTGCAGGGCTGCAGGGTGTCATATTCTGCAAATACGTGACAAACATTCTCCATACCGGCTTCAATGCCCTTTGCCACAAAGCCAAACAACCTGTCGGCACAAAGAAACATGAGTCAGATTAATCTGCACCGCAAGAAGAAGATATTTTTGAAAGGGACCTCTTCTGCTTTTCATTATTTGCTGTCAAATATATTGTTCTAAGTAGTATTCATAGAAGCCCCACCCACATCCTATTCAAACAATTGATTTATGAGGGGCAGCCAATAAGAAAAAAGCTGGCTTAAAAGGGAGGAGCTGACTGAAACACCTTATTTCAGAAAGAGGATGAACTGAGTTCCTGCACCAAGACACAGTGTAAGATAAAGAAGGATTAGTTTGAGCTGCTGCTGATGCAAAGCTACACTAATACAGCTAAAATGTGTAAATGAACAGAACAGGTCCCCTGTTTAGACTTGATTCAGATTACCTTGCACCAAAACTTGAACCTCTCGTCCACCTGTGAGTATAAGACAGACAAATGTTCAGATTAGAAATGAAACACATTGATGACCATCAGTGGAGATGATCTCTGACGTCTGCGCTCGCAGCTCATGTCGTGCATACTCACACTCGATTGTCTGGATCTTCACCACCGTAGCTCAGCATGTGAGCAGGGTAATGGCGCCTGAAGAAGAGCCTGCAAGAAACGATAAGTCTTGACCCAGTGTCACACACAGACCACACCTAAACAGCACGGCAGCGCATAAAATCTCAGCAACACGTTGATTTCATGTGTTTTCTTACTTCCTGTTGATGTCTGTGAGAGTGACACCCTTCAGAGACACTTTCATGTTGACTATGGTTGGTGTGAAGGAACCCGGAGCCTTCTCGAGTGTTGAGGACACCGCCCTTTGCACTGCACAGGGGCCCGTCAGCATCTCAGTGGGGATGGCGTTAAGGTAGACAAAGTTGGAGGCTGTTGACAAGACAAACAAACACACTTGTTAAACACAGAGATGAGGGGTTGTTTCGACTCTGCCACTGGGAGACTTTAAGTACAGAAGGGAGTGTTGTCAGAAAGTAAGAAGAGCTGAGGAATGTCCTCAGACTCCTCATGTTTGTGTGTTAATAAAGGAGACGAGAAAACAATGTGTACTATCATTTATTTCTTCTTCTTTTATTAGTTGATTCTTTGTGATATCTTTGCAGTTGTTGCTTTAGGTTTTTTTTTAAATTGTTTCTTTGTATTTCATTTGCACTATAATGACAAGTTTTGATTTACCAAATAACTTTTATGCAGAAGAGGAGTAAGCTCCACAAAGAAGGAAACTGACCAGGACGTTTGACCCAGGAACCTTCCTGCTGTGGTGCGACTGTGCTAACCACTGCAGGACTGTGCACCACTTTTACAAAATATGTTGTGTTTTAGTCCCTACTTCCTTTTTGCTTTGAGGTAATAAAAATATTCTTGTGATCCAGTTTCTGTAAAATGTAAGTTTGTCTTGTTGCTTTGGAGGATTATATATTTTCACTTTGTTTATTTATTTTTCTGTTGAGAAATCTCTCAGTATTTCACCGAAGTAAATAAAATTTTGGGATACTTTGTCCTCCATTTATCTGTGTCGAAACAAAGATGGCTGCCTGCCTGGACTGGACTTGAGCCAAAACAGCTGGAATGTTTCAAAGCCTGAACATTTTTCTCCCACTTAGTGAAAGGAGACTTTGAAGAATGTGGAAAGGCCTTCAGGACGACGGTAAGTGTTTTTAATAATATCCTGAGTTTTTCAGACTTTAAAAGAAAAGTTCGGTCTTTGAACTCTCACTGATGAAGCAACACGTGGCTGTGGCGTGAAATCAGCAGCATCTCTAACGCCATGGCTCTTTACCGAGAAAAGGTATTATTACCACCTGTGAGATGCTTCACGGCTGTGGCAAGTCAAACTGCCTGACAGTCAGTCACGCTGTTTGTTCAGGAAGTCAATGCACATGAAAACAGGGGTGCAGGTAAAAGCAACACTTTATATTCTGCAGATAAAAGCGATGTGCAAACCCTCAAACCAGGCTTTCGATGTTCGTGAGCAAACCTCAGATAACAAGTCGGTGGGACACGGTACTATCAGCATTTCCTGCTTGGCTGCAGAGCAGAACAGTAGTGTTTATAACCGCAGGACAGGAAAAGGTTGAATGCAAGGGGGTTAATTGTTGTTGGTTTCGTAACTCTATCATAACTCTGTTGGTCAGACTCCTGTTACTGCTTATTTTGGAGGTTAATTTGTTGACTCTGACCCTGGCTGTGCTGAAGCACAGGTTCAGCTTTGTGGCGAACAGAAGGAAATCTGCAGCTGCGCTATATTAGGTCACACTAACCTGTGTTTCCATTAGCTTAATTTTAAATTAACCCCATCCTAGTTTTTGGAGTGTTGGTGCAAAATTATTTATTTAATCATATCTTAAATCATAACTTATCATCAGTGTTCGCTGCTTAGAAAATGTCCACTTTTTGTGATCTGACAGAAAATGTCCAGTTTGTCTTTATTTTGGCAAAGGCAAAGAAGTCTCCCATAAATTCCGCAAAACCAGATCTGGACTCTGGACCAGGCCAGGTCCTGTACAGGCCAGTACTACTTATCTAAAAATGCCCAAACAGAGTCAGTTGTTGGGGCGTTACATGGACTCACCTATTTTGTTGTCGTTCTCTGAAGGTGCTCTCTCTTTTGCTCTCTCCTCTGCTGATCTCAGGTCTGTGTAGACAAATAAGATTTGAGTTTTTTATTTGAATTTGAGGGGCTTTGCTGGCACAACAGTAACACCAAATGACTTAGAAATGACACTTTCAGTTGATTCAACATTAATGTTTTTTCCAGTGTTCGTGGTGTCTGTCCCTGTTGTTCCTGTTCTTCTTCTGCTGGGAATATTTCCGCTTTTTTTTTTTTTTTTTTAAATGTGGCATTAAAGCACAATAGAACTTGTTCAAGTAAAGATCTGTTTTAGTGTCATGTTTCAGTTTTCTGCTCATTGTCAGTACATTAGCAGACTCTTGGAAACACCCCTGGTTTCCCTGCATTACTGTTTCTTCCTTTTTTCAGTTGCCAGCTTGTGGTCGCTGGAGCCGCACTCAGTTAGGATCTGTTCCTGCTTTTTGTCTCTGACGTGAGAAAGATAACCCGACAATCCATAATTTGAAGAAACATTCTCATTTAGTTTGGCTTTTATCTTCTTTCCAAAATAGTTTTAGTTGTTAGAATTTGGTTTGGAAAGTAGCCCTACTGTGAGAAAGGCCAAGCGTCTGAGTGAGGACACCTTCCTACCTCGTTATATCTTTGACACAGACAGAAAAACACAATCGACTATATCTAAAGGATGGTCATGACCTCAGTGATGCCACTCATTGGTTTGTGTCCATCATTTTGATTGGTCGAAAGGGTAATTTTGGTTGTCAGCACCACATAAGAAGTGTGGCTTGGAGCTGACCGAGGACATTGCTCACTCATTGACTTGTATCTTGTGATTGACAGGTTATTAGCCAATAAGTATATCCTGGAGAACCCTCCTTTGTGACTGATGATGATCATAATTTACAAAATGAACTAAATATTTTATTCAGTATTACCTGAAACTACAGGTTGAGCCCATACAGTCATTTAGAAAATATTTACTGAGTTCAGAGAGTGAAGGAAGCAGTGATGTTTTCCAACAGACCTCTTTAGGACAAGAAAGTTTTTGGCAACCGGCAGAGTTGCACCACCACCTTTGACCCTGTGTACTACACAAAGCAGGGTGTTTTTTGGTCTATGACAATTTAAAGTATTATTGTATTATTATTGAGTATTAGTCAGGTGTCAGTCTGTCATCGGTTAGCCAACTGCAGCTGGTCTAAAACGCTGCAGCACAGTTACTAAGTCAGTTTTTGAATTGTCTTTAAGATTTTATTGTTTGTTTTTAAGGCATTGCAGGAATTAGCACCTTCATACCTTTTCTGATCTTTTGAACCAGTACACTTCTTCAAAGTCACTGAGGTCTGCAGAACAAACTCCTGGCTTTCCTGAGGTCCAGATTAAAGCACAGAGGCGATCAGGCCTTGGCTTAAAAAGCTTAATTCCCAGCAGTTCTTTTTAACCCTTTCCTAAAAGCTCAGACTCAATCACCGTTAAGTTCAGCTCGAGCTAATATGACTGAAATTAAGCCTTCATTCAAAAATATCTTTATATAGTATGAATGGTTGTCTACAGCCGCTTTTGTCTCCAGATAGTTCAGTCTCTCTCACATAGTCTCTTTCTGCAGCACACAGCAGGTATCTGTCGCTCTCAGGGCCCAGCAGTTGTCCTTTACAGTCGATTAATTATATTGAATGAAATATGTTAAAGGCCCCTTTAGAAATACACTTTAAAACAAAAAGTCAAACTCCATTATTTTAATGTTTATGAACCAATATTGTTTGCAAACTTTGGAAAGGATGCAAGTTTAAGGCAATCTGATAGTTTTCAAACATGAAGATTACTTTTATTATTTATTCTTTATTAAGTCTCAGCACTAAAGAAGTTAAGTGCCGGTGTCCTGCAGGTTTTAGATCTCACCCTGGGTCAACACACCTGAATCAAATGATTAGTTCGTTACCATTCCTCTGGAGAACGGCAAGACATGTTGAGGAGGTCATTTAGCCATTTGAATCACCTGTGTTGGAACAAGGATACATCTAAAACCTGCAGGACACCGGCCCTCAAGGCCTGGAGTTGCCTACCCCTGGTGTAGTGTGTGCAGTAATAACAAAGGCTCAGTTACCGTGGCAGTAGAGCCGTAATCTACAGGGTAAGGCGTACGTAGAAATGGTGTGCTGGTACACCAGGGCAGAGAGACTACCTGCAAAGACACAAAGCAAATCACAGCTCCAGCTGAGTACAGATAAGCAACTTTCTGATTGGCTATTTCAAGAACAATAAAGCTTGAACTTTATCCTCAACACTTTGCCAGGTCTGAAGACAACCTACAGAGTTTTGTTATGACACAGAGACTCACTACAGTATAAATCCTTCTGCTGCTATGATGACTGTTTTTCCATATTTCAGTGACAACATTACTGTAACGTTACATATCTGTGGCGACATACATATCAGTACATGCCCATGGGTGTCTGATTACAAACCAGTGACCCACACTACTGATAAGAAAGGTTCTTTGGGTGTGAGAATACACACCCTTTGTACTAATGCTCAAGGGTAAGATCCATGGCACTCATGCTCACCCACATCCCAGGAGGCGAGAGATCTCTGAGTCAGAGCAGCACTCGCTTTTTAAACAGACGAGTGAATTCTCGGTGGGTATGAAACTGATAACTCGACTCACCAAAGTAGGGTTCCTGAGAAGAGCCTTTAATGCGCACGCCTTTGGCTGATGAATCAATGAGAAAGTGTCTGATAAGATCAGAGCTGCTTTCCCCTGTTTTGACAAAAGGACAAATGTCAGAGAATGAAATGCACACAGAATGAACAATATATGAAGGCAATGTGATAAAGAAGCACTGGAATAACCCTTTCCCACCAGTTTCTTCAAAAAAGAAGACACAGAACCACATAATTGCTCGTGTTGACGTCAGTGGCTGTGTGGCAGGGCACCGCAAGATGTTCATCAGCGATTGGCAAATGTAACCTACGAATTCTTTCACCCGGCTTCAGCTAGCGCTGCTGCACAGGATTCCCAAACCTTTCGAAATGTGAGCTTGTTCTTAAAAGGCGCTGAGGCAGAGCCGCCTCTGCACAGCACTGAGACCACAATGATGGAAAAGAGGCATTAGTTACTAATGGCGCTGGATGGCAGTGATTTCTGAATGTGAGAGATGCAGGGTACATAAAGCTTTCAAAAAACATTATGTTGCTGCTGTAATAAGTAAAGTGCTGCCATTCATTCAGTGCGTTTTGCCTCCATACAGCCCAGATAAATTAGATTTAATAAATGTAGAGTTTTTCAGATAGTTTTCTCCTGTCATTTGCTGTGATCAGGGAGTTAATTTACTTTAATTTAAAATTCATTCTGACTCACAAGGCCACCATAAACACATAAATGAGGCCATCAACGATCTGATGTTGTCGTCCTGTCCTATGTTTTTCCCCCTAAGGACTGACTAGTGCCGGTCTGTTGGTAAAATAGAGTTGCAGAGCTTTACAGCCTAATTTATTGGCCGTTCTCACGAGCAGTGCTGCGAGGTTTCAGGGCATGCACTCTCTTCTTTTGTTCCTCACTTTTTTGGGGGGCTAGGTGATTATCAGCACGCACATGACGCTGTCAGTCATGTGCATGGAAATTATAACAGAAAAGACTGACAAATATACTATTACAGTGTTGGATGCTCATCTTAAACTAGCAGAAGTTTTGTTCGGTAATCTATGGGAGCGGAAAGCTCACATTGAGAGCAGATATTCATCCACCTGCTGTTTGAACCTTCTGTTTGTACGGAGCAACCAATCAGGTGAAAGTTCATTTAAAGGGAGAGGAGCTAAAATGATTCATTTATGACAAAGGGTAAACTGAGGGACTGCACTGAGACCAGAGTTAGGGATAGATTGGTGCTGTAAGCGAGCAGAACAGGCAGCCTTTAAATGTCTGTATGTGAAGGATTTATAACTTTAGCTTAGCTAAGGCAAACTGTTTGGTCTCACTGAGTTAATTAGTGTTTTTAGTTCCATTTTATAGCCTTACATTTTTGTGACTGGTTTAAATAAAAGAGGCATTATTATATAATGTACTGCTAAAGAAAACCATGCTAAATAGAAAAACATGTTGCTAGATTGCCCGTGATGTAGGGATTAATTCGATGGATGGAGCCTGTCAGTGAAGTGGTCTCAGAGCTTGACCAACGCTCACATATCCCGCATTCCTGAAAGGGATGAAAACGTACAAATCTACAAACGAGGCAAGCCTCAAAATTGTTTCGTGAGTGAGGTCCTTTTTTCCCCCTCATCGACTGCTTACAGTGCCGTAAACAGCTGGTTTTCTTTTGTGTTTATACAAGGTATACTGTGGTAGGAAAAAATGACAGCACTGCGTGCTAGCACGCCACAGATAGCTTGATGTTGTCAGCAGAGTTGGGTAAGGCATTCGCTGCAGGTCTCTGGTATAGACCAGAGCATTTATGTAAAATTAGAGATCTTTATACACCGTTTGTGTTATATATGAGTAACAACAACAGCACTACGCTACGCTGTATTCATGCTTTGTGTGTGCAGTTGTGTTTTTTGTGGCTTTAAGATCTTCTGTTTCCTGGATCTGACTGATTTCTGCTTTTGAAACTGAGGTCAGGCCACTGCTCTTACTAGTGAGCTTACCTGGATAGGCAGCAGCAGTAAAGCTGGTGGGCGTTTGATCTACCTTCATGGCCAAACCAAAACTGCCTCTGTAGGAGGTGCTGTCTCTCACCACAAAGGCTCCTGCTTCCTTGTCTTTTACCAGAGCTTCAGCTAGAATAAATAAGACATCAAAAATGCTTATTACTCAAGAAAAACACTTATTGATCACTTTAGCTTGATGGCACACTTTCAGAGTTTGAACAAAGCTTTCGAGAAGATTCCCATTGATGGAAAAGCACCGGGGGGCATTGAATGTGTTTAACATTGTGGTGAATGCTTTCATGCTGAATTGCATCAACATTTTGTACTTTAAGCAGGACTGTGAAATGAAATTGTTACTTTTGAGACCTCCTCAAACGAATCCACTATGAATTTAGTGCTTTTACTGTAAGGTCTTCGTGTGATGCTTGCTTGGGTCTCACCTTCTGCTCTGCTGATGTGTGGACGGAACCAAAACTTTGACGTATCCATGACAAATTTCATCGATGGCTGGCTGCCGTTAAAACGGGCTTGAGAACTGGAGTATGTTGGTTTTGACACAGGGTTCCTCTGGAGTAACTCGATCTGTGGTTCAGGGCTGTGCAGATCCTGTTGAGGTGCACCGTTGACTAATAGTACGGGAATATCGGTCAGTGACCCTGAGACTGGGCCGTTCTGTGCTCTTCTGCTGTTCACTTCCTGTAAATGTCCTCGCTTTGTCATCAAGGGCTTCTCCAGGCTTTGCCTGTTATTACATGGCTTCATCCTGGAATCGTCGCTAAAGAAGCCAGGTAGCATGGACTCTGGAAAATCGGCATCTTCACCGGTTAAGGAGAGGTTACTATGACGAAAGAAAAAGGAGGAAAAATAATGTTGGAAACACAAGGTTCTTTTGCAGTGAGAAATGTTTTAAATTTTTAATTCCCTCTAGAAGGATAACTATAATTAAAAGAACAAAGACTTTAATAAAAAACATGTGTTTTTTGTTTTTTTAATTTAAAAGTGTTTTTGTAACTATCCTGTGCAGAAGCAAACCTCTTCAAGAGGCTTACCTTTGTGAATGAAAAGGTCTTCTTAATGACTAGCATGGTTAAATTGAGGTTCTAGTCACTTAAGCCCCTTTTCTATTATTACCTACTGGGCTTGACTAGGCACAGTTTTCACCTGTTACCAGGTACTTTTTTAGTTCCAAGCAATCCGAGCAGGTACTAAAATGTGACGTCGTCAGACTGGATGCCACCGATTGGCTGGTCAGTAGCATCACTCCACGAGTCATGAGAGTGTTTTGTTCACGGAAATCAAAACTGGCAATTTTGAAACCCAACAACTGGGAAATGGCAACAAAAAACAACTCAGTGATCCCCAAGTCTGACAAAAATCCACAGACCGAGCAGCAGGTTTATTCTTGTCCACCTTTGTTGTAGCATTCGTGCTGCGTATTAATTAAGTTGTGGTACGCTTGGACACGTTGCCATGACAAAGATCACGCACATTTGGAGGTACTAAATTGTAATGGAAAACCAGTCGATCTGAGTAGGTACTAATGGAAAAGGGGCTTTACGGCACTACATTAAGGCACAAAGTGGTTTTAAACCAAAGTACAGCACCGCACTAGTTCAAATGCAGTCAACAGCTCTTTAACACAATACATGTTTTTGGAAATGCAAGTCAGTTTTCTTCTTTTCTGTTGATAGATTAAGTTGTTTTTTTAATAGTTCACACTATTTCAGAACAAAAGAAATTACAGTGGGTAACTGGTTATCAAATGGTAAAAACTAAAATAAAAGCAAAGAATTGTGTGTTAAATGCCTTTTGCCTTAGATATATGCAGACTGTGCTTGTGTATAGTGCCCTGCTAAATAAAAGCAGGGACTGAGCCAAGAAAAACCATGAAAAGTCTTTTCTAGCTCTTCCTATTAAAAGTGTCACTAAGTTCTTCCTCGTGGAAGACTGTCCTTGAGTCTTTACCTCTAATTATAATGCACCTTTAGACGACTGTTGCGATGTAAACTGGTGCTGCAGGTATAGAACAAACTGAACATAAGGTTGTGCAGTATTTTAGGCCTAGTGCAACCTGACCTATTTTTTTCTAGCTACAGTTTTAAGTTGCTCTATACATACGTGACAAACAGACACTCGTAAAGTACACATATAACACTCATTGATTCTAAAAGCGCACAGCGGTAAGGATAAACTTGAGGACTACGTGATTGTGCTTGTTCAAAATGTAGACTGCGGGTTGCAGGTTTCGTGATAAGAACTGAAGTGGGTGATTGAAATCATTTCTCACAGGAAACCAAAAGACAAAAATAACCAAAAATAAATAAATACGAGTCACAATAAGTTGTAAGACCTGTTTTAGATCAGGGGAGAGATGCATGTCAGAAATTGTTTCATGTCAGAAATTTGGAGTACACGGACATAAATTGTCCTGATTTCATAGTAAATTCAGTAAAAATTTGAAACTAGTGTATTTCACTGGGAAGTACAGTTAGTTTCTGCATGTCCCCCCCCCCTTCCCTTTTTTAAATAAGGAGAATCTCAACTTTGTGTTTAGAAATGAACCCTAACACTTATGAAAGGATTGAGCATAATGCTTTGAAACTGTGTTTAAATTCTTTCAGGCCTGCTTGAAGTTTGAGACTTGGAGTTGGAGTTTGGCTCTTACCTGTGATGGTTAAAGTTTGGAGTAAGACGCTTGGGAAAACAATAATATCTAAGCGTGTGTGTGTGTGTGTGTGTGTGTGTGTGTGTGTGTGTGTGTGTGTGTGTGTGTGTGTGTGTGTGTGTGTGTGTGTGTGTGTGTGTGTGTGACCCTCGCCTACACACAGAATGGAACAGCTTTTAGCCACAATGTAAGCACTGCTCATCCAAATCGATCAGGCCTTCTCTGCTCATGTCGCCTCAAAATACTCACCATGTTTAAAGTGGATCAGTTTTCAAGACCAGAGAAGTGGACAGAATGGAAGACATTTGTATCATGATGGGATGTCTTACTGAGTTTTACCTGCCAAGGATGTAGCTGGTGTCCGAGCAGGTCGAGGTGGAGAGGAGTGAGGCGATGCTGTTTCTGTTGGAGTGTGACAGCCGCAGTGATCCTTGGCAAAAGTCATTCTTCGGTGAGGGGTTTCGCCTGGGTGCGCTGCCAAATGGCAGCGGGGGCAGAGAGGACGTTGGGCAGCTGGAGAAAACCAGCGTCCCTTGGGGACTGCATCTGAGGCCGTTATGTGTGGGGATGGGTATACTCGGGGACACCGAGGGGACCACTGTGGGTGATGAAATGGTTGAACAGCCTCTAGGAATGAGCACAACTTCAGAGAAATCTTCATCTGAGCAAGAGGCATCTGTGGGTGAAAGGGTGAGATGTTAGTATTAGGGGTGAGGAAAAAAACAGTGTTGGCTTGGTTTATATCAGCAGAACTGGCTTGGTGTGTATGTAAGGACACCGTTGCCAGGTATTTTTGTCATGCAGGTACCTGCTTGCACAGACTGTTCTTTGAGTTGCACATTTGTACTGTTGCTAGAACATTAGATCACCTAGAGGAGCCTCAGCCACTTCTTGATTCGTCAGGATCACCGTGGTGATCGGCACTCAGAGAATTTACGCCCTTAAGAAAATGCCATAGCATGTGGTGTCTGTAAATTCCAGACGAGCGGCTTCTGCAACCAGAGTTGCATAATTATGACTAATGTTCATGCAGAAAGAGCGAAATCTGCCTGAATATGGAGATATTTCTCCACACTGCTGCTTGATTTCCTTTAAACTTATTCACCTTTTCAGAACACGTGACAGTTTCATAAACACACGACCAAACTTCTCTGAAGAAAAGATCAGAAACAGGAAACCCATTTATTTTTACACATATGTATGTATGCTTTGACTCTTGCGCACACTTTCTGATGAAAGCAGGACTGAATGAGGCACCGTTGTTCCACCCCGGTGCGTCACTGCTCGCTGAGCTTTTTCAATCTGTAGCTGTAACACGTGCAGGGTGTGGTACAAGTCTGGGCAATAATCCCAGGACAGACAAAGTGGTGCAATTACAACATGATTAAAAATATTAAAACTATCTCAGAAAGGGTGGGTAAATTTCCAGAGCCCAAGGCTATCTGTACTATTTGTTTACAAGGGTGGCTATGGTTTTACTGTGCTCTGTGTAACACCTCTGAAAGCTGGGAGCTTTCAAGAGTTAGACTGAAGCATAAAAAAGGGCTAAACAGGCCCTTTGTACATGTTATATCTGGTCCACATATCACTCTAAATTGTAAGTAAATTTCGCTTTTCTACAATAGTATATTTAGGTAAATGATCAGAAAGCAGATTTAACATGTAGGTACCAAATGTGTAGGCAACATTAAGTTGCTTTAGTTTTTTGCTGAAAGTGTGATAACATGATGGGTGAAACATGATGGCAAGTTTTCCCAGCACACTGCCTGTAACCAGGTTCCAACAGGGTCAACGGGAGTAATTTTAAGAGAGATGAGAAACTGATGACTTCTTTACCAACAAGCAATGTTTTTACATGCTTGAATCCACAGCAGCAGAGAAAATAGCTTTGAAAAAGTTGCTGAACTGATTTTAAGAGACATGCAACCAAAGCAATATTTAAACTTGCTTATGATGCTGATGCACTCTGAGCTTGAAGTGTCTTTGAAATTGTCTTATTACTGTTTGGTCTAATGAAATAGCTTTAAACCCTCTTTATCTCTTCCTTGTCAACTTAAGGAGGACCTAGCATACTGGTCCTTATATTCTGCCATATATGTATACACACACACACACACATATATATATATACATATATATAGATATATCTGTCAGAATCGCGAAGGCCTGAATCAAATATGGCATTTTAATCTAGTCAGGTTAGTGTTTGTGACCTCAGTAAGCTCCACCCTGCGCAGGTTGCTGCTATATTTCTGCTGGTGCATGGTTTCAAAATGAATATTATATCGCTTGAAAAAAACGGAGAAGTGGCTTTGAGGTCAATTAGATGTAGATTTTCTGTGAAACTGCACTTGGCAATTTTAGGCTTTTATACGTAACTGATTTCAGAGCAATAAAGTTGCTATATGGTACCCGTTAACCACACAATTTTTCAAGTTCAGTTTCCCACACAGCAAGCAAGTTTTGACTGTCTCTCGTTTGAGTTTGATGCATCTGCAATAAAGTGATGTGAGGTTGAATTGGGTAGAACAAGAGAAGTGTTTACAGTCTTACTGTACCTGTAGGGGGGCTGAGACATGTGGGACTTTTGCTGCATTGGATGGGTTCAAATGTGGGATCCAGTTCCAAGATTAACTGGTTGAGATTTTCCAGAGAAATGTCGAGATCAGGATCATCATGGTGGGTGACTGTCTCCTGTGACGGTTCCAAGCAAATAGTTTGGCCCACTCTGAGAACATGACTGGGTATCGTGTGTGCCATGCCTTTAACTGTAGGCATCATGTTAGGGGAGCTCAGACTCTTCTGTGCGTGCCTGCCAAAGGCCAGAGAGAGACAATGGAGAGAGATCGGTTATTCTGTCATGAATGAAATGAAAGCCTTGCCATTGTTGTTTTTGTATAACAGACACATCAAAAGGTCTTTTTCCCCCCCGATACTGTGCACCACACATGGGTACCCATCCTGAGTTTTTCAGTGTTGCTTTTGGAGAAAGTAGCAAAGTAGTAATTGCATTTTTAACAGAAGATTCCAAAAGCTGTGCAACTTGTTGCCCTATGCTGACATTAGCAATACAGAAAGACTGGAAACGGTGGAGAAAAATGACCCTGTGAATGTGTATAAGGACATCTGGAGTTGAAAAGGCCTTTGAAAAGGGAGTGTTGGTGCAGACTCAGAAGCTTTTGAAGGCTAAAGGCAGAATAGGTGGGAACAGAAACAACAGACACTGCTCAGTTTGAGAACAGAGGGAGGAGTACGATTTCCATCCTGCTATTGATACCGGTGGCATTTATGAAACAAAGACTTGGGTTCTCGTGGACCCTAAAGTCTTAAAGTATTAAATTCAGTATTCTAAAAACAAGTCTTATGTAGCCTTTGAGAAATAATTGATCGCACGGCAGCTGAGATGAGCTTCGGGCACTCTTGGACCCCGAGTGGAGTGGAAATGGAGCCAACAGTAGTCATATTTTGAGATTTCTAGGAACGACTTGGAGAAGTGCAAAACCAGCAACATGGATTTAACCCAGGCATGGCTGAAATTGGTTCCAGGCATAGTTCATGTTGTGCAGAAAGTGATGTAAACTTGGCACGAATTCAAGCTGGATCTGGATTAAACTCAAGGTGGACTCGTAAATTTCTACATGTTATCCAGAACCAACAAGTTAGCCTGCATACATTAGTACAGTTTGTTGGGGATGTTTTGTTTTATGGTTTTGTCATTTGGGGTCAAGCCAAATGAACCCCCAGCCTAGCAGAAGTTAAGAAAAAAAACAATAAAGAGGCTGTTATACGCCACACTTCTCTGTGTTTCCAGTAATGACACTTTGATTTCCATAGAGGTGCAGCACTTTAGGAGGATAAACCTACAATAAGGCCAAAAATGCTCAGAAACTGTTGGGCTTGCAGAGAGCTGGAGGTCCAGTGAACCAGAAAAATTAAATAACCTGGAGTGATTGCTTTATCTTCAGCTGTGGTCCTAAATTCCTTTAAAATGACTTCTAAGCCTAAGTTGCTTTCAGCTTCAGGAACTCTGCAAAAAGTTAAACCTGAACATTTGTTGGGCAGCTGTGGTGGGTTGTCCACATCAGCGTGGACTACAGTGACGGCTAATCTGAAAAAGTTGTTGTTGCTGTAAAAAATAAACAGTGTGCGTCCTAGAGTGCAGCACCCAGTATGAGTCAGTACTTCTGACAGACTGCGCCGTGCAACATGTTTCTCAATCGTTATTATAACAGCACGCGGTGAATAATGACTCGAGCTGAGTAAATGCCATGTTTCACTGCTGACATCAGCATGAATAGCTGCTCACGAAGGGCTGCGTAATATGGTAAATGGCCTGTATTTGTATAGCGCTTTTACTAGTCCCTAAGGACCCCAAAGCACTTTACACACCCAGTCATCCACCCATTCACACACACATTCACACACTGGTGATGGCAGCTACATTGTAGCCACAGCCGCCCTGGGGCGCACTGACTAATATGTGGGAGGATTGCCTCATCTGTCTCCCTCTTTTAAACTTTAGACAAGGTGTGGTGCTCAGTGAGTCACTCAGGTGAGTGGCTGTTACCATGGCAACTCATGTTTTCCTAAAACAGTAAAAGCTTCTAAGGAGTGAGATGTGCATTGTGGAAAGAATTTCCATTTCTTTTTAAGGGAAATTCAGATTATTAACAGCATTTTCAGCTCAGGAAGAACACACACTGAGCATCACAAAGGTCCAACTTAGTCTGTGAAACAGTGCATGAAATACACTACAGCTCATATAGCAGCTGGATACGTTTTTTTAATCGCAGAAAATAAGAGCATAATATTGCGATTATTTGGTTTCATGTAACTTTTAGTGTCCCTGCCATGTCGCGCTATAATAAACACTTAAGTCTGCATTTGTAATTAACAGGAAGGAACTTAAAATGAGGACCTGCTGCTGTTAGTTGCAAACCTTTGCTGCAGATGATATCCTGTTTATTGTTACAAGTAACAAAAAAAGTCCTCTTACCTTGCTATCTTCTGATCAGTATCCTTGCCTTGATGCTGCTTACCGTCTGACTTTGCAGTGTGTGGCACTCAAAGTGTTGGATGCTTTTATTAATAAAATCCCAACCCTCTTCCCAGTGAGCCTATCAGCAGCAAGGATCACGACTCCCTGCTGCTCCAGGTGATGATGTCATACCAGCACTAATTTTTATGGATGGATTTTTTTTTCACTCGTGTTTCTTTGAAACAGACACCCTATTAAACTCAGTGAGTCTTTTTTTTTTTTCTTGTAATTTTGTAATTTTGTCAATAAAATGCAGAGTTACTCTTGGTGAGGAGATGCCAGCATTAATATAGAGCTTAACAAATTGTTCAGATCAAAAGGACGTTATGGACATTTCAAAAGTTGTACATGTGAGGGCTTGATGTAGCCCTGCAACAGACTGGTGACCTGTCCCAGGTGTGCCCTGCTCTTCCCCTATAACAGCTGCTGTATAGTTAATAATATATTGCTCCACTATTACCCAAGACCAGTGTTGGTCAAGTTACTTGAAAAAAGTAATCAGTAATTAATTACTGATTACTTCCCCAAAAAAGTAATCCCGTTACTTTACTGATTACTTATTTTCAAAAGTAATTAATTACTTAGTTACTTAGTTACTTTTTAAAAACACGATTTACAACCTGAATAGGTAATAAAGCGATAGATCTTTAAGCCCAATTCTACTTTTTCTACATAATCCATCATACAAAATGTAATCAAATTGAAAAGTCCCTTTTTAAAACTTGTTTTATTAGTTTTAATCTTTTAACTTTATGCATCAAGCAAAAAATTTAATTATATGCAACATTCTCTGTCTGGAAGAAATTTGTTTAATATTTAAACCTATTTAAGAAGATAAGATAAGATAAAACTTTATTAATCCCTCGGGTGGGTTCCTCTGGGAAATTCGGTTCCAAATAAGCACAGCACCGACAGAAGTTATAGAGTTACAGAATATTATATATATATATATATATATATATATATATATACACACACACACACATATATATAAATACAAAGACATATATAGATAAAAATATACAAAGGGGATAAATAGAATAAATAGGAATAAAATAAAAATAAAAATACAAGTGGATTGCACATTATTTTCTGCACATTCCAGCACATAAAATATATATATATATATTTTTTGTGTTTACACTCACTCTTTCAGATGCAAGTAAAACATAGCAGGAAATAAATAAAGTCACAGACTAGCGGTCCTTTTGCTCTATTTTCACCTGTAAAACAGGAGCAGGGTAGGCGGAGGTTTACCCTGGTGCAGGTGTGCCGCAGCGGTCAGTGGAAGAATCCGCGAGTTTCTCTGTGAGTTTCCCATTACGTCATAGCGCACTCGGTGCTTGCTTGGAAGTTTAGGGTTTTTTTTCGCTGTAAAAAGAAGTTTTCTTCCCACGCACAACGGACACTAATGTTTTTGTCACTTTTTATGGAATCAAACTCAAAGTAAGGTCAGTACTTCCACGCTTTAAACGCTGCACGCTCATATCTCTCTCCCGCACTCGATATATGATCCATTGTTGATCTGCACACAGCTGTTGTCACGAACGTCGCACTCGCTTACGTCACTGTCATGAGACACTCTCGCAAAAAAATCACGGTTTTAGTAACGCAGTAACGCAGCGTTCCTACGGGAAAGTAACGGTAATCGAATTACCGTTTTTGCAATAGTAATCCCTTACTTTACTAAGGGAGGGAGAATGAAATATCAAAACAAGCCCATGAGAAGCACAATGAGTGGACATGTTTTATTGTTTTTAACAGTTTCAGTTCACTACAAAGCCGTTCTTTGTGTGTTCTTTGGATGTTGCTCAATCATAGTTCCTTTTATTCTTTCTTTACTAAAACAAACCTTGAGATATCCCTGTGTTTAAACCTCTGTTTGTAGAATTAAAGCTGTGAACATGTTGCGGTCTGTCCTGTGTAAAAACAAAATATATATATTTTTTATTAGTCCTTTATTTATCCAGGTAAAAAATCTCATTGAGATTAAAAATCTCATTTCCAAGAGAGACCTGGCAAATACAACAAATACAATATCCCATACCAACATGTGAAAAATATACAATAACAGATCAAATTAAGAGTACATTAAAAACAATCGCACTCAGTAAAAGAGTTGTTCTCTCGTTCCTTTAAGACAGACTTAAACTCTCCCAAGGTAACCAATTCTGATAATTTCAGTTATTACAATTCTGTTCTGATTTCTGGGACAATCAATTGTATGATTTTGTGTGAATGAAGGCTGTGGTTTTTACACATATAAACACATAAATAAGATGGAACCAGCCCAAGGAGAGATTTATAGATAAAGATCAACCAATGGGAGAGTCTGCGAATATGCAAAGATGGACATTTAGCAGCAGCATACAAAGAACAATGATGTACACGATTTCCATAGCCAGTAATAAAACGTAAAGCACAATAGTGGACAGTATCCAACGTCTTTAGGTAGTGGGCAGGTGCATTCATAAAAGCAGGTCATCATAATCCAATAAAGGTAAAAAGGTTGCATGAATCAAGTGTTTTCTCACTTGGAGGGAGAAACAGGATTGGTTTCTAAAAAAGTAACTTAGTTTAATGACAAATTCTGATCTATAATGATCCCTAGATACTTGTAAGATGTGACCATTTCAATTTCAGTTCCTTGAATTGTTTTAATCTTAGGAGACGTAGCTAACAACTCTTTTTCCATTTGAGAATAACATGAACTTGGATTTCTCTGGATTTAACACCAACTTAAGTTGAGTTAAATGGGACTGAACGACATCAAAGGCAGACTGCAGAAATTGAAGGGTTTGTGCTACTGAAGGGAATGAACAATAAATAATTGTAACATCTGCATAAAGATGGAATGCTGCATTTGAGAAATTATCACAAAGGTTGTTTATGTAAAGAGAAACTAGCAATGGCCCTAATATGGAGCCCTGAGGAACTCCTTTGGATACTGGGAGAAAAGAGGAAGAAGACCCAGCAGCATGGACACATTGTTTTCTTGGTGACAAGTAATTTGAAAACGAACTTACAGCATTTACAGATAGACCAATATTGTTTAGTCTATGTAATGAAATAGCATGGTCAACTGTATCAAAAGCCTTTGACAAGTCAAGAAAAAGAGCAGCACAGGATTTTTTGCAGTCCATTAAATCAATGATGTCATTAACCACTTTAACAGCAGCAGTTATTGTGCTGTGTTGTTTTCTGAATCCTGACTGATGTTGGGAAAGAACTGAATTTTTGTCCAAAAAGTCTTTCAGTTGTTCACTAATGAACTTTTCTAGAACTTTTGCTCGAACACACAATTTAGATATGGACCTGTAGTTATTAACATCTGAAGGATCTCCTCCTTTCAGCAAAGGGAGAACATTTCCATATTACAGGGATCTCACTGTTCGAGAAGCTAAGATTAAAAATGTAAGTTATTGGTTCGGCTATAAAATCTGCAGCCAACTTAAGAAAATAGGGATCAAGTTCATCTGGTCCTGCAGATTTATTTAGATCCAACAGATTTAAAGCCCTGTGGACCTCAAAAACATTTAGCGGAGAAAAACTGAAGGGTTGGACCACAGATTCAGTTTGAGTGGTTGCAGAGAGAGCCTCTCTTTGATTAAGCTGTTTTAAATCTGGATATAAAGATTCAAACAGAGATCCTGAAGAAACAAAATGCTCATTAAAGCAGTTCAGAATGTCACATTTCTGTTAAAGTGCAGGAGTCTTTTACAACAAAGGCTGGCATCTCATTTGTAGTTATGGCCCCATAAGAAGATTTTATTATTTTCCAGAATTTTTTTAGGATCGTTCAAATGTTTAGTAGATTTTGAAAGATAGAATTCTGATTTGGCCTTTTTAATTAAGGAAGTTGAACGGTTTCTGAGCTGTCTAAAAATCAGCCAACCTGCTTCAGATTTAGTTTTTCTGGCCTTAGCCCAGGCAGCATCCCTTTTTTTTGAGTAGACTGGAGAGCAGAGGAGAAAACCAAGGGTTGTTTCTGCATTTTACTCTAAATTTGCGCATGTTTATTTATAATTTTGATAAAAGTGTCATAAAAATAATTCCATGCCAGCTCAAGATCAGTTATCAGGTAGATTCTATTCCAGTTACAGTCCCATAAATCATGAAAGAAAGCTTGCTCACAGAAATGCTTAAAATCTTGTTTAAAAACTATTTGTAGCCTGGATTTTGGGAGCTTCAATTGTCTGCCTACAGCTACCACACAGTGGTCACTGATATCATTTGCAAAAACCCCAGTGTGAGAATATTTATACGACATATTAGTTAAAAATAAATCAATAAGTGATGACTTTACTGGGCATTTAAGATTTGGACGAGTTGTGCTGTAAATTAGTTGTGTGAGATTATATGAATCACACATGGATTTGTGAGAGGCAGAGGACAACCAGTCCCAGTTGAAATCTCCGGCCAGCACAATTTCATTAAAATCTAAAGTAGATAGTTTTTCACTAAGTGAAACTAAAGCCTCACTACTAGCCGAGGGGGGTCTATAACAGCCCACAATGCTAATAAAATAGCCCTTGAGCTTGAGGGCAAGAAGATCAAACTGTTTACAAACAGATACCGATGAATCGACAGTAACATGGAATTTGCTTTTTACATAAATTGCAACACCGCCACGCTTTCTGGGGCGGTCGCAACGGAAAAGATTATAGCGCGTTATTGCAATGTCTTTGTCAGTAATTGATTTAGTAAGCCAGGTTTCTGATAATATAAGAATATCAGTATCTAAGTCTTTCATCCAAATTTTCACAAAATCAAGTTTGAGAAGAAGATTTCTGACATTTAAATGAGTGACCAAGACCTGTTCGAGTTTTAAAATCACAAGGAGTACTTAAGCATTTGCAGTCTGGACCGGGATTAGGTTGCACATTTCCAGATAAAAGAAGCAGAAGAACAATAAAACATTTTCTTTGCACAGATTTTTTTTTTGTAGGATTACAGACTGATTTCTCTTAGTGCCCAATCTCTTTGGGGGGTGAGAGAATTGGGAAATAAACCAGTGATATTGAATAAATAAATCAGTTAAATCAGTTGGAATGAGATCTCTGCTCAGGATCACGTTTGAGAAGCTTCTAAAAGATGTAAAATCCCACCTTGTTCCCTTTGAGAGGAGTAGGAAGTGTGGTTTCTCTTGCTCCGCAGACTGTTCCTGCACCTCACGTAGACAAAAAGCTGTCAATAAAAGCAATAAAGGAAAAAAGGCTACTGAGGATAACATGCTGACTGACAGAGAAAAAAGAAAAGAAAAAGAAAAAAGAAGGTAGACCCGGTAGACCTGTGGTAGAGCCTGGTTGTGTGGCCTGCTAGCTGATGGTAGAGCCTGGTTGTGTGGCCTGCTAGCTGATGGTGGAGCCGCTGATGGTGGAGCCTGGTTGTGGCCTGCTGGCTGGACCAGCTGGCTGATGGTAGAGCCTGGCTGTGTGGCCTGCTGGCTGATGGTGGAGCCTAGTTGTGGCCTGCTGGCTGATGGTGGAGCCTAGTTGTGGCCTGCTGGCTGATAACATATACAGATAGATATAGAAGTATAGAGAAATAACTTCTAAGTTGCATTTCATTCAGAGAAATAAGTATTTGATACCCTAAAACCCAGCCAGAAGTGTGGGTTCTACAGATTGTGTGTGCCTGTGTCTACGTGGCTCACAGAAATCAATCAATCCATCAATCAATTACAGATACTCCTGATCTCAACTCCGTTTCAACCTCTCTGCCACCATGGGCAAAACCAAAGAGCTGTCAAGAGAAGGTGACAGCAGTGCGTGATTATTTAGAAATGGATGAAATGTAAATTGACCCCCCTCACCCACTCGTGGGGTGGCTGTAGCTCAGCAGGTGGAGATCCATTGCTTCAGTCTTTGGACAAGATTAGGGCTGCCACGATAAGTCGACTAGTCACGATTACGTCGACTATCAAAATCGTCGACGACTGATTTAATAGTCGACGCATCGTTTGAAGCTTTGTAAGATCACAAAAGCCGCAGGAATAAGTAGTAGGATTTAAGAGTGTAATAACGGACTGAAACAGAAGATGGCAGCACTGCATGTACAAGGATGCCAGCTGCCGTTAAACCCCGAAGAAGAAGAAGAAGCTGTGTCCCACAATTCATAGCGCGGCCCAGCTCAGTTTCCAACAATGGCGGCAGCTAGTTAGTTTTAATATTACTCTTATTATTCTTTCTGGGTCACAAAATAAACGTTTAACATATTTTCAGGCGAGAATGTAGCTGTGTAAACCTCAAATATCTGCTCAGTTTATCAAGACACCACATATTTTCAAAAGCGCTCCGACGTTTTCGGAGACGTCTGTTACCCACTAACTCGTTAGCTAGCGGGTTACAGGCTCACTAGAGCCCGTGAGAACACCGGACTCCCGGCAAATCGTTTTCAAAACCCACCGCAGTCTTTCGCTACTCAGGTTAAACATACATAAGTCACTTAGATAACTTAACAATGTTATTGTTTGGCTTTTTTCAGTATTTTATTTGTTCCTGAGTAAATTGGTTTGGCTGAGATTAAAGTTATAGTTTTTACACAGCTGAATAAACGTCAAGCAGACAGCTGATTATCAGAAGTGTGAGATGCTGGAGAATATACTAAGGTGTCCTGTTATATTTTAGATAGCAAGGAGTTTATTAAACTTCACCGAAAAAATCTGCAAATTTAATTAAAATTTAATAAACTATCATCTTGTCTTTATTTTTAGTTAGCACATACCTTAAACACTTAAAGCTGTAAGCTAATGATAGTTATATAAGAGCAGATGCTGCTGGTGCAATAAGCTGTACGTTTTACGTTCAATGGATGATGATCTGATTAGTCGACTAATCGCAAAAATAATCGGTGACTAGTCGACTATCAAAATAATCGTTTGTGGCAGCCCTAGACAAGATACTGAACCCCATGTTCCTCTGATGCACTGATTGGAGTCTGAATGTGTAGATGGATAGAAAGCACTTATGTGTAGAAAAGAGTGCTCAAGTAGAGCAGAAAAGTGCTGTATAAGAACAGTCAATTTATCATTTACCGTCAGTCACCCTCTGTCTGGAGCCCCACGCAATATCTCGCCTCTGTGTGAGACGATGATCCTGGGGAAGGTGTTGGATCAGCCCAAAACTAAATTTATTAATCATCTGAAGGCAGGTGGGAAGATAGTTTCCCAGAACAGCGCTGATAACACGCCAACACCAAAATCTTGAAATCCCCCTGCTCAAGAAGGCGCAGGTACAGACCTGTCTTAAGTTTGTCTGTGAACATCTAAATGACACAGGGAGAAGGTGCTTTGGGCAGAAACTCAAATCATGCAGACAGTGAAGAAACCTAAAAGATTTAGAGAATGTCTTTAGGGAGGAGTGGGCCAAAATCTCTCACCGTTGCTGCCACTGTGTTTGACAGCAAGGATTTCAGGCTTTGTTTGGGGTGGATCAAATACTTACGTCACTCAATGACATGCAAATCAAGTTATAACTTGTATGTACTGTGTTTCCTGAATTTTTGGACGATATTCTTTGTCTCTCTATTAAAATGAAAGCGACATAAAAGAATTAGAGATAGTCCATTTCTTTGTGAGCAAATTTACTCATTCAGCAGATGTTCAACTAATTATTTCTGCCACTGTACATCACCAACAATGTGTACAACAGTGTGCAGTGTGTTGGTGAAAAATGCTGATTGGTTGAAAGAAAGGGAGCTATAAAGAGTTCATAAACAAAAGATGTCTATATCCATCTGTGGTCGGAGAAGCTGCGCAACCAAAATCATTACAACCATACAATCAACTTCATCACCTTACTTTGAAATGGTTACTTTAAAAGCTGGGACCACCAAGTCTGACAACCAGGTGCATCAAGATGGAAAGAAAACACAGAGACAGCTGCTCTCAAACCTGAGAATAAACACGCACGCACGCACGCACACACACACACACACAAAACAAGGAGACACACAGAAATGGACACTGTAAATGCACTCACACTCCCCATACACACTCTATATTTAGGCCCCAGACCCAGGAGATGGTCCGCTTCACTCTGGGGTGGAGGCCGACCGGCTCAGTCCCTGCAGCAGCAGAGGAGTCCACCATCCCAGACCCTAAACGGACGACCAGTTCGTCCTCTCAACCTCCAGCCCCAGATGGCAAACAAGGAACAGGGTTGTAAAAAGACCCCATGCTTCACTCCGCCTGTTCATACGTGGTATTCGTGCATGGTGTTCTAAAGTGCATTTAAAAAGGGGGGCATGGCACAGACAACCCTCTGCCAGATAACAGCTGGTGTCAGCACGACCCCTCCACAGAACCCTCAATGTCTACGTGCGATTTAAAATTGAGAAGTGGGGTCAGGTGGGGTGAGGCTGAACGAACAGACCACCCCTCTAGACGCCATTCAGTGTGCCCACCCAGAAGGGGTGTATGTGTTATGACAATGTAGGTAATGAGAGTGTCCAAGGCCCTGCATGTTTGGTGGTGTGATGGAGCGGGAAGCAATTAGGGATGGGGAGGAAAGGCCCAGAGGGCAAAGTGTCCTCATTCCTGGAGCCAGCCCCCCCACTGACCCTAATAGGCACTCCTGTTCCCTAAAATCCACCAAGGGCAGGGGGCCCCAGGCCCTTCTAGCCCGGGGTACATGGCTGCAGCACCATCTTGGGGCCAAGCCAAGGAAAGCCCACCCGACCCAACCACAGAGGGAAAACTACACCCGCCAGACATTCAGTCAACTCCCAGACTACATAAGGCAATAGACACCCAGGTTGAGTCCATCCTCCACCTCTGGTAGATCCTCCCTGCCTGCTGAGTGGTCTCCTCAAAATTAGAGAGCACCTGCAAAAGATAGTAAAAGCCTCTGCGCCAGCAAAAGAGGCCCCCATTTCGAAGCCCCCCCCCCTTCTCCCCAGCAGCCAAAGCCTCAGCCATATCAGGACTAGTGGTGGGTTTAAAAAATAGATTTCCCGATTTTAAATAGATTTTAATTTGAATAGTCCAATATCAATTAATTAAATTCTGAAAGATGTTTAAATATAAATGTATTTTGCCAGAAACGCCAGAATCTCAGCTTATAACTCACAAAACTATTTTAACAACCACCAAACAATTAAAGGGCAGGTAAATAGATTCTGCAAAAAGAAACACAAAGCGCTGTTCACCCAACATCTCACAGATTCTAAAACTGCATGTTTCATCACTCCGACCAAAACTCACTGAACCAGCAGGAAAAGAAGATGAAACTACACTTCACATTTGAAAAACATCGTCATGAATTTTCTCTTACTTTTGCCGTTTAGCTTCCACCACAATAAAATCCCACTTCCTGCACAGCGCTGTCTCTCAGTGTACTTCAAGACCAGTTTCCCATCAAAAAATCTCTGCTTTCTGCATTTTTCGCTTGCTTATTACCCACCAGTCTACCATTGTGTACAGCACTGTCAGCCGCTGGTGTTTTTTTGTTTGTTTTTTTGGGGGGGGGGGGATCTCTGACAAGAAAGTCAAATTTCGGCTGTTCAATACTGAAGAAATTTCAGCTTTTACAATTTATGAAAAATTGCAAAATGCTTAGCTCAGTCTCTAATAAAACCTCTGTAGCTTTGCTCTGCTTCACGTCAGCAGCATCTTCATATGTTGATTCATGGTTTTCTTGAGTTCTCGATCTACTGTAACATATTTTTAAGCGGGTGTAGCAAAACCATGACAGACCCGATGACCGCACGTTCATGCTTTTGAGGATTTCACACATTTTATTCTTCTGGTTGCTGTTCACACGCTTGGCTGCAGCCCACCACATACACCACAACAACAACATCAACTCAGGACCCAGTTCAGTGTTTTATCCTGGCAAGGCATGATTGCGGATGCTGTTTAGTTGCGTCCACCTCCCCTGCAGCGGCACCGCAGACCCCGCCCCGCCATAGGGGGTTATATGATATAAAGCTGGTGATACAAATCTGAAGGCTAGACCGTGCAATTTCACAGCCTCACACTTCTGGCCTACCCGGCCCACGTAGACCGCGAAGACCAGGTCCTCAGGAGGATGCACCCTATGAATTTGTGTCTCAAATGTCACTCAGCAGTGAGCTGCTAACTAGGAAATAATCCAGACAAGAGTAGAAGTGATGGACGTGAGAAGAAAGTCTATTCCCTACGGTTGGCCTGAAGGGAACGCCATGCGTTGCCAAGTCCGTAATCGCTCATGTACTGATTAATTACATTTGTGGACTGTCAGTTGCACTGAGTTCCTCCTGTATTGAGCATGTCCACTTCTTCATTTAGTTCAAGGCTGAGGTCGCCCCCAAGAACAAGTGAGCAACCTGAGCAGGGTGTTCAGAGAGTGCACCACAAAAAAAAAAAGAATGAGGGGTCATCAACATTTGAGCTGTATATACTGACAATACATAACTTTTTGTTACATATAAATCATTTAATTATTAGAAATCTATCCCCTGGATCTATAACTTTGAGTACTGTGAAATGAACATTTTTCTGAATTAAAATTGCCACTCCTCTTTGAGTTATAGCAGGCTGAGAACACATTAGGAAACTTGTTTATCTATAGCTGTGACAGGTCTTAAATATCTTTAACCTCTTCTCTTTGGAGCTAGCACGCCTTAGTGTACCCATGGTTGTGTGTGTGTGTGTAGCTGATGTTGCACGCTGTGTGTGACGCTTAAACGAAGGAGAAAAATCACACATCCATCAAGTGTAAGAAGGTGTGGTTCCATAAGAGCACGATACATAGACCCGAGTGGTGCTTGGTGTTGTCTGATTGTATGTGTGCACATTAAATTATATGCGCTGTGAGGCTGTAGAGGATGTGCTGAAGCAGTGTGTGTGTGTGTGTGTGTGTGAGATCATGCGGTGCAGACGTGTAAAGTTCAAGGGTGCAGAAGCAGACACAAGAAAGAAAAGCTAATCCAGAAGAGGTTGGGGGTGAGAGGGAGTTAAAAAGTAATGTAAGTATTTTTGACAATGCACAATTACAACTTGCTATCTGTAGCACTTTTACACGACCATGGTACATCTGTGTGCGTGCTTAAGGCAGTGGTTCCCAACTGGTGTGCTTTGCGACAACTGTACAATATATTTTTGCACTGTACAACTACAGAAAAAAATATTAATGATTATATAATTTTTTAGGCAAATGTGGCTCATGCACACTTGGTAACTAGCAAGCTAAAAAAAAAAAGGCGCGTGAAATCCAATAATTTCTTCTAAATGAAAACTCAAAGCTCACTTAAAGAGATGAGGAAAGTTTAATGATGGTGGAGTGCTAACACATTTGGAAAAATGATTTCAAATATCATGAGTGGTCTGCAGATGGGCTGCCTATAGTGCTTTTCTGTGATAATACAATCTGAAGAAGCACTGATGACATATCAGACGCTATACAGATGATTTGGTGTAGATACGAGTACAGATGTGCCCTGAAATCCTGGCTCCTGGTTTGGTGCATCTATCCATCGACCTGTTTATCTGAAAGAAGTTAAAATTGTGTTAATAAATAATATGTGCACTATAAATGTAAGAAAAACTGCTGCATGAAGGTATAATACAAAAATCTGTTTGGGATCTGATGCTTGACGAGTGTGTTCACCTCACAGAATGAAGATTTATTATACAGCTTTATAGAAAACTGTGTTGAGCTGACCGTGATGGAGAGCAGTTTGTTCAGTGATGCCTGACTCCCATGGAGTCTCCAAATCCTGCTCAGTGATGCTTCCAGCCTCACCGATTAGTTTGTTGATCCTGCCGGCGTTTCTGGCACTATCGTTACCACAGACTAGTAGAAGATCTCCAACATCTCCTGCACACCTTAAAGGATCTGAGCTTCCTTACAAAGTGGTGTCTGCTCATACCCTTTTTGTACACAGCGTCACTGTTGCTCCTCCAGCGTGTCCGCTGTTTCTACCTGATGCTGATGGGCGGAGTCGCAGTGTTTTTCATCCAGAAGTCAACCAGCATCTTTTTTGTCTTGCTGACATTCAGAAGGAGGTGATTTCTTCTGGGCCGCTCCAAAATGTTCCTGTACTCTGACTCCTGCCCACCCTTATTACACCTAACCACTGCAGTATCATCATTCCTTATTAAAGGAAGTGCTCTGTGTATTAATGGGTTAATCTGCCTTTAAGTTGTCTGTAAAGAGTGTTAGAAAAATGCTGACTCATTTCTTGATCTTCGTGTTCCCAAAACTCGTTGAGCATTATTTATATATTTACCTCCACATCATTCTGGATTTGATAACTTGTTATAAATCCTTTGCAGCACGGTGCTTTTGACTGTCTTAAAAGCACAGCTTTACTCACCGTTTTGTTCATCTCAGGCTCAAATGACTAAAAGACAGCTTTCAGTTTTTGCAGTAGGTACCTAGGAATGATTATTAATGCCTGTGTGTGGTTTCTGGATCACTCAGTGTCTCTCACCTTGTCCCCTTTCACTGATGTGTGACAGTTGGCTGTTTGGCATTCTGCCGCTTCTGTCCAGGTGTGCCAAGACTCATCCCCCTTCATATAGCTTGGCGTGGATGACGTTGCAGGATGGGAGTTACAGTCAAAAACACCCACAAGTCTCCAAAGCCCAAGTTAATTCACTGTGATTCACTGTGATGTCCAGGGTCGCAGTGAGGAGGAGAAAAGTGACTCTAAGGGCCTGTGACTGACAGAATAACGTTTGCTTCACAAGGTACTTATAAACATATTTGTTTCCCAGCTTTAGTTTAGTTTTCTTTATGGCAACAAAGAATGAATTCCAGTCAGCTCTAACCCCCCCCCCCCTTCTTATTACAGGACTTGGTTTGGTCCAGGTGGCTGATGTTGAACACTACAGATGATACAATGGCTCAGTTAAAACTGAAGTATGTTTTTCAGAAAAGCAAAGTGAGATGGGTGGAAATTAAACTCATAGAATACAGTAGAATAAAGCTTTATTATCCCATGAATGAGAAATTTGGGTGTTAGACAGCTCTTCTAGCAAAAGAAATATATACATAAGCAAATGTATACAAATGGGGGGGAATGGGAATGATCCTGGTGAAGTATACAGTATACAAAGAAGCTGAATTGAGTAGCAGCAATTAAAAAACATATAATATGTTAGTTAAACCAGCGATGTGTAAGCCATGTTAAACAGTGTTATAGAGTCTGACAGCTGCTGTAAGAATAGTAGTGTAGCGCTCCTTCCTACACTGTGGGTGTAAAAGTCCACTGCTGAACTTATTTCATTTCTAACAGAAAATCATGTGTTTTTGTTTTTTTAGCTAACATATAATTGGCGCAGGCAGACTCTTTGTACTTTACCTGCTGACCTGCTGCCAGGCCAAACACATCAAACCTGTGGCTCAGGCTTAGCTGTCCCACTCCCATCTCCTTATACCCCTGACACTGAACCGGCCCTGATATCTGAAGAAACAGGTGAGATATTTCACATCAAGAAGTTTTTTCACCTGCAGGAGGCCCCTTGGGAAATAATATTTGCATTCTACACACTATTTAAATAGAACGTTTTTGGAGAAGTGTGTGTTACTCTGCGTTTATTTTCCACACTGTCTTATGACTGTTGCAGGTGCTGAGAGCTTTCAGGAAGCTGAAACCAATTAAAACCTATTTAAGTTCCACCAGTTCTCAGGACAGAGACGTATTTTAGTTCACTATATTTGATTTGAAAATTCATAATCGAAGGATTATTTAAGTTTTATTTTTCACTTACTGCTTAAGTGTTAAAGCAGTAAAAACTTCTTTTACCCAATTTTATAGATGAGAATTGAAATTCACTTCCATCCCAAAAAATTAACGTATATTTTATATGGATTTGGTTTAAGCTACTAATTACTGAAAAAGTAAAATTTAAAATTTAATTTATCAATTATCATAAAAAATATGAAAATGTAAAATATGACTTGCATATATCTCATCAATCTTCCCTGAAATAAAAATGTGTTATATGTTGCCGTGGTTTCCTTTGTTAAAGTGGTGGGGCCCAAAGTGATAAGTTTTTTCCATGGGGCCCCAGATCCCCAGTGGCACCCCTGGTGGCATCACGCACTAAACCAGGGGTGGGCAACTCCAGCTGATTTAAATGGCTAAATTAGCTCCTCAACATGTCCTGAAGTTCTCCAGAGGCCTGGTAATGAACTAATCATGTGATTCAGGTGTGTTGACCCAAGGTGAGATCTAAAACCTGCAGGACACCGGCCCTCGAGGCCTGGAATTGCCCACCCCTGCACTAAACCATCCTAACATATGTTAGAGCCACCTACCTCACTAACAGATGAAAATCTGTGTAAACCACAAACCCTTGTAATCGCACTCAGTGTCGTGGATTTCGATTTCTTCGTCTCGTTACGGATTCTTTAATTCCCATTTATACTTCATGGTTATTCCGCTGATGAGTTTCGGTTATGTGACGTTTTGATTCATGTCTTGGTTTTTATTATTAGTTATAGTAGTTTTAGTTCCCTCAGTAATTGCCACTATGTTCCTCCTTTGTCTCGTCTCGTCAGTGCCTTCTCCTCTCTCTCTGTTACCACGTCTGGTGTGGCTCTTTTTGTTACTTCCCCGTTTTATTTTGAAGGTTAGTCTTCTGTTTTGTCTTGCTCTATTTTGACTTTCTGTTTTTCCTTCCTTTATGGTTGTGAGTGCTGTCCTAAATGTCAGTGTTGTCTCTCTTTCCTTTCAGCTGTGTATCTTTTTAATCAACCCTCTGTACATGAGTAGCCCCGTGTTACTTTGTCGACTCATCTGTTTTGTCTATCTTTTGTTTCTTTTGTTTTTATTTTCTATCCTCAACTGAACTTTGAGTAAACGAGTGATGAATTGTATCCTTTCCAAATTTGGCAAGAATCCTTCCCTTATCTGATTTTTGCATTCTAACTGTGACACTTAATACTTTGTATTTGTAATTAAAGCAGTAAATCATTGCAGCTGCAGCAATTGTGGCTGTGTTGAAGGGATGTGGTTAGTTAATGGATTCTCGCCACCTTCTGCACAACTTACTAGACTTTTAATCCAAAATCAGTTTCTGCTCTAGTGCCACAGGGACAGATACGGCACATCTCATACCTCAGTACCTTCAGTCAGATTGGATTTAAGCTTCTTGTTTTGGCATATTTAAATTTATTGATCTCATCACTTTTTTTGTGTGTGTGTGTGTGTGTGTGTGTGTGTGTGTGTGTGTGTGTGTGTGTGTGTGTGTGTGTGTGTGTTTTAATTTGATTGGCTTATGTAACATATTCATTTCTCAACTCTTGTGATAAAGTATTTCTTGTCTTGACTCGTCTCAACTCATCTTTTTATGTGCCCTGCATAAGAAATAGTCAAACTAATCTCCAACTTAATATTTTTATTATTTTATGACTGTAGATACTAGAGTAACTTTACATGATTCAAAATTCAGAATAATCTTTATTTATTCTATGCATTATGTGTTTATCCTGGACCTTCATACGCTATCTGAATCATGCTTTAACATCATCTTTTTTCTGATTGGCTGCCCCTTGCAAACTGATATTGGAGCGCAGGTGAGTGCCAAAATGGCTTTTAGCTCGCAGGGATTACCATGATTAATGTGAGCTTCCAGTGTTGGAACACTATATACAGGACAAAAAAGAACAACAGATCCTGTGCAGCTAGCATATGAAGTATGACAAAGTGCACATTTTTAATTGTAATTTCTCTGAATATGCCATTGCTATTTTTGATGTAATAAGTGCACCTGAAATCTTGTTTTAATATATTTAATCTTGTTTTGATAATCTGGGCTATTTACAAATGGCAGAGAAAAGTACAAATAAAAGGTACACAGCTGGCTTTAGTTTGATTTGATATACCCTGCTTTGAATAACAAGCACAAACAGACTTTTTGAAATAATATACATTGTAGCAAATGCAAAAATGATCATGAAAGTTGTTTAACAGATACAGACAGAAATAAACTCGGGTGATAAAAAGAATCTATGTAGATCAAACTTCTGTGTATATCAAACCTATTTTTAACTAAAAATGCACTTTTCTGTTTTTTGTAACACTGTGTGGTAAGGTGTTTAATACTGTTGACATTTTTCTTTAAGATCACAAACATCTTGAAATATTCTACCTTAGAACAAATATACAAAAACAAGGAGAGCAGAAACACATCTGGAAATCCATTTGTGTCATTCAGACTTTTTTTTTTCAAGCAGCGACATAAAATTAAGATTGAGCCAAATTTAGTTCAGCTTATTTGTGCAGTCCTCCACAAAAGTCCCAGTTAAGCTATCTACATATAAAAACATATGCTTTGATATTGGTCCATAGCTCTTTGTAAGCAGGTGTGTAACACTAGGCTGAAGGTGCTGACTCCTCCACACGGACGCTGTTTTAAGGAGAAAATGTGGTGGTGGTCTCAGTTTCAGTGGGCACTGAGCTCCGCCTCCTCCCGCAGGTATACCTAAAGAACCTCTCCTGGCTCATGCAGCCAAACTCTTTCAGTAGTTTCAGGAGGTCATAACGAAACTTTGTACCGACAAAGGCGTAAACAAAGGGGTTCAGGCAGCACCTCAGGAAGGCCAAACTCTGGGTCGTGTCAGTGGCATAGAGGAGGTTGTTGTCGTATTTGCAGTCGGTCTGTACTCCGCGTGCTGTAACAACTGTGTTCCAAAACAGGACCACGTTATAAGGCGTCTGGAAGACCAAGAAGACGACGACCACAGCGAGAATCACCTTGATGGCCTTATTCCGTTCAAAGCTACGAGCATAGTAAAGGGTCCTGAGGATGCTGCTGTAGCAGAAGGTCATAAACAAGAAAGGAAGGACAAAACCCAAAGCAATCTGAGTTGCCTGGATGGTGATGCGAAGTGGGTCAGAGTTGCTGGAGAAAGGGGTGCAGGTTTTGTTATTGATGGTGGTGTACGCCATTTCTGGCACAGAGAAGATCAGGGCCAACACCCAGACCAAAGCTGATGACAACTTGCTGATAATCACTGCCTGGGAGCGGTGGCGGTGAGCAGAGATTGCTTTGGAGATGGCAAAGTAGCGGTCGACACTGATGAGGGACAGAAGCAACATGCTGCTGTAGAAGCTGACCTTATAAATGGTGTACATGGCTTTGCACAGCCCTAGACCCAGCACCCATTCTGTCATGGAGTTGGCTGCCCAAAAGGGGAGGGACAGGGCGAAGAGCAGGTCTGCGAAGGACAAGTTGAGCAGGTACACATCGGTCATGGTCTTGAGTCGCTTGAAGTAGAAATAAGTGAGGATGACGAGCATGTTTCCTGCCAACCCCAGGAAGCAGGTGATGGAGAAAAGGATGGGCATAAACACGAAGCGGAACTGGCGATTGGAGTCCTTCTTACAGAGTTCAGGAAAGTCATTATAATCCGAGCTGGAAAAGCTATAATCCGAGCTGGAAAAGCTGTAATCTGTGAATGTAGTGGTTGTGTAATTTCCATCGTCGGACAAGCAAGGCTGCAAAAACAGAGCAAAAAACACATGAAAGAAGTAAAATAACAGAGCAGATCAGACAAAACTACACCCGCCACCTGCCTTTTGGTACATTGTACTTTTACACCAACACCAACCACTTCCTGGGGGGAGGGGGAGCACTTGGTACCACAGGGGAAGACTGCGGTTCGTTAAATACTATTTATCCCAAACATATTTACAGCTGGAAGAAGAGCTTCAGTGAGGTGTTTCTCTTACCTTAGAGGTCATTAACCATACCAGCACAGTTGGCAGAAAGTTCTGGAGAGCTGGAAAACAAATGTTGATAATTTATTTATTTATTTTAGAAATAGGATCTGTGGAGACATGCTTAGTGTTCATATAAACAATGACTTTTCAAGATGCTCAAACGTTAGTTTTGGACTTCCTCAGCTTCTGTGCAAGGGAGGTTTAGTAGAAAACCCATATACATGTATTTCTATGCAGATAATACCCAACTTCCAAATCAACTGGTCTTCAAGCCATAAAGGGCTGAATGACCTTTAAATTTCTACTTCAAAATTCAAAGAAGGGTGTTATTAGTTTTTAATATTGTATTGGGCCTGGACACCTCAAAAATGGTCTAGTTATTCTTGATTGTATTATTTTTGTCCTTCTGTAAGGAAATGTGTTTGTTTACAATTTCACTATGTGCATGTGTGTGTATTTTTGCACATGACTAACAGTTTGCATTGGAGTTACACAAATCCAGCAGATGCGTGCGTGGTACAGATCACATCTTTTGAACTAATCAAGCTATCAAACCCAAAATAAGTTAATTAATTGGTGGCATTAGGGTGATTTCCTTTATAACATGCATGAAACTCGTGTTTATTTGTCAGCTTTTAACCCAGAGTGAAATTTGATATTTGGCTTTATTGTCAAGTATTATTAGTATAGTACTGGTTAACATTTGAAAGCTCGGGAAGAAACACAAATCCTTTGTCACATTTTTGTCACAGCAGATCCATCCGCTGTGGTGACCAACTGTGAATAAGACAACAGCTGGTTCTTTGTTTTTCTTCTTCTATTATTGTTACATTGTCTACATGTGTGGGATTTTATGCTTGTAAAAAACTTGACAATAACTGTTTTCAGTGTTTGACTGCAACGACTCTTTATTACTGCCAAACAATCATAGACTGTTTCAAAAGTTTTTCCCCTTCTGGCCTACATCTTTTATCTTTTCTAATCTGTTTTCGGGGCTTTTGATCACGTGGCCATCGGGGAAAACTCCGTTCTTTCTTTTTTTTTCTTATGAAAGTTATTTGTGGTACTCACAAATCTGATTACTGAAACTGTTAAGATAAATGAGATTTTTAATAGACTGTGACATTACTCATATGTTGATAATATTTAGTGTTACCAACTGCAGTAAAATCTGCTTGTATTTCCTAATTGTTGATGTAAGTTGTTTTAAATGCTACTAGTGTATTTTTAGTAATTTGGGGTTCTTCAAAAATGATACTTTGAGCTTTATTTCCCAAGGGGCTGTCGCAGCGGATGAATCCACATTCGACTTTGCCCAGATTATTACACCAAATGCAACCTTGTGATTTATCTAACCTTGCGACAGACATATACTAGAACAAACCATGTAAGGCAATTATTATTATTTTATTTTACCACCAGTAAGCAGTTAACAGGTAGTTGTAAAGTTGGTGAATCAAAGTCTTTAGCTTTCAGTATTTAAAAAAGCAGCTTTAACACATTAAAAAAAAATGCTAATTGTAAATAAATGTTAAGTGTTCAATAGTAGATGAAACTGCCACAGCTCTCTGGTAAAAACAGCGGTTATCATTAGTTTTAAAATATAAAACTTGAGATTTAAGAAACACAATCCTTTTGGTATTTTTTTTTTTTGTCTGCATTTATTCATTCATTCATCACAGCGCACACAAACGTCCTTTAACTATGTTTCTAAGCTCTACTCACCTCTGAGAGGAGTCATGTTGGCTGACGGTAGTTTGCTGTAGGTAAAGCCGCTGCACACGCAGATCTGTCTATTTGATGGTGCTTTCCCTTCATTCTCACTGACAGGTCTCTGAATTTTTTTTCCTGATACCACATCACGTGGTAACCACCACATGTGAAGTGAAACCACATGTCACAAAAGTTAACTTCAGTTAATGGCGCAGTGATATAATATGAAATATAGATGGAGTTCAAGCTACGATGGTGTGTGCCAGTTGGTGTTCTTTGTTTCTCTCTCCCTAACTCTCTCTCACACACACTCACACACACCCCTACCTACCTACTACAACTCTTTATTATTTTTTTAAAGAGATTATAACCTCTTCAAAATCTTCACTCTACCATGTAACACTACACATGATCTATAGAATAAAAAGAAAGCACAGGTTTGGTGGTTTTGATCATGTTGAATTATTTAACACTACTAGCCAACATTGACATTTCTTTGCACAGCCCTTTGTTCCTTGTATCTAACTGAGAAGTCGTAGGTGTTGATGCGTAAAGCACTGTGAAAATTTCAAATGTTAGTTCAGGGGAACTTGAGTGATTCTGTGCCTAAGGGGTGGCTGAAGTTCAAAGCTACACATTGCAGTCGGCAGATACTAATCTGAGAGCTAACACGTATTTGACCTGATAATAATCAGCATTTGCTTAGAGCTGAATGAAACAGATGAATTCTCTGAATGTTTTGTGTTCATACTGAAAGATAGTTTTGCTTTCATTGACATTTGCTGCTGTTACTGTGACATTCAGGGCTAATGCTGGACATGAGGTGAAACCCTACAGAGGTGCTTTTTTTTTTAACTCAAGATCTGCACTAGCTTTCTGCACACCTGTCTCTCTGCGGTATTGTGGTTTGTTGCTTTCACTTGAGGCAGTACTAACCACAGTACAAACGTGGCATGTTACAATGCACCGTATCGTCTTTCACGTTGAAACCATCAGATCTGTCAATCGGATGGTGATTAGTTTCCAATCTTATGAGGCTGAAACCTTACAAATCATTGCACAAAGATTTAAATCTCCTGCCAGATCTGTGGCATTACTCGAAGCACCTACTGTGTCAGGATCGGAGATGAACAGGATGATGGGTACTGCTGCTATGAAAAACAGGAAGAGGAAATCAGAACAATTCCTTCACATGTTACCCACTTCCCTTACCTGTACTGTGCAAAGGAGAAAACGATATATGCAAGTGCAGTGAGCCACGGTGAAGCTCTTATTTCTGCACCATGAATGTTTTACAGTACTGTCATCAAACAGTACAGCTTTTAAGTAAGGCATTTAAAAGCAGCGTGCAGATGAATTCAAAAATATCTGGTGTGTTTGTTTAAAAAAGCTAAACAAAAACATCAAAATACTTCATCAGAAACAAACACATACACACCTTCATACAGGTAATTAATGCACAAGAAGTGGCTGCACATGATGAAAGACAAGAATTGACTTTGTTTATATATGGAGAATTCTGCTGTTAAATAATGTTATAAAGATTTTATTGCATGTTTTTTGGTATCTGTGGAGCTGAATCAGTCTGTCACAACAAGCTGCCACTTTCTCTCTACTCAATCTGCTCTACTTGTGATTGACAAATCATTAGCCATTAGCTAATGAGCATATCCTTTCTGACTCTAATTACAAATGGAAATGACAGAATTACCTTTTTAATAATACAAAAAACTAAAGTTCTTAAACAGAAGTTCCCTTTTTCTATAAATTTCTGTATAACCTGATGTCCTTTTTTTTTTTTTTTTTTTTTTTTTTTTGCCACCACAGTCCCAGCAGCCCCTCCCCCTCCTGGTCGTCAGAAAGAATGCAGGTTTAAGCCACTTAAATCAGTCAACCAATCGTTTATACTGGAGAGACTAAGTACAAGAGAAAGGATTACTGTTAACTTTGAACTGTGAAGAGATAGCAGAGTATAAAAGAAAATAAAAAAATATGGAGCTGACAATGAGCAGAAAAGGCTTTAATGATAAATGACAAATTGGGCTGTTTTAGTAGCTCAATACAGCTGAAGCCCAAATGTACAGGGTGGGCCATTTATATGGATACACCGTAATAACATGGGAATGGTTATTAAAGTCCTGTTTGTGGCACATTAGTATATGTGAGGGGGCAAACTCCTCAAGATGGGTGGGGCCATGGTGGCCATTTAGAAGTCGGCCATCTTGGATACAACTTCTGTTTTTTCAATAGGAAGAGGGCCATGTGACACATCAAACTTATTGGTAATGTCACAAGAAAAACAATGATGTGCTTGGTTTCAACGTAACTTTATTCTTTCATGAGTTATTTACACGTTTCTGACCACTTATAAAATGTGTTCAATGTGCTGCCCATTGTGTTGGATTGTCAATACAACCCTCACTGAAGCATAATAACAAATCCCAGCAGCAGCCAGTGATATCCTCAGCCTTCTAACACAGCGGTCCCCAACCTTTTTTGCGCCACGGACCGGCCTTTCAGGTGTCGCGGATAAATACAACAAAATAAAATGATACGACCAAGACAGAAACTGTGGTATTTTGTAAATATAATAATAATAAACGTGAATTCACTGTGTAATTGTGTAACTTTATTAGCAGCGTCAACCAACAACATTGAGAGTAACATCCTCCTCTCTGGTTGCTATGGTAACGAATAAATATTTCTTTCAAAATAAGAAACAACTACAACACGGGTAAAGACAGTGTTAACGATAAAAACCCTGAAAACCATGAATTTCACACCCGATTCTCATGGCCCAGCACCAAACCACTCACGGACCGGTTGGGGACCGCTGTTCTAGCAAATATATACCTACGGTATTAATTTCAAAATCCTGTGTTGCTTCCCAAAAAGTTGATTCAACTTACCTGAATGACTGAGCGTGCATCAAGACCTTTGTTGCTTTGTTCTCAAGTCATTGCATTAACAAGATTTTCAGAAAACTTGAACTCTGACCTTTAGGCCACGGTCATTGAGATTCAAAATTGTCTGAGATTTTCAGCAGATACCCCCATGGTATCTAAAGTCCTACTATGCTTCGTTCTGGAGTTATCCCTGACAACCTCGGGTGTGGATGCGCCTGCCCGGCAGGGAGACAACAAAGCCTCAACAACCTTTTGTGGCCGAGGGGTAAAAATGAAGCGAGCGGTTTCCTTCAGGGTAGAAAAGTTTTATTGGTATAAATATGCAAAAGGAAATTCATTTTAAGACTGCATGTTTATGAATGTTCTTCAAGCTCTTTTTATGAAAATCCATGTTTAAGCAAACCTCGTTACACTGTGTACACAATTACGGTACATTTAAAGGCTTTCTGTTGAAAACCACAATAATGATCTTAACACACAAATGTTCTAAGCATACTGCTTTTGATTTGATTGACAGCAAGCAAACTTGAGAACACTGGTAGTTGAGCATTGTACAGCATTGATGATCATGTGATATACTCACGGATGGACTGGGCCGGCCCCAGGACAACCGATACACAAATATAATTTAAAAAAAAAGCTGATAATAAATAACAAAAATAGCTACTACTAAATGACTACGAACTCCTGAGACAATACTGCCACTGTAATACTGATACAGAGAGTAAACAAATATTCTCCGGCCGAGGAGATGGTCACTTGGCTCCACTCTTTACAACTCATTTTAAAAAACATGCAAAAATAACAAGAAAAGCAACAATGACACAACAATACAAAGTTCAATATAACACTGAGCGATGTTTGTTTCGTGTGACGGTCGAATTGCGACAGTCAGGATTCTGCCAAAGAGAGTGCTAAAGATATGTTTCAGTATGTGCTGAAGAGGGCGTGTATGGGTTCTTCCAAATGGCAACGCAGTCTGTGGAGAGAATACATAGTGCTTTCACATGGGCTTCTGTGGCACATTTAGCAGCCATTGATTTTATCATTGCTTTGTCGGCTTCCAGTGCAGGTTTTTCTTTTTTTTTTTCTTTTTTTCAGAGTGTGTCTGCGAGCCTTAGTGTTCGAACTCGGCCTCAGGCTTGTTAAACATCGAGCCCATCTGAATGCTCTTCATATGCTTTGACAACTGAGATGACACTGTGCAATATCTGTAATCGTCAGAGTGCAGCAGCCCGGCCAACAGCCTGACAGTTCACACGCAGCCCGCTGCCGGACTCAGTGGGCTGCTCGCGCCCTGCTGGGCCCCTCTGATGGCTCGCTAGTCGTGGCGTCTTCCGTTTGAGCGGAGGTGGTTTCTGAACCCGTGTTGCTGTCGCTGGTTCCCTCCTCCATGGCTCCCTCTGGGACGCTCTCTTTGTCCTCTGACGCCCCCTCTTCGCTGCCGGGGTGGGCCTCAAGTTCCTCTGAGGTCTTTGGCTTCCCTGAATCAAAGAAATGTATTTGTTGTTATTAAGTCGATCTTCCAACTGTTGGCATTTCTGGGGCAGGGATGGCATTTCCAATCACAGTTCACATATTTTCATATTGAAGGGAGGCTCATGAATGAAGGTAGCAGTTTTCAGTGGTGCAGCAGGAAGGGCGAAGCTGTTGGTGCAGAACTTGATCAAGGAACTGTTACACTGTTGTTTGCTACTAAAATACACCAAGACAGTGAACCCAGGCGGAACCAAAGGAAACTCTGAGAGATCTGACGTCAGCAGTGCTTGTTAAAAACTCGTGAAGGTAAAAAAGTCAATGTGAAACACCTGTTTGACAACCTTAAAGCAGATTTTTGTTTGCTTGACACAGAGACGGTGCAGCTGAATGAGCAAAGGGCACAGCTGTCTGAACACATACAAAATGCATGTTTGCCTTGCTTTAAGCCTCTGACATCACTTGTAAACTTTGCAGCATGATGAAGGATGCTGTCCCTCTCTCACAGCATTTACATCACCGCTTTTATTTTCAGGCTTCAGTTACTAGAAGTAAGCCATGAAAGCAGACACACCCATGCTTTTATTAGCATGTACACTTTGTGACAATATATAAAGGATACATGTATATATATCATACTGTCGATAGACTCAAGCTACACCATCGCGGACTGCAGGAGGTGATGGTGGTCCCTGCAGCTCAGTGTTGGTTGGACTGACCTACCAACTCGAACAACGACTAGCTGCAGTCCAAAACAGAGCCACATGAGTTTAGGGATAGATGGCTGCATATCTCATTGCCCTGGACAGGACTGAGCTTTCAAAATAAGATTGAGAAGTCTGAAAAAGTCTAAATATATGAAACACAGAATATAAACGTGTTATTAAACCGGGCTATTAAACCACAGATTAAGCTGCTCAGAGTGTTGCGTTGGACACAAGCCATGACTAGTGTCCAGCGTTGCTCACCTGGTGCGTCTGTAGTGCTGGATTCGGTCTCCTCGCTTTCCTTGTTGCTGCCTTCGTTCAGAGAGTTTTGCTGGGGCTTGTTGCCATGTGTTGCACAAATGTGTTTGTCTTCCTCTGCCAGCACGCAGGTCGGGGCCTCTCTTGCACCTCGATCTCCTGCATCCTTCTCACGTTCTGCCATCCGTTTGCGGGCTGCTTCTTCTGCTGCAGCAATCTCTGCAGAAATCTTCTCCATGTCCACCTCCACCTTCATGCAGCACAACTGAAAACAACAAACAGCAAATGTGGAATAAATAAGTTATTTTTGAAACCTCTGACTGTTTTCTCAGAACTGTAAAGACAAACCTAATTTTCTTTTTGGAAACCACAAATGCATCAAAACAGTTTTAGCTCTTCTATAAACCACACAACACTGCCAGAACTCTCTCTCTCACACACACACACAGGCAAAACAACAGTACTTGACATTCATTACACACTCTCTACAATGCTCTTCGGGGTATTTAAATCAGGACTTTCCAACCTCATGTGGCTGTCCTCCACCCACCACCTTTTTCAGCGTGATGTACTTATGATGGTGGCAGAGAAGCAGCAGAGAAACAGAACAGTGCATGTAGTAAATTGTAGTTTTAAACATGTTTCACATGTTTCTGTAGTATGACTCAAGTAAATGAGGAATGTAAAGGTGGCTACTTTCATGAATAAATCATAGCACAAGTCATACAAGGCTCACATTAAACACTACTTCTTTCATGCCATGCACAAAAACACACTCTATGACCTTTATTCAAACTGCATCTGAAATTATTGATTTGTGTCTTTCTCCTCTTCCCACCCCCTACCCCTCAGACGGTTTCCATCCATTGCTTCCTGCGCACCCTGAACGTGCTTCATCAACATGATTAGCGACGCCTGAATTTTGCGCTACCATGCATAAAATATAACACCTGTACCATTGTGTTAAACGTCCGGCTCATGTGGTTAGCTTTGTGCATCACTTTGCAAAATGTCTTTAGTCAATTGTATTTGTTTCTTCAAAAACATCATATAAGATGTACAGGTTGCTTCAAATTCAAGTGAAAAGACTGGTTGATTCAGTAAATAGTGCAGGAAGGTTAAATATGACTCAGAATGGGAGTTGAAAGGTTAGTTAACTAAACCTGAAAGCTTTTGAGCAAAATGAAATAAAGATAATAACTACACTTTGACAAAAACTGAAACACTGTATTTAAAAACTAAAAAACAATCTTGAGGCGCTTTCCTTGGTTTTAGTCTTTTAGGACGTCAGCCGCCGACACAAAATGTGTTTTGTTTATTTTGAACTTCTTCAATCATAACTTGTGGAATTTAAAAAAAAAAAAAGGTTTTATTTCTGTTTCGTTCTGACTGGAAAATATAAGCCTGTGATGGTTGTGGTTTTAACAAGTCTGTGCAGGATAAATAAAATTACAGCTTGTTAGAAAGTACACGGATCAGGTCACAGAGCCTTTGGTACAGATGTTTTGACACTCAGGATGTTGACTGTATTCACAAAGTGTTGTGTTTGTACTGTAATCTGTATCCTGAATTCCTGTTATCTTGCCCCGGACATACCTCCTTTATATTCTAATATTTGTAAAGCTTAAACTGGTGAAAACTAAACACACTCGCTCTAAACACACTAAGAAAGAACAAAACAGAAATAAAAAGTTACTGGAAAACATGACCAGTATAACTCTGGTGTTAACATGTTTGTGCAGGCTGAATGTGATGTCACAGCTGTCTAGGGACCTACAGCAGGTCTGTCAACTTAAGGACTTGTTCTGTCTTTAACAAGCTCTGTAAAATATAAATGGCGCCACCTGTTGTGCACACCGGGCACTGCAGCCCATTGCACAAAATAACAGTTATAATGGAGGCTACAAATTGTGAATGATGACAGCTATATGATTGCCAGAACATGTGGATGGAGTTAGCTGCAGCTTGGGCCTGCGTGGCAGATGGAGAAAGGCCCATAACCAGAGCTGCACACGTCACGCAAAGTGAAGCTTGCGTGCAAGTAGGCAATGACAGAGTTCAATGTAAAAGACGCCGTACCCTTTTGAGCTCGTTTGTGAACGACTCTGTGGCGTCGATGAATTTTCTCTTCTTGTCCTGATGGCGGTCTTCAATCTGAAGCAACTCTGCCTCCAGTTTTCTCTGGGAAACGAGACACGCAGGCACCACAGTTAGGAATTAACGAGCTGATAAAAACAGAGCCGTCAGTGAGCGTTTAAACATCCCAGTTTGATCCTACCTGATGAACCATCAGGGACTGGACCTGCCGTTTGAGGACCTGCATGCGAGCGGTCGTGACGACGGATCGCACGTCGGGGACGACGCTCTCGCTGAGGATCTCGCTGATCAGACGGTGGTTGCGTTGGAAACGAGCTGCGGCCAAGTGCTTTATAGAAAACCCGTCGTCGTAATCTGAAGACAAGAAACTCATCTGAGTTGTTGCCGTACACGTTTATGGGTCTTTCAGAAAGCAAAGCAAAAGAGGCTTCAGCAAAAAACCAGCGTAAACAATACAAACAGAATCACGCAAACATGTATGAAGACGGCGTAAACATACGGAGGATATGGCTCAATATTTATACAGAGTTCGAGCTAAGTATATGCCATTATGTCCAAACACATCCCTAAGCAAAGTAGGTGAATGGCACAGGCAGCCAATTATAACCCACAGTATGTGGACAGATGTTTTAAGCCGTACTCTGCAATTTACATTCATCAGTAAATGTTTCTCTGTGTTGTCTTGTAAGTACAGGACGACTGTGCATTAAGGTAAAAACCTACAAACAGAGCCTGAAGAAAATATTCATGCTAAATTACCCTGTTGTACCACTGATTTGGGAATGTATTCCCAATAAATGCACAGAAATCCTGAAAGCATCTTTGACACCGATTACAGCTTTGACTTGAACCGTCGTTTCTATTCGCTCAATTTCAAGTTTTATTGTCATGTACAGATAAGCAGTGTAGCAACATTTACCCATAATGAAAATCTTTGGCTCGTGCTCCTCAGCTTTACATGAGCATATAGAAAGTGTGCAGTTATATTAAGAAGAAAATAACAGAAAAATAGCAATAATAATAATAATAATAATGAAGAAAAATGTATTAAATATTTAGAGAATTTAAGACAAGTTGGTATATACAGTTTGTGCAAAACTGTGCAATGAGCATTTAAGTGGCATTTGTTGAAGTGACAGTGTGTAGAGTCCCGTAATTGTAGTGAGTGTGTAATAGTGTGTATAAGATGTTTAAGTGCAGGTTAAGATGTCAAAGTGTAGCAGTGCATGTGCACGGCTTTGCTCAGCCACCTAAGAGATTTTCATTAGAAATTAAAACCTATCCCAAGACTGCACTGTATGCAAAACATTTTCTCTATATGAGCACGGCGAGTGATTTATAGGTCCAGATGAGTGGAAATTAACCATAAATGTCACAAAGCTTTCACAAGCTCATGCTGACTGATAAAGTAAATTATGTATTCAGTGCTCAGCAATTAACAAACTGTGGTTGTGTGGGGAAATTTATATTAGACCACAAACTGTTGAGTTGTACATAGACCTCCAGGTGGAAAACGCTTTGAAAAGTTTTCTGACATTTAAAATGTGTTTTTAAATCAGATTTGACTGTTTCCCACTAAGCACACAATTAAATTAATTTTTGAATAATGCGTTAAAATTAATGATGTCTGTTGACTGGCAAGACTTGTTCCTAGAAAGGTTTTGAGATGGCGTGCATGACCAGTCAAGCTTTGCTAGTCAGCACCACAAATATTAAGTAGTTAAACTAATTATTAAGTAAGTTAAATAGTTAACACTGATGGATTAATAATACAGTCAGGGTGTAACCTGCCTTTTAGCCTGTCAGCTGTGACTGTCTCATCCCCTGTGATCGTAGGTTCAATCAGCAGCCAATAAAAGAAAATGGATTGATGGGTAGTTAACAATTAACTGTAATATGTCCCACAGCCTGGCACAAAGTGACATATACATTTAGCAGGACTTGAAATTTGGTCGAGTGAAACAGCGTTTTTACAGGACTCTATGGAATCCACCGACTCCTTCCACAGAAAGTAAGAGCGTAAAGTGGTAGCCAGGTTCTGCTAATCATGCACCTGATGAACTGATCGTAATCGACTGTAACCACCACTGGAAGTTTGCTGGTCTGGAGCATTCAGGCGTGTGTTCAGGATCTTCCCAGTGTTTGACTTCCCAGCAAATTCACCCCAAGTTCGGACTAGAGTTAGCCAATTAATCGAAAACTATTTAAAACCGACCGACATTCAGAAACTCTAATCGACATAATCTCACATCTGTTATTTTGCTTTGTTTTTTAACTCGTTAATGTTTAATACTCCCCCATTTAAAACATAGTGTGTTGTCACATGACTGCCACATCAAGTCTACAACACAGAAAATAAAATGCATGAAAAATAGTTTCAGCAGCCAACGTTAAGACCACCAATCTGCTACCACAGCTCCAACACCATCGGATTAGCAAAAATAAATAATTAATCCAGCTTTAGTAGCATATTTATCGTACAAACCTTGTGAACTATGAGCGGAGGAGAAAATTTAAAGTGTGTAGTAGTATAATAATAGTAACAATCATCAGCGTACGTACATGTACATCCATCTACGTCGACATCTGCAAACCTCACTTGTCTTCACTTAGTTATTTTTGTACTTATTTATCTTCCATTATTTTTTTTTACCCTCATTTGTCTTTTATTTATCTTGTTCTTTTAACCCTTACCTAAATTGGCATTTGTGTATGGACAGCAAGAAGGAAGAATTTCACTGCACAGAGAAATGCTATGTCTTCTGAACATATGACAATAAACGCCTTGAATCTTGAATCTTTGAATCTAATCATAATAATCGTAGTGCAATTAGAAGAAGACGGAACAAGTATAGCTTGTTTGGTAGAGTTCTCTTAAGTTTCTAAAGTTGCATCTGAACAAACCACGAGACATAATAATAATGAGACCTAAGTAGAGACGTTTGATCAGATTGCAGAGCACCACCACAACTCCTCAAACTGTCAGCACGATGGTAGGGGGCTGATGATTTGGGCTTGTTTTTGCAGCCACAGGACCAGACCGCAAAAAATTCTTGAGTCAAACTAAAGCTTGGCCCGATTTCAGCCACTAAACAGGAAGTAAATCCCTAGTCCAGCAGCAAATCTGCGACAGAATGACTGAAATAGAATGAAGATGCATGGTGGTGGTCCCAGTCTAAGTCCAGACCTCAACCTGATCATAATCCTGTGCATTAACCAGTGCCCGCAAACCTGAATGAACTGAAGCAAAGCTGTAACGAAACTCTGCCAGAATTGCTCTACAACGATGTGAGACAATGATAAAGTCACAGTTTTCACGTGATGTATGATTATACATTGGAAGTTATTGAAGGCTCTTAATATAAGCATCTTAAATCCCTCCCCCTGCCGTCGAACAGACTCCAGCGTCAACATCTTAAACTGCAGCTTGAAGCAGTCGTTCTTGTTCTGCTCTGGAAATCCGCTGCGAGAACGATGGCCCCACAAACCAGGCCTTGCAGCAGGTGGAGACCTGGAGCTGTTGAGCTCACAGAGGCTTCAGAGAAGAGCAGGGACTACTGCAGGGATGTTTGAGGAACCTACTGGTTGTGGTAATTTCTTATTTAAAGGGACTAAACTTTATTACAGAAACAAATACAGTGCAATTCTGCTGGAAACAGTGTATTTTTCTACTCCATATACATGTTTAAAAAGAGATCCATTTACTCTTACCCGTTAACAACAATCCACCTGTGTATTCGCCATTTTTCCATTTAGCAGACTTGCTTTGACTTTGTTGTGGCAAGCTTCGCCCTTGCTCACTGGGTATCACCTGAGGTTGCTGGTGCTGTGCACCTCTGTGTGCACCTTTTGAAACTTTCCAGAGAGCAGAAATGAATGTCGTTTGCCACATAAGTGATCAAGACACAAAAACAGGAAACCATTACCACTCCGAATGCCGTGTGAGAGCATTAAGCTTTTCTATGATCACAAATGACGTCTCACTAATGTGTGGGATATTTCTCAAAAGGTAAGGTCTCCACGTCGAACACTGTTTCAGGTTATTTTCTAGTACAGTCAAACCACAGCACCTCAAAAATACCCATTTTAATGTTCATAAACAATGCAACAAACTGATGTTTAGAGTAGAAGTGCACGAAGACTTTAATAAAGAGTGATCTCTGTTCTCTCCACCCGGAGAGCTAAATCTTATTTAATCGTCGCTGTACGTGCAGTTTGTTAAGAACAAAGCCCACTGGGATACCAGCTTTGACATTTTTATGGTCTGGGGTGTTTCTAAATAGCAACTGTTTTATCTGTAGTTTTCCTGTGCATCATTATCGTCTACTGTAACTCAGCTAGACCCCAGACAAGCATCATTTCCTTGAGGTGGGTGTATCTCAAACGTCTTCTTCTGGCTTCTGTCTAACATGGTGTGTGTGTGTGTGCGTGCATCAGTCAGGCTTTATAACAACAGAGCAAAGAATGTAAATTTTGCAATTATGTCTTAACCATTGCCAAAAATACCTACAAAATGTAAACACGTGTGCAAAACAAAGGCAAATTTTGGTCCCAGGCTGGAAGCTTGAAAGCAGAAATGGCGTTTCAAAGGTACCATTACCAAAGATGTTAATGGTTGTAGCGCTATAGGAGGAGGGGGGGGAGGATAACACATTCTCTGGGTGTGCGCGCTCGCAACGCTGTGTGGTCGTGCTACAATAATTACAACTCTGTGGCAGTGCTCTAAAGAGCCCAGGGGGCCTTACCATCTGGATCCTCTGCTGGCTGAATACTCATGTAAGGCTCATCCTTGTCCAGCCTGGACTGCCTCTGGCGACTCTCCTCTTCCAGAGCTGCCTCGGCCCGGCTTTTTGCGTTTACATAGGCCAGGTAGGCTGGCGAGTTGTGATAGGCCTTCATGCTCTCATTATACTCAATCTACAGTGGAAAAGATGAAGGAATGACAAGGAAACAGAGAAGGCAAGCAGACACAACAATGTGGACCCTTGTATCTAGGACAAGATGAGGAAAGAGGTTTATTCAGGAAGGAATGATGACTGGAGGGACCCACAGCTAGCGGGGACACATCTACTGGTCACCCATCAGGAAAAACCCCATAAACACCCCTTGTAAAACAACCAACCTTCTCTGCTTCGTAGTCATTCAAATAATCCTGTTTCTCCTCATCAGTGAGGTCCCTCCACATGCCACCGATTATCTTCCCAATTTCCCATAGCTTCAGATCAGGATTGGAGGCTTTTACTTGATCCCAAACCTGGTGATGAGAACCAGACATGGGTGTGGGGTTGGGTTGGGTTGGAGGGGCTATAGGTGGTTATCTCTTTGCAGAGAGGTCACAAACCAGAGGAGGCCGTGTGCTTTAAGCTGCATTTCCAAGCTCAGAAATCCCACTATGTGATGTAGACAGTTCTAAGTAATTCCTGGCTTAATCTGGCTTCACCTACCTCGATAAACAACTACCAAGACAAAATGTACATCTTACTATGCAAACTATGTTCAAATCAAAGCATCCCTCTCTTCCAGCTGAGCACATGATGACGCAAAAGGGAGCAGTTAAACACTGTACCTACCTTGCGACTGTATCTCATATATGGCATCAGTGGCTTATCGGGTGGCTTGGGTGGCTTTGGGATATTTATTCCAGAGGAATTCTGGTAAAGAAAGGAAAAAGAGTCACCTTGAGATACGCCTGCTGTGCAGTGACGAGGCAGCCACAGAAACACTATAGCTAAGCTAGGCTGAAGCTTGTGACGCTACAAGCAGGTGATTATGTTCAGGTTTAAACACAAGATCCATTAAAGGAGCTTCTTATCATTTAACTCGACTGCATTGATGACAGTTTGAAGGTATAAACAAGAAGAAGAAAGCCCACAGAGTGCACTGCAACAACGCAGACTGTGGGGGAAAAAAATCAAATAGAAAAATCTCACTTAAACTGAGATTTGCTCAGTGCGAGACATAATGCCATTATCAGAGGCAGCCAACCACAGCTTGCATGCAGCGACTAAATTACTGCTCAGCAGCCAGAGCCATGCCGAGCAGCAAAGTCTTTAATGCCATGGCAACATGATGGCATGGGTTACTTAACATGGCTGTCAGAAATGCAGACTTTGAAAGGCAGGTGGGATTTGAATAGACACAGATGGACTCTTAGCAGGTCTGCAGTATGAAGGAGGCAGCAGAGGGAGTTTGGGATGGTATGCATCATTTCTGATTCGGTCTCAGTACCGGAATGAGTTTCTACTGCAGGAAAGCAAAATTATGTCTAATCTGATTTACTCCAAACAAAGAAAAGTCAGTCTTATAGCTTGCAAAGGCCTCATCTGCAGCGTCTTCATTTCACTAGAGCAAGCTTTTCTGGAAGTCAGATGTTCTGATCTGCCTTATACTTTCAGTCACTGCCTTTATTTATGTTTTGTTCTTCTATGTTAATATTCATACCGTTACCCGACTGTTGCTGCTTTGGCTCCCTCCCAGTCTGTAGTTGTTGTAGGCCAGATGGCTGTATGGGTTGTACCCCACAAACCCGGTGGTGTTGGGCATTTGCTGATGGAAACAAATGAGACAGAAACACGAATGAGAAATGACATAAAAGAAGAAGAGGGGAAAGCCCAAGACAACGAAAAAATAATAAAGAAACCAATGAAAGAAGCTGGGAAAATGCAAAAATAAAGAAACTTGTATTCATGCTGGTGCTATAGGAAAATACAGCAGTGGTGTGTCAGCACATCGTTCTGTGACTAAACAAAATCAAGCACAAACTGTACTAAAGGTCCTTGGTGTAATTTGCTGGTTAGATTTCTTCCCCTCTGGTCTCCATAATTTTGCGTCTCCTGAATTATTTTTATTCTCAGTAGGAATAAAGTTTATCCCCTTCCCAAAGTGATTAATGCTACTTTAACAACAGATACATCTCAAATAATATTGTTTGAGATGTATCTGTAGTGCAAACGACAGTAAAATCAGAAACAGACTTTCACTGTTGAGCCTGGTGCCGTTCCATATCTGCCTTGATCTATGTGTGGCTTTTTAGTCTGCCAACAAGCACTAACAGGCTGAAAATTATGGCTAGTAAAATATAAAAAATTAAGGATTCAGAGCAGAAGACTCTGATAGGTCCTCTCAAAAGAAAACTTTTACTCCTGAAGCATAGATTAGAGTACTTTGTTGAATTTCTGTCATATTGGGCAACTGGGCAAAATTGATTTAGAGTTAAATCTGTTTAAAAAACAAACATTTTTTAAAGTTAAGTAACTGTGTTAAGATTGTTTTTGCCAGTAAGCCTATTATTATTATATGAGATTATTTTTTTGTATAAAACAGGCCAAACGCTGCAAATGTTAAATTGCATTTATCTGGTAGAACTGTTGCTAAAAGTATCACATGAGGACATTTTGAGGACAAAAAATGTCATCATGAAATCTATATGAGCCTAGCACTAATATTCTGGTTTTATTTGTGTGTCTGAAAAGACCCAATCAGCACCCTTCTTAAGTTTCTCCTCATCAAAACTTAAAACATATTCGATGAGGTATTAAAACTAAAACTGATGTCTGGGGGTGATGCTGTCTTCCTCTGTGTTGCTTTCTTTTTCAATGCAATTATATTTTGGATGCAATCATTTTATTGCATATGTGTGAGCTGGATCCTAACTAAATGTGGAGCAAAGAGTAAGTTTGTGTGGGAGAACAGGGAAAGGTGGATCTAATGCTGAGAGGTAGTCAGAAATATCAAAGTACACAGAAACTACACAGGTTACGGCAATCACGTGAAAGCCAAATACATGTTTTATTTGAATGCAACATGTATAAACGAAGCTAAAATGAGATTTTATGATCGTTCATGATGGTGTTTGTACACTCATGTAGCTCTATTTGCACTTTGGCTCCTTGGATTTCAGTAGAGATGCAGCCATAGGTCATCTCTTTCTGATTCACACACGTTTTGTGTAAGACGCTGTGTGAATATCAATGAATCAGTCATTATGATCCAATACAATCAATATCATGTATGCAATTCTACTTAATGAGTACTTTTACTTTAAGATGTACTCTGATACTAAATCTTTTTTATTAATTAATTATTAGTTTTAGTTATTCTTCATTCACTCTTTCAGTGCCACTTTTCATGCATTGCTTTCTTTTGACCAAGTCTAAAAAAAATAAAATCTATGCTCTATATTTGTCACTGCACCTGAGCGACTACAAGGCCCTGACAATACATGCAAATCTGCTATAAATCCCACATACCACTTGAAAGTCTTTCCCAGTGTTTTTTAAACTGCATTTATTTCTGATCAATGATTGTGATTTCCTCCAGTACCTCAAAACAAAATAAAAATCTCCATTTTGTGTGACATAAAACACCCAGGGGGTGGCTGGAGTTGGGGCTGAAACAGAATGAAAGGTTTTAAGTAAAAACCCATGGGTGTGGATGTATATTTGAGAATACTTACAGTTGTAGGGGCAGGGGGAGGTGGAGGGGCATAGGATGGTCTCTCTGTTTCGGGAAAGAAATTAATAAAAAAAAAAAAAAAAAATGAGAATCAGTCCTGTCCAATCCTCTAACTTCCACAACTTACACATTTGCTATGACAGTCTTGGGTCTTGTCATATCACTTCGCATGGATAAACTGAAACACCACGTCTGATGCATTTAGATACCATCACCTACAAAGAGCCTGACTATAATTAACTGTTCCAAACACTCCCAGTGTCTTACTTGACATTTCTGCAGTGAGGAGGATGAATCAGTCTGTTCCAGTCATTGGATCTGCAATAAACACATTTATGAGGAGGATAACATTATATACCCCAGTGATTAAATGGGAGATTCAAACATAGCGTAAAACAAAGAGATGCTGATGGTGATTCAGGCAACAAGGCAGGCTAACGTCCACTAGCATCAACGTTAGCTCAAAGCTAACTTAATAAGCGGAATATCTATGGGGCAAATTCACTGTGTCACAATATAAATAGCATCAATGACCGCTCTATGTGATTATGAAAGTGTGAATATGATGATGGTGGGTGAAGAGCGTAGTTCGCAGACAGACTCGTCAATGCTCATCCTATAAACGACCTATAACGTAACTAGCAAGTCGCTAGCTAGCTAAATCTTTTGCTGTTAGGTTATCCTGTCTGCGCCAAAAGTCAACCTCAAGTTTAATTTACGGTTGTGAGCTGACTTTAAATGTGGCTGATAAATTCCTAACGTTGTGATAGCTGACATTTCTTGTAGTTCGCTTGGCCCATAAGTTCGTTTGCTCTAAATAACCAGCCGGTTGACGTCTAACTAGCTGAATAGCTGGTAGCTAAAGAAATGAGAATGACACCTATGATTATTATTAGCATGCAGCGTTAGGCAAAGCCGACATGTCTACAGTTATTTGAAATTCCCACGTAATCTGCCAGCATGAATACTAAAGGGCAAAAAACTCACCCTAAAACCTTCAGTCCCCACCACTGTGTGCAGGTTGTGGCTTTGGCAGGGAAGGCTAACCACCTAGCTTAGTAATACAGTTCCCACAATAAACCAGTGAAATGGGGTCCACTCGTATGATTCCTGCAGAATCTTCTAGAACTGCACCCCCACCCTCTCCTTATTACAGCTGTGCCTCGGCTCGATGCTGATGCTCATCGCTCTCTGCTGTCACCGCTGCAGCAGTGACAGCAGAGACGTTTCTCCTCCAGCATTCAGAAGGAAAAAAGACCATATGGCAACAACAGAGCTGCTGAGTGGGATTTCACATTTTCCCTGCGTGGCTTTAGATTTAAGCTGCAGATGTGCAACGTCGTAGCATGATGCAGTTTGCTCCCGGATTGTGAAAAGCTGACCTGCATTGTCACCCCTGACTGCAAAACGCATCATGTCAAAAATCAGCCAGGTCAGTGCAGATGCTCTGCAGCCATCACCTGTGGAAAGCATATATTATTTACATTTTAAGGCAGTAAGCTCATTTTTCTTGCAATATAGGGGAAAATCAGGAATGATTTCTTATGTCACCATACCATAAGCTGCATTATGGATGCTTCACAGGCTTGTGAGCTTTTGATAAACTCAAGGTTGCCCCATTCACTGCTCCCATGTTGTTAGAACTGAAATACTTTGCATTCTTGTTCACATTGTCTGAGAGCCGCCCAGGTCAATAGTTCTAATAGTGAGTTCCCTAAAAAAAAACAAAGAAAAGCCCATGGGATTTGGCCCATTCAGCCTGAATAGTTCTTGTTTTGAATTTGTTAATTGATTGTGGTCATTGTGACCCTCTTTCTTTCTGTTTACTCTGTACACTTGAGAGGTTATTTTACTTCTGCATGACCTGCCTCCTGCACAATATGCATTCAGAGCTCATCTGGTGCTTCACCTTCCTTTGACTCCACAGGTCACAAAAGGCCAGAAAGCTGAACAGATGAGACAGAGAACAGATTCCAAATGAGGCATGGCAAGGACCTTGTTTAACCTTGCACACCTGCAACAGAGTGCATCTGGAGGTAGGGTGGAGGTCACATGCTTCCTGCAAGTTCAGTTACAATGCAGGCTTTACATGAACATTTGTGCAGGGCCTCCCAGGTATAGCTGTGGGATTGTGGATGCCCAGAGGCAGAATATCCCATGTGACACTTTAAATGAGTCCATGAAGCTCCTCTGGTAATGCACAATCAGTCCTTAGGCATATAAAGCCAAAATAGACTCAGGCAGTGGAACTAAGCAGACGTGAAAGTTTACTCTGGTGTTAGATGGCAGAGATATTTTTAGAAGCTGCTAAACACACATTATCGTGATGTAACCTTCCAGAGGTTCCTTGCATAACTGCATCGAGTTTTATGATTAATGCGTCAATTTAAAAAGCTTTCACTGCTGGCTGAGGGAAATATATAGTGCCAGATGAAGATGTGAGAACATAAATTTTTCTTGTACATATTTTCTGTCGTAACTTCTAAATATTTTCTTTTCTACATTTGGTCTCAAGGCAACAACTTGATATACTTTTTTTTTTTTTCTCAAAAATGTATTTTTGTTCACCAGATGCTAAAGCTCATTATGTAGTCACGTTTTATTCAGAGGTTTATACCCTGCTTAGTTTGGTCACAATAGCCCAGAGTAACACTCAGTTAAGTACACTGTTTCAGCTGCTCATTAAAGTGATATAAATAACTAATCATGATAAATATCTAATCAGGCATGTACATAGCAACAACTCGGTGCATTTAGGCATGTGGACAAGGTTAAGGCTACCAGCTGAATCTAAAACCGAGCAGGAGAATGGGGAAGAAATGTAATAAAACGGCTTTGAAACTGCCATGGTTGTTTGTGCCAGGCTGCTCTGATTACTTCAGAAATTGCTGATCTGCTGGGATTTCCCCACACAACCATCTCTAGGGTTTGCAGAGAATTGTCCAAAAAAGAGAAAATATCCAGTCAGCAGCAGTTCTCTGGTTGAAAATCCCTCATTGATACCAGAGGTCAGAGGAGAAAGGCCAGACAGCTTTGCCCTGATAGCAAGACAACAGTAACTCAAGGTATGCAAGCCAAGATATGCGGAACCTATCCAAAGATACATTTAGGCTACGTTCACACTGCAGGTCTTAATGCTCAATTCTGAGTTTTTGATCAAATCCGATTTTTTTTGTCTGCTTGTTCACACTACAAATAAAATGTGACAGCAAACGCGCTCTAGTGTGAAGCTTCAAAGCGGCCCGCATGTGTAAAAGAAGACGTCACACACAACGCGCTCTGTTTAGACCCAGACCAAACAGTATTGTTTGACTGATGGCCCTTAATATGAAGACTTGTTTCGGACTTTACGTTTCCCAATTTTGCTTTAAGTTAAAAAGTTATTTTGTTATTTACAAATGGCCTAATAATTATCCTTATTGCTGTTTTAGAGGAGCGGTGCTTCAAAGGATAGTTGCAGATTTCTGTCAGAATCTGCAGATTATACAGTACAAATAAAATGTTCACGTTTCTCCAACGTTGTCTTCCCAACAGTTTCACTGACATCTACACTGGATGGCCAGGAAGCGTTCGCAATGTCTTCTCGGGCGTTGATAATTGGTGTCTGTCTTGTGTCAGTGACGTAAAAGACGGATTTAATGCGGCATGACCGTTCAAACAGCAGTCGTTTTCTAAAACATCAGATATGTATGTTCAGTACCACATATCGGATTTGAAATATCGGATTTGTGTCGTACACACTGTCATACCATGATCGGATATGGGTCGCATAGGGTCAAAAAAGTCGGATTTGATGCGCTTTCGCCTGCAGTGTGAACGTAGCCTTAGTCTTGAAGCAGATGGGCTACAGCAGCAGAACGCCACACCAGGTGCCACTGCTGTCGGCTAAGAACAGGAAACCTAGGCTACAGTTCACACAGGCTCGCCAAAATTGGAGAAGATTGGAGAAGCGTTACCTGGTTTGATGAGTCTCAATTTCTGCTGTGACATTTGGATGGTCAGAATTTGGTGTAACTGGCATGAGCGAGGGAGTGGATGCATCTTTGCTTGCATCAGCGGTTCACGCTAGTGGTGGTGTTGGGGGGATATTCTCTTGGTACACTTTGTACGTTAGTACTAACTCAGCATTGTTTAACCTGCAGAGCCTGCCTGAGTATCGTTGCTGACCGTGTCCATCCTTTTATGACCACAGTGTCTCCGTCTTCTGCAGGCTGCTTCACCATGTGTGAGTGGAGGTGCAATTGTGCTTTTATTTTTTATGGTATAGCAAAGCGATCCTGAGCATCATCGCTGCTGCTCTCTGTTTGAGTCCACCTGAGCTGAAACGTTTTATTAGCAGATGTGTTGCTCGCTACATTCTTTTTACTGCATATATAAGTGAAAGATTTGTTCTGAGTCCTGCACCAATGCAGCCCTCCTGCTGTTTTCATTGACTCTAAGCACAGCGTCTTTATTTTCCTTGCCTCATACACTCTCTTTAACCCTTCTATGTCTAAATTGTCCTCCTTACATCCTTACTTAACAGCTTTGAAATATAACATTTGATCGGGTTAAATATCCCACCTATGATGACCTCACAGTGTTAAAGTAAAAATACTGACTGTGGTGAAAAACTGCTTGCCAAGAATAGTTTGCTTCAGTTAATTGCATTCGTCAACTCATTATCCATCCAGCTGCCCAGTATACTTTTTACTGGCCCCGGGACAGAAGTTCACTGGGTTTGTTGAGTCTGAGTATCTCGAACAACTTTATGATGATCTGGTGCTCAAAGGTGGGAAATGCTGCACTCCACTTATCTGACAAATCCCATGTAAGCACAGTGAAATAGTCACACATGGTTGCCAGAGACAGACAAACACTGGAATCTATATTTATTTATTTATTTAAACATGAGTTAATTATATTCACTAGAAAAATGGATCTCATATTTAATTATTCAATCACAGAAATATTTCACATACGATTCACTGCAAGAGCATGTTTAACAGGTAGTTTTATCCAGAAGAGTCAGTAAAGATCTGAGATTGGATACAAACAACTTAGATATTTAAAAGAAAAAAATGCTTCAAGACTAAGAACTATAATTAACTGTAGTAAACTGGGACACTGATAAGAAATGATAAGACCAAGTCTTTATTGATAAATAATAATAACACTAAATAGAGCATATTTCAGATTTGATGCACCATTCTCCAAAATATATCTCTGACATTTTTATACTACAGTGTTTTGCTACCTTTGTACACATCCAACTGTGCCTTCAGTTTAACTCTGACCTGTCAAGGCATGGACAGACCCTAGGAATTTGGCAGTCGGTACTTCGGGCCCTGAGGGTCGAAGTGTGAGGCCTTTGTGCGTCAGACACATCCCACAAATGCTCAAGTGAACTTTTTGCATTTGTACTCAGGAAGCGAGGACTCCAAGAAATCACGTTTCCCAGTGGGATAAAAACCAAAAACACTACTTTATGATAACCAGATGACTGTTTTCCATGATCCATCAGTGGAACTATATCTGCTATAAACATTGACTGTATATAAATGATGTCACCCATTGCAGATTTTTTTTGTTTTTTTGGTGGGTGACTAGACACAAAAACACAATTAGTCCTAAATAGGAAGGTAAAGAATCTGTGTTACCCTTACAGGACAAATCTATGCATTTATTTGTATTTATTTGTATCTGCAGATTTAATAAACAGAAATATCTCTTATGCTTGGATATGTGAAAAGCCAGGTAACAAAAAATGGTTACAAATGCAATGCAGGTTAGTTTTCTTTCACTCTACATTAAACCCGATTAGGGTGGGCACCAAATGTTATTTTTTTTCTGCACCACCTCACTAAAACAATAGAGGATATAGTCACACCATGAAGCACATCCTTCTTTTTGTCCAGTTTTACTCTAAATGTGACAATACTTTAAAAAGTTAACATTATTCTATGTTAAACTAGCATTTGAGACCTTGAAATCAACCAAACAATGTTTATTGAGGTCACAAAAGAATTTAGTGGAAGGTTTATTTTTTTAATTCTCAGTTAATACAATCTTATTTCTTTTGGCAGCCAAGGGACTCGCCACCTGCTGGACATCAGAAGGAATGCAGGTTTATATCACTGCTGCGACTAATAACACCAAGCTACACTGTAGTTTCTATGTATTTTAATCGTTTTATTACAATGTGTACATTTTCATCAGGAAAACATTTAAAATGTAGCTGATTATTTCATTTGAAACTCTATATTTCAGTTGTTTGATCACTTCAGTGTTTAAGTATAGCAATCCTGTTCTGGAAACATACACAAGACTTCAGCTGTTCCCAACCTCAGTCCATTTGTATGCATGCAAACATTACTTCATATGTTCTACACATTAACAGATAATATCAAATGCAAACAGTCTATTGTCGAGAAATGTAATTACAGTTCAGTACAGCAAAGTCAGAGGACAAGCAACTTACTATAGCTTAAATACACCATTTATGTAGTTAGAAGGCCTTTACACAGTCAAAGCCAAAACCATTTTCCATCTCTCACAAGGATTAAGACTGTTTTAACAGACAAACGTGTTTAGTAACACTTCATTAGTCGATGAATTGTAAGATAGGATTTGCTGGAACGATCTTTGTGAGTTCACTGAATGAGAACTGGCGTCTTTATTTTAGCGTGCTCGTAGTCTTTGCAACGAGTTTTCGGTTTGATTTTCTCAAGCCGCAGCAATTATTCTCCACCCATCTTCTACTTATCTATCTGTGGTTACGTGAACTACCTTTGGATGCATTTCTGTTTTTACTACCATCTAAAACTGCACGTCAATGACATGCGCTGTATCTAAAAATGTTTAAACTGAGCGTTGGCTTCAGTGATTAGATTATCGTAGCTTGATTTATTTGGATTTTTATTGTTACTTTTATACCCTGTAACCTGTGTGTGAAAACTTGACTCATGCTTTATATGAGAGCAAAACTTGGTTAACACGGAGACAAGAAAAGATGCTGAGTTTGGTCATTGTTGCTCGAATTGTTTATTATGATTAAACATTACAGGGTTTAATCATAATAAACCTTTTTGACAGTTTTCCATTTGAAAAAGAAAGAAAGAAAGAAAGAAAGAAAGAAAGAAAAGAAAAAATATGTTTTTCCTTCATTTGTCTGTTATAATGGTGAATGTTTCAGATAAGATCAGTGAGTCTACAGGTACACTGTCCAATGTGCAGAGTGCTCTAAATGCTCTGTTATTTGGGATTTTTTGTTTGTTTGTTTGTTTGTTTCTCATCCCTCTTTGCTTTATACGTATAGACTGTATATAAAAGATGAGGACACCCATCGTGATGAGGGTCTTCACATCGCTGTCTTGGTGTTTTCAAACCAGATGTCATGAACATGGGGGGCAGATCTGATTTAAAACCTGGACAGTGCACGCTAGCACATTTACTCATTTAGTCACAAGGTTCAGTCATAAGGTATCCTGGACACTAATGGCAACTTTAATTTATGGAATATAAATCATAATGTATACAGAAGTAGTCAGAGAGCTGAGGGCCATTTTCCCATAGACTTAAACAGTTGGGTTTCTTTTTACAATTAAGAGGCCTGCCCTCTGCTGCCTGTTCTTTAAGTTTAAGGCACTCTTCCATATTGGCGTGAACTCAGAAATTGCATCCATCTTTAATATACAGTCTATGGCAGATGACCCCTTGATTGTTTGTTTGCCAGACAGCACAGTTGGCTTAAAGAGAGCTAAAAAGGGAGGCAGCACCAGGACCCAGTGTAAGATAAATGAGCATTACTTTTAAGCTATTTTAGCTGTTTTGAAGCTGCTCTACTAGAATCTAAGAATCAAGATATGGAGTTGGCAATGAGCATAATAAGTCCAATAAAATCTAATTTCTTGACTGAGTTGCATAAAGAGAAAATGATCACATTAACATTGGGAATATCAGTTTTCCACAGGGACCTGGGCTGAAAGCAGCTGTCACTGGTTATATATTTTACTACCTTTCCCAGGAAGCACGAGAGATAAGCTCAGATTATTTTTCTTTTCTCAGTCTCTGTTTATCTGTCCTGCTTTTTATAAAGTCAAAACCCAATGCACTGTGGGAAAGGTAAAAAGCAAAAATGAATGAATTTTCATGGCACGTTTGTTATTCAGTTTGGAGCTGAATGTACCGCTCCGTGATTTAAAACTTAAATATTGTTTAGGTAAAATCAGTTGGTGGACATACAGAAAGTAAAAAGAAAGCCAAAATTTTGTATTAAGTGTCTTTTTGTTTTCGACACATCTTAAAATTATAGCCCACACACCAGTGCTTTGTTAGGTTAATGTTAATGCTGTTCTGTTCTTTGGTTTTTTTAACCTTTTCTAGTGAATCCTGGGCCCAAACTGCCAGGACACCAACAACAACGACAGCAACAACAATCTTTTCTTGAGTCAGTAACAACCAAAGTCGCCCATGCAGCTGATGATGGAAAACCGTGACATTTGCACTGATAATGAACTCCTTTAATTATTATTGTAATCCTCAACAGATGCGTGATAACAGATACGCTGAGGAATTTTTATTTCCACATCATCGCTGCGTTATCTTTACTGCTTCGCCGCAGTCATCAATTTTATGTTGGCTATAAGTTTACTTTGCTGCGAGTTTAATCATTAAACTTTATTACACTCTGCTTCTATATTTACAGAACTGACTAATGAAACATTCAGCCAGGCAGCTGCAGTGATAGTGCAAAGCTAATGTGGGATTTTCTTTTTTTTATCATTTGACAATAACACTGAAAACCTGCAGGAAAAGCCTTTTTCAAACAAAGGTGATCCTCACATTTGCTGATGCTAATTGCTCCCCTCGTCACTCCAATCTGAAACAATACCCAAAAAGTGCAGAAACATTTTCCTTTTTTTTTTCTTTCTTTTGTATTTTGGCACAATCAATATGTAGCACCACCGAAAGTTCTGCCATGCAGTCTGTTTGGAGATAAATCCCCTACATCGGAGCATATTCATACAAACACGAGTCCTACTGGCATCTTAGCACCAGCTGGAGAAACAAGATTATCCTATCAGCAGTGCACAGAGTTTCTAACCCAGCTACGCTGCCAGTCCTTTATGTTAGAGAGAGCTCAAAGAGGGAGGGGGTGCAGAGTTAACCACGGGGTGATGAAGCAAAACTATTCTGGGCTCTGTGAGATACAGATTTGCAGACTAATCTCACTTTTCACTTTGGTCTTTGTGGTGTGAAAAGCTATGGCTTATCATTTTGGTAATTCGAGACAGGGGTTGATGCATTCCTTTTCTTCCCTGTTTCTTTCTCTCGTTCTCGTCCCATCTGTTATTGCTACTCTGATGCCGTGGCTGAAGTAAACTTTGTGTTTATCAAACGCAAGCAAACGCATTTTATGGTTTGATTTCACTTGCTTATTAGATGAGTGGGGTTTACAAAAGAAAGAATAGCAGGCTAAGAGTCACAAGTTACTTAAAAAACAAGAAGCTGGTGCACAGTCTTTTGAGAATCTTTCCGGATTGTCCAGAAATTCAGGTGAATAAGTGCTCCAGAAAGAATGAACCAAATGTTTAATCTCAGGTTTGATTGTTGGGTGGAGTGACTGCTTTTTTTCCCAGAATGCTACACTAAAACCAGAGAAAATGACACGCTCTGCATTCTCTCTCTTTCTCAAAGATCACAACCACAACTGTTATCTGGAAGTGTATGTGTGCCTTTCTTCTGCCATCTGGTACTTTAAAGCACATGTGTCTGAGGACTATTGGCCTAAAGTTCACGTGATACAAAGAAAACAGAACAAGTGCTCAAAAGACTCGTATCACATACCCGCACACACAGAAACAAGATAGCAAAAGAACTCAATTCAATGGTTTCCTTTTTGTTGCACAAGCTCAAGTACCGTTGGCCTCAGGTAGAGTGAGGCTTAAGAATGAAGTCCTTTAGTCATATAGTTCTACTAATAAGCACCAGTAGAATTCAGCTGGTCCTGCACCCCCACTGCTTCCCCCCTCGTCTTCAGTCCCTCAGGCTAGCAATTAACTGGTGGCAGTCCAGATCCCCTCGCAGTTCCAGCGGCCCCGGCAGCCTCAGGCCCGTCTTCTGATCCACACACCAGCATTTTCCCCGCTGGCCGTCACGTGCAGGGTGGCACTGCAAGCATAAAGACAAAGGCGTTATTCTAGTTCTGTAACAGTTTTTCTGGACTAACTGTGAGGCAGAGGAGACATACAGCTCTGCGGGTCATATCAACTTTATGGCGCAGTCCACGTTTGGTAAATTATTGCTTTGTTTTGACTGCATGGAATTTTAAAGAGAACCTATTCTGCTAATTTGTTCCTGCATATTTTTGTTTTTGGACTCTACAAGTCTTGCTAGGAGTGTAACAAGACTCATAAATGAAAAGATGACCTTCGTTGTGATATTTAAAGACATTCCCACTGTACCGAAATGTAATATCGCAGCTCCAGATTGAGATAATGCTGCTTACTTTGCTAAAAACACAATCACACATTACAGAAATTATACCCAGTGGATCCAAACAGAGTGTGAGAAGTGTTTGAAGCAGTTGAATTATTTTGCTAAAGCATTCCTTTTTTGAGCTTTCAACAGTTACTGTAATACTAAATTTATTGTGTGCGTTTGCACTTTTCCCATCACCAACACAGACGAGTTAACAATCTCAGAGCAACCCTGCCATGAAATGATTCCCAGTTGTCCCCAATGACCTGTGCTTTACTTCCCAATACGTTTTATCACAGCGCAGTTTTAGTTAAACAGTAAACAGATGCCTGCGAATCTGAGCAGAGAGAGATACTTTAGCCGTGTTACACAATCTGCACAGCTCAGACTTTTGATGACGGGTGCCTTAGCAGAGCTTGTCTTTTATCACTGACTCTGCGTCTGCTGCTTTGATTGCATGTGCAGCTCTATCAAGAGCTCAAGAGCAGCCCTATCTCCTCTCATTCTCCCTCACTCTTATCTGTACGCTTGCCCAATCTTTCAAAGGCAAAAAAATAAACTAACCCCCAAAAAAAGCAGGTAACTTCATCCAAGAACTAATTGCATCCATCGTAACAACAAAGTGATTACTGTCCAACAGTTTAGGGGAAACCGCTTTACACACAGTCTTGATTTCTGAGAGTAAATCACTTTCCATGTGAGCTTAGAACAATAGCGATCTTGGCATGACTGTGACAGTCTGCTTGGAGACACTTTTGTGTTGATTTAGACTGTATGTCATCAGCTGCAGGCATGTTTTGTGTCTTGGCGAGAAGATTGCTTATGTAGTTTGAAAGGAACTCTTTGAACTATAAAGATAGGCATTTTTATTGGTAACGGCTTCATGATTGAGATTCACAGTTCACCAGTTGACATGGTCAGATTGCGGTCTGCTCGGCATTTCACACTGAGTGAAAGCTGGAAAGTACAGACCTGTTTAGGGTGGAAATCTCCATTTTTGTCACAGTTGGGTATGGGGATCGTGAAGAGGTCATCGTGTGTGCGAGTATTCGATGCCAATCTGTCCAACGCTCTCTGGAGCTCGGCACGACACGGGGCCTGTAGGAGCAATAAGATTTGATTTGACGTTTAAAGACCAGCTGTCAACCACACATATAAACAGGCACTAAAAAATGGAAGAAAATTATTCTCTTTGCTCATTAAAATCATGGAAAAATCTCGAGCAAGTTTAGATTTACTTTTAAAAAGCATCACCCATCTTAAGTTACCATTGTAGTCAGTAATGAAAAGTGATGAGTAATGCCAAAAACACGATTTCAGAACACAGTGAAAAACATTTTGATTACTCACAAACTGCAGTTTGTGACTCAACCCATGAAAAGCTAAAACCCTGATTTGGCAGCTATCCTGTTAAGGTCGACTCCTAAGTTTTGAACGGCCTGTGCATGTCCCGTTCTGACCTCTTAAACGTGCTCATTTGCGAGTTCTTCGTAGAACATCGGCTTCTGTCAGTGCGCCCCAGGGCGGCTGTGGCTACAATGTAGCTGCCATCACCAGTGTGTGAATGTGTGGATGACCGGATGTGTAAAGCGCTTTGGGGTCCTTAGGGACTAAAACGCTATACAAATACAGGCCATTTACCATTCTGCATCAATAATCCCATGTTAAAGATTATCATGGGTCTCCACCTATTACTTATACCAAATAGTGGTGTCCCAACACAAAGGTGGTCCATCAGGAGCACGCCTGCATGTTTCTTAAATATTCAGAGGGTTGAGCACCATTGGTTTGTTCCCCAGGGTCAGACTGTCAGTGCCGAGTTCAGCATTCATCCGAACTGTGGCAATGACCACACCAGCACAGTCTAACCACCCACCCTGCTGACAGATCTGGCTGCCCTGCCTCTTCCTCCTCTTTTCCCAGAATAAAATGAAAACTAAGAAAACATGGCTGGGGTCCAGCGCAGGAAGTCGTCAGAACAGGCTTTCACAGGGAGTAATTTAAAGATGGTACCTGATTAAAGTGTTAACGGAGAAAACCTTGAAGGGGATAGGATTAAAATGTTGTCGTTTTTTTTGCGGTTGAAGTCGCACAGCGTTATATCTGAGTGCACAGAAGACACTGATTATGAAAAAGCAGCTTTAAATAAGCCGGTGTGTTTGTACTCAGCATCTGACCCTGAGAAATGTGAACTCAAGCTCTAAATGTGTTATTTCTGTGCGTCGATGTTCCACATGTCTGTGCGAAATGAATGCACTGAATAACGTGCCTGTGACGGATTAGGATCCAGGTTTGAACAGCTAATGAAAATATGCACGTGTACTTTCATTCACAAGACCAAATGTTCCAGCCTGTAAATAACTAATTTGTTCAATTTATAACCTGCCTGTTACATGCTTGTGACTCTGGAACTGTAAAGCCGTAATGTAAAACACCTGCTGGATTCAGGCATTTCGCTGCAGCGGAGATCGTCTGGGTTTCTTGTTTTTTCTGTGAAACGTAAGAAATGCCCGAGGATCATTTCTCTCACCAGGATCGCTTTGGCGTCTTCTCTGGCGTTGTTGCTTCTCAGGTTTGTGGATTTTGGAGGGTGCCGGGCCAGGGTCTTCTGTATGCACCGCTTGTCCTGTGGACTGCACCGGATATTGCTGTTGTTCGGGTGTTCGGGAGTCATCTCTTCCTGCCTGTCCATAGCTAAACAACAAGAAGTAAAACTTTAGATCTTCAAATTCAAACAAGCGTTTTATGAATCCTTGAAATAAATGTGTTTAAAAAAAATGCTATTCACAGCAGGTTTATAAAATACTTTTCTAGAGGTCTTCTTATTTACTGGCAGTTCCTTTATGGGGGCATGAACCTAACTGTACAGAAGGAGCTCCAGAAAGTTAAATTGTGCGTTCCTTGACGACTTCAAATACCTTATTTTGTCTTACCAACAGTCCAAAATGTATTTTAGTGAAAGTTTACTTCAGGAATGGCAGTGAAAGCTAATAATTTCTCATTTAAATGATAAAAGTGTGAAGTGAAGCATCTAACTGTTCTGTTCTAATAGTCCTCCTCGTTCTTCAACGGACAGCCAACAGTGTGGTGAATGTAGGCTAAAAACGAGGCCAGGTTAACTGCAAGGACACGCAGCCTTGTTCCTGCCTGTTTGTATGAAGGGGGTCTGTGCCACCTTTGCATCTCCATCATCCTGCAGTATGAGCCCAGCAGGCAACCAGCTGCTTCCTGAGGAAATGCCCCCCTGCCTCGTCATTCTCCACCTCTCCACAACAACCGCAGTCCGCACCAGATGGAGGTTGTTTGAGAGTATTTGCACTGTCACAAGCTTTTGGGGGCACGAGAAGGGCGAAGTAAAGAATAAAATGTTAAAGTCTCGGTTCTCATGCATCTTGCCTTTCACCTGTGGCGTTTAAGGCTTGGCAGCGCTTTGGACTTTGTGCTCATAATCCATGGCTTTCTTACAAATTGGCACTGGAATCAAAGGACTTCAAAGTGTAGTTTTACAATTTTTAAACTGGTCTTTCTCTGATCACTGAACCAGATCTGAGCTCTGGTTAATATCACTGATCACTGGCAGGCATCCAGCTAACTGCTCCTGGCATAGACAGTGAAACAAGGGTTTGTAGCCTCCTTAATCTTGTGCAACATGCAGCCTTTTCTCAGGTGCATAAAGGCTCAAATACAGAAACCTTTCCTTTGTAGTTCAGACTCTTAAACATGTCCTGGAATGCCCCTTTAAGGATCCCGGGCCACTTCCTGGGGATGATTAGAGGGTTTTACAACTTGATCGGTGACCGTGTTTCTCTAAACCTCACGAAAGGTCATGTTGCTTTGTTTGTCTGGGGTGGAAGTATATCTCAGCTGTTTATATTTTTAGTCTCTTTGCTGTTAAACCTTGCTCATCAGCACTTTCTTCCACAAGAGCCATCGGGGTTTCATCTGTTTCCTAGTTGTTCTTTCTCCTCTTTTGCCGGTTCAGACTTTTTCCGACTCCACGTAGAGCGAGCCAAAGTGGGTCAGGGGTGGCATGTCCTGTTTGCTACCACTTCTGTTTTTCCATGGAGGAAGTCGCCACTTCTCTGTGTGGTTTCATCGGATTTGGATCGCCAGCTCTTGGCATCTAAATATCATTCCTTCAGGGCATTGTCAGGCCTACACTGACACATTTGCGGCGCATTGTTAGTCACAGGTGCACAGCAGAGATAAAGGAAGTTCTGGAGTGAGCAGACAATCACACTCAGAATCAGGGACCAGGTACATTTTAATTAACCAAAGCTGAGACTGTAATCAGTTCAAACAGACACCCTCACCTGTTTGTTAATCAGCAGATTTAGGTCATCGTCAACTAGTCATTGTGATAAGTTAGCAGAACGATAACGCAGCTTCTGACTCGGAGTATTTAGCAGACAAACTCAAAAGCTCTTACACAATAAACTGCATTGCTTGCTCAACCTAGCTTTTACATAAATATTTGTCTTCGCGTTGCTGCCAACGTCTTCGTCATAGTGAGCGTGACGTGCCGAGGGGCATCATTCATCGCTAGAAAAGAAAAACCCCACTTTACACAAGTTCGTCTCAGTACGTTATTTAATCCACATCATAACAAGTCCAGGCCACATGTGTCTGTTTATATATGTGCCTTCTCTCTGCAGACTGTAGAACAGTGACACGAAGGGGTCATCAGATTACAGATTCCACTGTTAGTGGCTTTTAAGGCTGAGGCTGTGAAGCCCAAAGACAAATGTTCTCCCCAAATAAATATTTGGTTATTCTCAGACTGCTTTCCACTCGTTTATACTTCTCCTAACTTGGATCTCAGATTGAAGATCGTCCATTACGAGACATTTGTACAAAAACATGACATACAGCCTTTTACAGATTATTCATTCGTGCTCTACTGGATACAGATGCTGTGAATATGTTTAAGGTGAGGCTAGAAAGGTTTGAAAAGCTGAAAACATCATATCAAGCACTTTTCTGAAAGCGCATGGAGATCACTTTGGAGGACAGCATATTCACAAATGAGATGTTTTGGTGGACACACCCTGAAGAGGAGCAGCTATAAAATGTATTTGCTACTTATAGAGTGCCACACGGTTGCTGTTCTTTTGTAGGCCAACCCAGAGGTTCACATTGTGCTGGTGGCTGAAACAAAAAGCCAATGGGATTTTTACTTAGGCTTACTGGATTATTGCAAAAAAATAAGCTCTTGGAAAAAACATTGTGTCCAAACTTTTGACTGGATCCGTACTTGGACAATATATTTTTCAACTGTGTGAAATTAATCACAGAAATGCTTAAGTTAGCCATAAATGATCCACATCGCTCTCTATATTGAATGGTACAGAAACACCATTGACATGTTAGCGGCTCTCATGATTCTAGTAATGTATTTAACAATGCTCTTAAATGCATCTGTCCATTTCTGACACTTTTCTGGCAAGTCTGGTTTATGGGAGTAGCAGTCTAAGCAGACATGCACAAACCATCCTCTTCCCAAACAGCTCTTGCAGGCTTGTGGGTGTCATACTGAGGCATTCCCAAGCCAGCTGAGAGACATCATCTTTCCAACATGTTCTGGGTCGGCCCCAGGACCTCCTCCCAGTTGGACATGCCCAAACCAAATCACCTAAGAGTCATCCAGGAGGCACACGAACCTGCTCAACTGGCTTCTTCTGATCCAGAAAAGCAGTGATCCCCTCCTGAATGACCGAGCTTAAATGAACTTTTTTGTTTGAGTGCTTAAAAAGCTAAAGTTCTTCTCTTTTGTTGAGTTACAGCGAGAGCCACAGCTCATCAGCCTCAGGCCTTTCCTGTTCTGACACATTATGTTTTATTTATGTCCAAACATTGTGGATTAGTTTGATTTAAACATAAAACTTAAAATGACACCTGATAGAATAGCTTATATTGCGCTGACAACAGCTAATGTCTTTTGAAACAAATGGTCTTCGGGGAGTCTTCTTTTCCCAAATGTTTGGTGACACTTTTATGTGCTTTTTCCCCCCTTCCCTGCAAGCGATTCTGGCAGCAAACTGAACTCATCTAGGCTTACTACCAACTGACTGCTCTTTTTGGTCAACACTGGACACTGCCAGAGTATCAGTATCAGACGCTCGGTTTCCAGGCAGAAGATTTCTTTGAATCTGTTAATCATCAGCTCGAATCTAACACAGCACCAGTAACTGTGTTCAGGGCTGCTGTCAGGGCCAATGAAAATGTTGGACCGTGCTATAGGGTAATTTGTCAAAGGAAAGGTTGAAAGAACGTTAAATCAACACTAAATCACAAAAGCAGAAACCTGCTGCTACTACACGGCCTGCTGCTGCTCAGCGGATGTCAAAACAGACATCCCAGTCTTTAGAAACCAATTAGGAGCAATAAACCTGTAAAATTAAAAATGCCTGCTTGATTATATACTGGCTGCTCTTTAGGAGCTAGCAGAAAAAAGTGCATAATTAGAAACAGAACTCAGAAACTATAACTATAAGGCTCATTTACAGGTTCAAAGCAGCTTTTCATGATTCAAAATCTTATACTTATGCAGCCCCAGTTCATCTTCTGGCTCAAACACACTGATTAGGCTCCTAATGGCAGATGCCTTGATCGGCTGACCCTCACAGACAACAGATTTGAACAGCAGGGCGTGAAGCTTCTGTTCTCACAGCCAGAGGTTTGCGTCTGAGATTACCTTGTAAGGATATCCCCTCTCACTGACGGCAAACCGATCCGAGAAAAACTGTCTGCAACTGAGTGTTTAGAGCAGTATGAAGCCTGAGCTTTGACCCACATGGTTTGCGTTTACGCACGCTGACCTCATTATTTGAAACTTTAACCGTGTTTAGTGTGAGAATCCTCCGTTATAACAATATAGACATGACAGAAAACAAGGAAAAGCATAATAGGTCCCCTTCAGTCCAATACTCCATTCTACAGCCTAAACCTCTTATAAGCCAGATGTAACACACACACACGAGTAAAGGATAGGGCTGAACCTTTTCCAGATGGATCATCATCAGGATAAACATTATCCTTGAACCTGTGTCAAACTTTTGGATCAAAGCATTGTTCAGCGATGAAAATGAAGCTTGTTTTTCAGAAACAGGGGCTCACCGGCCCCTCTAAGTTTCTCGTGTTTTCAGGAAGGAATTCTGTTTTTAATCGAGATGAAGACAGAACCTGAATCTGAATTCATGTCTGTTATATAAACTCAGCCGATGTGGATCTGTCAGTAAGATATCTCTGGAGCCAGATTTTGTTGCTGTTTGTTTTGCAGATTCATTTGCTTACAGATTTGTGAGTAAATTCTGTCACAGAGAGCAGTAATCCTTGCTGAGTTTATGCATTAATGGTGCTTTGTGGTGAATAGAGGGAACCCTGCATCTACAGTGAACTAGGTCAAACTATTCTGGGTTACTCCATTAGATTGATTGTAAGCTGAATATTCTTACATTCAGAGTGATTCCCTCCCCTGTGCGAAGACAGGAAATGAAATCAAACATTGGTGATTACAGCTGAGGAATCGCACTTTTTTTTAATCTCTTAATATCAAGACTGTTGCCGGTGAGGCGTTTAGTTTGATTCACATCTACAGGTCAGGATGTGGACCCCTAATCCTAAACTCAGTGCTTCCTAAGTGACCTAGTGGAAGTTAAGAGGTGAAAATGTAGTCAAAGGGTGCATACCTACACCAAGGCCAACTGAAATTTAAAATTTAAAGATTTATTTAGTGTATATATTGAATTCCTGGATTCCGAAGAACATCTGGGCCCAGATTAGAGTGTAATATTGTCTTGAGAACTTTAAGACAATAACTCCCAGTGTCAGTTTGATATGTGTTTTTTTTTCATGAAGCTATGAAACCAAATGTCCAATTTTGTTCTACCTTGAAGTGGTGAAAATCTTTCCAAAAATTCCTGGATCCAAATCTGGATCGACTCCCAGGGACTCCATTTAACCTGGGCCAAGCCCCACCTGGGGCAAAAATGTTCATGCAGATCCATCCATAACTCTCCGAGCAGTTCTGCTAACAAACAAACCAAGCCAGTCACATGTCCTCCTTGAAGGAGGTAAAATGTCCATTTGTTCTCAAGAGATGGAGCTAAAGTATTTTTCTTACTGAACTTCTGGCTCACACTTAAATCACAGCCCGTGAGGATTCACTCGCCTCAGATTAAGGATGTGTCATGGCCGGGACAGAGTTGGGTTGTTTGTGTATCTCTCGGCTCCAACTCTGGAGGGGGGTCCCTGCCCCACAGAGAACAGCAATTAGCTAATCGCATTTACGGCTGCACAAGAGCCCCAGCTGTACAAATGCACCGCACAACCCAAAGAAAGCAAATATGAAATGACATCTGCCGAGAGAACTTTAAGAAAGCACATCTTTAATAACCAGTTCGGAGCTCCCAAATTGTGCTGGGAGAAAAAATCTAGGTTAGCATGCTGCTTTCATAAAGGCCTATGTGCGTCACAGTAAATTGGACATAGTCGAACAGAGTCTGGCTCCACCGACTGCTTCATTCATGCAACTCCCTCTGTGCCTGTAGGTGTAAGACTTTTCATATCTGACATCTGTATCAGTTTGTAAATAATATCCGTTTCACTGCGAGAGGGAAGCGTCTGAATACCCGACACCGGGGCAGACCCAGCAGGAATGCGGGAACAGATGCCAGCACACGCTTGATGATTTATTCTAAGTATTAAGATTGAGAGGGATCCTGAGAAAGGAATATTAAGAAGCACTAAAGCTGCCTTAGACTTTGACATGCGGCACAGGATACTGTTGTTGCTATGGAAATTCAGTTTAGGAAGAGAGAAACGGGCAGATAGCTCATAATTCTTCACAGCCTGATTTAATATGTTACTTTTCCTAAACACGAGGCAGCACCAGCCAGCAGCTGCAGGGCTGTGACTACCAGCGTGAACACCCTAAATTCACTTCAGTACGCTGTTAGGATGTGCCTGCATCCCAGGGTCCTTTTATTGCGAATTCTCTAGGTTTTTACAATCCCTCTTTCTATTTTTATCTGGCATGTTCACTGTTGCTAGGAGTGGGGCAGTGTCAGACATGTATTCAGGAGATGCACCCCCTTGTTTAATAATGCATAAGTACGGTGAATGCACCACAAAGGAAATCTAGAGCTTTTTTGCCTCTCCCCGGTGCCTCTCTGATCGTCTCCCGTCTGCCACGGTTTACATTAAACATTCTCATACAGTAGATCTGAGCTGCTGCCAGCAGAATTGATTTACAGTGAGATTTATCAGGCAGAGCTTCCCTGCTTTGTTATGACAGACCTCGGGGATGAGAAAAAGCATCAAGGCAAACGATATCCAGCGCTCGGATTACAGAAAACCCCCAAAACAAAACTTTTCCAAAATGTTCCAACCCGCCAAGTCCCCTCCGTGTGCTACAGCTCAGCTAACTGGACAATGCAGCATCGGAGAGATTCAGGGAGAACATTCTGCAAGATAAACGGGTGTGGACCCAAACAGCTCTCCTTTTATATCAAGCTCAACACAGCTTTCCTCTTCTTTCTGATTCCGTTCAGTCACGCTATGTGCCGGGCTAACCTATGCTGGCCCTGCGCAGAGAGCAGAAGGCTCTAATTTCAGCTCTGGCAGCAACAGTGCCGATGAGCTCATCCTCACGAAGGAGCTGGACACGGTGGGCGATGCGCTCGAGGGCTCGTTCGGGCAAGAGAGGAGGTGGGGTGCTCCCAGGGCCAGGAGAAACAGATGCTGCAATGACAATGAGCGTCCTGCGAGTTTTACACTGACTAAAGCCCGTCCAGGTCTTTGGAAGACTATCCTACTACTATTACCAGAAAATGTCTGGGAGCATGTGTGCGGCAGATAATCTGGAACAAATAAAAGAGCCGCCACCTTATAACAGTTGTCTTAAATGATTTAATGGAAATCAGCACCACTCCCTTTGTGGAGACAAGCAGTTAGAGTCTAGTTAGGAAGAAGCTGATGTTAATGCAGTGAACTGGAACTGGATATGCAGATCCAGCATTAGACATCCCACTGTGTGAAAGTGGAAACAGACTTTGGAAGAGGAATGCAATAACAGAAAAGGAGAGCTGGGCCAGAAGAGTGTGATAGAGACATCAGCAGCAGAAGAAGAAGAGTTAGAGATTTGCAGCAGCAGCGGGAGGAGGAGGAGGATCAGGGGTATCCATGAAAGAGCACCACGTAAATTACTGATTGCAGAGAGCTCTAATAGCTCCAGACTGGCCACACTCCATTACAGTCATTTCATACAGCAGCTTTTATTACCTCCTCCCATTACAAACACACACAGATTCACTGGGACACACACACACACACACTGAGACTCTCACATTTCCAGCATCACCACAGTCCATTTCACTGCCTGCACTTCACCTGCAGGACCTCACTTAAACATGGCATACGCGAGTTCTGCTGATAAGAAGAAAATTTGCAGGATGCCTTCAGTAAACTTTGTGCAGCGTGCAGCACACGCACACCCTGGTGCTCTGCATCTTTCAGCAGGGCTCCCTTTCACAGCGAGCGGCCGCAGGACAGCGGCGGGACTGTGTGCGCTCTCCCATCAGGATCTGGTGCGTGTGCATGCTCTGCTTCAGGGCTTAGCTGAGATTAGGGTAAACAAGCAGCACATTGTCACCCCCCCAACTCTGCCCGGATCAGGTAAAAAAAAGGTCCGGGGAGCACAGAGAGAAAACATTCTGGTCTGCAGAGACGCCGCTTCAGCTTTGGACAGATCACTTTTGGCACCAAATGAGAGAAAGACCTTTGCCGCTTTGAGCGTAACTAAACAAGAAGAAGAAGAGCCCGGTTTCACTCTCACCTGAGTTCTCCTCCACCTCCCTCTCATCAGTGCAGATCCCCTGGCCATGCATCAGTGAGTGCAGCGGCCTCTCCACGCCCCTCGGCGGGTAGCAGCGGAGGCCCGTGCCACATCGGGGTGAGTAAACGCCACAGTGGGCTCCTTTAGGCAGGGCACAGGTGGGGCAGCAGCCGCAGCCGGGCTCCCGCACCGTTTCCTCGCAGCCTTCAGGCAGACGGCAGCTGGCCAGGCGCTCCTCTGAGCAAACGGGGCAGCGAATGGCCTGGTCTGACAAGCACAGTGCCGCCAACGACAGGGCGCCAAACACCCACAGGCCCCAGCAGGACGGAGCTACTGCCACGCCACCTCCACGCACCATGGCAGTCCCGGCACCTGCACGCAATCCTTTGCCCTTGTGTATAGTCACTTTGGCCGCCTCCTCTTCTGAATGTGGTGCAGCTTATAATCACTTTGAGAAGAGGTTTGAGAGGAACGCTTTGTCCCAGAAGGTCTTTGATATTTTCAGCTGGTTAGTGTTTCAAATGCAGGCACACAATGCCTCTGCTGTACTGCTTCTCCGTTGCTCTGATTCAATTTCACACCGCAGAAATTGGAGCCTGCTCTTGATGCACTCAGCTCGTGGGTGATGAGAACAAGTTTTGGGGTTTTTGGGGGGGTTTCTTTTTTGTTAAGGTGGAACAAGCGGGAAGGATATCCGCCGGCGTGTTCAGGTGAGGCTTGCTCTGTCTTCGAGTCCGAGTCCCGATGCTCGCCCGCGCTCTGCCGAAACACCAAAAAATCTGGTCTACAAGTGTCCAAATGCAAAGCCAGTCAGCGAAAGGCCGTGTTTTTGGTAACAGCTGCAGTTTCCTCTTGCTGGTGTGCAGTGCAAAGGACTCGCTCCTGAGAATGGCTCAACACGAGTGGCTCTCCTTGGACTTTATACTGGCCCATGGACACGCCTCTTTCTACAGTGAGAGAGGAGCTGAAAGGCAGAGCAGAGAAAAGCCAGACTAAAGCTCTCTCCCTCTGTCTCCCTCTCGCACTCAGGCACACAAACTTATATACACTCTCCCTCACTTACTTGTCCTCTCTCAATCCTGAGTGCCCTGAGAGGAGAGGGAAAAAAGAGCCCAATCGCCTTTTCACTTGTTCACACAGAGAAAATCACTCTGTTCTCTCTCCCTGCAGCCCACCCTTATCTCAGCCACTCTCAAATATTGATTTCTTTTTTTTTCCTTTTTTTAAAAAAGATAAAACCATTTACGTCCAGGAAAAAAGAAGCAACGTGTCAATGCTGCTCTGCTTTAATCAACCCCAAATGCACAGCAGAAAACAACCTCTGCTGCCTCAACAGGGTCTCGCCGTGTGTTTGTGCCTGCATCCAGTGGTCAGTCCAGGCTGTGCCGTCAACCCCCCCGCCCACCCACCCACCTCCTCATTATCTCTGCTCATAGATCTCTCTCTCTCCCTTTTTCCTAACTAGAGTGGGCAGCTATAAAAAGGCAAATGGACAGTCAAACACAGACCCCCCCCCCCTGCCCATTCCCAGCTGCTGCCCTGCCCCCACCAGTCCTAAAAACGCCTCCCACCAGTGGGATCACACGATATGTTCTAACAACGCTGCAGTTTATTACACACGTGTGTGTTTCTGATCAGGCCAGACTCTGTAAATCAGCGTGCTCCTTGCGTCTTGTTTGCCTGTGCATGTGCGCCCTCCGCCCAGCCCAAAAGGTTTTCAATCATGGCTTTTATTGCTTTTCTTTTTTCTCCCCCTGTGTTTCTTTGCCTCCATTTTGCCATGGAAACCCAGCATGCATTGTAACGCCTTTGTGAGTGTGCGTTCTTTCAGCTTTTTTCTACACGCTGGTGGCTGGTTGCCACCGGCAGGCCGTGGGCAGCAGCCAAGCCTCTCAAGGCCGTGCACCGCTCAGGTGGGTGCTACAGCGAGTGTTGTTAGTTACGAGACATCGGTGGTACAGATCTGAAACGTCCACAAAGCACTTTAAACACACTCCAATACAAGTCTGCTTTAGGGCTCCGTGGTAAGGTTAGAAATTTTTACTGAGCCTCGATTTAAAAGACGAGCCACCCGCATACTTTTATGTTCTTTTTTTACAGAGACGGAAAAATCAAGCTGCAGTTTCTGGAATTGCTCAACAGTCTCTGAACTTACAGCAAGAATAGGAATGTTATTATGTGTCAGTTATGAGGTGTTTGACTGTGTTTGTGTTTTGGGGGGTGCAGGGTGGTTAGTCAAAGGTTAAATGTGGTTATTGACACTATTTTGTAGATGCTGGCTGAGCTAATGAGCTGTGTGTGAGCTGTGTTTTTGTTGTAACTTGAAAAGCAGTGCAACAGACCGGCAGACAAGCGGAACATGTAAATTCTTCTTCCAGTATTTTAGGCTCATTTTAAACAAATATTATTTTGCCAGAGATGACAGGAAAAGGAGGGCAGACGTAGACGGGAAACGATGGATGGGAATCTTTCAACAGTGTAAAACAAAACAACCTGAAAGAAACGGTGCAGACAAAAGCAGAAGAACAACAAAGCCCCCCCCCCCCCAACAAAACCACGACCGGCCAGTGTCTTAAAGTTTATATCCTCGTGGAAATCACATTTTTTTATCTTGCTGTTTATTCTAACAATAAGCTGTGATCTGTTAAAGTTCACAAATGAAAAGTACATGAACAGCTTCTAATAGATGTCATAAGATTTCCCCAAAAAAAGCAGAATCTTTGCCACCTGGAATATTTTCAATACCAAAAAGAGACCACGTGCAATACTCAAATTTCAAAAGTATTGGCTATAAAAGCTGAAAGGTATAGATTTCATTATGAAATGGAACAACCTGTCAGATCTTCTCAACTTTAAAGCCACATAAGGAGAAATAAAAGGAGAAAGCTGACATTTCCTTCATTATGTGGTTTCAGCGAAAGAAATAAGGATATATGGTATTTCTAATGTTTGTCTGGTGCTAATATGAAGCTTAAGCAGTCAAAGTTGATTCAGTAAAGTGAATATTTACTGCACAAAGGTGCAGGATAAAACCAATAAGCTGTCTTATTAAAGGAGAATGAGAGAAAGGAGCTGAAAACGAGCAGAACTGGAAGGAGAACTGTACGTTTTCTCTCACCTACATTAAACTGCTTTAGGTTTGAGTCATGTCCACAAGTTTTACAAAGAGGAGGGACGACCACAGGAAGCTAAAAGCTGTTTAAATGTTGATTTGAAGCATACTGTCTTTGCCAGCAGAGCTCTTTGCAATCAAATATTTAAACCTGTGAGTGTAGAAGTCCTTAGCCCAACCCTGTGCTTTTAGGATATGTGATCTAAGAGAAATCAAAAACAGTTGTTCCTCACTAAAATGTGAAAGATGTTTTTCTCTCTCCAGAACACTGAGGCTGTGATAGGTCCTGTGATTTTGAAGCACACTGTTGTACCAGATGGAAAAACTTCATTATGCACAGATAATAGTAAAACGTACAATTGTGGCACATCTGACGCATTAAAAACATCATATTTAAATAAATAAGAAGTATATAAATAAAGTGAGGAGCATGCATCGGCAATTTTAGAAGCAGTGAAAGACAAACATTTTCATCAGTGACCCTCTTTCAGCCTCAGTTTTCAGACTACGTTCGGATCTTTAAAGGCACTACATGCTGGTACGTCCTCCCGTCACTGAAAACCAGCTTTGCTCATATGGTCGCTCTAACCTCCAGTCATTACTGCGTGTTACTAATTAGGCGTCTGTGGTGTTAGATAGTGGATAATCTTTTGTAACAAACCCGCCTTAGGGATGAACATAAAACATTCAAATGTCACAAGACTTTGTTTTTTTTAATCCATCCTTAAAAGTTTTGATTATATTAAATAGTTTTTGGCAGTTTTTAAAGTGTTTCAGCTGAATTATTTGTTCCCCCCTTAAAATTTCACCTCACACTTGAAATTTTGTAAATTTTAAAGGTGAAACCAAAAACTAAATCTGATACAAATATCTGAGGGTCACTTCATCCTCCTGTACCACAAGACCTTTGTTACCTGTGGTAACTCCACAGGTTGTGGTCAAAGCTGGATCCGGTGAAAATGTTCACGTAACACTGAAAATACGTCAGTATCCCCCCCGCCTCTCTTACACATAAACACACACGCACCCACGCACACACACACATGCGCGCTTTTGTCCCCCATGTTTTTGTCTCAGTTTGCGTCACTCGTCCCCTTTAAAGAAAAACCTAAGTATGACTGGAACGGCGGTTTTAGAGAACTGCTGCTCATTCAAGCAACAAGTGCATTCAAACTAAACATGCACCTGGAGATCTGCTGCGCATGTGTTCAGGGATTTTCTAACTTATTTTTATCAGCAGGAGAGAGAATGAGCTTTTATTTGCCTTTATTTACACGCGTTAGAGTCGCTTGTTTTTCCCGTGAGGGGGATGGTAGATGATTTAACAACTATAGGCATAAAAAATCTCACAACTATAACTTCACTCACTGTAAACAAGTGAATGCTGTGCTCAGATCATATGCTGTATCATAAAATAGGTACTGATTTCAGTGATACTGCATATGCACTTTTACGACTGCCTTAAACTCTCCTATAATAACAAGCCCCGACTGTTAAAGCTCATCTGTAGACAATATTGGGATACAAGTATTTAAAAGCTTTTTTCCTAATTCTCTTCCAACTCTGCGTCAGAGATGGGAATAAAGAGAGGGACACTCAGCAGCTGCAGCATACAGATACAGAGCCATGACGTAAGATTTTCCACAGCCAGTAATAAAATGTGTCTGACTTCTGCAGGTACGGACCACAAAGGGCAGATATCAGCTGTTTATTCACCTGAAATGAGGGGAATTCTTAAAAGAAAGAAAAGTAAATGAAGTTTCAGCTTCAGACGAGTTGGACTTTGAAGTAGCTTTCACATCTGGCCACAAGATGGAGTTAGATCTCCTTAAAAGCCAAGTCTGGAGCCATGTGGACGCCCTGAAGTAACATCAAACCCCGAATCGGTTCTTTGTTTCGCTCATAAATGTTGTTGGCTGTGCGTGTTTAGGTTCAGAGAAGGAATGTTTGTAGATTAAAACATCATCAGACTTGTTCTGAGTCTCGCCGTCGGTGCTGCTCTGCTGGATTCACACGCTCTGGTCTTTGTTGCTCCACCTTGCTGAAAATGCGTTCCTGTTCCTTTAAGGAATTCACGGCTGTGACGTTGCTTATATTCCATATTCAGAGAAAGTCCAGCGGCGGAGTGTGGAATCTCCTCCTGTGAGTGCACTTCTCCTCTGTGGTGCTGAGCAAGAAGCAGGTAAGATCTTATTCTTATCATTACTCCTCAGACTTACTGTTAACTTCCAGCAAAAAACAAAACCAAAGACGTCTCCTGGAATTAACAGCAGCAATGTAGACATGTGCTTCTCAATTTCATTTTGACCATGTGAGAAAGTTTCCTATTGATGTATTTTAACGCAAGAGCTTCAGTTAATCATGAAAACCCTATCAACGGTGTGGTTTTTATTATTTATTAGAGTTGATGCGAATAAATAGTTGAAACAATATAAAATATAACTAAATACTTTGTTAACTCGGTGGAAACTGACAGGGGGCTTCTTTAAAAAGTGCACGTCTGGATTTTTCTTAAATAATTTTGAAACTGTGCTGGAGTGTCTGTGTGTGCTCTTTTACGCCTGCTCCTGTGTACAAACCCAGCAGGAAATACATGAGCAGTGAACATCATCTCTTTCTCATAAGGCTAAATGTAGAGACAGGGTCGAGCAATCAACCGTGGGCTTTTTTACCCACTCTTCTTTTTTTTTACACTGTCCAACCAACAGGAACAAAGAGATGCAAGTCTTGCTTCTATTTCTTCTCAGGCCTTGTAGAAATAGTAAAGGGGAGGTTGGGGGGGCTCTTTTATTAGCATCGAGAGCATCTGAAAAAGTTAAAATTGTCTCACAAACGGTCAGATAAAATGTGACACAATGAATGTAAGAAACAAAGCCGCCTTTTCTCTATCTTTATTGGCAGACCTGGTTTTAAAGCGCCAAAGGGGAGAATCTGGTTAGACTCTCATTAACCGAATACTGTAAATCCCCCCCCCCCTCACAGAACGTTTTCCTTCATCATGAGCACAGAAAAGCATCCTGAATTCACATCCTCAGAGGCAGACGGGATGGGTGAGTATAGGCATTCCTTGTCTTTAATGTGAAAGTTTAGATGATGAGGATGCACGCATTCCTCCACAGCAGCCACCATCCTGGCTGAAGTCGTGCCTAAAAACTCTGTGCACGTACGTGGAGGGATTTGTGCACGCTGCAGCTGAAAGCAGGTCATAGTGTCGGGGTCACGAGCAAGACTTCCTGCATATTTACTGTTAATCAGGAGTTTTGATGTTCATTTGTTGCTACGGAAAACACTTTTTTAATTAAGAAGAAAAGCGTCGCTCAGTTTTAACACATCCACTCAACATGTTACTTTCTCAGATGTTGCAGATGTGAAGTCGCAGGAGGAGGAAGAAGAGAAGGAGGACAACTCATTTAGTGAAAATGGAATTCAGTCCGCTGAAGGTGTCGCAGATCCACGTATGTGTACCCACACACACACTCACACTCTCTCTCTCAAACACACACAAATATGTATATATATATATATGTATATGTGTGTGTGTGTGTGGCATTGGTGCTACAGCTGTTCTTTACACGTCTTTTGTTGGGTTTTTTGCCTGCTTCAGTTCTAGGAAAAAAATTGAGGAATGGAGCTACAATACTTTCATACAATGAAATAGATTATACTGGTTGAGGACAGGAAATACAGGAAACCATTTAGAGTGGCAGAAAAAGTAGAGGAGGGGGATTAAAATAAAGTCAGTGAAAGGTCACCTGTAACCAGAGCATTCGGCCAAATCGAGCCAAATCCGGCCCTTTGCAAATCCTAATCAGGCCGTATCTTATTTTATGTTCCTGATCATTTTTTATCCACCTATTTGTAGCTGTGGCCATGCACCTCCACTGCACCTGCGAGCTAACAGGCTAGCTATCGCCGAAAGCAACAAACGGCATAATTTGCAGCTTAATTTTGTCGTTTGAATCAGCAAACCAGCAGGCATTTGGAGTCAAAGACAGGGAACTGCTGCTTCGCTGAGCTCACAAGAGAAGCGCAGCTGCAAGCGCAAAATGTTTTATCAAACCCGCTCGTAAAATGATGGAAACGTGAAGACGAGTTTCATTTTTATGCGCAGCCAGTTTCGTGGCAGGTGACTGGAATGTGTGTAACAGGTGAAACAGCAAAGATCTTTAACTGTGTTTTAAATGAAACTTCCCACGCGACCTTTCAGTTGTGATGTTCGTCTCTGCAAAAACTTGCACAAAAAAAGCAGATTTGTTATTTTGCTTTTACATCAGAGTTTTCTGGGTTTAATTAGCTAGTGTTCATGCCGGTAGCTGTCAAATTTATGCATAAATGCTTATCTGAATACTATAAAGTCAAATAAATATTGTTGTGTACTAGCTGAGGGCTTTCTGTGGACCAAATCATTGTGAGAAGACATAAATTAGAGCTCGGCAACAAGCTGTGTCTGGTATTTGCATGTCTCTCATTTTCCAGGGTTTGACATGAACTACATCAAGGTTGCACGTGACGAAGAGGTGCTTGATTGATTTGATAGGTCATCTAGCTGATTAAAGTTTCATTGACCGCGTGCCAATATAGAAAGTAAGAGAGCGAGGCCTGCAAATATGCATTTATACTGTATCTGATCAGTGGATGGTGGTTTATGTTCGGAAACGTTGTTTTTCACCAGTTAGTGAGGTGACATTTCTTGACACCAATGGTATATGGGTGCATGATGCCTCAGTGGTTAGCACCATCACCTCACAAGAACAGTGGGTTCAGACTTGTGAGGCCGTAGCTATGTGGAGTTTGCGTGTTCTCCCAGAGCTCCGGTCAATAAATGAGTGTTGATGAGTGTCCGAAGTCGTTTTTCTGTTCCTACTGGGCAGCAGTTAATATGACAGCAACCAGAAAAGTAATTGGATGAAATGGAAACATCCATCCTGGATTCTTCCTAAAATGCAGTCAGAATGCAGAAAAGGAGACAAAGAGATGATGAAACCTTCGAGCAAAAGCTCAATCTGCCTGTGGTGTGGATGGTTCAGACAGCCCAGTATGACAGGAGCCCTCCAGAGACCCTTCCTGTTATAACTGACCCAAAGCTTGGCCTGGCTCATCAGACCTGTTCTTACGAGACTACTGGGTCTGTTTTTATTGGGCAGGTTTAGACCCCAAACAAAGCAGTGATGCAAGAAGTAAAAACAGATTCAGCAGAACGCCTGTGAAAGAGAGGCTTTTTAGCTGTAACATCAATGCAACATTCACAGCAAAGTCAGTTATATAGACCAACACCTCAGTGTGTTAGACATGGTAGGACTTATTAGTCTGCTATGATGTCTACAACATATATGATGAAACTGCACAGAAACGTCCCTGGGTCCGAGTCCTGTTCCTGCTGCATCACAGTGTTACAGGAAAACTTGAGGGCTGCACCAAAAACCAAAGGTTTGCACTCTGAGTCTGGAAGTAGATGAAGTCATTTCACAGAAGCCTAAATCTGTCCTCATCTCCAGCATTTGGTGTCATTAAACTCAATCAGTCTAAAATCAGACCTTTTTTAACTCCTTGTACATGGTGAACTTTGGTCACAAGAACACTGATGAGAACCGACAGGGACTCTGTCTCCATTTTCTCAGCCAGTGTCGTGTCCACACTCTGCAGTCTCTTCTCTCTTTCTTTTTTCTGGTCACAGCAGAGTGACCAGAAAAGCTCCTTCAGTTTCTGCATCATTACTCAAAACTTGTTCTTCTTGTAAATTTCTACTAGGAGCCCGATGACAGATAATACAGAATTAAATTGAATCTTTCATGTAGAGACCCTTTGATTAAAACTGACTGAACACACACTGTATGTAGATATGAGAGGCTGTCTCCAGCGTGTGGTAGACATGGTCTGGTTTTAGTTCTCACTGCACGTTCGTGCTTCTGTGATAAAAGCTGCATTTTAAAAGCTCTCTTCTTGTCATCAAGCGGGCAGAAACTGTGACAACTCTGTTTCACACGATATTTTTAATGTTGAATTGTTTTGACTTTGTCATTCAGCCCTAACTCTCTCATTTCTCACTTAAAAAAAAAGAACATGGTGTTACAGACAGCTCTCCTCTTTATTTCTGACTGCCACCCATCTATCTACCCCACTGGGTGCACTTCCTAAAGCCCTGCTCTGCGTCTAATGCGCAGCCTGCGGTTCACTGCATTGAGACACTGGACTCTATATCGGGCCTCTCGGAGCTCTGTGTGTGCAAAGTTTCCATAGCACCTCTGAGCGCTTTCCACAATACAAGGCGCTGCTCTTCAGCTCATCATCAGTCACCGCCAAGACCACAGTGTGGTTTTTGGATGGAACTGAATAAGCTGGGGGGCTGGTTAACGCTTGCAAGAGGCTAGGTGAGAGGTCCTGTACATTGGGCCTTAGGACTCTGCGTGTAGGCAGATGTGGTGTTAATAAATGAAATTGCTAAATCCTGCATGGAGAAGTAGTTTGAGCTGAGCGTGTGGTTGAGAAACCAGAAAAAAAAAACAAAAGCGGGAAAATCTTGCTTGTATAGGTGATGTAATTGGTGCTTGGCTGGCTGAGGGGAAACTGAGAGGACTTTAGGTGCACTTTAACACCTTTTAACCCTTAAATTTGGATGCTTTTAAGCCTTTGTGACCAACGTGATGAACAGTCAGTCTGAAATGACTCTTTAAAGGCAGATGAGGAATTAGTGTTGTCTGTCTGAGGCGCCTGCTCACTCACTCTCTCTCTCTCCTGCCCTGGTTCTAGCCGCTGTGTAGAGGAAATGCCTTTGCCTTATCTCAAGCACACATCTTCTGAATCTCTCTGTGACACTATGCATCGGCCCAAATTAGGCTACCCACACTTTGGAGATGTGCTAGTACTAATATCTTGCTATCGACCTTAAATACAAACGTGGAAGTAAAGACGTGACTGTGTTCCACATTCTGCTCACAGCTTATCTAGCTCCTTTGTTGGAAAATGCTCTACACATTCCTGTGAAATGTCTCTCCAAATGCATATTTTGGTTGTCCCCTCCTTCCACTTTGCTCAGGTGTGATAAAGACCGAGGCTGAGGAGATGGAAGATAACGAGCAGCTTCTCAAGGCTGAAAAAGACCAAGAGATTGTGCCTAAAGAGGAAGCAGAGGGAGGCAGTGAGGACGGGATGGAGGAAGGTTTTGATGAGGAGAGGACAGAGGAAGAGAATGATGAGGAGAGGGACATGGAAGGGGATGAAGAGGGAGATGGCCTGAGTGAGCCGCAGGACCTGTCGCTGGTGGACTACTCGCGTTACGACAGCGCGGCCCTCCCCGACGCCAGCGCAGCAGCGTCTGCCGCCAACGCGGAAGGCGCTTACGCACCTGGAGCCGGGCCGCCTCGCATCCAACCGACAGGCAAGCTCAGCTGTGACATCTGCGGCTTGTCCTGCATCAGCATTAACGTACTGCTGGTGCACAAGCGCAGCCACACGGGTAAGCAGAGGGACGCTGACCTCAAAGATCGCAGTTGTGCAATCGCTGCGCTGTTGATTGCCCTGAGGTCTCCTTTTATTGACTCTGTCAAAGCGATTAGGAACACACAATCGTGTGCTAACTGACAGATTGTGAAATAGCCTCTATTGTTGTTCATATATTCCACACATGCACTAACTGAGTGATTTGATCGCAGCAGCAGATAGGTCAGCACATCAGACTGCAGCTGCAGTTATCGTTCTGCCCTAAAATCCTGAAATGAATGACAGATTTTCTGAAGTGATGACCTAACCAGCGTGCTCAGAGCCGAGTTATAGTATGGAAAATAATACTCATCCCACTCATGGGATTACTGTCAGCTTATCCATAGAACTGATATATCGAGTTATCGGCGGCGCACAAAAAATATCAAAAACGTGAAAGAAGGTCACAAATTCTCATGTTGCTACATTTTAAATGTCTTCAAAATGAGTCACGAAGATTATTTTTGTCCCGTCTTCCATCAGTCTGACTAACAAAGCAGAGTTTAGCTTTAAGTCATCGCAGACAATTATTATAATTCTGTGCTGTGAGATTATGTGATTTTAGGCTTCTGAAACTCTCAAATCTTAGTCAGAAAAATATTCTAGCAAAAAAAAATAGTGTTGGGGTTATGGTTATGATAGAGTAGATAGGGTGCTTAAACATGAAAGCAAGCTATACTTACTTATATGGTACTTTTTACCCACAGATAAAAGAAGATAGATTAAGAACACACACAACTGCCCCAATAAAACAGAGTCTAGAGCAGTACATGGATTCAAAGGCACAAATGTCCTTAGCTGGGGCAAGCACGTTACTTAAATGCTCAAGTGACTTTAGCGGACTTTTAAAAGAGATGACAGAATCGGAAAACCTCAGAGGTGAAGCAGAGCGTTCCACAGGTCGCCTGCTGTGGCCTCGAAAAGCTCGATCACCTCGTGTCCTTGGGCGGGGGCGTGGAACAAACTGTAATTTCAAGTTGTTGTTAGACCTCAGTGGGCGAGCTGAGGAGAGAAATTGAGGAAAATCCGCTACACGTGAGGAAATCCGATGGTTGTGAAGACGCTGAGGCGACCATACTCCCTGTAATAACCATGATCCACCGTCTGATGCAGTACTCGCTTACTTGAAAGGCTCGTGTGTCTCTGTGACATTTAATCGCGACTTTTGTTGTAAAACAAACAAACATTAGAGCTGCATTTCACTGAGTAGAGCCGAGCAGTGCTAGTCTTCATTTGGCACCTGTGAGGCTTTGTTTCTGACATGAGAAGTCATGCACAATCTGTTTGGCAATTGTGCGGTCTGAGTTGTCCGTGAGAACAGTCTTTTCTAGGTTTGGACGTTACTTTCTTCCCCTTTTAAAGATGGTGAATGATTCTGTGTTTTTTTTGCAATTCATCGTAGGAACAAGAAAATAACTAAAGTCAAAAAAAATAGAAGCCAACAAATATCTGAGCTATTGCAAAATTTCCACCCAACAAGAACATAAGAATACCACAGTGGGTTTTTTTTTTTTCTTACAGGAGCCTCACAACAGGTGGTCGAAATCAGAATAAGTTGTGTGATTAAAGAAGCCGGTGTCGTGTGAGAACGTGCAGGATTGTTTCAAACGCTGTGTTTTTTCAGGCGAGAGGCCATTCCACTGCACTCAGTGTGGGGCCTCCTTCACCCAGAAGGGAAACCTGCTTCGCCACATCAAACTGCACTCCGGGGAGAAGCCTTTCAAATGCCCGATGTGCAGCTACGCCTGCCGGCGACGTGACGCTCTGAGCGGGCACCTGCGCACCCACTCTGGTACCAGGCAGCCACACACACACACACACACACGCACACAGTCAGTCACACTGATAAGCTCTGATACTGTATGCACCTGCGTACAGTACCATGTTGGTTGGTTTCTCACTCCTTTTGAATCTGAGGTCTGCTGAGGCTACATGGCTTTTCCAGTAACACCTTGCCATGCATTCTCATATGGTTACACACATCACATATGATTATCTTACTCATTCACCTCTGGAAACTTACTCATTCACTTTCAGTTCACGTGTTTCTCCTGCACGGCCTCCAATATGCACACCATCATCAGTTTTGTACAAAACCGCGTACTTAACGAAGTAATACTTGCTTCATGCCGTTGATGTGTTTGAGTGTTTAACTGAAACCTCTGCCTCGCAGTAGAGAAGCCCTTCAAGTGCAACCATTGCAGTCGCAGCTACAAGCAGCGCAGCTCGCTGGAGGAGCACCGAGAGAGGTGCCATGTGTACATTCAGAGCAAAGGTCCCGCCGAGAGAGGTGAGCAGCGGTGCGCACACACTGTCTCACCACCACGCTTGTAAGAAGACTCCAACATGTCTCCGAGGGACACTCGGTTCACACATGCACATATAGGTGTTAAAGTTATGAAGTACGCATGCATTTCTGCAGCTCGTGCAGAAATGCACACGCTCGTGCAGGTGCACACTTAACAGATCCTGTTTTTATAGCCCCATTAAAAATAACAAGCTTATGGCTACTACCCCGCACTTACAGCTAAACGGGTTATGGCTGCTGTGGCGTACAGGCTCAGCGTGCAGAAGACCGCTTCTCATCTCTCTACCATCAAAGGGGGAGCTAAATAATGTAGGGCAAATGCTTCAGCCCAGCCACCCGACACAAGCAGGAACACAAACGCACACCACCTTACCTCCCCCTTCCCTCCAAATAAAAAAAACAGAAAAGCCTTTATGTACTCAGAGGACAACAGCATGGTTGCAACACACAGACAATGCTCTGTTTCTGTGGTCACCAAATGTCGTAAGTTTATGCCTGATAGTGCCATAGTGGTGAGGAAGTACATCCTCATCCTGTGGTCTCCTCTCCTGTGCTGGTGAAGTAAAAAAGCAACCAGGAAGTGAGGTCAAAGGAGCGTCTGCTCTCAAATTAATATCTCGTTCCTCCCGGTGTAACTGCGCTTCGAACAAGCAGCTGCTGTGTGTTTTTGAGTTTCTTCCTTTTTTAAAAAAAAACTGTGACTTCAAAGGCTGATGGACAGCTGTGCACTCATGACACTGCCTGATCAAAAAGAGAGTCTTCATTTCCTTATCTCTCTCTCTCTTTCTCTCTCTGTGCTCTTCTGCTGCCAAGCAGAGGACAGTCACACATCCAGGACTCAGATGGGTACTGAGCGTGCGCTGCTGCTCGACAGGCTCGCCAGCAACGTAGCCAAGCGGAAGAGTTCAATGCCACAGAAGTTTACAGGTAAGGGTATAAACACCTCAGGCCGATGAAAGCGCTCAGATTTCTCTTTAAAAATGTGCTTTTATATCTTTAAGGAATATTTAGTGGCTCCAGCTTTTATACGTATCGTTTGTCATTTTGCCTTTTGCTGCGCTTTTATGCTGCACAATACAGAATTTGAAGTTGTCTGTCTGAGCTACTTGTTTGTCTGTCTGTCTATGCTGGCCTTCATCTGTCGCCAAAGGGGGTTTCAGGGCAGACCACCTGCCTCATACCTGCACACACCACAGAGTGGTCCCCACTGCCCCAAATTCTCTGCAGGAATTGTGTCATCGGTGGGTATTGGTAATTATTGCACGGTTAATAAAATAGTGTCATGCACATGAAACCTCTGAGTTCCATTACTAACTGCTTGTGTTTTGATTTGATCTGAGATAATTTGAGCTGGTAATTATCAGAAGTATCAGTTTCGGTAAATGGCTGACTTGCCACAGTGATTTCCCAAACTTTATGGGCGTATATATACACACACATGCACAATGATTTTCAATAGCTTGCTCTCACCTTTCTGGTTAAGACTAACACTGAGTTGTAGTTTCGCAATCGAGCTTCGAGCTGCTCGCAAAAAGCATGAGTGTTTTGGCAATTAAAAAAAAAACCCTCCTACATCTCCATCAGGTTTACAAATGAAGTGAGATCTTTCAATATGACAACCACAGGAGGAAAAAGAGAAGTAACCACAGAGAGCAAACAAGGCGCGAGGCGAGAAACGTGAGCAGGTGTCTCTGTCATTACACCAGCTGCACTACAGAGGCCTTCATCTGCGTCGTATGCTTCCTCCCTGTCCCTAACTGCTGCCTCAGGATGCTGCCAGGCTTTTGTCCCGTCGACCTGGCGCTTTCCAGGTTTTTGCTTTTTCCTGCCCTCGGGGGGCACGTTTTGCACTCGACTCCACGGCGGAGTGAGAAACCCAGTAAGGGTCTAAATCTTTTCCATCTGTTTTAACTGCTTCTTGCTTCCTGTGTTGTTTCTCTGCCCGTGCTGCTGGATGAGGTTTGCAAAGTCTCCTCGTGCTGAGCTCTTTCTTGTCGTCTAGGCGACAACGGCGTGTGCCTGGACCTGAGCTTTAACAGGGATCTGGTCCACCGAACTGATGTCAAGGATCCTCCGTCGGGCTCCCCGGGGCCAGACGCCCATCACCAGCAACAACCGATCCACCCAGGCCCCGATGGTGACCAACCGCCTTCCCACAGGCCCTACCCCATCCCGTTAGCCCGTGGCGACATCACTCCCATGGGCCTCACCAATGGCCACAAGATGGCCATGCCGCTCCTGGGAATCCCTCACGCCTCCCAGCCTCCCCTTGGCATGGACTCTTACCACAATGACAACGCCCAGATATCCCAGCCTGTCATGTACAGCTTAGGCCACCTGCTTGGGGGGCTGAATTCCCAGAACGGCATGCCTCACCCACACACCCAGCCCATCCCCCTGTCGCCTCTTGAGGCTTTGCGAGTGATGCGAGCTGACGGGGAGCCCGTGCCCGGGGCCGTGTACCCCTGTGGCCACTGCAGGGTGATCTTCCTGGACTATGTCATGTTCACCATCCACATGGGGTGCCACGGCTTCCGCGATCCGCTCGAGTGTAACGTGTGTGGCCACCGCAGTCGGGACCGTTACGAGTTTTCTTCCCACATAGCCCGTGGCGAGCACCGCCTAGAGTTGAAGTAGACTGCAGGCACAACACCAGCACTGCATGAGAAAAACAGCAGATTAACTCATATAAGTAGTGTCAGAAATGAATTCATGAAGTAGCTATCACTCTCTGCCTCTGTGTGTGTGTGTGTGTGTGTGTGTGTGTGTGTGTGTGTGTGTGTGTGTGTGTGTGTGTGTTTGAGTGTGTCTGTCTCTGTGGGTGTGTGTGTTAGAGAGGGAGACGTTATACGAGTGTAACGGGTTTCAGGGTGTTTTTAGTCATACTGTAGTCATCTGAAAAGATGGCCTGTAAAATGTTAATGCAGGAGCACTTCTACCTCCTTTTTCATGCATATATTTGTACTTAATGGTCCCTGCTGTAGCCGCTGTGTATATCCTAATCCTCAGTTCCATATGTTAATTCAAATGTTCCAAAAATATGAGCACTTATTACATTTATTGTGTAAATGCTTTTGTTTTTTATCAGTGTAAAGATGTAAGTAATAAAAGACAGCTCTTCCTTCGTCACACACAAGCTGCACCACGCCGAAAGACTTTTAGCTTCTCTGACAAAAACTTGGCAATTCAAGACTGCAGAAAAAAAATCCTATTATCTCGAAGGTCACATGTCTCTTTTTTTCTCAGCTGTGGTTTTCTGAGTGTAGTTCACAGCTTCAAAGGACACATCACTCTGCTTCTCACTCCAGATATTGTACTCATTTAGCGCTCCCCACAAGTTGCTTCACAGTTTTTCACAAGACTTTTAGTCACACAAAACACACAGTGTTCAATTACATTTCTCACTTCTGTTTGATTTATACAGCACCGGTTCCCTTCACACTGTGCAGAAAAGGCCGTGCAGTGAGACAGAGGTTCCATCATTACATTTAACCCTTGAAAGTACAAAACTGCACTACATCTATGGAGGACAGAGGTAAAGGAGATAGAACAAGGTGGATAAAAATTCAGTATAAAGTCAAGCTGAAGGCCTCAAAAATGCGTGTGGCAGCAGATGACATCTTCTAGGTTCCATTAAATCAGGAGGGAAAAAGAGACTGATCACTTTGTTCCATGCAGTACGTGTTGACAGATTCTGAAAATGATGAAATGTATGGCTGGCTGAAGCTGCCAAAGTTAAAATAAATACATATGTAAGTAAATGGCTCAATTAATGTGGTGAATGTGTTGAAAATAAATGTAGGCCTTTCTTATTTTGGGGACTGCACAACACAACCCAATATTTCTATTTTAATTTGCTTCTGAATGTTTTTTTATATAATTTCTAAAAGTATTTCTGTATATTTTCTTTCGCCTTCCTGTTTATGTCCTCATTTATTTCTATATTTTCTTTCACGATGGATACCAGAGCTACACCAGAGTCTGCAGTTAGGAACAGCTAGAGAACTGATGGTCTGAGCTAATCCAGCTCCTTGTATTGTTTAGGATCATTTGGGAAGTAAACCCTTTACTCATTTCACTAAATGTATTAAAGAGATTCTGGTGCATTAATGCAGAATCAGCCATGATCAAAACATAGCGTAAAGAAGCAAACATGACATCAGGACTTTTAAGCAAATGTAGATGTTCGCTTAAAAAAAACACCTGCAAATGCATCAAAGCCGCCCTTTTGCTCGTCTCCTCTAACTGAAGTTTTCACGCCGTTTGTAATTATTTTGTTAATTATCTTTGATTTTGGCAGTTTTTGCCCTCCATCCATGGATGGAGGGGAGATGGTGTTTGTAACGGGATCATCGCGGGATTTAATCTGACTCCATCTTGAGAAAATACAAAAACGAGTCACATGTCTCTTCACATATGTGTCGTCTATGTGGCGAATGTGTCATACGTGGTCTTCTGTGCGTGTAGCTTCTATGTGAAAGTGGTTTTGTTGGACAGAGGGCGAAGGGGATTTCAAGAAAAGTGAACAATAGTTTAATTTCAAATTTTTTTGGGCCAGAAAAGAATGAGAGAATATGCAAATTTAAAAAAAATCCCACTTCCCACTTATATCTCACTTCACCCACAGCAAGGAGAGAAATCAATTATGTGTGCCAGTAAAGCTCCCTGATATGGGATCTCAAAGGTGCAACAAATGTATGTGAAATTTGTGGGAATTTCTTTGTGACAAACTTCAGGAGCCTCCTCTGACAGCTAAATCTGTCTTTCCTGTTTGTATTGGGGAAGTTTTGGTGAGCACACAAAATGAGATCTGACTAGCTAACTTAATATATGAGTGCAGGAGGGGCTGTGTGTATGTGTGTGTATGTGTGTGTCTGTGTGCGCGCGCGCAAATGTGGATGCACTTCGCCCCCACATGTTACTGCAGGAACTCGGCTACGCCTTGCTGCCTTCAGATCAGCAGAGGGTGTTAGCTTCATCCAGCTGCCACCTCGCTATCTGTCCTCTCCATCAGCGCCAGTTCCCTTTTCTCTCTTTGGGTTTGAAGAGAAATGACACTTGTGAGACAAACTGTCATCACAGCTTTGTGTCCATATGTCAGTATAAAAAGCCCAGTCATCCATTTCAAAAGTACAACTGCGCTGGTTCTCTTTTTCCTATTATAAGACACTGAGTTAACAGCATATGTCTTCCGAGTTGTTTGATGGTGTTGAGTAAGATTGTGGCTGAAAGACATGTCAGATTATGGCAATGTAGGAAGATATGAATGTTTTCTGAAAAATCATGTCTGAGCTAAAATGAAACGTGGGAAAATGGGAATAGGGCTTATGTCGAGATAGCTTCTACCCGTGTGTGTGTTTGTGTGTGTTTGTGTGTGTGTGTGTGTGTGTGTGTGTGTGTGTGTGTGTGTGTGTGTGTGTGTGTGTGTGTGTGTGTGTGTGTGTGAGTGTGAGGTCCCCTTTTCACCTTAAAGACAGAATTACTCAACCAGACGAGATAGGAGTCATAAAGCATCCATGACGCAAGACCAGTCAAAATGAGATGTTTTTGGTGACATCTGCTGACTGAATTACAGGAGTTAGTGTAAGTGGAAAGACAGCCAGTAAAGTTTGAGTCATTAAACCTCAGGGCGCTTCAGATGGACAAACTGGATTCAAATTTTAATTTCACATGTTTAGTACTTTTCAGTTTTGCTCCCATAGATCGGGGGCGTCATGCGTCTCGTTTTAGCTCATGGACCACAAAACAGCCCAATTTGATCTCAACTGGGTTAGACCGCAATAACTATTACATAACAACCTGCATGGAAAAAACCCACCCGTCTCAGTTTATTCTTTCTTTGAATAAAGTCTCCTGAGTCATCCATTCACAACAGCATTATAAACACACACGCACGAATCTTTAAAAAATGTGATTTCAGCTAAACACTCTTCAGTTTTTCCACAAATGGTGAGACTGCTGCCATTTTCAATTCAGTGATATCGATGGATCTCTAAGGGAAACCCGGAAAACAGATAGAGATTTCTTAAATAGAAAATAAAGTTAGGGAAGCAAGGCTGAGATGAATATATTGGATGAAGGATGTTGAAGTAGAAGCTGTCAGGCAGGAGGAAAAAAGACCTCAGAGAAGATGTATGTAGGACATGTGAAGGGTTGGTATGACAGAAGAGGATGCTGGGAATAGATGATATATATGGTGACCTCTAATGAGCTCAGCCGAAGGAAAAAGTGTTTTATGTCTCTGTGATTCAAACTATTTTTTCTGAATCCAGGTTGTCACACTCAAAGCCATAAACAGCCCAGTTAGAGCTTGTAAAACTAAGTTTCAAATACGCCTCCTCTTCTTCTTCCAGCTCCAATACTACATATCAGGACATAAAACTAATCTCATCCTTAAAATTAGTCTCATGTCTTAAAATTAGATAAATATCACTTCTGATAAAGAACAACACATGACATTTCTGTGGAAACTAAGAATAGCACCCAGGTGCTTGTATGAACACCTGTGTTAAAGCAGATGTTTTAGATCATTCAGCCGTGTGTTAATTCAGTGCCAAAGAGGACAGACATCAGCAATGATCCATCAGTCTGGGAAGAGTTCGAAGACCATCTCCAAATAAATTGAAGTCCATCGTTCTAGAGTGAGAAACATTATTCGCAGATGACACCTGCCAGTCTTCCCAGTCTACATAATTCAATTTATAACTAAAATTCAGAGAGCTGTGTGTAATAACACCGTGTAATAATATGCTGTGCTGCTGTTCATCTGAGGGGTTTTATATGTGTTGATATGTAAAACCTTGAAAATGAGGGTGTTAGCCCTCACACATCGCTGATGGTTCACACTGGTGGTTTGAAGGTGAGGTTTGTGCAAACGTTAATCCCGTTTGTATGCTGCCTGTTTTAAATCTTTATGATTTAGTTGATGCACTAAACTGATAATGAACAAAGAAATGGAAAAATATTTGAAAGAAGCTGTTTGAAGTCAGAGACAGAACGTATGAAAAGCAGGGTCGGTACTAATAACAGAAAGTAGATGCTTATCTGTCAAAGTGTTAAACTTGTGTAATAGTTGTGATGAGCTACAAACTGAGATGTGATTAGCGTTGTTTACGAAACATTTGGGTTTGTGTTTCTCTCTCTGTCTTTTTTTTTTATTTCTATGTAATCAGGTTTATTTAGTAATTAAATTGTCATTACTGTCATTATCTATTATTGTTATTATTTATTTATGTATTTATTTTAGTACTCATTTTTAGTAAAAAAAAAAAAAAAAAAAAAAGCAAATGAGCAAAAATAAAACGTTGTCATTACATTATGAATTTCAAATGGTACATTTATTTACTGAGCTCCTGTTTGTATTATACTTGACTTTTTACTTTGTCTTCTATTTTGTTATATGTAGGTTTGCGCTTATTGAGCTCCCCTTTTTTTAATGAAAGTTTATGTTTTATTCTATTTAATTGAGCTCCTTTCTTTTGCGTGTTTTTTTTCCCAATATGACCATTTTTGTCTTTTAATATTTTATGATATTGTGTTGATCTGTTTTGGCCGCTGTCACACGGGAATGTCGCTTCTTTTATTATTAATGTTTTATTATTTATTTTAGGTCCGGACGCCGGATGGTGAAATAGCTTGTAATTCCTGCTGTTAGCCACCCCCAAGATGTCCTGCAGATGGCGCTGTTGAGACGCGGTTGATGCCGGGCGCAGACAGCGGTTTGGGCCGACGTGATGCGCGGGGTTCGTGTAAAGAACACAGTGGACCGGGGCGGGAGGCCGTGCGGGCGTCTGCTCCCCGGGTTCGTGGAAATCGGGTCGTCACTGCCTGAAAATACGCGCTGACAAGGCGCTTCCTGCTCAACAATAACTTGCTACCTTTGCTGCGACTTTTACTCCGGCGAAGATCTGAGCATGCGCACTTATGTATGGGACGGGGAGGACATCACGGAAAATCTACTAGAAGCACCACAAACGCAGAGATTTCGGCTCTCCGCTGCACTAAATCTGCACGACGTGGGCGGCCCGTGACCATGCCTAGAGCGGCGTTAAGATGCGGGACGACCGCCTGACAGGCCTGGCCCGGGTCTGAGCCGTTGCCGGGAGGGGAAATCTATTTCTTCATATGGGAGCAGCATGCGGGAAATGGTCGGAGGTTGCTGCGTGTGTTCCGACGAGCGAGGCTGGGCTGAGAATCCGCTGGTGTACTGTGATGGACACGGCTGCAGCGTCGCCGTTCACCAAGGTAACATTAGCTGCTGTTAGCGTGTGATTCCCGGGCAGCCGGAGCGGCTCTAGCTTGTGGCCGGAGGCGTTGGTCCTCCCTGCCTACGTGCGTGTTCTGTGTTCGTGCGGGAGGGGCGGGTAGGTAAGCGTGCTGTTGTTGCTTCCTCTCCGCACACTTGATTGATCGCGCAGGGCCGAGCGGCGTGACACCGAGCCCGGATGGCGCCTCGAGGTCCGTGCGTCGCGGACCGTGCGGCACGCTGCGACGCGTTCGCGAGGCCGTGCTCGTTCGGACAGCAGCGCGTGTCCACTTGCTTTGTTGCATTCGAGCGATTTGAAGTGGGACCTCACGCAGGATGGCTACTCTGAGTGAGGATCAGCCCTCTGATCTCAGTGATGCTGTGACGGTGTTGGTGCACAAATGTGCCAAAAAAACAAAAAGAAATTTGTGCCCAAACTGAAAAAGTGCAGAAGATTCTGATCCAGAAAGGTGCTGATGCAGGAGGCTGTTTTCAGGGCTGTCCCAGTCAAATTAAAGCTTTATGTCAAAGTGGAATGAAATAGGATTATAAGGTTAATCCGATCAGGATGACAGCAGCACCTCTCACCACTGACAGGGAGAGATGTTAAACTTAGAAAAAGAAAAGTTAAAACATAAAATCAGTTTGAAATCATTTTCTATTCATCTGTTAAAGCAGGATGGCTTTGCCAAGTGTCAAGTCAGTATTATCTTGAGTAGTATTCTTGGACAGGTACTGCCAGCTTTACTAGTATTTATTAAAGTATTTATAGAGCTTGGCAAGTCGTTTCAATCATAAAAAGTAAAATATTATTTCCAGAAAACGTGAAACTTTTAAACATCCACTGTTAAAGGTACAAATTGTTGACATCATCTGTTCAACATCTGTCCTGTGAATGAATGAATGAATGACTCATTAAATGTGCATGTTTTCATTTGTACCTGTAGTTTACATTAAAATACAGGTGTGTTACCGTTGGTCGTGCCGGTCCAGTTTGACACTCCCGTGCTTGTGTGTTTGTCGCAGCATGCTACGGCATCGTGCAGGTGCCAACTGGCCCGTGGTTCTGTCGGAAGTGTGAGTCACAGGAGCGGGCGGCACGTGTGGTGAGTACGCCAACACGAATGACACAATTTATCCATTCATTCCTGCTTCACCTTCACCTACAAGTAGTCTGCCTCAGGTGTGCTGAGCCAGCTTGTCCCATACTGATGCCCTAAAGCTGAGTTAAACGAATAAGCTGGATTCCTGTGTTTTTATGTGTGAAGCAGCCTCAGGCGTGATTTAAACATTGCTTTCCTACCTTTCTTAAGTAAAATCTACCATAAAAGAAATGTACACATTAACTGAAACTGTGTTTATTATTAAATAATAACTTTCAGCGAGGACTTTTTCTCCCGTCCCTTCATGGTTTTTTTGGACTAGTCTGATTTTAGTCTATTCATTTCAATTCATTTTTTTTTTTCATATAACATCAACTCACAACACTTCCCACAGCAAGGTGCTTTATACTACACGGTAACAACCGTATAATATAAGAGCGAAAACCCCACAGCTAACAGATGATCCCGTACGAGCAGCATTTGGCGACGGTGGGAAGGAAGAACTCCCTTTTAAGGGAACAGACCTCCGACAGAACCAGGCTCAGGGAGGGGCGGGGCCATCTGCCATGACCAGTTGGGCTGGCGAGGGGAGAAAGAAGAAGATCGTAGAGGATAAAATAGAAACTGTCTTTGCATCTGCAAGAGTTAAAACAGATTTTAACTTTGATGTGTCACAATTATCAGCTGACTCTGGATTCTCCTGATTCTCCTTTTTACAGTCTGTGGACAGCAAGAGCTGTTTGATTCCTTCTTTACATATATATAGACACCAAATAAGGGCAGGGCTTGTTAAAAAAGTGAACAAAATCATAGGACACGACAACATGCTACTCTTAATTTTTCAATTCAATTCAGTTTTATTTATATGGCCGCAAATCACAACAGCAGTCGCCTCAAGGTGCTCAGTACTCAAAGGTAAAGACCCAACAATAAAGCCTTGAGCGCACCTATCAGCTGTCCTCCTCCTGTGTGTGCTAACATGTTCTTTACTCCTTTCCCTGCTCTCACTCTGGTTACAGCTCAGGTGCACATGTGCTGCCTGCAGAGTGGAGCTGAGTAGCGACAGATGAAGTGAACTATAAATTAAAAAGCTTGATGACAACACATTTTATTACAAGAAGCGCAATAAAAGCCATAAACTGAGGCAGAGATATACAGAAAAGCTGATGTCATAGGCGTAAAATAAAGCCTCTGAACTGTTACTTCCTCTATATTATGTTAGCTTAGAACTGCATCGAATAGACTGACCCACTGTTTCCTGTATCTGCCCTAACGTTTGGAGTCATGGTCAGACAGATATCCACTCCAACAAGCTCCGCTCTCTCCCGTGTCTCCTCAGAGGTGTGAGCTGTGTCCCCACAAAGATGGCGCCCTCAAGAGGACAGACAGCGGAGGTAAATATCATCATGTTCCCGCTCACTCTTCCCGAGGGCATAACCGAGTGCGCATTTCCACTCGAGTCATTCCGAGTCTTGTCGTATCGTTGATCCGCTGCCAATCTCTCCTCCAATCAGGCTGGGCCCACGTCGTGTGCGCACTCTACATCCCCGAGGTGCAGTTCGCCAACGTCCTCACCATGGAGCCTATCATCCTGCAGTATGTCCCACATGAGAGATACAACAAGGTAGGGATGCACGCTGTTTGAGCGGGAAAGTTGGATTAGTCTACAGGAAGTTAGAGGCGCGAGAGAAAAGAGGAGCACAGAGAGATCAGATACAGCCCCAAAAATAAGCTTCATCAAACAGGAAAGTTTGAAGCCTAATCTGAAAGTAGAACTAAGGGTTTACTTTGGAGTTTATTTATTTGTTTGTTTGTGAGGGTGTGTTGTTGTTGTTGTTGTGCTTTTATAAAGTGGTGACATTTCAATCCTTCGGTAAAATCGTTTCCTTGTTCATAACTCAAAAATGGCTGTGAACACATTCATCACACAGATTTTTACATTGTTTGTACCTGCAGCTAAACAGGTAACAAAGAACTCTTCACACCATACGACCCCAAACCAAGTGTCCTCCAAAGAAAACAATATATTCGTTCCATTTCTAAAATAATTATTCATCTTTAAGTCCTCTCTGTCATCTTTTCCAATGCTTCAGCTCTGGCCATCTCTACTACTTCCATGATGCTAGTCTGGACCAGATGCTTAATCTCTCTGTCATCTCCCACTAAGTCTGTATCATCACCTAAAACAAATAGTCTTGGACTGCCTATGAATCCTTAGAATATCTTAATTTCACATAATCTAGTCCAGAACTCTTCAGGTAATAAAACTCGATAATTTTATTACCTGACTTTGAGGCATAGAGTGAATTTCTCCTTCTTATAGTTCACCAGCAGTTTAGTATTTCTTTTTATCCAAGTATAAATAAGAATATCTAAGAAGCTAAGAATAACAACAAAGTCTCATCATCCCTCCCTTGATCATTTTAATTTTGCTAATAATATTTATATTAACAATCTCTATTGTCTCATGTCAGTCTTAAATCATCTGCCATGTTCTTCCTGAGATCTGGAAAACCTTCCTGAGCCAAGTTCTTGATCAGCAGAGAATAACACTTCATGACCTTTCCCAGCGTTCAAAAGTATCTAAATGCTTAGAAACTGTAGGAGCTTCTGTATTGGGTCTGAACAGCCCTGATAGAAGACGACAGATCCAAGGTTTCCAAAATGGTGTAGAAGATGTCACAGAAAAGGTCATCCTGGGGGGTCACTCCCATTTCTTTCCGATCCTGCCAGTAAAACGGGGTCTTACCAAGCGCAGCTTCAGGTTCAGTCTGAGACTGAAAGGCACATTTAAATATGGGTCCAACTTAAACATCCAAGCCACTGTAATCCAGATTAGATCGAGATGAGCAGTGAATAAGACTCTGCAGATGACAGTGGGGCTAAAAGATGCTGCTCAGTGAAGGTGGGCTTCTCTCGGGGGAAGCGACTAAAGGGCCAGACGTCTTAGTTAAATGCATAACATTAATACAAAGCAATCCCAGAGCCCCATCAGCAAGTGTTTGCTCATTTAAAGATTTAAACTAGGGTTTTTTTTACCTCTGCATATGAAGTATTTTGTGATCCCCAAAGCTCCAATCTAAATTAATGGAGAGAATAACTAATAATTTCCATTGTTACCAGGACCTAAAACCTGTTTCACCATATTTTAATTAAAAAAAACAAACATAAGTTTGTCAATAACCCAAAATAAGATTTAAAAAGTTTTCTGATAGTACAGTTTGAAGTCTCCGGCTTCTCATCCAATCACAGAGAAAAATGTAAACACATCCTCGTACCTATGATAACGTGTAAAGCTGCACACCTGCACCGCACCCCTGAAACTGGCACAAGGTGACCCCACAAACCTGAGTTTGATAAACAAACACTTTAAACAGGTAGAAGAAGTCAGCACCAGTAATCAGTAATACTGAAAATCCTCAACAGTATAATGTATAAATACACAGAAAGCTGCATCCATGTTTACATATATGAAACACTGCTAAACAGGTTATGCAACATGTATCACACGGTGTGTCAGCAGTCATCAAAAACATAGAGAGTACTTTCAGAATGAGCAGTCAAACAGAGGGAAAAGAGAAAAAGTGTCATCTCCGTCCTCAGCACCGACTTCAACGAGTCATGATGCAATGCAGCAGACGACACGTGGGAGACCGCACGACTGCTTTCCTCCTTAACGGGAAAACCAGTTTTGCTTCACATCCCCGTTCTTCTCTCCACCTACACGTCCTGTACTAACCCGGAGCTCAGCGTGGCAAGGTCACGCCTGTTCTCTGGAGGCTGCTGAAAGCCTTTCTGGGAAATGTGGGAGATTTTGAGCTGTAGTAGATGTGGCATGTTTAGTAAACAGCAAAGCACATTTACCATAAGTGCAAAGATTCAAAAATACCCTGAAGTGATTTGTGAAAGTAAAGTTTTTCTGGTTTTCACATCAAAAAGTGTTTATTCCTCTTGGAGTTTTGACTGATGATAGAAAAAGAACACAAAAAGTTTCTCATGATTTGAACTTTTAACAATTAAATAAATTTGAATAATTAAAAAATATTTTTCAATAAGCTTTAATTCAAGGATTTAAAAAAAAATACATTTAATAATTTTAAATAGAAAATGAAAAACGTGTTAGATTGCCGAGCCGCTCTCCTGTTTTCAAAATTGTTACGCAAAGAAAAACAGAATGCAGTCGAATCATTTACAGATTTAAAATTTAAAGCCCGGGTTTGAGAGACGACGTGCAGCGACAGCGTGCCTGATGCTGAGTCACACAGAAAGGTCATTTTGAATGTGAGGCCACCATTTTTAATTCTGACAGCACATTTTCATTTCATTTCATTCATACTTTTGGCATCTAAGTCAACTAAGTACTCTAAGATTATAGCAGAGTAAATATAAAGTGAAAACATAAAAGTTTGTCTTATACTTTTGAAGGCAAAACGTTTCCTCTGCTTATTACCAGCTCGTGAAAGGAGCTTCTTATCTGATCAGTCTTATTAGCTGACTGTTTCACACTTTTAAAAAAAGCTTGAAAACATACTTAGAAGTTGTTTTCAGTATTTAGAAGTAAAAAAAGGTAAAAAAGAAACAATCAGGCTGTTACAAAGTAGCAGTTTTATTTATATACAAAGTAGTTGTACCTGTTTAGCTGATATCTGTCCCTGTTTGTCAGCTGATTAGTTAATGAATGGGTTAAATCGCTCTGTGAAAGATGTAAACTGTGATTGTGTGCTGATGTCACTCTGCACTGCTGTTTCATGCCTCACAGTTGTTACAGTGTTTCAGTAGTGATACATTAATAGCCCAAACAGTCGTCTGTTGTAGGAGTGTTGTCTCTGTGAACTACAATGTTTGCAGATGACACTGTGACCTGTAATGACTGTAGGGAGCTGTTGGAGGTGTGCAGTGGAGAGGAGAGGAATTAAAGATAGTGTGTGTGATTGAGAGGGAGACGGTGTAACACTGAAGCTGCAAGGTAGTGAAGATGAGTCTAAATATCTAAGGCAACAGAAAGTGCAGGGAGGGTGGAGACTGGTGTCAGTGGTGCTTTTTGACATCTTCATCCTTTGTTGAATGAAGATGGATGTTTAAAGTGTTTTCTTTTTGCATCGTTTTATATTGTTAAATATCTCTTACCACAGAAAGAGTGATGGGAATTTTGCTTTACTCGGCTCAGGTTTGTTTTCTGTGTTCTTCATGTATAATTAATGAATGCTGCAGATCGGCTGTTAAGATTCAAAGATAAGAGGACGTGAAACACATAGACTCACGCTAGCTTTTGAAATTTTCTGCTAATGATGTTTTTCTTTCTTTTTTACTTTGCACACAAACAGTTTAACCACAGACTAGTTTCAGGCGGGTACAGCTTCAACGTGCATCAGCTCTCTGGTAACTTTACTCTCTTATTAGGGCTTCCCGATACTGGCAGAAATCATAATCGGGTATTTTGGTCCGTATTGAGGATTACAGGAATATTTAACACAGTTACTCACTGGCTTTGTGGATTCATTAAAAAGAATAAACTTGCCTTTGAAGTTAAATTATATTTTCAAATGGAAAATTGAGACAAAAGTAAAAGTGAAGGGATCTTTGGCCCTGTGCACCACCACAGTGGTGTATGTGATTAAAGTGCAGACCTTCATCTTCACATTAAAGGCTGTTGCAAATATTTTGCATGATTTTTTAACAATTGGATGAAAGTGTGTAATTCGTGGACATCACCAAATCTATCCTTGAGGTATTCTGCTAGGCCTTTACTGCAGCCACCTTCACTTGCTGCTTGCTTGTGGGTCTCTCTGCTTCAGTTTTACCTTCAGTAAATGGAAAGCTGCTCTGCTGGGTTAAGATCAGGTGGCTGACTTGGCCATCAAAGAATGACCCATTTCTTGAGTTGCTTTTGCATTTTGCTTTCTTTGATTCATTTGCGCTGCAAAGTGCTTTCTGAGCAGAGAGTGCAGCCCTGTACGCTTCACGAGTCACCCTGCTGCTTCTGTCAGCAGTCACGTCATTAATAAACACCCGTGACCCGTTTCCACTGGCAGCCGTACGTGCCAGTGTCATAACACTGCCGCCATCGTGTTTGACAGATGATGCGATGCGCTTCAGATCATGAGCTGTTTCTCTCTTTCTCCGTTCTTTTCTCCTCCCATCCTTCTGGTACAAGTTCTTCTGGGTTTCATGTGTCCAAAGAATTTTTCCAGAACTGTGCCGGCTCTTTCAGATGTTTCCTGGGAAATTTAATCTGGCCTTCCTGCTCTTGACTTGGTTAATGTCTGAAGTTTTTCTTGTCCACTTTAGTCTTCTGTGGTCTTTCAGGCTGTTTGGTGTTGCTGAGCTGGCCATTGCATTCCTGTTTTAATAAGAAAGCACCAGATTGTTGCTTTGACCACTCCTAAAGCTTTTGCTACCTCTTGGATAGGTTTATTTTTCAGTGCCTCCTTTACTTGCAGCCACGTTTCTCTGGATCAATGAACAGCTGCAACACTTGGAATCAACTCCAAGTAAATTTGTCCAATTAATTTTGATCCTCTGAAAATTGATGAATGTCAATAAAAATGTATGCAATTCCTCAAGAGCTTATGCAATACTTTTGTTAACTTCCTTGAATTAAAGATGAAAGAACTTGTACCACATCTTGGTTGTTTGATTGCACAACACTGCAGTTGTTTTCAAAGTTACAAAAACTGTTCAGAAGACATCTGCAGTGTGTGCAGCAGAGCAAGCCTTTCAAAGCAAAGCACATTACAAAGAAATCAATATTTGATTCATGGACTAAGCATCTTGCATTGTGCGTCGTTTAGATGCTCTGTGTGTGTGTGTGTGTGTGTGTGTGCGTGCCTGCATATAAATGTACATGTGTGAGTGTTTGAGGGCCCGGTTTCATATTACTGTGTCAGCTACAGTAAATTGCATGCAGCTTTCCCCCGTCAGGGCCATTCATTCAGACTTTGCTGCCCGCATTCCTAGACAACGTTACAATGGACACTGAAAACTCGAGAAGCCACTCTTCCTTTTACATGCCCGGTGCAGTTATGTCTCCGGCCTTTCATTGCACAGCAGACATCCTCTGAAGGGAAACAGAGATCTGAGTAGGATATGGAGAGAAGGAAAAAGGGAGAGAAAAAGGTGAAACAGAGCGGGCCGAAGTGAAAAGGTAAAGAGCCTGCTGTTCCTTTGTCCCGCACCTGTTGCTAGGCCTCTTCTACCCCCCACCAGTCGGGCCTGCTCGCTGAGGAAAGCTGAACAAGAAGTACAAAAGCGGCGTGTGTGTTCGTGCATGCGATTGTTTGCTTTCGGGGGCTCGAGTGTGTATGCTTACATGTCTTTTGGAGACGGGCTGATATGAGTCTTTTGTCGCGTCAGCGTATGCTCTGTGGCACCCTGAAGTTCGTTAGAAACCACCTCACTTTGGTGCAAAGAAAAAGATTAACGGGAGGGTGAAAACTCCAAGCGCAGCGTCTGTTTCGAAGCAGATTCAGAGCAGTTTGCAGACCGATCTGTGTCAACTTTCTTTACAACATCCCCAAACATCTGGTCAACAGTTTCTCTGTAGAAACTGTGCTCTGTTTGAAAACCTCATCTGTTGTCTTGACAAGAAAAACTTCCTAATCATCTGCACTGCAGCTGCAGCTGGACTCGAGTCGAGGAGTGTTTCATCTCTGCTGCACCGCAATCACAATAGTTCATTTTAATGGCCGTCAGACGGGACGGCTTGCTCTGCTCGTGCGACAGATGGAAAAGCAATCCAGCACCTGTTGTTGATGATAATAATGATGATTGATGTGTTTGAGTCCCTGCATCTCCTGTACTCTCCGTTTGTGCTCTTTCAACAGACTTGTTATATCTGCGAGGACCACGGGAGGGAGAGCAAGGCCGCCTGCGGCGCGTGCATGACCTGCAACAGACAGGGCTGCAGACAAGCGTTCCACGTCACCTGGTCAGTGTTAAATTGTGTGTGTGTGTGTGTGTGTGCGCCTATGTGAAAGTGTGGGGACATCAACATGAACGAACAGTGCGTGAGGACCGAGTGTGATAAGAAGCAGTTCAAGGGCAAAAACGTTTATTAAGGGTTATTTTTAGTTAGCCGACTGTTCCCATTAACCATGTTTAAACCTAGAAAAGAAACAACCTGAAAAAACTATGACGAAGTTTAAAAAAGAAATCATAAAAAACAGCACTGTGTTATTTTCAATACGACCTGAAACTATGGGGTGAGACCATAAAGTCATCAGTAAAGTCTTTATTGAAGTCACAGATCAGGCGATCCAAAGAGTAATCTCTTCATAGACTTTGCACCACTGGACTCTTTTTTTGCAGGCTGAAGGGTCGCCCCCTGCTGGCCGTTAGAAAGAATGCAAGTTTAGGGCACATCTCCACTGGTGGCACTTTTTTTTGCTCAGCATATGATTAATATTGTGGGCAGGACTGTGATGGTTGGCACACACCAAGAAGGTCCTAGCCTTTTTGGGCACTCAAGCTTCTTTCCACAGTCCAGAGAGATGCATATTAGCTGGTGACTCTAAATTGGCCATAGGAATGACGTGAGTGTGAATGGTCGTCTGCGTTAGCAACCCGTTCGCAGGGACCCCGCCTCACACCCTAACTTGGATATCATGAATGGGTGGTGATTACTTTGTGTGCTAATCGAAGCAGGTTAAAGTTTGTCTTGTTTCTCTGAGTATCCTGTGTCATATCATTTTTAAAAATAAGGCCAAGAATAGAAAAGAAATTCCGTCTCCAATTGCCAAGATTGAATACGTGCTCATATGTTATGTGTATTTGGCTACAGCCTTAGTTTACTCACACAGACATTGTGGGCTACAGTTGGTTTTTCTTCATTTTTCTTCATTTTTTACCTTTCATGCTGCTCATCTTGCTTTTTGCCTTTATTTTGTTTCCTGCTACAACAGAAAGATGATTTATTTAAAAGTAAATCCCGAGACACTGACAGGCTCAGATTTTAATGTGACATTCGATCAATCTGGCGACGATCGGTGACTGAAGCTCTCAGGTGACTCGGCCAGGTGTTGCCGTCTCAGTCCGTGCATGTGTGCTAACTTGGCTCTCGTGTTTCATCTCCTTTCCGACCCTCCGACACCCTGCGCTGTAGTGCTCAGATGGCTGGTCTGCTGTGTGAGGAGGAAGGACCAGAAGCTGATAACGTGAAGTATTGTGGCTACTGCAAGCATCACTACAACAAAATGGTAAAGAACATAATGACATTGTACCCCAGAAAAGCCTTTCTTACTGCACTGCACAGTTAACAGCTAACATGATTAATAAGGGCTTCTGTGCCCGGCTGTTTTTCCTCTAACTCAGCTCAAGGCAGCTAAATGACTCTTGGAATACGCCCAACCAAAATAAATAATTCAGGAGATAAACCTCCTGTTAAGTCATTGGAAGTGCTTGTAGAGAACCTTTAAATGTCAAACTGTTGCTTTGAAATTAGCAGCTGTTAACTTTTTGTTTGCTGTTCCTTCTTTTGGACTTTACAGCAGAAGAAGTTGCGTTCTAGTGAAAATACAAGTAGCTCCTTCAGTCATTCCAGGGGGCGCTCCAGCTCTCCGTCACAGGAAAAACAGCACCACCACCACAGACAGAGGAAGGTAAGCACAGCTGTGGTCAGATCAGTCGCAGTCTCCAGAGCTGAAAACTACCAAAAGCTGCAGTTCCTCTAATGTCCACTTGAGGCTGTTAAAAAAGGGAATCAGTCAGATGTAGGCGCTGGCTGTGGGCTAGGCCTCGCCTCAGCTAGCTAGAGCCGCTCCGCTGGACACCTGCTGACTATTTTTGTTCTGTTGGCATCTTTTGGTCGATGGCTGCCCTTCCCTGAGCTTACGTCAGCCAGATGTTCCTTCCTGTTGAAAGGGCGTTTTTCCTCCCCACTATTGCCAAGTGCTTGCTCATAGGGGGTCATCTATTGCTGTGGTATTCTCTGTATTACTATAAGGTCTTTTTACAATATGAAGTGACTTTAGGTGACATGTTGTTGTGATTGTGATTAGAAAGAAAATGTCATTTTGGAGCATTTTATTGAATTATCAGACAAATAATAAGGTTTTACTGTTTGGAACTGGGAAATGCTAGGATTTAATAATTTTGTAGCACTAATTAACAGGATCTGTGTGTGATGTATTTGTGCAGTTTGTGTCTGCAGCTTGCTAATATTAGTGGATAACTGTACACTACAAAACCAAAAGTAACAGTTAAAAATAGACTTTGTCTATTCATCGTCAGATTAATAAGACCAGCCAGTCTGATCCAGACCAGCTTGGCACACAGACTCTTTTATTTTGAAACGATTGAATAACAGCTGAATTGGCAAAGAAGAAAAGGATGAATTTTAATGCATTTTCTTCCTAATAAAATCATCAAATAAGCAGAGAGCTAATTTAGATTTTATTGCATGGGCGTGAGCAAGCTGAGCTACACTGTGTAAGCACGCCCTCCCAGTTATCCTACGCTTTCAACCTCACAGCTTCCATCTGTTGGCTCCTGGGGAACGTTCAGTCATCACTCCCAATTTCCAGGTGTCATCATTTCAGGCAGTGATAAGCTCGACCCCTTGACGTCAAACTCTAATCTGAATACAAACTATGTGCTCAGACAGTCTCAGATACCTGGAGGTACAGCCTGGCTAAACAAAAGCTAACGCATTTAGGCGTACCCTGCCTCTGGTCATAAAGACATAAAAAACATAAAAAGCCATATTATAAAATACATATCATGAAATAACATCATGATCTCTCTGCGCCATTACATCCTCTCAGCCTCAAACACTTGAAATCAAATAGGCCAGCATTCATGTAACACTTCTCTCGTCGTTTTGACCACTTGAAGCTCTCCACACTGCACGCCACATTTACCTCCTCCACACACATTCATACAGCGCCTTATTCTGTGCACTCGAATAAACAATTAACCTAACGTGCACTTCTCAGATGGGGCGAGTTAACTCTGTGAAGGTGCGGTGCTCACGTGCACGTGACCCCATCATACGCATGCAAAACTAAGCAGACAGGTGCACCTTCAAAGCCCCTGCAAGCTAACAGACTAGCTAACTGAGAATTCAGCAGACAGGAAAGATAGTGCTGATGGCACACGGTTCCAGCTGAGCAGCTCTTTGTCAAGTGTAAAAAGAGACCTGCATATTTTTTCGCCACCAGACAATTCCGGTCTTCAAAGAATCATCGTTGTTATCGTTTTGATGTTCCGGCAGAGATATGGCTCCACAGTCAGGGAGCGGACGCTTCACGCAGTTGTTGAACTGAAAAAGAGATGAAGAAGAAAAGCGTGTTTCTTCCAGTCAAATCTCAACTGAGCTGTGAAAGCAAGTTTTGTTGCAGAAGGCTCGGTTTTATGGCAACCTTGGACGGGTTAAATATATGATCTAGTGTCGCGTAGATGCTGGCGGAAGCTGTCGGATTCAGGCTGTTAAAAGTTGGCTGTGCGGTTGTCTTGTTGCTGTGGACAGAATTTTGCAGGACTACATGTTAAAAACACTTGTTTGCACTTTTTCGGTTGTAGGTTTTAGACTGACACAGTAGCGTGTGTGAGACGGCTGTGTGAAGCATATATTTTCAGTCAACGTCTGGCGCTACATGATGCCATTTTCAGTATAACCCACTGTGAAACTGAATCTAACACCCTGCTTTTAAGCCAGTAGCAGATAGAAGAGACCAGTATTTATTATCATTTACCTAGTGGCACCGAGTCATACTGATCGCAGGCTCGCTTGTAATCATTTATTTTAGTCTGATATGATAAAAATGGCTGTTTGGGATATTCTGATATAAAAAAATAAATCAGTTGTTTTTGCTGTGACAGAAAGCCAGACGCTTTTATTCAGAATAATCTTCATCAAATGCAGTTACAGTGATGCACAAACAGATTTGACTGTGCTGTTAGCGTATCCCTGCAGACATTGTTGCTGAAGCTGGTTGACTGTAGCAAATGTGATTCGCTTATATTCCACTCGCTGCGTTTGTGTAATGTGCCAGTGTTGACTCTGCAGCCTTGATTCTAGGCTCAAACTTGTGCATTTGTATGTGCGTGTTGTTGCTTTTTTCAGAGTCATAAAGACAAGATTCGGCAAAAGGAGCGCCACAAAAAGTCGAGCGACAACCTGAGCTCCGCTGTGACATCCAGCGGCATAGAAAAGGTATCCGAGGACACCACGCAGTGATTGAGAGAGCTGCTGACGCCGCGATGTCTCAGTCAGTGCTTTAATGGTTTTGACCCGTCTGTGTTGGGACAGATTTCCTCAAGTCACCACAGCAGCAAGGACGGCGAGGGAAAGTCCAAGAAGCTGAGCTCGCACGGTCACAGTCATCGGAGCAAGAAGACCGGAAGCACCGGCAAGAGCTGCTCCTCATCGTCCTGCTCCTCCAGTCCATTCAACACAGGTACCACATGAAGGGTCAGCGCTCGATTTCTTCTCGAGTTCAGATGTGATCGATGCCCATGCAGCCCGGTACATCGACAGTACAGTTTGAATTATTTGTATACACTAGCCGAATGATATTTTATAATTACAGTATAATTTGTAGTAAAAGTTTGAGTTTGCCCCACGTCGTCTTCCTGTCTGCTCTACATCGTCCCCGGCAAACACAGACCAAAAAACGTAAAGCAAATCGAATTTTAGTTTTAGTTTGATCTTCATCCAGCCGTGCTGTGGTTCTGTAGGACGAACAGAGCAGCTGGAAACTTGTGGATGAGGTGGAGTTGTGCTGCTGGCTGCCTCTGTGGGAGGAGAGGCTGCTGCTCCACTTTAAGATGTAACAGGGGTGATTGCATCATCTTGGCTGCTGTTGTGTTGTTGAGAAAAACAGAAGCTCACTGGGATTTTTATCCACACACGTGCCCCTAAATTCAATTTACGTTCAGCACGGATCCATTTCTGTCACGAATATGAGAGAACCGCTCGCTCTGTAGAGTCCTGCACCAGTTGGTTTTCTTTCAGTGGCCTCGTACTAAAAAACACTGTCATTAGTGAAGCTTTCACTTAAGCCAGTTTGTTTCACAGGTAAACTTCTAACTGGGATTGGTGGAAGCACCGTCATTGCCCTGTGCAGACAAGTGCATGACCAGTTAGCTTCCCAGCATCCTCTCTTACTGGGTTCTGTTGAACCCTGGAGACGGAGGGAGGTCGTGTGGTCGTGTGGCCGTTTGTGTCTGACTTTAACTCTTTGTTTTTCTCCTTCAGGTGGTTCCCTGTCGTCTGCTCAGGAGTTTCATCAGTTCTTATCTTCTTCCCGCCTGGAGCGTGAACATGACCGAGGAGGTGACGACCACAGCGGAGAGGAGCGCAAGGAGCGTCACAGGAGACCGGCAGTCCAGGCGGAGGAGGAGGAGGAGGAGGAGGATGAAAAGGAAGAGGAAAAAGACGAGGAAGAGGAGGAGGAGGACTGTAAATACCACAAGCCACCAGCATTGACCCCCGCTGAGGGCCCGCTAGCAGGGTCGCAAGGTCACGACAGGCCAGAGGGCAACTCCAGCCCTTTCGAGAACAAAGTCACCATCTCCACCTTCGGGTCCATCATGCGCATCACGTCGTCGTCGGGGCTCGGCAGCAGCAGCAAGATCCGAAAGATCTCCTCGTCGAGCGACTACAAACCCTCCAAATCTCTCTGCAAGCCATCCCAGCTGAGCACGCCGCCCATCCTGGAGGAGGCCGACCCAGAGGACAAAGCCACGCTTCCACCGCCGCTGCCTCGAGAGAGGAGGCACCGTGGCAACAAGAAGAGCCGCCACGGCCCGGGGCGCCCGCGGGGGAGCAAGAACCGAGAGAGGAGGGGGGAGGAGGAGCACCACCACCACCATCACCACACAGCGCCGCCTCCCCTAGCCTTAACCTCGTCGCTCTATCCGAGCCCGTCCTCCATCCCCCACCCCACCTTCTCCTCGACGCTGCCTCCCACCGCCACCTCTTCCACTTCCTCTTCTTTCTCCTCCTCCTCGTCCTCCACTGGTAGTTTTTCTACAGGCCGCGGCAACTCGCTGCTCGGCTCTGGTGAGTCTGAGCGAGTGGGCGTGTGCGGTAGCCCTCTAGCTTCCTGTGTGTGGTGAAGGAAAAAAACTGAAGCGCTATCTCTTTGCACTTTGGTGCGTTTCCATTACACGCAGCAGCTTATCTCTGTATCAGAAGCGCAGCGAAAATAACTCCTGGAATTAAGAATGAACGGAATAAGTCAACGTTTTCGTGGCACCACTTTTAAAATATTTGTTAAATCTCTTTCAGAACGTTTGTGTAATCTGTGCGAGGCAGTGATATTGTCCTACATGGTGTTTTTGTGTGCGCCGCACGTGTCTGTAGTGCATTTCCTGCCCTACTTTCCATTTGATTGGCTCACGTGTTCCTCTTTCTGCAGTCATACGACTTCTAAGATGAAAACGACAAACACCTTATTCCTTTCTTTCTTTCTTTTATGTCTCTCAGGCATCTACTCCAGTCTCAAGGACCCTCTCACACTGGGCGGGGGTGTCTGCAGTACCCCCCTTTCCCTGGGTGGAGGGGTGTGTAGCACCTCCTTGTCCCTGGGAGGGGGCATGTGTAGCACCCCTCTCTCCTCAGGACTCCTTCCATCCCACTCCTCGCTGTCTCTTCCACCAGTCAATGCTGTGTCAAACACACAGGTACGTCACAAAGAGAGGACATGTGCTGTTTGCGTCTGTGTCAGCAAACAACATTTCAACAAAATTAAATGACACATGAAGTTTCAGGCCTGAGGATTATAGGAAAATTCATAATCATGATTTACAGTAAGCAGCAACGGAGGAGTTAGCCTCTGACTAGCAGGTGTTTTTACTTGTAGAGCTGGTGCCAGCCTGCCTCCACTTCAGCATCTCTGTGGGTGCAGGTCTATGACTCATTACAGTCACTGGGTGCAACTGGGGTAAAGAGAGGTGGTGCTGCAGAGTCAAAGCTGACACTCGCCACCAAAAGCCGACCGCAAGAGCCCCCGAATGATCCTGAGACAAAAGCAGCTGCAGACAGACACCAAAGTCCTTCCACACGTCTTCACTTTTACTCCCTTAGTTGTCATCAAAGTCTCTCTTTTAGTTGTCTTGGCTCAAACTGAAACACACAGTTCAGGGTGGAACAGGGTGTGTCTGCTTCATAAGAAAAGAAGTGGAGTGTTGTACCAAAACTGAGTGCAGCAGCGTAATCATGCACAGCGGATACTTTCACCTCGCGTCCAGAGACATGCATGTTGGGTTCTAATGTGCACGTAGGTGTGAATGTGAGTGTGTCTGGTTGACCTGTGCAGGATGGTACCCTGTAGCCTGTGACGGCTGGGACAAGCTGAAAGAAAGTGAGTGTGTTCATAAACAATGATGAGCGGACAGATGTGGAAATCATGAAGAATCTGGAAGCACAATTCATTCTCGAGTTATTTTTGATAGATGTGTGTTACGTTTCCAGTAGATGGATGTTTTCTTCACAAAAAGATCAGTTTGGGGTTGTTTTTTTTTAAACTAAAATCCTTCCTTGATTATCTCCATGCTTTCTTTGTTGACGTTCGCTGTCTTATAGGTGAATCCAGGTTCCAGCGCCTCCTACAGCCTGACCTCCACTCAGCCTTTCACCAGCTGTCTCTCCACAGCCCTGACACTGCCGCCACTACTGAGCCAAGCCCAGACCTCACTGCCAGGTGACAGGAAGCACTTCTTGAGAAACGAATGTTGGCTTTAGATAAGCTTCACAAAAAAACCTTGTTCTGGCTCAAATCCTCTTTCAGAAATCCAACATTAAATGTGCTGTTGTTGCACAGTAAACACGGCGCTTTGATGATGCTGCCTTTCAGTAAATGTGAGCGCACATGAAATTAAAGCGTGTCTGTTCCTTTTCTCAGAGTCTGACCTCGATGACTGTCGCTTCCCATGTCAGGGGAACTCACCGAGAGAGAGTCTTTCCTCGCAGTGAGTCTTTGCTTTTTTGTCTTTATTGTTATTTTTTATTATTTGTGTCAAATCCTGAAAACAATACATCATTCTTACACTTCAGATTTACTGACTGAAATGAGTCAGCAAGTAGAGAGATGCATAAACCACTGGTGACGCATCATTCATCTGTTCAAATCATCACTTGGTTGATTTTTCCCTTTCTCATTTTTATTACCAGCAACAGGAAAATGCCAGCTGGTTAACAATCAAAGCGTCTATGTGGATAAAAACACAAACCACAGCCACAGAGGATGATTGGTAGTTTCCCAGCTTGGCTGCAGAAGCTGTGACGTGTCGCTTCTGACTTCCTGTTGACTTTATCCTCTTCCACGCCCAGGTCTCCGATGAGCTGTCTTCCTCTTCTGTTCGACCAGAGGGACGGGCTGGGCGCCGGAGTCAGAGCCCGTCCTGAGAACGTCCCTCCAGCCAGCTCTCACATTGATCTGCTGCTGGAGAAACACAGCAACGGAGAGATGGGAGTCAACAGTAAGTAAGGCCAGTGGGACTAGATATTGAAAAGTGTTTATAAGATGAATGAAATGGCAAATATACTCGATGGACCTGCAGTTACTGTGCTGGTACTGTGTTCGACCCCTTTTTGCCTTCAGAACTTGTTTCGTAGCAAAGATTCAACAAGGTGCCATTGTTGAATGATTTTGGTCCATATTCACAGGATAACTTCATGCAGTTGCTGCACATCCATGATGAGAATCAGCCTTTCCACCACATCCCAAAGGTTTAATGTCCAACAATATTTTCACGGACCGGCCTTTAAGGTGTCGCGGAGAAATACAACAAAATAAAAAATACTAAAAAAAATTTGTAAAGATAATAATAAACGCGAATTCACTGTGTAACTGTGTAACTTTATGAGCAGCGTCCTCCTGAAATGCGCCAACAACACTGAGAGTAACATCCTCCTCTCTGCCCCTTAATGCTCTCTGGTCGCTATGGTAACGCGTAAATATTTCTTTCAAAATAAGACACACAACTACAACACGGGCAAAGACCCAGGGAAACCAAGTTAACGATGAAAACCATACATTTCACACCTGAGCCTCAACTCTCGCGGCCCGGTACCAAACAACTCACAGACCGGTACCGGCCCGGGGGTTGGGGATCGCTGTGCTCATAAAAGGATGGACATGGTCAAGAACAAGACTCAGGTATAGGCTGTGGTGTTTAAACAGTTCTCAGTTACTGACCCATGGATAGATCCATATTTTCATGTTGTTCACGCCAAAGTCTGAGACTACCGTCTGAATTCACAGCAAATATCGAGACTCTTCAGAGCAGGAATCGTTTTTCTAGTTTTCTGAGGTGCAGAAGAGCAACCGAGGTGCTCTTCTGCATACTTTGGTTGTAACCAGGAGTTATTTGAGTTACTGTTGCCTTCCTGTCAACTCAAAGCAGTCTGTTCATTCTCCTTTGACCTCTGGTGTAAACAAAGCATTTTCTCCCAGGGAGCTGCTGGACAGATATTTTCCTTTTCTTTATCATTCTTTGTGAACCCTGGAGATGCTTATGAGGGAAGATCAGCAGATCAGCAGTCTGAAATACTCAGGCCAGCCTGCCTGGTATCAACAAAGTCACCTTAATCACATTTCTTCCCCATGCTGATGCTCAGTTTGAACCTCAGCTGGTCCCCTTGACCTTAATGCATTGAGTTGCTGAACTGGTGTACCTAATGAAGTGGCCAGCAAGTGTATTCTGTGCATAAAGGATGGACATAAACAGAGTGATATGCATAAGTTGCCTCATAAACTGCAGGAGTGCATAAAATATTAGAACTTTACTCAGCAGGCTGGAGCACAGACTCGTGAGGCGTGTGCTTCTTTGAGTGGTCTGTTAACAGTGGAGCATGGCGTGCTGTACTGTTAGCCGCACAGCCAGTCGTATTATTTGTAAGAATCGGTTATTGGCCAGTCAGAGTAGCCACGCCACCAACTTTATCAATTAAAAAAAATCAAACCAGGTGACTTAAGAAAATGTTTCTTCCAGTATAAAGCTGTTATGGACCATGTCTACAGACCATTTCCTGCAGTGAGATGTAAACTGGCCATCAGAGGAACTGCAGGGTTGTTTTAGTACTACTTTGCTCAGTGCTCATCTTTGAGCCTCTCAGAATCCTTCAAAAACAGATCTGAGAAAGAGAAAGGACTCTTTGCTTGAACCTTTCACTTCATTTTAAGCCAGAAATGTTGGGAACCTTACACGTAGACGCTGCCGGCCTCTGTGTGTGCCTCGTGCTGTCGTCAGATGATGAATGTACCTGTGTGAGGACAAAAAAAAGCTCAGCAAGAGATCAGATGTGCTCTCGGTTCTGAAAGCTGCTCCAGCAGCTGCTTTGTTTCTTTCTGCCGTCGTATTTCTGCTCGTCTCTCCGCTGAACCAGATTGCTCGCCGCCTTTTGCTCTGACTCACATTTTCTCCAGGGACATCATCAGCTGACACTTGCTTTCAAATCTATTATTTGCTCTTTTTTTTCTTCCTACACCCAGCACTGTCAGTGCTTTTGGCTCACGCTTGCATGCAGACGGCTTTTTATTTCCATGGTTGCTGCTCTTCTCTTTTTGGTCTCATCGCGCTCAGCTAGGTGTATTTCTCTAAAAGGAAATACCCCCACAGTCCTCACCTTAATTATATTTATCTGCATGAGAAAGCGTAACATTTATTTCGCAGATTTTTCTCAAGCTGCAGCTTGTGTACGTTTCTTTTTTTGAGCCTAACTAGTAACTTGTGACATACTCTCAAAATAAACACACTCGTTTCTACTTAAACAGCAAAGTGTTGTATAAAAATAAGTGACTTAACTTGAGTGCACAAGGCTGAAAATGTGGCATGTTTCAGGACCCAGCCTTTGTTTTGTGACCTCTAATATTTTCCAGCATAACTCTGCCCGACTTCAACCCAAGCGGGGGCCCGAACTGCCAGAATAATTGGAAACGCCTGTGAGACAGTGCAGGACTTTAAAAAAAGCACAGTGCAGGTTGCTGGGTCCACTCTTGTCAAACATATCTCCGATCGTTTAGCCGTGACTAGTTTATCCCAGTACGTCCAGTAAATCAGCGTGTTGATATTTAACTACACAAAAACAGAAGGTTTGCTTTGGATCGATGTGCAAGTTTAACTGTTCGCAATACATGAAAACTGTACGCCCATCAACTGCTCTGTGCCCTTGATTGTATTGAGCCAGCTCTTCCAGCAAAGCGAGTTTAATCTGATCAAGCACTTGCTGACAGAAACGGTCTCTGGGTGGGCGGCCATCTGCCCCGACCGGCTGGGGCGAGAGGAGAGCAGAGAGGCAGGAAACATCCAATGCTAGTACTTATTTTTTGTTTGAGCACCACCAGCTGGTTGTTGCAGTAAATACAATAATTATGATAATAATACCGAGAGCAGAACTCCTCCAGTGTTCATCTGTGTTTGTGATGTGAAAGGTCCAATTTTGCAAACAACACTAACTGATATTCCTGGATCCCTTTCGTGCCGATCCACCCATCACCCGCTAAAAATGATAAAACAACCAACCCGAGCCAATCCTAAAACTTCTCAGGCAGTAATAGTAATAATACTGACAGTAATGATGACAGCTGGAGTTCCTAACCCAGAAATACTTACAAAATGGGGTCAGGAAGCAAGAGAACACAAAACCCACTGACATGCAGTAGCGAGCGAAAGAGAGAAGTGGGAGTCCCAGTGCATCATGGGAAGTCTTCCAGCAGCCTGAGCCTAAAATAGCACGACTGAGGGATGGTTCAGGTTCACTGGATGCAGCTCTAACTATCAAAACTAAAAGTTTGAAGTTGAGAGGGAGTCTGTCTCCAGAGCCCAAACTGGGAGCTGGTTCCTCAGGAGAGGGGCCTGGAAGCTGAAGGCTCAGCCTCAGGCTGGACTGTTGAAAACGAGCGATGCCTGATTTAGACTCGCGTGGGGAACCTTTGTAGCGCCTACAATGTGACCTACGTAAGTGTGTGCTGCATTATGCCTGAGTTACCATGTTGTAAATAAAAAATCAAAATCAAATGCTGGGACTTTTTTTGCGTCCTTGGTCCCTGCTCTTTGTTGTGGTCAGTTTGAATTTTTTTTCACATCCGGACCGATAATTTCAACCATCTCTCCGGGAATCTGACGACATTTGTGAGTCATATATTGATGCTATATTGAGGCGATACTGAACTCTGATAGTGAAATGCGCTGCTGGGGTGTTGTGGTATTGTGGTGCCGTTTCCCACGTGGTGCATTATAGCTGAATAGAAAAAAAGAGTGCGATCACCCACTGGAGCCCCAGATGGCAGAGAGAGAAATCTTCCACAGAGTGAGAGAATCAGTGGAGGTGATCACAGAGGCCAGGGAGGGTCTGATATGTTTCAGCTGCCTCTCCAGAAACTCTCAGTTTAAAATGTGACCTTCCAACAGCCTGTTGTGGGCAGTCGTCCTTCTTTTACTGCGCAGATCTTTGAGCAGGAAGACCGCTGTAACCAAATTCTGCACTGAGCTCACAGAGGCTGCAGCGCAGAACGCAGACTAGCATCACCAGCTCCATTATTTAATAATTAATTTAAAATAGTGTGTGCCTGCTACCTGCAGTCATCCCTCCTTGAAGATGGTGGGAAACACTGGACTGAAGTGTGGTGTGTCCTCTTGTCCCCCCAGTTATGGAGATGCTCCAGTCGCTGCACTCCCTGCAGCAGGAGAACCAGCGGCTCCAGGACCAGATCCTCAGCCTGACGGCCAAGAAGGAGCGACTGCAGCTGCTCAACACGGAGCTGGCCGTGCCTTTCCCTCCGCAGGTTCACTCCACCCAGGGCTCCATGCACACGTCCGCCCAGATCAACTTCCTGTCATCCACCCAAGGTCAGATTAAGCTCCTCTGTCCACTTTCATAAGCGAACTTCAGGGCACATAAATCCCATCGCCTTCTTTTATTTTTTTAAGCTGCATTCCTTCATCCTCCCTTTGCAGCCCCACCCGCTCACACGGATGATTTATTGATGTTAATTAACCGTAGGAACAGTTTTGATAGTACAGAAAATGGTGTTCAGTGCAAACCTGGTAGTTTTCACCCTGTGATTGTGGCTCTCATTCCTTAGACCCCCTGAGCACCAATAAGAGTCCCCTGTCCAAAAGCTGCTTCCTGAATGACACCTCCTTTGTTACCTCGTCTGAGGTGAGAAACTTTAGTTCCTTTCGTGTCTCAAAATCACCGTGCAATCCCGTCAGGCACCATTAGCAAGTATATTTGACTTTTTTAAGCCTCTTTGTAGATTTTCTCAATTTTACGGTAAACTCAGTAAAAAGCTGCTCGCTTGCTGTCTTGTGTTTGTTCCAGGAGCTGCACTCCGGTAGTCCGTCCCGAAGCAGCTCGTCTCTTTCCTTCCAGAGCACCCCCCCTCCTCAGCAGAGCCCCGCCTCCTTCGGGCAGCCGCTGCTGAACGGCTTGAATCGAGGGTTGAACGACGGTTTGGGGGCGATCACTCAGGCCGGCAGCTCCGCACTGCCCGTGGTGGGCGGACTCATGGCGTCTATCGCGGGAAGTCCTCAGCTGGCCGTGAACGGCGTGCTCGGCAGTCTGAACGGAGTGATCCAGTCGCCTGTGCAGAACGCTCCTCAGCCCGCGCTCCCGGCTCTGCGACCCCAACCTCCACCCCTCAACCCCCTGGCGCTGGCTCAAGGCTTTCAGCTTCCCAAGAGTGCGAGTCCGTACGTAAAAAATCTGTCTGTAAAAACCACAGAAGAAGAAAACAAGAGCCTCTAAATGAATTAACTAACTTTGGTTGTTTCAGATTTTTTTAGGATTCAGTGATTTCTTTTTCTTTTCTTTTTCTATCCGTCTGAGAGAGAAACACCAACCCTGCTCACTTCTGAAGCGGAGAATCCCCTGACTCCTATTTTTAAATTTTAGTGTCTCTGCTACCAGCTGGCCACGTTTCTGTTGTTGATGTCTGCGAACTGCTTCCCCATAGTAGGACGTAGCGGACTGTCATGGACTGCAGCTGTCGGTGGTTCTTCTCCTGCTCTGAGGAGCTGTGGTGAGATGGACGACCACTCCACCCCCAGGTTTGCAGCAGGTGGAGAGGAGCAGGTTCATGTGCCACCACAGCGAGCGTGACGAGGCTGCAGCAGAACCACCGCCAGCTGAAGTTGATTGGCAGGAAGAAAGACGCACTATATTTGTTTAGTCAGTTATTTATGATCACGTCTTTGCTGCGTCGGAGATTATAAACACTGTTTATTACTAGATTAGCGAGAACATGTGTGCCAGACCCTGCCCACTGACCCCAAAATCTAAATCTGTGAGAAACATTTAAACTCGGTGGCGCTCTCTGACAGGTGTGCTTCCACATGTCAACATCTGTTTCAGGTCGCCGTTCCTGTCAGAGCAGCAGAAGCAGCTTCTTCTCGAGCAGCAGCAGCTGCAGCAGTTCCTCACCTCGCAGAACTTCACACCTGTAAGGACACTCGCCTCGTCGCTCTGTCTTTCTCCCTGATTTTTATATTTTCTCACAGCTTCTCTGAGATTTTTCTCTATCCGCATGTTTCTGACTCGTGGTGTGATGATGTCATGAAACAGATAAACAAGCATATCAGCTAAAGCTTGTTTAGCGAGGCGCGTGGCACAGACCCGTGTACCTGATAATTAAATGGCACGTATAAAGAAATGTAAAAGTAAAGCTAGAATTCGTCTCGTGAAAACTAAGCACATAGTAAGATATATTATTTGCCTGATTATTGCAGCTTCATCCAATTGCATCAATTTGTCAGTCAAAGCAGCCCTAAAGATGCAAACTTTATGCTTAAATGAAAACCTCCCTGTATAGTTGTGCTCTTTCATGCTGTAAAGTCGGTCATATTTACTTGGGAGTGTAAGCTGAAATCAAGTGGCCATTAGAGGAACTGCAGTTTTTCCGTATTGCATCATTTCTCAGCCCCGGTGTTTGCTGCTTGGTTCGACTCATTCATAAACACTTTCATTAGCTCACTGAACCATCACAGCGATAAAATCTGTGCTACAAAAGCTTTTAACCGAGGGCTTAAATTGATTTAGGATAAGAAAAGGATGTTTATGGAACAGAATATTTTCTCACTCACGCCTCAGAAACGGAGCAGCTCTCTGATGTTTGGTCGTGACGGGAACACCGAGCAAATCAGGGCTATTTGAATAAGCGCTAACATCAGGGGCAATCTCACGCGTTATTTTTAGACTCATTCAGAAATCAGACTGGCCTCCTGTTCAGTAAAAACGAACTTTTTCAAAGAATTTATTACTGTCTGTAACTCAGGAACTTGCTGTAACACACTTTGAAGTTGGGAGATTAATACTGTGATATTAACCATTAGCAAGACCTCATATAGAGATACTAACCGATTCAATTATGTTAGTTAAGAAAGAAGTTGTACCAACAATAATGTTTTGTGTAGAAGTGAACCAGCAGAAGTGAACCAGCCGCCCTTATTTGACATGCAAAGTGAGGAAAGCTTGGTGGGGCGCAAACCAGTCAGGCACTGTAAATATAGGAACCAGTGGGTTTCCTGTTTGACTGTAAACTATAAGTACTTTGATATAATAGACTAAAGACAGCGGGGAACTGGATACTTTCACTTTTCTGTTAGACGAGGCGACAGTGAAACAGAACGACTGAAGGAAAATAGCTTTAACATTGTTTACAGTTTTTACGTCCAATTTTTAAAAAATAAAATAAAACACGTGCAGTTTGAAAAAAATAAACGTACTTGTGAGAGTTCCCACTCACACACAAGAAGTACGGTCAATGTGAACTGCTCCAGGTTTCCCTGAGATAAGGTGTGTTATCAGTTATCAGTCTGTTACTAACGCCAATCCAGTAACAGCAGAGCGAGGCAGTGCACTCGCCTCTGTAGCTCTTAAACTCACTGTTTGTCCTTCTGGCAGGAACCCTGTAAAAATCACTCGCTGTCACTCCTGTCCCCGGTGCTCTCCACTGCTCTTAAGTTAGCTTAAACTACTTGACCCTGAATTCAACAAGCGCAGGTGCATCCTCGCCCAGACACCTGAGCTTGACTCTTCCAGACATGCCTCAGCATTTCACTTCTTCCCAGAAGTGTCGGGGTGCTCTGTTCTGCTAAAAAAAAAAGAAAGAAGCTTTGGGCCTATTTTTGATGGAAGCTGCTTTAAAGAACCCAGAGCAGATGAGGGTGCCAGGAAATCTGACACAGGAGTGCTGCTCAGTTATGGCAGCGTGATTGTTCAAAGTATGATTGTTTTATACAAATATCCCCAAACTTAAACAGAAACTGGCATTTCCTGGAAATCCTTGAATGCAGTTCAAAGGCTCTCCTCTACAAAGCCTAAAAGCATGTAACTCAAGGGTGATGAAGGCCAGATGGCTCAAACAGGAAAGGGAGTAACAGCGGAGGTCATTGAGGAGAAGATGCAAAACCCCATCAAAGATCACAAACACGCAGTGGCTCCAGGGGACAGTTTTCATTGTTTTTAACAGTCAGTTTGAACATAGAGACGCTCTTTGTCCACGCTGTCATTCCCAGCAGGAGCTACATGACAAATACACACAGGTGAACAAGAGTAGCCCACACAGCCAGTTGTTTCACATTATGTCCAACACTGCCCCCTGGTGACGGTCTGCCGCTTCTGCTCGGCGTTTACAGACTCCCAGCACTATCAGCCCCCACACAAACCCCCATCAGCGCCTTTTCTCTGCTCGTCCCTTAAAGCCGCTCTCCTCTCATCCTCCTCCAGGAGCAGCAGGCCTTGGTGTGCCAGATGTTGCAGCAGCAGCGACAGCGGGAGCTGCAGCGCCTCACGCTGACAGGAGCTCTCACCTCCACCCCCAACTCACCCATGATTGCCCAGTCACCCAACCTGCTGTCCTCAGCTACAGCCTCCCCCCTGCAGGGAGGCCAAGGAGGTGGGCTCTTCGGGCTGCAGGAGAACACGCTTCACAAACCCGGAGTGAGTAATACTCGTGATTGTCCTCCTGAAAAACTCCGGGAACCAAGAAACTCAACAGCCCACTTCCAAGAGTTTTTATCAGTCATTGACAAGAGAGTAGATAAAAGTTAATGACATGAAGTAGTGCCATATAAACACATGGGCAGAAGAGGAGAAACACTCAGTGCATCATGGGAAAGTCCTCCAGCAGCCTGAGCTTATTGTAGCATATCTAAGGGAAGATTCAGGGTCACCAGATCCAGCTCTAATGATCTGCTTTATCAAATAGGTTCAAGCCTGGTCTTAAAAGTAGACAGGGTGCCTGTCTCCTAAATCCAAACTTGGAGCTGTGTCTGTGTAGGTTCTCAGTCATCCAGGTAATTTATGGAGCATGGAAAGAAAAGCGACTGGACTTCTTCAAGTTTATGTTTTTTCCAAGTCCAGTCGCTTTTCTTTCCATGCTCCATAAATTACCTGGATGACTGAGAACCTACACAGACACAGCTCCCAGTCTGGATTTAGGAGACAGGCACCCTGTCTACTTTTAAGACCAGGCTTGAACCTTTTCAAGCTTCATAGAAAACTGGTAGCTGGTTCCTCAGAAGAGTGCCTGAAAGCTGAAGGCTCTACCTCAGATCCTACTTTTAGAAAGAGCTACACGTAAGCTGCAGTCTGAGGGCAAAGTGCTCTGTTGGGGTGATACGATACCACGAGGTCTTTAACATAAGATGGAGCCGTTTAGATCCAGCTCTGGAGCTAATGAAGAGAAGCTGAAATCTAAAATGTTCCACCCACCACGGTAACACGTCCCACAAGTCCTTAAAATCCGCTTAAAATCCATGCGAATATTTTGTCTTTACAAATATTTGTCCTATTCCTACCCTACATTCACACTGACAAATTTTCTGCATTTATATCAAAGCTTGATTTTTCATATGTGAATAAAAAGATCTGACCAATCAAAGCACTCCATTTAGCAGTGCAGCTCAAAAAGTGCACTGGTGCTGTATATACTTTACTACGTGTGGTTAAATAGTACAGTTTAACACACAGCTCCATGCTGCTCCGGTCAGTCGGCTCTCTGAAATCATTTCTCTGCCTCCTCAGACATGATCCCAACTCTTCCAACGAGATGCCAACGAGAGCTCGAACTGACCTGCTGACATCATGAAATACATATGAAAGCGGCCGTGATACAGATTCAGCTCCTGGATCAAACCACGAAACCTCATACAGACTTTTTTCAGTGTGTGAAGGCGCTTACGCAACAAGCTCGCATCTGAAAAACTCTGAATTTCATGTAGCAACGCGCTCGGGGTGTAGTGGCCTCAAGTCCGCATTTATTTCGCTGGTATCTGGACATCCTGTTATACTTCAGATGAAGGTGAAGATGTGCTGGAAACCCTCTGCTCTCTGTGTTTTCAGGCTACTGGAGAGAAAGGTGGAGACAAGAATGGCTGATGTTTCTCCACAACACGCGAGCAGCTCCGATGAAAACATCAGGCATGACGTGCCGCCTTGAAGAGGTCAAATTTCCAGGACTTTCTCCTTCTCTGTCGTCTTTATCTTAAGCCCTCTTTTATGAATGTACAACAGGATGGACTTTAATGTCAAGGTGAAGTTTTTCGTGTTTTGAAATTCTTGATATCAGAGGTTCTTCTCATAGGGTTTTTTTTGTGTGTAGGCAGCTTTCAGAGAGCATGAATACAGTGGTCTCTTCTTAAATTGCACTAATTTGTTAGCTAGACCAATGGGGCTGCTGATGAAGGCAGAGTTCACGAACCGAAGGTCTGAGTCTCTCTTCTCTGACCTCCCAAGCACTGACTGTTCACGAATTCCCTCCAGAGTTTCCATTCAGTCAGTCAGCGAGGAAAAAAAACAAGAAAAAAAAAAAGCGGACTTCTGCCACTTCCTGCAACCTCAACTGTCTTCCTCGATATTGTGTCTTCCCTTTGTGTTCACCCCACTCAACTTCATATGTGAAGCCTCTCACGGGCACTTATTATGTAAAGGATAAACATACAATCATTTTTGATGTGTGGTTAGTGGCATTTCGACATTAAGCTAGTTATTACCTCAGACTTTGTATTTTTCATTGTTGACTTTTGTGCAGACTCATTACCACAATAGCCTTCACTGGATATAAATGCCCACCAAAAAGATATCTTGGTGTTTGCTCTAAGGTATTAACTCATGTAAATGTAAAAATGACACAGCACCTGCGTGTCCAGAAAGCCGCCATCGTCTGCGGGCGAGCGCCGGGTTTTGTTCCAGACCACCACCAGAGTTTCTCAAGACTTTTATATCCTTCTAGTTGCTGTCGAGATTAAGCGGACGAAACCAAACATTTGGAAATTGTAAGTAAGAAATTAATAGTTTTTTCCTAAACAAGTGTGCACTTTGCATGTTAGTAGCTAACAGAGCAAATTAGCCATCAACACAGTACCTTCTAAAGGATGCTCGGTACTTCATAGGTCGCTAGGGACTAACAGGTTTTTGATTTTTCTGAGTATTTTGCACTCCTGTCCTGAAGTGTCAGTCTTTTACTGTCATACATAGATATTCCTTTCATGTCCACCAACTAGCTGTTCTTTTAGCAATACTGGATAGATAATGCCTTAATGATGTTAGATTTACAGAGGAAACCACAAGCCCAAAGGCTCACTCTCTTCTCGTCTTTCTTTGATAACGTGTTTTTTTTATTGCGTGTACACAGAGGGTCACGTTGTCCAACGAAAGCACTCTTCCTAAGCCCATTTATATACTTTTGATAGCTGACTGATAATTTCAACAGTGGAAAAACGTGTGAAGCGTATAGTGGTGACTAAAGTGTCAAAGCATTTTCTATTGTACGTTTTGTGTTGGAATGTTTTTGAGTTGTTTGTGCTTCAGAGACCTGAGAAAAAGGACTTGTAGAGAATCTGCACAGCAGTTTGAACCGCTCGTAATGAAAGTGCTGCAGAAACAGAATCGATGTAGGAAACGGGGAGGCTGCAGGGCGACCGGGGGCAGCTGTGGCATTTTGGGTTTTTTACATTTTCTTTCACAACTCACAAAATACTTGCATCAAAAACATGACATATGTTGCAGTTTCAATTAAAAAAAACTGCACCAGTTTATCGTCTGTGGTGTAGACGAGCAGAAACTAGACGTTTGATATGTTTTTTGAGAAGACTTTTAAAACTTCATCTTCTAGCTTTCATTCCTTCTGTGTCAAAATGATGTTCTAATGTAGCATGACTGAACGATCTGCGTTTCCTCTTTCTTCGCAGCATTAAAATAGACAAAAGGCAACAATTTGGACACGAGCTCGTTAATCCTGCCGGCGTGTCGTCGTCCTAGCTTTCTGATTGGACACATTAGCGTTGGGTGTTACAGGTGTCCCTGGTCTCCCCTAATAAGCTTTTCCTTCCATTCCACTTTATGAAGTGACACCTCCGCTTAGCTCAGTTTTACTAACAAAGGCGCGTCACCATTTCACCTTTTCCGCCCTCAAACGAAGGGATTATTTAATTTCCTCCTTCCTTCATTTGTCACTCTGTTTGGAGTCTTGAACATGAACTCCCATACATGTGATATCTATTTTTATTTTATGTTGTTAGCAGCTCATGTAGACATCAGAAGCTTCACGCAGCTCAATGGTTGGTGATAAATACTGTAGCAATGACAGAAGGAGAATGTTGACAAAGACATGAGCCAACGTGACTCCTGCTGGGAGGTCTGCAATTTACCAAGTATGACCAGCGCGACCACACGATCACCTGCAGAGCGGCGCGAGGGATTTCTGAAACAGTTTCTTTCTCATGTTGCACTGGGGCGCTTTGGCCCAATTGTAAAATGTTTTTTTTGATGGGTTTTTGTTTGTTTGTTTGTTTTTTTGAGATCCGAGTTGTATACTTTAATATGTTTGTGTAAAAACACATTCATTCTTTTAAGCTTTGAAGTTTGGGTAAAGATAATTCATGTTATGAATGTCGTACTGTGTATCTTTTATGTATTGCAACATTTAAGCACCTGGCTCCGAGTGACGTCTGATGGACGGCAAAGTTAACTATCGGGATATGAATTGCATGAAATGCAGTGATGTCTCTCAAATGTATCGCTAAATACCAAGTAATAGCTATGCATAATTTTAAATGCATTGTTCCCTGAAGAGAAAAAAAAAGGAAATGAAATGAGCACTGAATTTAAAAAGGACAAGCACGTTGTCATTGTACAGTGTATTTGTTTGAGAGAATTGATTGAAGCAAATTTGACGATATTCAGATTAAAATCCCTGTAAAGTATTTTGATATTTTTGTGTGTAAAATTAAAAGGACAGATTAAGACAACTTTTTTTGTCAATAAATGTATTTTACTGAGTTCTTTGACATTTTCTCTTGGATGTCGAGTGATTTAACTGTGGGTGTATTTTACTCACCGTAAAGGAATCGACTTCAGGTAAAGTGAACACATTGACTTTACACCACTATGAGAAATACAGAAAGTGAAGAAAAATGTTTTCTATCTTACGTGCTGTAAAGTTTATGAAAAGGTCGCCTTTTTTGGAGGTTTATTGGAAATAAACTGATTTATTCATGTTAAAATGGGAAGACAATTAAAAATGACTTTCAAGATGTGCTTTAGGGTTTCTGCGAGCCTCATGTCCTCAGCCAGTTCAATGAGTCCTGATGGCAAAATTAGACTAAGCTTGCAGTCAGAAGGGCCCTGCGTGAGGATCTAAGGATGTGGGTTTGACTCTTAAGGGGTCAGCAGTTCTGGTATGAAGTTTGGGGTTACACCCAGTTGGCCATTTGATTAATACGAGTGGTAAAATGAGGGCCCGGGTTTATGTGATGTCATCTGTTGAACCAGTAAGACTCCAAGCTGTTGCTTTCTGAACCAGTCGTGATGTCCAGCATCACTGAGACTCTACCAGACCTCACGGGAAGGTTTGTTTATCGTCAGCGTTGTGAAAAGACACGGAGTCTGTAAAGTTTTACCAGAAAAGCAAACAAAAAATAAAAAGGGATCAGAAATCGAACCTTGCGCGGTTTCATCAGCACCACGTGATTTTAGGCTCCAATTTAATGACGTTTATGTTGTTCAAAAATATTGAATTTTTTTTCACCTCAGGCAACGTTTGGAAAGTAAGTCTGGTGATCTCTGCGTGGCTTTTAAAACTTTTTTATTTTATTTATTTATTTATTTTGCTATTTATTACTCTTTTAGTCTGAAAATGTTTCCCCTTTCATTGGGTCTATGTGAGGATTCATCCTTTATTAATCTCATAATATGTATCATATTTATAGGGAGAACATGCACATGCACACCAACATAAGCATTGCACCATCGTGACGCTATTATCAGACCATGAAAACATTATTTCATTTTGATATACTGAATAACCTTTTTTATATCTGTTTAATAAGGCAAGCTTTAGACTTCATAAGGGTCATGTAAAATAATGGTTTGTGAACGTTAATAAAATATTTACTAATACTGACTTTCTTGCTGTAAGTTGAGGAAAGCCCATCAGGATGTGGGGGGTCACTAAACATGACTGATCCAAGTCTGTGTTAGCTTACTACTTACGTGCTTACTATTTCTATTTTTTCTGCCCATAGATAAACGAAAATATAAATTATGGTTATATGATTGATATCCCCACATTAAAAACACGTTTTTAATGAAAATTATTTAAGTGCAGAAAAATGAAATGTATATATTTTAAAAGAACAAAAAACAAAACAAATTTACTCTCATAAATGTGGAATCTCGTTTTCACATATATGATTTTTTCACTAATTGAAGTAATTCATGTGTGTTCTTTTTAAAAAAATGCGCTAGTGGATTTCCACGCATTCAGGGTTAATATCTCAGTAATGAAGCAGTCAGTCATTCATTAACGACTGGTGTGTACATTATTATTTATTGCAGCTATGAGCGATATAACGATGGATGCAGCGCGTGGGAGGAAGAGGAGGAGTGGTGAGGCAGGGGGCGTGTCCTCACCGCGGGGAGGCTTCTACAGCACAATCAGCTTGCATCGTCAGCCATATTGTAACTTTAACTGAAGTCGGTTCAAGTTTTGTGGACCAGCTGTGCGCGGATTTCCTCTAAAGGAGCATCGGGAGCTGGAGTACAAGCGGCCCGCAGCAGCATGAACACACCCCGGTTTGTAGTCACCATGCGCAGAGGTGCGCAGACCTTCCGACGACCTCAGCTCCTCCTGGCTGCTTATTCTCCCACAGTGAGTCTGCCTGCCGAGTGTTCGTGTTAATTATTGTGTTATCAGCTGTTCGTGTTGCTCTCGTTGCTGCTGCATCCACGGAGCAGACTGCCGACATTTCCCGATTTCTTTCTCTTTTTTTCTGTGCAAACAAACAACCCGATGCGCCCTCCTTCAGTCACCTTTAGCCCCGATGCTCTGTGAGAGTCAACCTGCAGGTACAGCACGTGAGGGCTTTATAACGCACTGGAGTTATAAAATATCAGGATGGATGCAGAGCAGTTGTCCCCTTCTCGACGTCTTAGTGTTTCGCATTTTTGTCACACTTAAAGTTTCAGATCAAACACATTTTAATATTAGTCAAAGATAACCCGAGTAAATACAAAATGCACTTATTAAATGAGGATTTCTTCCAAACTTACCTGCCCTGTGTAAAGGAGTAACCGCCCCCTAAATTGGCCCACCAATCTTTGCAGAATTGATTTAATTCAGACACTTTTGGGGGTTTCCAGCATGAGATGATTTAGGATAACCTTAATCAGATATATGGCCAGACTTTGACTAGACCACCCAGAGGTGGACCTGCTGGTGTGTTTTTTTTTTTTTTGGATCGTTGTCCTGCTTCATTCATTCTCCTTCAGGATTTCCTGGTAGAGAGCAGAATTCATGCTTCCAGCAGTCACAGCGAGTCGTCCTGGAACAGCAGAGCATCCCCAGACCATCACACTTCCACCACCGTGTTTGACTGTTGGTTTGATGTTCTTCTAATGGGGCGATTGTGGCTCGAGTTCGCCTTGTAATCGGAAGGTTGCCAGTTCGAGCCCCGGCTTGGACAGTCTCGGTCGTTGTGTCCTTGGGCAAGACACTTCACCCGTTGCCTACTGGTGGTGGCGCCAGTGTCCCGCAGCCTCGCCTCTGTCAGTGCGCCCCAGGGTGGCTGTGGCTATAATGTACCATCACCAGTGTGTGAATGGGTGGATGACTGGTTCTGTAAAGCACTTTGGAGTCCTTAGGGACTAGTAAAATACAGGCCATTTACCATTTCTGCTTTTATCTCGTCAGTCCGCACAATTTTTTTTCCCAAGACTCTTGTGGATGGTCGAGATGTTTTTTTCGGTCAGCAGTGGTTTTCTCCATCAAGCCCTCCTTTTCACCCAGTCTCTTTCTTGTTGTTGAATACCAAACTTCACTGAGGCAAGTTGGTTCCACAGATGTTGTTCTGGTTTCTCCTGTGTCCTCCTGGATGAGTCTGTGATTCACTGGACTCTGTCAGAAATGGCTTTGTAACCCTTTCCACACTGATACATGTCAGTGGCTTTGTTTCTTCTGTTTCTGTAGATCGTGGCATGATGTGTTGCTCTATGAGAGCTTTTCTCCTGCTTCACTTCTGGTTCTGTTTAAGTGATTTCTGGATTCAGCTGGTCTGACTGTAATCAGGCCTGCGTGTGACACTAAAGATGAACTCAGCTTTCCAAAAAGCCAGGGTGAGACCCTGGTTATCTGAGAGCGACTCTTTGCTCTATGACCTTAATAAGCTCTCTCATATTGAGTTTATGGGCTCAAAGGTTAGTTTCAGGTCATGCTGATGACATCACATTTAGTCATTTCTGGTCACCTTTACCGTCTGAAAGGAACCGCTCCGCTTGAGACGTCAAAACAGGCGATGCCATGGTGACTGTCCATCTTTTAGAGGACTTCGGAGGAACTGCAGTTTGTGACAGTCTGGGTTGGCTTCATCTTTCAGCTCCAGAGGTTAAAAAACTTAAACTATAATCAGAAAGCACTAATCTGACTTCCCAGTCCCACTTCCTCTTTTTCTTTGTGGGGTGGGGTTGAGTGTAAAAATGTAGACCCACTTATTCAAAGTTTTTACATTATTATTCATTTGTTTGAGTTTTTTATCCAGTGGAACCAAAACAGTGACATCACAGCGATTACAGTGTAATTTTGTGATGTAAGCAAAACAAGTTTAACATACGTTTTTAATTTGGGTTCTCAAAGTAAACCTGAAGGAGTTTGTGTGATTGCGAATGCCTCGGGTCATGTGAGGCAGCACTCCATCACTCTGATTGTTATTCAAACAGCCCTCTGAGAGCCTGGAGTTGTGTTTTGGCTTAGACCACACGGGATGTGTCACTGCAGGATGTTGTGGTATCCATTAGTGTGGACGATAAGTTAAGTTTGTGTCTCACTTTGTGCCCCAGGTTCAGTGCTGTCTGGAGTCGACCCAGGCAGTTCCTGCCGCCCGGCTTCCCTACAGGGTGAAGCTGTCTGCTGGAAAACACTACGCCTGGTGCGCTTGTGGCCACAGCAAGAAGCAGGTGAGGCTCAGGTTTCAGAGACACTTGGGGCTGGAGGGTCATCTGGGGTAAAAGCTAATGCAGCCCATCAATCACGTAGAGTTTCGCCTCATTTACTCCTGTTTACGTTCCCACCCGTCTGAAAGCCACCCTTTAAGAAGCACCGTGCTGGTTGAGACCAACTGGTGCTTGATGAGGTCCCAGTAACATAAAGGAAACTGGATTAACTCTAATCCATCGTCGGTGTCTGGGCTTGGTGCTTTCATTTTGGTGTGTCCAGGAAAAGAAAGAAAAGACCCTCTGGTTTACACGTGATCCTTTCCTTTATGATAAACACCTGACTGATGTTTAAACGGCATGAAAAACCTAACCATGCACAGATGTGATCACTTCGATTTATCTGGTTTGAATTTGGCCCATCTCTCGGGCACCTCTGGACCCCTCAGTGGAGGACCATGTGACCTCTAACCTCACAGAGAGCAAAAATGTCAACTTTTACTTAAAACTGACCTCAGTTCTGTATCAGGGATCATCACTGGTGATGAAGACTGCTCACCAGCAACAACCAATTTCAGTCCACAGTTTCAAAGTCCTAATGTGGCGTGTCAGCTGAGGAGCGACAGCAGGAGACCTTTCAGTCTGTCTTATTAGCAGCTTATAGCCGGGTTCATCCACAGTGATCGCTTACTGCCATACGTCTGCGGTACATGCGTCCTGTCATTTTTAGGCTAATAAAAGTAAGTTTCAAGTTTGTGTCTTCAACCTGCTTTTTTTCCTCTTCTTCAGCCTTTCTGCGACGGCACTCACACGAAAAAAGCTCAGAGTATCTCTCCTTTTCGCTTCACCCCCGAGAAAGACAGGACAGTCCTGCTGTGTGCCTGCAAGCAAACCAAAAACGCTCCGTACTGCGACGGTTCGCACCTCAAAGTCATCTACCAGGATGTAGTGAAGTATCTGAAAGGCATCTTTAAATGATGTCTTCTTACAGGAAATGATGCATCATAATCATGTTATCCAATAGTTTTATCAGGTTAAAAAAGTCATATTTTTTATATTAAAATCATGTAATGCTGCTTTGTTTGTTTTGGGTAAATCAGATGGAGTTTGTGTTGTTATAAACTGCTTTTGTATGTTAACCTTTCAGTACAAGTATATATTCCATTAAAATGCTTAGTGGGAAAACTTTGTGTTAATGTCACAATGACATCACCTGGGGCAGCATTTCCAACACCTCCTGCGTGACTCCAGACCTCCTGAGTCGGCCCCTTAGAGGAGTTTCTACTAAAGTTTTGGTAACCTTTTTTTAAGTTAGACTTGTGTGTGTAAATGTGGTGCAGCAATATATTTATAAATATATTTATTTATTATAAAGGTTATACAGTACATAAAATCACATTTTAAGTAACTGAAATGTTTAATCATGTGGGCTACAGAAAATAATTAAGACTATATTTATATGAAACGTGTATACTTACTGCATTTGAATCTGCATATGTCTTGTTGTTTTTTTGGTTTTTTTAAAAAAGGTTTTGATTTTGCCACCCCATTAGATTTCCATGCCACCCTAAGAAATTTTTTCTAGGTCCGCCCCTGCTTTTGTCAGATAGAAACAGCATTGTAAGTTAAATACTATTTCTGTGTTGTTATTTGAGGTCAAATGCAATAAACTTGGTAAATATGATATTTTGCTTGTTTAGTTTCATATGAAATCTGACGCTATGAAATAATTTTGAAAAAGGCAGCTATATTCTATTTATCTGCTTTGGCTTTGAGCTAATGTAACAGAGTCATAAATCACATTGTTATAATTACACAAAATGTGTCCTAAACCCCCAAACTGCTCCTTTTATACCTGACTTTTAGGACCTCCAAGCCTGTAGTTGTGTTCATTATCAGTTAGAGCCCCTCCTCATTCTTTTCTTCTTCTTCTTTGGTGCAATACTATAAATACAGTGTACCCCTTTTGCCTCTCCCCTTTTTCTACAATTCCCCTGTGGGAGAGGTGGGTGTCATTTCTTTCCAACACCTTAAAACACACATAATTCATATTTAGCCACCCTGATGTTTATGATTGCGATTTTAGTTCAGTTATTGTCATTATTAAGCCTGTTTTTGTAAGATGTTATAAGTGTGTAGTATGTGTGTATCATAAATGTGTTTTAGGCACCATAAATGCTAGCATGAATATATACCCTTGCTAGCTTGGGAGCTGTGGTGGGTTGAGCTAACCCTCTTCCCCACTGTTTGTATTTGGTCGTAGGAGCTGGAGTGGGCAAATTATTTACTTGGAGGTCTTTCTTTCTTTTACCTTTTTTATCAGACACAACGCAGAATCACACCGGTTACACTAATCCTCAAAATAAGAAAATAATAATCAGTCAGCCTTGTTTATTCTATCTAAAGCTTTGTTGAATATTTTTTAGTATATCCACTTTGACCTGCACTCTGAAGTGTTTTGTGTGGAAAGTATAATCGTTAATATTTTGCCCTTTGACCCATTTTATTTGAAATATTATTTGTGAAGAGTATCATTATTATGATTTACTCCATAATCTTCAGTTAATCAGTTTGTTAGACCAGTTCAGCCAAAGGAAAGTTTAGAGAAAAGAGGAAAGAAACATTAAACATGGGAATATCACACATATCGTACTAAAACATTATTTTTGGTCACATAGACGCTTCATATACTTTAGAAATTTCACATTTGTCTCACAACACAGGTTGTTTCGAGAGCAAATGATCAGTATTTGTCTAAGGTAGGTGTGTGTGTGTGTGTGCTGATATTGTCCCAAGAGTTTCTACATAAAGCTCTGAGACAGAGAGCACCTGCGCCCCCTGAAGGCCTTTCTGTGTATGGCACTTTTAAGTCGTTTGTTAAGGGTTAACCTGTGGAGAGGCTTTTGAAACTGTATTTCAATAAACTATCTTCTGGAATCTGAAGCTGCATCTCTGTAGGAATAGTTTTAAAAAGTTTAATTTAAAAACAGATTAGTTGCTCTTCCACTCCAGGTTTTGACACAATTGTGTATTTCGTGTAAAGTTTCTCTACATGATCTGCTGAACTATATTTTGCAAACTATTTATCTGACATTTTCAAATAAAATTTGGTATTATTTTATAATTATTGGTATTATTATTAGTTTAATTTTACATTGTCTAGTTTGCTTTTGACATGTACTTAAGAAATTAAAAGAAAAAAAATAGTGGGGAAAAAATGGGACAGCAATTTATTAATAGTAGCATGTGTTTTGTTTTGTTTTTTGTCTTTATTTTGTATATAGATTAAATTGATATTATTAATTGTGTTAGCCTTTAGTTGTTTGTATGCGTTATTGTCGTATTTCATCTTTTTCTGTTTCATTGAATCACAGAAGGATTTCATTCAAGAGAGTAAAAAAATACATCCTATTCTCTGCTGTTTGTAAAATTTTGTTACATACTTACAGCATGTCTCATATTTTCAAAGCTTGTGACTTATAAATTTTGGTAAAATAATGTATAAATCTATACATTATACTTCAATTTTGGTCCTCCATATGTCCAAGTCCAAATCAGTTCCATTCAGTCTGCCTTTCTCCGACATGTGCCCGGTGATTGGTCGAGCTACTAACACGTGACTGTTGAGGACGCTAGCAGTTTTAGTCAGTGTTGCCAACTTAGCGACTTTGTCGCTATATTTAGCGAGTTTTCAGACCCCCTTAGCGACTTTTTTTCTAAAAAGCGACTAGCGACAAATCTGGCGACTTTTTCTGGTATTATTGGAGACTTATTTATGACGAGTTTTTGACGTGAAAACGCGTATTGCTCTTACTCTCAACAAGCAGCGGTGCTGCCTTGGGCACCTCACCCGTGCCAAAGCGCTCACAGGCGGAGGATAGTCCTGCCCCAGCTGCTATCAGGGCAGGAGACATTCACACCTGTGCGTCCAAACGGCAAATGAATCGCGCATGAGCGAAGCCGCTGCTCCCACACTGACTAACGCAGTCAGTTCTTTTACTGTTATGCTGTTTTGTGGATCACAAGGTTTAAAACGACTTATAAACACACACTCTCACACACAAAGTAACTCCACCAGAGTGCCAATTTCGGGTCACTTTTGCCGGTCCAGGCCTGGATAAAGGAGCAGGGTTGGAATTGTGACATTAAAAAAAAACAATAATTGCTAAAATAAATTTAATTTGTAGTTCTAAATAAATTCAAACTGCATTTAGGACGTTTTTTTACTCACTTTATGTCTCTTCCACGATGTTATTTCTCTCTCCAACAGCATAGGTTACAATTACATTAGCATGACCAATCATGCAAATTAGGTGATGACGTCATTTGGCGACTTCTAGCGACTTTTAGGACAGCCAATAGCGATTTTCCTTACTCAAGAGTTGGCAACACTGGTTTCAGTTAGCTGTCTTGCGTCTCCGAGTTTGTGTTTTGCTTTTCTGTCTCCGTTTGATTCTCCTTGCTTGCGGTACTTGTCTCCAACGTTTGTCGCGTGATTCTTAAATTGCTGCTGGTTAGCTGGTGTCAGAAGCTGATCTTCCTTCAGCTGTCAGAGGAAACATGAACACGGTGGTGACCAAATTAAAGCCCAAATGGATCAGTTTCACCTTCAGGCACCCTTGGTTATCCGCTACGGCAGCCTTCAAGGTAACCGCTGCATATGTTAGCCTCTGTAAATGTCATGCAGACTGCTGCTGCACTTTTAACGGGCCATTTGTTTTCACACACATAAAAAGTAATGCACTGGAGAAACTGTACCACATTTAAGCTAACCAACTCACGCACGAGCCAAATTTGTATTTTTATGTTCCCCAAACTGGGAATAGAAAACAGATGTTTGACATCGCAGCTCCTCCAGCTGCTTTAATGGAGGTTGGAGGCCTCATTGGTTAGATTTTAATTAGTCTACAGGCATTCTTACACTAACATAGAAATCACGTGGGGAACTGTAGGTTTAATATGAATTTTGAGCAGTATTGTATGTACCCTCAAGGCCTGTAGCCTTCTATGAACTTAAGTAATATCAGTATGGGAGCTTGCTTATGTAAGTGGAGATTTTATATGTGTGAATTAGGGCTGCCACGATTAGTCGACTAGTCACGATTACGTCGACTATTAAAATCGTCGACGACTAATTTAATAGTCTGATGATAGTCAGGTGATAGTTTGACGCTTTGTAAGATCCCAAAAGACGCAGGAATAAGTTGTAGGATTTAAGAGTGTAATAACGGACTGAAACAGAAGATGGCAGCACTGCATGTACAAGGATGCCAGCTGCCGTTAAACCCCGAAGAAGAAGAAGCTGTGTCCCAGAATTCATAGCGCGACCCAGCTCAGTTGTCAACAATGGCGGAGGTAGTTAGTTTTAATATTACTCTTATTATTCTTTCTGGGTCACAAAATAAACGATTAACATATTTTCAGGCGAAAATGTAGCTGTGTAAACCTCAAATATCTGCTCAGTTTATCAAGACACCACATATTTTCAAAAGCACTCCGATAGCTGGTGGGTAAGGCTCACTAGAGCCGGTGAGAACTCCTGGCAAATCGTTTTCAAACCCACGGCAGTCTTTCGCTACTCAGGTTAAACATGATATATAAGTTACTTAGATAACTTAAAAATGTTATTGTTTGGCTTTTTTTTTAGTATTTTATTGGTTCCTGATTAAATCGGTTTGGCTGAGATTAAAGTTAGTTTTTACACAGCTGAATAAACGTCAAGCAGATTAAACTCCATCGAAACAATCTGCAAATGTCATTAAAATTTAATAAACTCTCATCTTGTCTTTATTTTTAGTTAGCACATACCTTAAACACTTAAAGCTGTAAGCTAATGATAGTTATATAAGAGCAGATGCTGCTGGTGCAATAAGCTGTATGTTTTAAGTCCAATGGATGCATGATCTGATTAGTCGACTAATCGCAAAAACAATCAGTGACTAGTCGACTATCAAAATAATCGTTTGTGGCAGCCCTAGTGTGAATGCATAAATGTACCCAGGAAGGATAGCTGAAGCCAAGGCTGATGAGGAGGAAACAAACTAACATACACACAGAGACACAGTGAAAATCAAGCCCCCACCACATTAGATGGTATTCCTAATAAACTGGCCACGGAATGTATTTTAAAAGAAGTTTGCCTCTTCCTCAGGTCAAGCTGTCCACACTTCCTCCTAAACCGGTCATCCCAGCTAAGAAGCCTTTCAAGGTGGAGCTGGTTGGTGGGAAGCGTTACTCGTGGTGCACCTGTGGGCACAGCAGGAAGCAGGTGAATCCCTACACCGGGGGTGTCCAACTCCAGGTCCTGCAGCTTTTAGATGCATCCTTGTTGCGACACACCTGAATCAAATGAATGGCTTGTTACCAGGCCGTTGCCAAACTTGATGGCATGCTGAAGAGGTAATCCATAATTTGATCCAGCTTTGTTGGAGTAGGGATGCATCTAAAAGCTACAAGACAGAAGCTCTCAAGGACTGGAGTTGGACACTGCCCTACACAATCATTCGCTTTCTTTTGTTGGTCAAATTCAGGGTTCACGCTGGAGCCTATGGCAGCTTCACGGGTGTTTCATTCAGTCATTATCTCAGCATCGTAAACATAAATGTTGCTTTGTTTTATGTTTAATAAATTAAGAAAAAATAAATTATAACATTTTAAAGAGTAAAGTTTCAGATTATTTTCAGATCTATTGGTTTCATAATTCCAAAACAATCCGATCCATTTATAACGCTGAAAGCTTTTTTCTGTAGCATATAAAAATTAAAAACTTGTATTCACAGTAGTTTTACACATTACACATTGTTTCTTGTTTAAATGAGCGTTCCAGCATTATTTGTGGTTTGATTTTTGATTTCTTTCAGCCTTTCTGCGATGGAAGCCACAAAACCCAAGCCCAGGGCCTCTTCCCGCTACGCTTCGTCCCAGAGAAAGACGCCTCGGTTTGGTTGTGTGGATGCAAGCACACAAGCAACCCGCCCTACTGCGACGGCACGCACAAGCTGGACTTCATTGTCTGCGCTCCGCTACACGAACCAGCAGAGTCCTGAGGGTGGAGGGGTGTGCGTTTCCTGTCAGTGTTTTCGTCAGCGATTCGACTTTCATGACAAAGACACTGTTGCAGTCACATTAGGATGACTTTACGGTAAAACAGAGAGCAGTTTATACTGAGGGTATTTAGCGAATCAAAGGCCAAATATTAAGATTCCTGCGGAAACAACCCGGCAGGCACTCCATGAAGAAGTTGGGATCCAGTGCTATGATGGCCTTGATTTTGAAGCTCCAGTCTTGTGTCCATGAGATGAAATTAGAATTGGTGGCAGGCTGTGACAGTCATTAGCCCACACTGCTCACTCCACAGAGACAAGTCACTCTCTTCTTTCCACTGAACTTTTGAACGGTGTATGTAAAGTAAAAATAAACAGGGCAGTCTGTACTCTGAGCTGATGTCTTTGTAAAGGTTTTAAATAATAATACAAATGTCATTCTCATGGCTCTAGCTGGGAAATCTGTTTAACAGGACTTTTGCTAAAGCAGTTCTGGCCCCATGTCCTACCCCTTCAGGATATCAGTTTCTCCAGTTAGGAGAACACATTCCACTGAAGAGGCAAGAACAAGATGAGCCACTTAAGGCTCACAGATCACTGCCGTCTGGTTATCCCTCTTAATTTTTCTCTGGTTTTTCATTTTGCTGGGGTCCTCACTACTTGTAGCTTGAGACAGTACCTGCACTCAATTCAGGTTGCACAGGTTTTCCAGCTGCTCCATGATAGCACATCTATACGAGCCATCACGAGGTTTGATGTGTCTCCAGCACAGTTTCAAGACAATGAAGGAGATACCAGTAAACAGATGCAAGGAGCGATGTAGAAGAGCTTCAACCCAGCAGCAGGACTGGTATCTGCTCACGAGGAGCACTACCAGAGCTTTACAAAGTGACCTACAGCAAGCTGCTCATACACGTTTCTGACCAGACTATCAGACTCCAGGAGAATGGGATCAGGTCCCCAGTCCTGAATCTAACTGAGTACTTCTCAGATGTTATGCATCTGATGCTACCAAATAGCACTGTCCATCCAGGAGCATGCTCAGACATTGTCTCCTGCTACCAATAGTGACAAAGACTCACAAAAGTTGATCCTTCCTAACTGGACAGACTGCCGTTCCTGAAGTGTAACTGACCTTGTGTTATACTGAGATGATCGAGTGTTGCTTCCATTTCCTCAGCTGTCATCCATCCATCCATTCATCTTCTCCTGTTAACCTCAGGGTTAACACAACGAGACAGCACACTCACATTCACACCTGCGGGCAATTTATAATCACCAATGAGCCTAACCCGGGGATGGGCAATTCCAGTCCTCGAGGGCCGGTGTCCTGCAGGTTTTAGATCTCACCTTGGGTCAACACATCTGAATCACATGATTAGTTCGTTACCAGGCCTCTGGAGAACTTCAGGACATGTTGAGGAGCTAATTTAGCCATTTAAATCAGCTGTGTTGGTTCAAGGACACATCTAAAACCTGCAGGGACACCGGCCCTCGTGGACTGAGATTGCCCACACCTGGCCTAACCCCACTAACTGCTCGTCTCTGGACTGTGGGAGGAAGCCAGAGTACCCACTCTGCATTCAAAGCAATGATTAAATACAGCAAACAAAACAAAAAACAAAACAAAAAAAACTGTCCTGCCACTTTGCACCATGTTGTGAATTTAATTAGAAGTCGCCCTAAATATTTTGAAAAAAAACCCTGTAATGAGCACTGTTACATCTCAGATTATAAAATACAGCTGTAGTTGTTTATGATGCAGCTGCGCCAAACATTTAATTCACACCACGTTAAAATGAAGGAAGGCGGTCTCATTCTTCTCAGGAGGACGATAAGAACGAGTCGGCGGGATGGATGTCAAGAAAACATTTGTTTGGAGCATAAACAGGACACTCGGGTCAGAAAAACCTAGTAAGTAAACATTTTATTGACCTAAAACATGCACATATGGCTGCTTTTTTTGTAATTGGAAAAAAAACAAAAACAAAGCATCATTGTTGAACGGAAAGAAGAAGAAAAAAAAAATCAAAGGAATGCTTGGAATGCATGGAACTACAACATACATGGCCAAATATTCAAAAATCCCTTTTGAGTTCTTCGACTGCCATGAAGGAAAGAACGCTGACAAACAGCTTGGTAGTGCTTCTGTAAATATTAATGCTTCTGTCGGGAAAATACTCGTCGGTTTGTGTGAAGTGACCGTAACAAAGTGCATCAACAGTTTAATGAGCATGTGTTACCTGATGAGCCGTTGCTTATACTGGACACTTATACAGCAGTTATTGACACGTCTGACTGTTTAAAGCAAGAGTTTCTCTTCCTCGTCTTTACATCCAGCTTCAGCAGTGAGCCGCACTGCAATGCCTTTCAGCATTTTGTCTCAAGTTTCACGGAGGCCAAATCGATGCTTATGGAAATGAAACAGACCCACTGCGTGTACAATACAAAACGATTACAATATCTTGTATAAAAGATAAGTTTATACATATGTACGCACACATGCTCACATTTGATACATACTGTACAGTTTGTATGTGTGCACTGTTCTAGTCTAACACACATAAACACGCACGCACACGCACATACATACAAGTGTCTATTTGGCTGCACGTTTCAGTCTGTCCTGCTGGAAGATAACACAAATCTGCCTCCCGCATTTCCAGAAGGACGAAGGCCCGAGCTGTCTTTGCTCTGCACAAAGAAACAAGGAAGCAATTCAAACAGTGTCCTCCTCGCCGCCGTGTGCGCGCGCGTTAGGTCGTGGGAGGCAGGCCGCTTTTGTCGCCCCCCCTCGCCTCCTCTTTGCTGGCCCCGGAGCTCGTGCCGTTGACAGTCACCTTCCGAGCGGCCTGTTTGGAGGAGAGGGCGTGTCGCTGAGCGTTGTTGGACACAGTGGTACCGTTGGAGCTTTGGATGGCGGGAGAGAGGTTGTGGGACGCCGGGCTGGATTGAGAGGAGGCTCGGGCCGGCTGAGCGGCAGCGGGACTGTGGACTTTGTCGCTCTGAGAGTCGCTCTCCGACGTTGGGCTGGTGTTGACGCCGTCGGAGTGGCCCTGGGCAGCAGACTGGGACGGCCTCCTGCGTTTCCGGGTGGGTTTGACCAGATACTGCAGAGGGATGGGTCCAGTCTGCACGGACGCAGAGAGAAAGAGGGAAAATGTGTTTACAGGACCTTAACAAATCCCTTAAAAACACAGAGTCCATTTTTAAATCAGTCCCACACGTACAATAAACACTAAACCAACAAAAGGGTATTTGTCCTCTGATAGCTAGGAACCCAACAGCTACTCTGCTAATCTGGGCACCACTTTTGTTTAGGACAGGATCAATGACGCGGCAGCTGAAATAAAAGCTGAAATCCTCAAAATGCTAACCCAAAAAAAAAAACAAGTGCATCTTTTATTACCTCCATTAGCAGAGGGCTGACTGATCTGATCATTTCAAAGATAAATTCAAAGCAATGCTTCACCCAGCTGCTCACAAAGACAGTCAACACAGATAAATGACTGTTGTATATTCCAGCCTACAATTACAGACTGTATATAAAAGATGTACACAGCTTCTGGATTCAAAGAGAGTGACGTCAATATATAAAAACGCCTCAGATTGTCATTCTTTCTAACGACCAGCAGGGGGTGATATCTGTAGTTGCAAAAAGATGTTTGCTCCCTCTGGAAACACGTTCCTGAAGACTTTACTGTCTTAAAAATCATCATAAAGTTCACTTTGTAAACGATGGTCCTAGTTACAGTGAAAAGCAGGATAAACTATGCTAACTGAGATGCAGGTTTCACAGTTAGTAAAGACATAATAGAACAAATCTCTAATTGAAGTCCCTCTTTTGCGATGTTGCAATTTTTAATCTGGATGCCGTTGCTGTGCTCGATGAGGTCATCAAGTGATCATTTCTTTGGTAGAACACCAAAACGTTTAATGTGCGGGAAAATAAACCCTGAAAGAGAGATTTGGACATCAGATCTTCCTCTCTACTGGAAACGAGAGGGTGAGGGTGTCTGCTCGCTTTGTGACCCCACCTGGGAAACTGGTGGCTTAAGCATTTGATGCGAGCGAGTCTGACACGGTCGCTTGAAGCGTGGAGGGCTGCGATATGTGTTTGAAAACAGCTCAGTCAGATTTCACTGCATCTGATGAAAGTAGTAAACTGTTGCTGTAGCTGGAAAAAGCTTTGCCTCGGGCGTCGCTACAGCAGATCATCTCCCTCCATCTCACCTGATCGCGGGCCTCCCCTCTGCATACCCTCCATCCATGAATCTTCTCTGTGCTCTTACTCTTTCCCTGCTCAAGGAAGCTCCATCTTCAGCATCCTTTGTCCAGCCCTCCTCTGGACGTGTCCAAACCACCTCAGCCTTGCTTCTCTAACTTTCTCTCCAAACCACTCGACCCAAGCCGTTTTTAACAACGTCGGCCCGATGAAGCACAGTCATCGTGGCCACACAGTCGTCCTGTTTGAGCTTGTTCTTTTAGGAGCGTCTCTGTTTCCTTCCCAGCAGTTCCTGGTTTTACTTTACAGTTTATACCAGTTAAACCTGTAAGGACTTGAAGTTTATTCAGGACAGTTATCCATCACATCAGACTTTAGTCTGCCTCGTTTTTTTTAATTTCTCAAAGGATTTACTTGGATTTTTTTGAAATGGGATTATGCGAGGTACTCTTTGGTAGAGTCGGTTATTACAGACAGCAGACGGCCGTCGGCACAGCCCTTTGTTGGGAGAGGCAGACTTGTTTAAATTGTAAGATTAATGCATACAATTTAAACTACATTTAAAACATTTCTACAATTTTTCCCCTTACAGTCGGGGAAATGAAGCTGGTATAGTCCTCTCCTCAAATCACCAGACACCTTTGGATTCAAGAACTTTACCTTACGGGACAGGGGAGTAAAAGTAGTTAGCAAAAGTAGTGAGTGAGGATTTGTTCAGACCAAAAAGTCCCAGATTAACAAAACAAGTCTGGTGACTTTGAAGTGAGGACAGTGGATACAACGGCTTCAGTTACCTCTGGGAAATCTCTTTTTTCCCTAGTTCTGCTTATTCTCCTCTGGGCAAAAACACCCTGTTAAAGCCACAGGTCAGACGACTGCTGGCAGTTTCTGTTTTTCAGACCATTCTCTGTAAACCCTGGAGATTGCTGGGAGGGGAAATTCTAGAAGATCAGCCGTTTCTGAAATACTCAGACCAACCCGCCCGGCACCAACAACCACAACACATCCAAAGTCACTTAAATCACCTTTCCTCCTTATCCTGATTAGGGCTGCCACAAACGATTATTTTGATAGTCGACTAGTCACTGATTGTTTTTGTGATTAGTCGACTAATCAGATCATGCATCCATTGGACTTAAAACATACAGCTTATTGCACCATCTGCTCTTATATAACTATTATTAGCTTACAGCTTTAAGTGTTTAAGGTATGTGCTAACTAAAAATAAAGACAAGATGAGAGTTTATTAAATTTTAATGACATTTGCAGATTGTTTCGATGGAGTTTAATCTGCTTGACGTTTATTCAGCTGTGTAAAAACTAACTTTAATCTCAGCCAAACCGATTTAATCAGGAACCAATAAAATACTAAAAAAAAAGCCAAACAATAACATTTTTAAGTTATCTAAGTGACTTATATATGTTTAACCTGAGTAGCGAAAGACGGCGGTGGGTTTGAAAACGATTTGCCAGGAGTCCGGTGTTCTCACCGGCTCTAGTGAGCCTTGCCCCCGGCTAGCTATCGAGCTAGCTGGGGGGTAACAGACGTCTCCGAAAACGTCGGAGTGCTTTTGAAAATATGTGGTGTCTTGATAAACTGAGCAGATATTTGAGGTTTACACAGCTACATTTTCGCCTGAAAATATGTTAATCGTTTATTTTGTGACCCAGAAAGAATAATAAGAGTAATATTAAAACTAACTACCTCCGCCATTGTTGACAACTGAGCTGGGTCGCGCTATGAATTCTGGGACACAGCTTCTTCTTCTTCGGGGTTTAACGGCAGCTGGCATCCTTGTACATGCAGTGCTGCCATCTTCTGTTTCAGTCCGTTATTACACTCTTAAATCCTACAACTTATTCCTGCGTCTTTTGGGATCTTACAAAGCGTCAAACTATCACCTGACTATCATCAGACTATTAAATTAGTCGTCGACGATTTTAATAGTCGACGTAATCGTGACTAGTCGACTAATCGTGGCAGCCCTAATCCTGATACTCGAGTTGTATTTCAGCAAACTGTCTCGACCATGTCTACAAGCCTAAATGCATTTTTTTAAATATATTGATTGATTGAATCCAAACAGACTCTTAAAAAAATAAAATAAATAAATACATTTTGTACCCTCCTCATTTCAAATCAAGCTGCTGATGTTTGTTTCAAAGTCAAAGACATGAAAGGTTTCACTCACTCGTCTCCACTCGTAGAAGTAAGCGATATCCATTAGTGTGTAGTAGTCCTTTAAGGGTTCGTCCCCATACAGCACCTCCACCTGTAACACACCGTGAAACCCATTTAACACGTTAGCGGGGGGAAACGTCCTCTGCCAGGCGAGCCGTTTGAAGTTTGTACCGACGTAAACGACCACGGCGAAAGGTTTGTTTCACTGCGTACAAATAAAATAATTCTGGATTTAAACAGACTCGTGAGATTTTCTTCTCCAAGCTTTACGTGAATCTCTGTCTAGCTTCAAGGCCAGTTTATGCTCCTGATGGTTTACTTCACCCGTGTTTCTGAAAACAAAGAGGTTGAGGCGCAGCTTTGTTTTTTCCACGTCGCTCTACAGTTTTAATCACGTACCGTTTCATAGAAACAGGATTAAGTTGCACATATTTGACTTGTGTGTGAAATCCTTCAGCCTGGCTCATCTTCCTCTTCAAGCAGAAATCAAAACAGCTTTTTGTGGAGAAAATAAGTTTTTAAAAATGTCTTTCAAGCCGCCTGACTTTATTATCAAGTGGCACATACCTGGAATGCTAAACCCACACGAGCGAGGAACAACTCCTTCTCCACACCTATAAAGCAGGGCTCTGAATAGCCAGATATACTGTGCTAATCTGAGCTAAGGGATCTACATACATGTGGAAAGATTTAAGAATTACTTGTTGCAGCCCACCTGCAGCACCTTCACGGCCTGTCAGCGAGCTGCGGCCGACACTTTGGGCTGAGTGTTCACTAACACTGCTGGAAAGGAAGCTTATAGTGGTTCTAATCAGGGTCCCCCCACCCCGAAAAAAAGGTGAATCTGTGAAGCTGGGTTGTAATTCGCTTGTGGGTTTCCTTTGACTTCATTTGATCTACTGCTTCCATAAAAAAATGAAAGCAGCATTAATAATTTTGCAGGTTTCGGAGCAGTGTCACTTCAGGTAAGCGTCTGCTCGTTATCACGTTGCACTGAAAGCTCACATATCAGCACGATGATTGCCAGAACTCTTTTATAGCCCACAAATGCAACCCAATATGACCTCGCCGTTGTAGCAGCTACTGTGGAACAACAAAGCGTTTATATTTTTGCACCTCAGCCTTGAAGTTGTCTGCAGAATCGATACTGCAAACGTTACTGTGCGGGGCTGCGGTGTGTCCAATTACCCGATAGTTGTTGGGTATATCCATCTTGCTGCGGAGGAACTTCGCTAAGTGCATGATGGACATGGCTGCCGGGCACTGCAGGAAGCGTTTACCGTTGGACTGAGAACAAAGAGAAGAGCAGAGAGGGATGCATTAATCCAGGATGAGGACCAGAAAACCATAATTACACTGGCTAACTTCAGCTGCCGCTTTTAAACATCTTTGCTTTACCTTGTCTCCTTCCATCTCTGAATGCTGCCTCTCATTATTTCTGCAGGGGGAAATTAAAAAGCAGTTAAACAATAATTACATTTCTTTACATTTTAATGATATTTAAGAGTTTTTCGCAGAATCAGATTGCAGCTGGTGGAACAAAAACAAAACTCCACGTAGAGCTGCAGATAAATTGTGCCTGGACAAATCTGGGACCCGGCTGGAAGCTGCTTCTGTTCGCTTCATGATCAAAAGCTTCCAGTTACAAACACATTGAAGCGAGAAGAAAAAACTGTTCTGATAATATTGTTATTTTAATATTAACTAACAGCTGTGGGATTCATATAAATACTGTATTAGTATTTATAGTATTTTAAAGTATTTTATGGACTTTTACGTAACCGTTTGCATTGTGCTGTTCACTCAACTCATTTTATTTCTGATTTTAACAACGTTATTCACAGATAAAGTCATATTTTGTGGTAGATTGTGTTTTATGTAGAGGTGAAATGACTACTTGTTGTTTTAAAAGTCTTGTCAAATCAGGTTCTGCAGGCCTACGTGTGGTTTTCCTTCTTTTTACGCTCTCAGCAATGGAGAGTCTTCAGCTGACTGTGCTGATGGGAGTGAGGCCTGCAACCCTGGAGGAGCTGCAGAGCAGGACACAGGATTTCAGAGCTAAAGCTAAATGGAAATCTTAGATGAGGAAATATAAACCATTTCATCCAGCTGTCATCGTGGAGAACATGACGTGTTTGGACAAAAAGAACCGCTCGGTTGCAGTGAAACGTAGCTGAGCCTGCACTCCCCGGGATCTGACCGTACCTGGTTTTGGGACTTCTGGGCAAACAAATATTAATTTGAGCAGTAAGGAGGAATGTGGAGGGAATGTACAGTTTGAAGGAAGAGCGGTGGAATTCTGGTCTGGCTGCTTGTGTGGCCTGAATATTGAACTCGCAGCTGTCTGACTGAGTCCATTTGAGCTGCTGGGGGAAATTTTCCTCCTTCATTGGTGAATGATTTCAGTTTGAATCAGCACACTGTTTGGATTCAGCTGAACAGAGCTCATCCAAATGTCTGCGCATACCCATAGATAACAAATGACCTGAGACGCCCTCTGCACCACTCACAGGCTTTTCTCATTTATCTCATTAAAGGAAGATTTTACTTACTAAGCTGCCCATTATACATTAATTATAGTATTTAATAAGTGATATATATCTGTATCTATCTCTCTATCTAGATATCTATAGATAGAATTTTTTTTTTTTAATCTATGTTTTTATTGAGCCAAGCTGTTTTTCCACTTTTGGCTGCTGTAACAAAAATAATTGACAAAATTTGAGGATGAAGTAAATCTTCTCCATCTATACATGCACATAAATGGCTAAATAAGAGCAAATACAAAAGAGGACACACGCAGGCGGACTCGCTGTAACTATTAGTGGGACAGACCACAGATTAACGGTTCTCGCTCTTATTCTCGAGTAAAATAAAAATAAGAAGGAAATGACTGACTCACTTGTTCCTCTCGTAGAACTGTATGGACAGACTGATAATTTCATCCTCTGCTATGTTGAACGTCTCCACCACTTCCCCCGGTTCCAGCACACGATTCTCTGCGTAGAAGTCCCGCCTCCGTTTCATCTCATCTGCGGGAAAGCCACACGCATCGTGAAACTGAAATCTATGACAAAGATATGACTAAGCCTTCACTGCCTCCCAAAACTGTGGTCATTACCTTTGAATAACCCCGGAACGAGCTTATAAACAATATCTTGCAGAGTTTTGTCTGCTCTGGAATGAAAAACAGAAAAGAAAAACATTCGTGTCAGATATGAAACATCATGAATTTGGAGAGGTTAGGAAAAAAATGACATGAAGCAGACTGGATTACCTGATGCTGAGCTGTGGACACGTCTTGTGGACCTGGACGTCACATCGAGGACAGAACTTATTTGTCTCGAGGAAGGCAACGATGCATGTTTTACAAACTACATGTGGAGAGAGAACAAGCTGTTAGAAGACGAGCAGCAGAAAGTCCAGAACAATCTCCTCCTTTACCCTCAGGATGAAGACTCGGTGCAAAGCATACAGTTAGGTTTTAGTAATGTCGTTTCTTTTATGCGTTTGTCTATTTTAAAAGGGTTTTTTGTGTCATTAGAGGCCTCTTTAACAGCTAAGGCTCAGGAGATTGAACAGGCCTCATGGGCAGACTCCTTCAGTCTGCACACAGAAGTGTCCTTTGGGAAGATCCTGAACCAAATTCAGTGTGTGCTCGAGTGAAAAAGCACTTACAAACATAGAGCTGTGTGTTTGGTGTCCACAGCACCCAAAATTAACCCAACATCTCCACAGGTGTATGTGCGCGATAAAGTAAATAAAAGATCTCGCCACTCGACAGCCATCTCGAAACACTTTTGAAGCATAATATGAATTAAATTTACTTTAAAATGTAATGTGCATGTTCAACAGGACATCTGATTTTGAAAATATGCTTAAATGTTTGCAGACTTTGCCCTAAAATTCATTAACAAAGGAAAATTCCCTGCAGTGATGCAGTCCAGCCTCTGTTTCCGTGACCTCAGTGTGACGAGGTCAAGCAAAGGTGCGAAGGACTCAGGCACAGAAGCTGGATGCTCAGAGAATCCATCTGCGCTCACACTGGACTGCTAACCAGCCTGATGGAGGATGTCTGCTGCTACAAAACACACATCACACTTCCCCCTGTTTTCTCACCACGCTGCCTCATGCAGGTCATCTAAACCAGAGCCACCAGTGAAAAATATCTCTTCATTATAAAAAAACAGAACATAAAAACTCTAAAATAAAACACATTTCAGAGAAATCTTTCTTTTCCTCATCTTTGTCTAAATCACTCCATCCATCACTTCCTCCAGCGAGCCAAAAGACAAAAAGAAAAGATTTCATGATAATTAGAAAGGCTGCGATACGACAACAGGCATTCAAGCTTAATTATCCAGAACCTTAAACACACTTTGACATCTTTACTAAAACTTCCAAACTAGTTTGATAGAACTCATATAAAGACATGTACTTCATGTGAGGCAACACCTCAACCAGGATTAGCACCAGTTGATAAAGCCAGGAACTGGGAAATAAACGTATAAACTTATATAGATGCTCTGCAGAACCTGTCAGTCACGCGGACTGTTTGTTGGATGGTGCATCATCTATGAACTGTGAACACCTCCCCTTTCATAAAGGATGGTCCAGTGTGTCCTCTGCTAAAGGAGGTAACAAAGGACGCATTGAAGCACCTTTCCTTACTAGCTGGAGAATTCAAGAAAGGTCTTATTAAAGCTGCTAAGCTGACATTCCTGGGTCACTTCCAGGATTTGGGACACTTCCTGATGAGACTAAAGGACTGGGTAAATGTGCCAATCCACTCCTTACTTTATAATTTATGATGATTATTTTTGTTTTGTGCTTGTGCTGTTTTCTGCATAGCAACAGGCTGACGCTCTACAGGGAGTGCAGAATTATTAGGCAAATGAGTATTTTGTCCACATCATCCTCTTCATGCATGTTGTCTTACTCCAAGCTGTATAGGCTCGAAAGCCTACTACCAATTAAGCATATTAGGTGATGTGCATCTCTGTAATGAGAAGGGGTGTGGTCTAATGACATCAACACCCTATATCAGGTGTGCATAATTATTAGGCAACTTCCTTTCCTTTGGCAAAATGGGTCAAAAGAAGGACTTGACAGGCTCAGAAAAGTCAAAAATAGTGAGATATCTTGCAGAGGGATGCAGCAGTCTCAAAATTGCAAAGCTTCTGAAGCGTGATCATCGAACAATCAAGCGTTTCATTCAAAATAGTCAACAGGGTCGCAAGAAGCGTGTGGAAAAACCAAGGCGCAAAATAACTGCCCATGAACTGAGAAAAGTCAAGCGTGCAGCTGCCAAGATGCCACTTGCCACCAGTTTGGCCATATTTCAGAGCTGCAACATCACTGGAGTGCCCAAAAGCACAAGGTGTGCAATACTCAGAGACATGGCCAAGGTAAGAAAGGCTGAAAGACGACCACCACTGAACAAGACACACAAGCTGAAACGTCAAGACTGGGCCAAGAAATATCTCAAGACTGATTTTTCTAAGGTTTTATGGACTGATGAAATGAGAGTGAGTCTTGATGGGCCAGATGGATGGGCCCGTGGCTGGATTGGTAAAGGGCAGAGAGCTCCAGTCCGACTCAGACGCCAGCAAGGTGGAGGTGGAGTACTGGTTTGGGCTGGTATCATCAAAGATGAGCTTGTGGGGCCTTTTCGGGTTGAGGATGGAGTCAAGCTCAACTCCCAGTCCTACTGCCAGTTTCTGGAAGACACCTTCTTCAAGCAGTGGTACAGGAAGAAGTCTGCATCCTTCAAGAAAAACATGATTTTCATGCAGGACAATGCTCCATCACACGCGTCCAAGTACTCCACAGCGTGGCTGGCAAGAAAGGCTATAAAAGAAGAAAAACTAATGACATGGCCTCCTTGTTCACCTGATCTGAACCCCATTGAGAACCTGTGGTCCATCATCAAATGTGAGATTTACAAGGAGGGAAAACAGTACACCTCTCTGAACAGTGTCTGGGAGGCTGTGGTTGCTGCTGCACGCAATGTTGATGGTGAACAGATCAAAACACTGACAGAATCCATGGATGGCAGGCTTTTGAGTGTCCTTGCAAAGAAAGGTGGCTATATTGGTCGCTGATTTGTTTTTGTTTTGTTTTTGAATGTCAGAAATGTATATTTGTGAATGTGGAGATGTTATATTGGTTTCACTGGTAAAAATAAATAATTGAAATGGGTATATATTTGTTTTTTGTTAAGTTGCCTAATAATTATGCACAGTAATAGTCACCTGCACACACAGATATCCCCCTAAAATAGCTAAAACTAAAAACAAACTAAAAACTACTTCCAAAAACATTCAGCTTTGATATTAATGAGTTTTGTGGGTTCATTGAGAACATGGTTGTTGTTCAATAATAAAATTATTCCTCAAAAATACAACTTGCCTAATAATTCTGCACTCCCTGTATACCAGGACCCGCTTCCCCTTGGTGCCGATAGCGTTCTCTTTATTCATTTACTCAGTGATAAGGTGTCAACACAGGTTCTTGACTGCTTTTGATGCCATACAATGAAACGAGACATTTCTGCTTCATAGTTTAACTCTTTGACTCTACTACAGCAGCTTTGCATGAACCACAATTCATAATAATCCCTATCTACCTATTCTGAGCCTTCATGCATCCCCTCAGTTCTTCCTCTGTCTGAAACAAGCCGGTTTGCCGTCTTTGCCTTTCAGCCATCTTTCTTTTGATTGGCTACTCTTGCACAGGTGGGTGGGAACCGTGCGCTTGCAATCGGCTTTTCTTTGGTTTTTGTTTTAACACTGGTTCTCGTGTCTGTGACAGTAGAAATAAGGACAATGATCAAGAGTTTCTTTTATGGGTTTTGATTGCAGTAAAATACCTTTCTGTACATTTTAATGACATCACAGCACCATGAGCAGCTTTATGGCATCTGCCATTTTGATTTCAGGCACGAAGCGCGCAGCAGCCTCCTGATAGCATCTCCATCAACCACCACAAGCAGCTCCTTCTTATCCACACACGGAAGCCTCTTAATTACTTTTTTAATGTCCGTTTTAATTATTGCTTATAAACAAACAGCATCCAGGGAACATGAGCCTGGACTGAATATCTAGTATGACGAGAGTGTTTTTAAAGGCAAAATTAAATGAAAAGGGGCAGTCATTTAAATTTATTTACACAACTGATACCACGTTTACAAAAACAAAGAAAATGATGGCTTTACAAAAGCAAAATAAGTCCCAGAGGAGGCCAGCCCACTGTCTCAAACCGGCCTCAAACATTCGGAAAGAAAACCTAAACCAGGCCTAGTCTATTACTCAGATGGTGAATATAAATAAAAAGGAAACACTGATTCAGCTTTTCAGTGGATTATTTTATGTCGTGGTACTCGAGACGGTCACAGAGCGACCAACCTGTCAGAAAGTTGTGGGACTCATTCTTATCCTTATGTCTACCAAAGTGGTGGAGTTTAGCAAATGTGGCGCACTGTGCTTCAGCTCTGTGTAGTCTTTTGTATCATTTAAGTAAGTACGGCTCTCTGAATGAAACTGGCTTCCCACCCGTGTTCTCGAAGCAGCTGTAAGAACCTATTTTAGCCATTTAGCTCCATTTGCTCTTATTCATTGAGGCTACCTGCAGCAATTTTCAGAACAGCAGCATTAATAAGGAGTTGATGGCTCTCCATAGATTAGCTCTGATGGGTTCCTGACGCCCATATTAGGGATATCCCCTCTCTGTGACATCACACAGATCCAACATTAGAAAGGTCTGTCAGTGTGAAGCCTGGTGTTTTGGCTCACAGGGATTCCTTGACCGTCAGTTGAAACTTTGCCCACGTTTAACATGAACATCCAGCACAAGCAGTTTCAACACAACCCAGAAGATGCAGTCATGTGCTGCTGTGCAAGTGTGGTCCCTGAAGTGGACCTCCTACAGGCCTAATTGAGGTGGAGTGTGTGACTCAACATCACCCTGTTCACCTCCCTTCAACATCATCATGAGCAGAGGTCTGATGGAAACGGTGTGCATGCATGTAAGGTGGTGCATTCATGTGAGGAACTTACAGGAGTGCAGGCACTCTACGATGGTCGTAGCATCAATCAGGTAGCCGGCGCACAGAGGGCATGTGAGGTGTGGGTTCAGATCTGTGATTTTGATCCGGTTAGGCTGCATTTTTTCCATCTGGGCTGATCTGCAGAAGAAGCAGAGAACGTGAGGGGGTTTTTATGAGCGCTTACTGCTGGAGACTGCAGGTCATCCCCCACATTGTGCCCGGATCCCCTCACACATTGTCTGCACCGCGTCAGCGGCTCGCGAAACCACAACAAACGGAGCCCGACGAAAGCCCCCCCAAATCCCGGTGCTGGGTTCAGGGACGAGCCGGGAGCAGGAGCCGAGCAGCTCAGCGCAGACTGTGAGGGGCACACGGCAGGCAGCGGGCTATTCGATCGCCCCTGTGTGGCCTCATCTCGTGCACCAGCTCATCTCCTCCAGCCCAACAAAGAGCGTTTCCCCTCCCCGCGGAGCTCCGCCGTCCGAGACGGCACCTCAACCCAGCACCGGGGGCGAAAGCGGCGGTTCGGAGGGGGGCACCGAGCCGCAGAAAAGCACACTGGTACACAAAGCAGCCATCTTAAATCCACTGACAGAGCTGCTGTACCAGGAGGCGAACAAGGGAGACTCGAATGTGACACCGTGCGCCTCGCGTTGCGCCTCCGCAAACTGAGCCGCGATGAGCGCGATAAACAAAAGCGATCCGCGACGCGCGGTCCTACCTGGTCTCTCCTCCGAGGGTCCGCGTCCTCGCGGCGCAGGGCGGCTCAGTTATTTGGGACTTGGACAGAATTTGCAGCAGCGCCAGAAAATGGCTTTTTTCAGCACCGTCAGAGGACTGCCCATTTTGGATCACGTGACTTTATTTTGTCGCCTCGTTCACGGGGCGAAGAGGGTGTCCAGACTCAGAGTCCGCAGGCCCCGCGCACTTTGTCCACGGTGTTTGTCCCGCACACGCCGAGCCCCGCACTTCTTGTTCTGATTTCCCACCTTGTGATTAATTTGTGTCAGTCAGCGGCTGCTCGGCCCGCCCGGCCCCGCCCTCCGCTGCTCTGACTGAGTTTCTGTGGATGACCGAGGGAGAGAGGCCCTACAGGCCTCGTGTCCCCGGGCCCGAGACCCACGGATGGCCCACCAGCTCCGGGAGATGTTATTAGAACTGAGAGGGTTTTTTTCCGTTTTCATTTTAATTATTTTATAAGAGACAAGAAAATATACTGAACAAATGTCATTTTTAGACACAATTAATAATTGTTTTACAAAGAGGACATAGATTTCCACCTGAAAAACAAATACTCAAAAGATTTCAACAAATTTAACAACATAAAATAACAAATTTCCCACGTGTGGGACTAGTAAAGGTTTATCTTATCTTAACAGATTTCAGGGCAGATTAGTTGACATGCAGTAATTTCTAATTTCTAACTAATTTCTGAAATTAGAAATATCCCCCAGGTAGAGCTGAGATAACAGCACATGTTTAAAGACATGAAATAAACTCTGGGGGGGGAAAAGGTTATGAGAAAAGTTACTTCTGACTTTAAGAAAGTACGGTCTCATTCACAACATCACAAAGGAGGAGGAAAATTCACTGGTCCCACATTTACCTTGAAGCACAAAGTGTAAAAATTGAAAGGAAAAAAAAATCAGAGTTCATTGATGCTGGGTTTGGACCACCTGAATGTTCCCGAGTGAATCAAAGGAGAGCATCATTTTTATTTTGTGTTGAATAAAGTGACTCCACAGCAGCTCCGCAGGATCTGTTCATCCTGCTTCACCCTTTTTGCTTTTTATAGTGAAATGCACCTTTGCACCCATAGGTGTAGATCCATCTCCCAGGAAACTGTGATTTCCAGACACTTGATTTTATTAATTATTGCATATTTTCCGCATTGAAATGAAAGCGTCTTTATCCACGCATGAAAAAAGTCTTTGTCTCTTCGGTAATTCCTCTGCGTCGTTCACAGGGGAGAGGAGCTGTAGATTCATGTGCTTCATGCGTCTAAATACTGAGACAACACCCCCACCGCCCAAAATCTACACCTGCGAATCAACCAAAGCTGAAAAAACAGGATAAAGAAATAATACGCTGTGATTTCGACCAAGTTTCAAAAACTACAACCCCCATAATGCACCTCAGTGGCTACCATCTGTTCTTTAGACGCTTTTAAAGGCCATCGTGTCCTCTGGGAAGCAGGTTGTAAGGACATGAACCCCCCACCCTCCCCCGTCTCCGCTGAGACTAATTAAATAGCCATGTGTGGACGCCCTCAGTGCGGACAGCGGTCACGTAGGTAGAAATGTAACAGCAGCCTACAGGGATAAACTGAGTCTGAGTACTACAAATAAAACGGAAATTTTGAGCACCAATTAATTTCCCCTAATACGTCATCGATGGAAGATGGACACGTCATTTGTGTAAAGAAAACAAAACAAAACCAACTATGGCAGCAGAGAGAGAATTCAACATTTACCAGCACTTCCCATCAACAGTCTCCTGCTTCAATCGTGTTTTTACTGAAGCTGCCATCTGTTCTCCAGTGTCCTCCCGCCTGGTGCAGACACGCTCAGGGCAGAGCATCTACAAATTTTCCGGATGCAACCTCTGACAAGGCCGACTTATGGAGAGTTCTGTAAGCATTTCAAACAAATCACTGAAATCAAAGATATTTCAGGGAATTACATTTCTTTGGTGGAAAGTACCAACATATTGAGTCTTGATACGTTCGTGAACATGTATGAATCATTTTAAATGTAAAACTGCACCAGCCTGACTTAATATTCTAATTTTAAGGAACTCGGAGATCTTTGCAACCCACTGAAGTCTCAGTTTAATAAACGTTGGGCTGTTTTGTGTTGCCCGGTTACAAAATGTTTCAAGTTAGGTCAGTTTGATAATTTTTAACACTCACAGTCTCCAGGGTGAATTTTCAACAGCGTTGCATGTGATATGTCGTAGTTTTCTCTATTTTCTGTCCTGTATTTACTCTTAATGTAGAAAGAAACATAAAGCAAGTTTCAAATCATGTGGTCAAATTTCCAAATTTCCCCCTTTGGGACAATTAAAGGATTATTCTATCCTAGTCAGTGTGGCTCTGTATGATGTCACTGAGACCAGATCTCTCTAAGTACAGGATTATACAGCTGCAGAAATGGAGAGCTTCCTGTTTTACTTTTTAAATTTCTCTTTAGAGTCAGTCTGAAGGCTACGTGCATAGTGGCTGTATTTTAGTGTAATGGCTTGTAGAGTCCACACAATCACAGGAAAATTAGCAGTGAAAATTAACATCAACCAGATACATGTGAACACCAGACACAGCTAAGTCCCATCCACCTGCTGTTCAAACCTTTTGCTTATGAGGGGAAGCCAATCAAAAGAAAGTTGGCCAAAATGGGGAGGAGCTAAAAAAAAAATATATATATATATATTTTTTTCAAACAGAGGATGAACTGAGGGTTGCTCCAAGAGTCAATGATCTGGAAATTGTGTAAAGTTACTCTAGGACCAAAAATAAAAAAATATGAAGCTGGAAATGAGCAGAATGACTCCACTGTTTATATCTAAGGGCCGCCTCCCCTCCCTTAGAAACATGTTTCTGGTGGAACAGCGTTTATGTTTCCTGCCAAAAAATTTTCCTCGGTGAGCCTTTCATGTGGGGGGTCACACCACACTGACGCATGATCGATTGTGTGCCGGTAATACGATGACCCTGAGGTGTAAACAATTTCAGAAAGCATTGCAACAGAAATGAAAACAAAGCAGCTGAAACACAATAGGACACAAAGTTGTCCCTGCCTTGTTCATAACGCAGCCTACATCGTTGTTGTGTTTCCATTTTTAAAAAACTTTTTCTGTCCATTTCATTTAAACAAACCCTAATATGCCCACTAAATTATATTTCTTGTGCTAAAGTACCAGAATATACAATATACAAAAGCATATGTGATTACATCTTATACTAACTTAACAAGCAAACAAAACAGGATAAAGTGTGAGGGTTGGCGACACACCTGGCCTGTACAATAAGTACAAATGAAAATCAAATGAAAATCAAATAAGATTTCAAAATCCATAATAATCTGTTTTAAGTAGGAATAAATAACAAGTTAATGTTTCAGTTCATTGTAGGGTGTCTCCCTCTCTCTTGTGCTCACGTTTATTAGAATTACTACCAACATAGGACATTCTTGCCCCCCCCCCCCCCAAAAAAAAGATGGAGCTCCCAGGCGAGAAGAAGAACTCAGAGAAGGTGCATGGATGTAGCAAAGGAGGACATGCAGAGGGGATGCTTGGGATAACATGCCCTATATGACAGGGTGAGGTGGAGGGAGATGATCTGCTGTGGTGACCATGAAAGGAAGCAGCCAAAAGAAGACGAAAAAGAAATAGAAACTATAAATTAAATGGATGTTGTGAAAGCTGGGTGTAAATTTAAATGCACAGGTTCGTGCTGCATGCAGGTCTGCGTTTTGGAGTCTCTTTTCATTACTCCGGCCAAGCAGGTGGCTACAGAACACCTCAGTGTTGTTTGACAGCCATCAAAGAAAACGAAGAAAATTCTGGAGTCTATACATGAACTTTTTTTTTTAATGGGGCACGTCAGAAGAAAAAAAAGGGAGAACCACTGCTCGAGCAGCAAACCCTGAGCGGTACACTGTGGGAATCCCTGCAATTCCCCCGCTGGCCTGCTGGGGCCGCTGTTGACTGTGAAGTGCAGCACGGACGCCATCTTGAGGAGACCCCGATCTCAGCGCTGGGCTGGTGACAACACGCTCATCATGACGGGATTACTCACTTCCAAGTAAAACGGCGTCAGTGTTGGGTTGCAGGCGTTGAGCGGAGAGAAGAGGATCTGCCTCGGTGACGGTTCTCCGCTGCAGGCTGTTTTTAGAGCGAGGCCGCGCTGTAACCCGATGGCCGGCTAGCTGCTGTGTGGATACGCCGCGGCCTGCTCGGGAGGAGGAAGGGTGGTGACGGCGCAAAATGCTTCACCGCTGACTCCCAAACAGACAGTCATCCTGCCCAGAGACTCGCTGCGAGTTGGTCAACGAGCACGATGCACTTATAGATTTCTTCGAAAAGGAAAAACGCTCTGTACTTTCAGATTTAGCTTTTATTTATCGCTGTGTGAACGACCCGGACCGCCGTCTTGCGTACCCTGAATCCCCAGCCGGAGACATGTCATCCAACTGCACCAGCTCAGCGCCCATCAGCGCCAGCAAAACCAAGACGAAAAAGAAGCATTTTATAGGACAGAAAGTGAAATTATTCCGCGCCAGTGAGCCCATACTCAGCGTTTTAATGTGGGGTGTCAACCATACGGTAAATACCTGTGCAGTCTGCCCGTGTGCTGTTTGTTTACGCCGCTGTTTTGATTTAGCTAGCATGCTAGCTTGTTAGCCAGCTACCTTCATCTGTCAAGCCAGTTTTGATGCCCTGTAATTGATCTTTTTCATGCGTGGACTCAGCCAAGTATATGACACTGCACTTGGGCTGTAATCCAGCCGTTTTCGTGCAGTTAATAGCGGACTGCTGCCGCCGCGGGTGGCTGTGGCTGAAGCGCGAGTTTTGCGGGGATTTTATTTGGTTAACTTTTGAGAAAATGTGCATATTTGTGATACGTTTTGCTGTGTATGTGTGTGTAAGAGAGAGAGAGATCATTCAGTGAGCTGCCATCGTAAAATGTGTTCGGTATCTTGTTGCTGTATCGTGAGCTGTTGCTGTAAGTGCGTGCAGGCGTGGGGTGGGAGGGGTGTGACAGGCAGCCGGAGCAGCAGGTTACACAGATTTTCAGCTGCACACAGCTGCTCACAGCAGCCTGCCTATTGTTCAAATAAACCTGCTCTTGAGACTTGCGTTTGCAGCTACCGCACTCCGCGCCTGCGTCCAGTTCGCTGCAGTTTACTCCATCACATCATTTCACTATAAATAGAGCAGAAAATCTATCGCATTCGCTTTTGGACGAGGCTGCCTATGCCTATGAAAAGCTCAGTGAAGGGGCAGATTGGACACCAGTGATGGATGGATGGAGTGGGCTATGCACCAGCAGTTTAGTCCTGCCTGCTGTGCAGGGGCGGTTGCACTGTTGCTTGATTGATGCGCGGAAAAACAACCCCCTGAGGTGTGACACAGAAGTTTTTTGAACTAAATTGTGCCGACTTGGGGAACACCTGGTGCTGAAATGTTGCTTGGTTGACACACAAAGCTGTCATTTCTTCCCGGGGTCCTGTTAATTTGTGCTCCAGTCATACTTGATTGAATTCTTCATTATTAGACTAACAAAACACAAAGTCTAACAGGTAGTAACAGAAGGGTTAGGATCCCTGGGACATGTTGGCGATCCGGACAGGGAGACTGAATATCCCACTTCATGCTATTTACATGAAGTGCCTGTGCCTGCCTGGAATAGCAAATAAATGCACACTGCTATGGAATTAAGTGAGCTGCTAATGATATGGCTATCACTGCAGCATCTCCATTATTCAGCTGGTGAACTTTGTGTGTGTGTGTGTGTGTGTGTGTGTGTGTGTGTGTGTGTGTGTGTGTGGGAGCAGCACACAAGTCCTGACGATTTGAGGTGTGGGCGGGAAGCCGATTCAAGACATCAAACAGACTTCTCATCAAAGCCTTCGTCTTCCACTCAGAAGTCGTATGCATTTTTAATGGAGCCTGAGCTGTGATGCTGCAGGATTTACTGTTGCTCTGTGTGTGAGGTGATGTGAGACATCACCTGTGTGATGTTATTAATCCCCCAACAAAACTCCTTCACTGACATGGACGCGCGACGCTGATTTTTAAAAGACAGCGTGAGCTGATCTTGATTTTCTTGCATCACATCGGCGCACACGTAGGGCCTCCGGTATGAGGAAGCTGTCAAACTGGATTCTCTGCATGTTGAAAATCTGGTTTGGAAACTTTGATCGTCATGGGCAAACACCTCTGTCAAATTGAAAATATTGGACTTATCTTTGGTGGCTTGAAGTAAGACTGTAGAGTGCTTTTTTAAAATTAGAAATCAGCAAGTAAAAGCTAATCTCTGCGTGTGATCAGATAGCAGAAAGTGGTATGACCTACAGCTGATACCAATATTTTATACTAACATTATATTCTCTCAAATATAGATTCAGTTTATGGTGGGGAGGCATACATGTACAGCTCTTTGAGCAATTTTGTAAGTTTTTCCTCTGCAAATACATTACTGATCGGTATGAGTGCTAGCTTCTTCAGTGAGTCTCTCCCCTGCGGATGAAGTCCAGCTCCCCCATCTTGGACTGCAGTGGTCTGAGTTGTGCTCTGCAGCCTTGGTGAGATTGTTGTAGCGGTGCATGGTTGTGTTTACTGTGCCCTCCAGAGCAGGAGGAGCACTATTGATGTGAGCTGGAGTCTAAGAAGTTTGAGCTGAAATATGTCCAACCATTTGGCAAAACATCCACTGGAGGGGAGGGGATCATGTGGGCGGGAAGGGCTGGGGTGAGCTGAACTTTCTTTTTTCTTTTTTTATGACTCAAACTTTATTAGATTTTAATATAAAAAAAAAAAAAAAAACAGAAGATAACAGAGTGGACATTCGAAGTCACGACAACAAAACAAATTGAGAATCGATGCATATTTCCATCCAAAAAAAAAGATCCAAAATAACATAAATACACAATGATGCCAATATTTCACATAGACCCAATTATAGCTGTCCTATTTAGTCCGACCTTAACTACTTTAGCCGATAAGTCACTGACCTGTGTATGAAAAGTAGTTAGCCCATTTGTCGTTATAGTCGTCCAGTCTATTTAGCAGTCTATATGATAATCTTTCGTAAGCTGCCACTTGTCCCAAAGAGGTATACCACTGAGAGAAGGTAGGAGTCGATGAGGCCTTCCACTCTTTCACCAACAGCTTCCTCCCCAGCATAATAGCCGTTTGTACCCAATGAGCAAGAGGAGTGGGTAAGTGACTCAAAGCTGAAGGGTCTCCTAATACGTAAAGACTGTTCATAAATGGGACCCCTTGACCTACAACCTTCTCTACTACGGTGTGAATATGAATCCAATAATCTTGGACTTTGACGCACCCCCAAAGCAAATGTAAAAGTGTGCCACTTCCCTGCTGGCACTACCAGCATGCATCGGCAGTCGCTAGACCCACCCTGTGCAACCGTGAGGGTGTCCAGTAAACTCTATTTAAAATCTTAAATTGGACCAATCGTTTTTTCAGATTCCTGAGAATGCCATTCCTCCACTGTAAAGCTGAGATTTAAGTCCATTTCCCACGTTCTTTTGAGGGACAGTGTGTTAGGATCAGAAGCTAATAAAAGCATTCTGTAATAAGCTGATGCCTCTTGTCCACGCCCGAAGGTTTTTTTGATTTCCTCCAGAAAGTTGCAGCTTAAAGGGAACAAATGTGAGCTGAACTTTCAAAATAAGAGCAAGGGGATTGTCTTCCACTAAACTGAACACAGGCGACGTTGGCACTTCATGGGTTCAAAAAGAAAAAAGTTACAAAGTAACCAAACATATTCATTTTTCTGTGTGACGAAAAACTAAAATTAGACGACCTTTAAAACGTTGATCGCAGCGTTTGAACTTTAAGGAAGCACAAAATTGGTAACAAATTTCAGCGTCTAACATCCCATAATCAGTCAGCAGAGCCAGTATCAGCTGATTATTTGTGCATACCCAACTGTGTTGTTTACTTCCAGTATGAGAAGAACTTATTTCCTCTAAATGGCAGCACCGTGACTGTGTGCTGTCCCTTTGCATCACTCTATAAAGTGATTTATGCGATTTTCAAGGTTTTTTCCGGAGCTCATCACTGCGCTTTTGCTCTGGATGAGTTTCAGTAAATGAGCCGAGTGTCTGGAGGCGCAGCAGCAGCAAGAAAACCTGCCTGCGTGTTCTTTGGTCCCCGAGTTAATCACTGTCAGAGATTTGAAACGGCTTTGAAATACTGAGCTGTGTTACAGGTAGTCGTGGCTTTGTTCTATAAATTAACCTGCACTACTCACTGAGTACTTTGTGTAGGAGTTTGTTTTTTTTTGCTTTTTTTTTTTTGGTTTTGTGCTCAGATCAAAATTGCAAAAGCCAATATTGCTCCCTTGGTTTGTGTTATTCCTCAGTAATTGTGCAGTCTGTTTGTTCAGCTGTTTGCACTCTTCCTCAGGCTCTTTCCTCATTTCTCTCTCTCTCGTTCTCACTTCCCTCTTTCAGATTAACGAGTTAAGTAATGTGCCTGTACCAGTGATGCTGATGCCAGATGACTTTAAAGCCTACAGCAAGATCAAAGTGGACAACCACCTATTTAACAAGTAGGTACATCACAGCTTAGGCACAGTTCGTAATCCACAAGTAAACAAAAGTGTCAAGGCTCCAGCAGGGTTCAGAACACCTTGTGATTCTGATAGACTGACTCCTCATAAAAGGACTCTGCAAGTCTGCTCGCTGGTCAGAGATTGCAGGTTGTTGCTTTAACTTTCTGCAAACATGAAATCCTTTCAGAGGTACAAAGCAGCCCTCCGAACGCCCTGGTATCTGAATCCACGGTGAGGATGTTATTGCAGGACGAGGTTGCATTTAGACACATTATTGTTGAAGCTCATCTGAACACTTTAAATCATCCTCACTGCAAAGTACCAGCCTGGGATCACTGAAACTCTGCACTGTTTTCTTAACCCCTGCACGGCTGAGGTAGAGAAATGTGTCCCACGGTCCTGCATGCAGGAGTGGACAAAACAATGTGGAATTTAAAAAACATCACTGAAATATAGCCAATGCTGCCCCAAAGATGAGTCACTTTGTTGCTCACATTTAGCAGTGTTTTGCACCCCCACTAATGAATTCTGTGTAGGTTTTTGTTTGTTTGTTTTTGAGCGTTTGACTCATTATTAAGGTGCAGATGGTTTGGTCTCTTTGCTCAGGTATGCTCGTCCTTTAAGGGCTGCCTGAGCGCTTTTACAGATGCTGTTATAAAACGTATTTTGTACAGTTGATCTAAAACAGCAGCAACTTTTAATGCCTAAAATCCTTGTAGTATCACATATTACATTATATGCAAGTTATACTACAGGACTGGTTGATTTTAGGGAATAAACATTGGCCAGTATCCTTCACAGTGTTGACACACCTCACCTGGACTGGATCCATTGTCTATCGATCAGCTGAAGGTGGAGCCTTTAGCCCCTTTTCCATTAGTGCCTACTCGGGTCGGCTCGCCTCGGTTTTCAGGGTTTTCTTTAAGTGATCGTACTTGGTACCAGATACTTTTTTAGCACCTACTCTGCTGGGGTTCCACGCAATCCGAAGTGATCCAAAAGTGTGACATCGACAGACTGCATGCCACCGATTGGTTAGTCAGTGTCGTCACTCGATGAGTCATGAGTGTCGTTTGCGAAAATCAAACCCAACAACGAGGGAAATGGCTAAAAAAAACCAAAGCCCGAGTCTGACGTAAAGCCGACCGAGCAGCAGGTGTATCGTTGCCTCGATGTTCAGCCTTCGTGTCGTATGCTAATTGTGGGACACTTGGCCGCGTTGCTATAACGACCCCATGCACATTCGGTGGTACTAGATTGTAATGGAAAACGAGTCGAGCCGAGTCGTGCTGTGTTGAGTCGATCCGAGTAGGTACCAATGGAAAAAGGGCTTTTATCGCAAAAGCCACAGATCTTTTTATACAGATTGTATAAAAGATGGACTCGGACGCTGTGATCTCACTCATTGGATAGTCTGTACCTCACAGCAAGCCTTAATTTTATCCTGATAGTTGATTAAGAAATGCTTCAGAAAGCACCAGCAGCAAACGCACACAGAAAAGGTCCAGTTTGACTCAGAGTAGCAGAGTTTTGCTCCAGCAGACAGAGACCGGCTCTAACTGCTTCTATCAATCACAGTGGTGATACCCCTAAACCACAGTATCCAGGTGGATACGTTACAAAACCTCACAATATTCAGAGTTGTTAGAAAACTATCCATAGAAGCTGAAACTGGTTTTCATACCAAGGTGTAAACATGCTTAAATTTGCTGTAAACTTTTAAATTTGGAGTCAAAGTTTAACCTGTGTGGAAATTTGGCAGCGGCACATGTAAGTGTTTCCCATCGCTTTGCTCGACGCAGCAGGAAACTGTTCTTGTGTGGCGCAAACAGTAGAAAAGAATAGATGTAAGAGTGCAGCGGTGCATTGTATGTGGAAGGCTCTTTTAGAGGAACTGTAACTTTTGGCACTTCCACATTGGCTCCATTTCTTTGCTCTGGGTTGAGCCTTCAGTGAAACTAAAATGAATCAGTGTGCTGTTTTGTTTCTTTTTTCAACATCAGCGAAAAAGTTCAGAAGATCTGAACTAGTTAAGTTTCATTTCAGTTTCCAAAGTGCTTTATTTACTCAGGAGAGCTCGTTTCTCACTTATAAGCTGTAAACTGTGATGGTCCATATCCCAGTGTATCAGGCTCTGCAGTGGTTTCGGTGTGAGAACAAGCAGTGCAACATAAAGAAATATTTGATTTGTGGCTGCATTAGTAACCGCATCACATCATACATGAGCTTTTTAAAATATATTTTTTTGTTTGTTTTTCATAAGTGATCAGGGCAATAATGCTGTTGAGATCTTTACATTTAAATCAGTTTGAGTGAGTTCTCTGTTTTCTGCCCTTTGCTGTACTGCAAATGACAACTTCACACTATCTCTTTGTTCAGTCTGATTCCAAAGAAGCAGAAATAAATACAACAGCGAGCAAAAAAAGTAGAAGTCAGTGATTTTTAATTCCTCGTTTTAGATTGTGTTGACTCTGTTCGTCTCTCCTGCCAGAGAAAACCTGCCTAGTCGCTTTAAGTTTAAAGAGTATTGCCCCATGGTGTTCAGAAACCTGAGGGAGAGGTTCTGCATTGATGACCAGGACTATCAGGTGAGACCTCAGACACTGACGCACAAGCAGAAATGTTCATTAGCTCTCACAGGAGCGTAATCCACCTTGTTGCGTTTGGTTTGGCAGAACTCTCTGACCAGGAGCGCCCCGCTCAACAGCGACACCCAGGGCCGCTTCGGCAACCGCATCCTGTCCAGCTACGACCACCGCTTCGTCATCAAAACCGTGTCCAGTGAGGACATCGCTGAGATGCACAACATCCTAAAGAAATATCACCAGGTAGAGGCACCGCTGCGAGGAACTGCAGAGCCAGACTTTTATTATGATTCATTATCCTAATATTGAAATGTGCTCACGTGTCGGGTGTGAGGAGAAAAATTCAGGAGCATCAGTTTGTTAAATAATTTCTAATCTAGATTTGAATCTAAAGATAAAGAGAACCTGTTATTAATTTATTTTCTGTCCATGTATTGTTACAGAAATGGTCGAGGTTTTAAATAACGAGGTCGCGTTTGTACAAGTAATCCCTGTGATTATTTAGGTGGCTCTCGCTAAGCCACAGATAATACACACAGTAAAATACAGTCATATACGCACGGACAGAAGATTAAAAACCAATAATTCAAACATGTTGTAAAACAATTGGCTTGTCAGTTTAAAGCCATGCAGGGCTGAAGCCTGTTGTCAAGCAAAATCTGGTGTGACTCAGTGGTGAAGAATAAAAGAAGAATAACACAACAAATTAGATGAAACGCCCAGCTTCAGTTTTTACCCTTAGCCGTAAAAGGCTGATGGATTATTGCTGTCGCCCTGCAGGGCGGGTGGAGTGGACACAGGTGTGTGAACGGAAGAACTCGAGAATGAAGCGACGTAGGAGTTTCAAATTGATAGCACAGGTGTTTATAGACTCCGGCAGTATTTATTTTTTATGATGTCATAGAGAATATAAAAGTTTAGGGACATATCAGCCCCAGCAGATCAGGAGGAAATTAAGCCTAAAGTAGGAGGAGCTAAAACAGATTGCTTGGATCTGCAGCATGGCCATAAGGTAAAGAAGGATTATTCTGAGCTGTGAATTGTGCAAAGCTAGCTTAGCAGCGTCCAGGAATAAATGCGTGGCGCTGGAAATGAGCAGAATAATTCCCGTCCCAACAGGAGTGTTGGAGTACAGGAGAGCGTGATCTCTGCCTTTTAAAGTTAAACACAGAAACGAAGCTGCGCTCACTTTTAATCAGCTTGTATTCTGCGTGTATTTGATTCCTTACCCCCACACTTCCTGTTTCTCTCTGTGCTCACCTCCCCTGGCCGTCTCCAGTTTATAGTGGAGTGTCATGGCAACACGCTGCTCCCTCAGTTCCTGGGCATGTACAGGCTAACGGTGGACGGGGTAGAGACGTACATGGTGGTGACCCGGAATGTATTCAGCCATCGGCTCACCGTACACCGCAAATACGACCTGAAGGTAGGTACGCTGGCTACGCCGCACATGCACACGAGTCTCATCATCCTTTTAGAGTGCTTTACGCCACATTTACGGTCTCGCATACATTCATGAAACTCAGTTTCATAATTTGTCTTTCATTTTTTTTAAACTTGAGGGTTATTTAACAATATGTGTTAATTTAACCACTTGTGGTAAATGGACCTGTTGTAAAGTGCGTTTCTACTCTGAGCACTCAAAGTGCTTTTTACAACAGGCCTCATTCACCCATTCGTACAAGCTTTTTTCTATGCTTAAGTATTTTCTGACATTTCCATCCATCAGAGAGCAGCTGGGTGTTAGTATGTTGCCCAAGGATATTTGGCATACAGACGGGAGCATCGGAGATCAAAACGCCAGGCTTCTAATTAGTAGATGACCTGCTCTACCTCCTGAACTTTTTTTTTTTTCTTTTGCAGTAAAATATTTTTAGACGATAATCAATTTCATATAGCTAGGAGTCTCCTGGGAACAAAAGCACTGTTTGGGGATCCGTGCTCGTGATTATACTGGTTTAAAATGCCTTTCCCTCCCCACACACAGCAGATTCTTTGACCAACACATGCAGGGTTAAAGAGATAAACGAGTGTCTCTGCAAATACACAGGCCCATGAGACCCATCTCATTTCAAATCAGACCAACAGCGAGGAACATCTCCCCCCGAATCATGACAAATTCTCAACTCACTATAAAAGCAGCATAAAAATATAAAACTATTGTGTCCAAAGTGTTGTTGAGTTGCTGAGATGAAGCTACAGTGAGGGAGATTAAATGTAATGTTTAACTGATAATGTTGTTTTGATTAGCAATCCTGCTGTCATCAGTTCCACCGATCGTTGTTCATTAGCGCAGCCCTAAACGATGAAGGCCATGACAAAGAGCTGAAACACTTCAACGCAGTTCAGTTGTCTTTATAACTTCTGCTGTTGCCATCTTGGTGTTTTGAAACCGGATGTGAGAGCGAAAGGTCCATCTGAGAAACTGCACAATCATCGATTAATGGCTTGTGACTAACAGCGAAGCCATTAAGAATACCCCAGATAATCTTTTTTGGCTCTTAAAATGACAATAGCTTAGTAAAATGGAATTAATGATCTGCTGAATAAGACTTAATCCCATAAACTCAGGAAGGATTTTTACTGAAGTCACAGAGAAAGGAGGCTGTGGGACTTTTTACCATCCACTTCCACACAAGCTAGAGTCTATTTGGAACCAAGTATCGCCCCCTGGTGGCCAGTAAAAATGGCACGGTGTCTTCATCTTCTACTCACTTGTCTTTTATACTGTCTGTGGGTACAATACAATATATAAAAAACAATAAAGGATTAATCACAATCTGTGCAAAGGTGAAGAAATTATTGATTTTTTTTTTTTAAGGAAGTATTTTTTAATTGAAGGCCATAATTTATAAACTTTAGAAATAAATGTAATTTTAAAACATCCAATTTCTGTTGCTTTTGGCTTTTCTGTAACTATTAACCAGACAGATTCCTCGATATTTGCATCCCTGATTGCTACCCAAGGATTGAACTAGGTCTGTATGAAGATGACTGGATGTAGCTCACTTCTTTAATCGGTGCTTATCGGCACACACCTCCTTTCATGCCGGTATCCTCAGGAGAAAACATCTTTGTGTTTCTAATACTGACAGCTGTGTGCAAACAGGAAATATGCTAATGCTTCCTCTGATGCGTCTCGCTCATTCTATTTTTATTCTTATTTTGCATCTTTTCTAGGGTTCGACAGTCTCAAGGGAAGCCAGCGACAAGGAGAAGGTGGGCTTTATTTCTGTGCATTGATGTCTGCTGACACGATGGGATAAAAATAGATGGCCTTAGTTCACCCCACAAGCAAACCTGTCATACTGCTGCTAAAATTAAATACTTGTATGTAAGCAGATGCTGTCAGCATGATTTGACTTAAATTTGTGTATTTTCTCTGTCACATGGTTGTAATCATGACTGCATGAATATGAATGTTAACATCAGTGCACGCTGAAAGTCAGCAGCTGATGATGTAGGTGGGCCCCGGCACCTCTGAGTTTTTCATTAGCATTTAAACACAGGTTTGGTTTGAATATAAAACACGGTTCCTGCTGCAGCTTCATAACACCACCCCCTCTTCTCTTCAGGCGAAAGAGCTCCCCACTTTCAAAGACAACGACTTCTTGAATGAAGGCCACAAGCTGCAGATAGGAGACGACAACAAAAAGTACTTTTTGGAAAAGCTAAAACGGGATGTAGAGGTAAAACACACATTCAGGCTTTCATTGTTCCTGCTCTGGAATGAAACCGTTTCACCCAGCATAAATACTGAGATTGTTTTTGTTAACAGGCTCCCTGCGCTAAAACGTTATGCATGAGTAAGCCTAAATATAATTTATTTTATTGATTAGTTTATGTAAAGTCTGAACTCCAGTTTGGATCTTTTCTGTTAATGCGCTCTCATTTTAGCTTGTAATCTTAAAACAACCCAAGCGCTCCAATTCAGGCTCTACAGTTAGCATGTTAAATGCACAAGTTCATGACAGTATCATCAGGAACAGACAGAACAAGTGTGGCTTGTTTCGAAGGGTTGCCAAGAGGAAGGTTCTGATGCTCTGCACCGTGTTTGGAGAAATGCACCTGTCAGCGTGGTGGTGCAGGGGTGGTCATTTGGTCTTGTTTTACAGCCACAGCACATGAGCACCATGCAGTCATTGAGTGGGCCGTGAGCTCTGTATACCAAAGTATTCTAGAGTCACTGTGACAGGACAGTGATGCTAAGCAGAGCAGCAAATCGACATCAGAATGATGACGGGGCCACTATAACTTTTTTTTATTGAGCAGACCTCAGTCTGGTTGAAATGCTGAGAGCTGAAGAGAGCTGTAGCTGAAGAAAGGATGTCAGAAACTGATACAGCTATACAGAAAACTCTTACTTCAGCTTATTGTTGCTAGAAGTGGTTCATGAGGTGTACTTAATTTTCCACACGACTGCATAAAGCCTGACGAAGACTTTTATTTTCCCCTTGGCTAAAACATGTATTTCTAAAGATAAAAAACTAAAAGTTCAAATCAGCCTCCTCCTGGTATAATCAGTAAATGTTTCTGAAACCTTACTGTCTGTAAACACTGCATGCCTCACTTATTTAACCATCACACCAGTGAGATGAATATTTTAACAGCTGTTACTTGAAATTTAATTTGTAAAATGATTCCAAACGTTAGTCTGAAAGACCGGAACGGCGACTGCTCTGTGCAGAGATGCAGAGGTTTTGAACCAAGTGTTTCCTGTGTGTTTTAGTTCCTGGCCACTCTGAAGATCATGGACTACAGTCTCCTGGTGGGCATCCATGATGTGGAGCGGGCGGAGCAGGAGGAGATGGACGTGGAGGGCACGGGGGAGGACGAGGAGTACGAGAACGACGGGATGGGAGGAGGCGTGTTAACGGGCTCTTTCGGCACGCCTCCCGACAGTCCCGGAAACCCTCTGAACTGCGGCGGGTTTTTCGGCCCTGGGGAGTTCGACCCCTCTGTGGATGTTTACGCGATCAAGAGCCATGACAGTGAGCGCCGCCTTTAACATGTTACTGAAATTCGCAGCCAGCAGATTAACGCCGTCTTTATCGGCTGTTTTGTTTGTTTTAATAAAATCTCCTCGTGGCGTTCTCCACAGGTGCTGTGAAGAAGGAGGTATACTTCATGGCTATCATCGACATTCTCACACACTATGACGCTAAGAAAAAAGCTGCACATGCTGCCAAAACTGTGAAACATGGGGTGAGTGTTAAGATTAGCGCTCTGCTCGCCACCGACTGTTTGTTTTGCTGCTCAGCTGTGTGCCGCTGTAAACACGACGAGACAAAAGCTGCCCAGGCGTGGCCCCGTGGACTGAAAGCCTTTCTTTCTATCCAGCACCTCCTTCCTGATGACGTTAATCACATGGCACGATTGATCGCCGCAGCCTGTAGTCTAATGTCTCTGTCATTTAAAGACTGCTTTTATAATTATTATCGCTTTGTCTGACACAGTCACCGTGGTAACAGATTTTGTGTGTGGTTTTCCCTGAAAGGTTTTTTTTTTTTTCTCTTGAAATGTGGGTTGCTGTGTACTTTATCACATGTGTCACTTCATCTAAATCGTGTTTATGTTTATTTTCTTGTTCCCAGGCGGGGGCCGAGATCTCGACAGTGAACCCGGAGCAGTACTCCAAACGATTCTACGAGTTCATGTCCAACATCTTATCGTAAACATCATCTTCCAGTCCAGCCAGCTGGTCTCTCCCTGTCACAGATCTGTCAGATGCCACGCCCACGCGCACACACACGCACGCACAGACACACACACGTTTCTCTCCTCCCTCACCTCAGTGTAGGTCAGTCTCCCATCGTTAAAACTAAACCACCTCTCCTCAGCATCAAGCCTGTTACACTATCCCGACTCCACCTGTGAACCTCTCTCACTGAATTTGGTTCCTGGTATTCTCCCTGTGGTGTTTTTCTTAAAAAAACAAACAAACAAACAAACAACAAAAAAAGAATCTGCTCTCCTTCAGCCACCTTGTTGCTCCTCACGCCAGCACGGAAACTGTCTCACTAATGCCTTGAATGAGTGTGTCAGCTTCAGCAGTTACCAGTTCGTCAGTAGAGTCTCTTTAGTTTCTGTTCATGTTGTTGTTGTTCCTATAATTTCTATTAGACATACACGCACACATGCAGCACACACGCAGATGAAGAAAGGTCTGATTGCATGGCAAACTCTTCGACAGTCGCCATCAGGCTTCTCTCTCGGTAACAATTTTTCTTTTGTTTTTTTTACAAGTTCTTCTGATGGATTTGGAATGACAGGGTGATGAACACATGAATATATAATGGTGTATTAAGTAAAAGAATGCAATATCAAAAAAATGCATGGCTGACTTGTACATGAGACTCCACCAGTTGAAACATCAAACCACTGAACTTGGCATCTGAGTGTTACGACTAAAACTTTTTAAAAAAAGGAAAAAAAAAAATCCGTGTTTGAATGTTCTGTTGCCATATTGTTTCTGAATATTTTTCCAATTTAACCGTGAACTTGGTGGAGGTCGGTCAAAGAGGACAAAAAAAAACAAACATTCACTTTAAAAAGGGGAATTCTGCAGCAAATACTTGTTTTATTACCATAAGGATCATTTTTATATCTTGTTTACATTAATGTAGCAACTTTGTGTTTGTATACAGTATTGTTTTGTTACCAGCAGACATTAGGAAAAAAGGTTACTTGAAAATGATTCATTGCATATTAAAGGGAGTTTTATCTTGTTTTTGTGGTTTGGCTGTGCTTCTTTCTGCTTCTTGGGTCTCATATTTGTAACACTTGGCTTTGGTGGGTAATGGATTACATGTAATCTGATTACTATACCAATAAGAACTATTAGTCCAGACTGCATTTATACTAGTGAATCTATTATGCTTTTTTCTTATTGCTATACTGTTACAAACTTTACATTAAGAAGCTGTTTTGTGAGCATGTCCAGAGGCCAGATGGGCACCATTAATCCAACATGCTGTTGGATGGCAGGTGAAAACTTCCTGCCTGATTTTGACTCTGGAACCAGGAAAAATTCCAGTTTTCTTTAAACCCAGGCTGTCATCCCAACGGTCTGGGGGTCATTTGGATGATTTTGGAAAATGTGAAAATTAGTAGGGCAAAGTATTTTTGTTTTGTCAACTCTACAGCCTTCTTACATGCCCTGTGGCTTAGCTGAAGTAAATAAACTGTTAAATGACAGATTTTTTTTCTGTTAAATAACAGAAGTGTTCATGTTTGAGTATTTACTACATGCATATAAAAATACAGTAGGTTCACAGTAAGAACGGGATATTTTTGTGAGTTGGCATGAAACGTTTTTGATTACTGGGCAGTCTCTGCATTTTTTGTATGCATTTCCTGTGATTTACTACAGCAGTATTTCTTTTATAATGTGGAAAAAAATAATTGTTGAAACTGCACTTTTTGTAACTTGGGGATTAAATGTGTACTACTTTAACAAATAAAAGGTTTTTTTCCTTTTTTATAGGTAATGGCTTTACTGGTCCAGCCCTCTTGAGCTCATATTGACATTATGTGGCCTTTGAAGGAAAATGAGTTTAATATTCTGTAAATGGCATTTAAAGGGGCTTGTTTTCTTTCTGTGCTTTTTCAACATCTTTTCCACTGGTGCCTTAAACTACATCATCATATTCTGTGGGAGACTTGTGTGCTCTCGGTGAGCTTTCCTGGAAGGTGTGCCTGATTGGACTTGAACCCTCAACTGCTCTTCCACTACTCCACACAGGTGTGTTATCAAGGGTGAAGGTCTGAAGGAACAAGTGGCACAAATGTCAAAGGTGAAGTCTAAACTTTGTGGTTCACCCTCAATCCTTAAAAATGTAATTTGTTAGAGCATTTTAACAACTCATCAAGGATTTTGATGAGCTCATTCAATCAGTTTGTGATTTCACTTTGAGGCATTGATTTCAACAGTGAACTCGATTTCTAAGATTAGAAGTAATATTAAACAAGATCCTCCAACAATGACATCGGTCGTGTTTATTGTTTAAACCTAAGTTCATTTATTGAACAGTGCGAATGAGGAAAGAGACACAATACAAGAATTTCTTATTATTTTTGTACAAAATATCTGAGTTAATGACGTATGAAGAGAAGAAGGAGCTCTAGTCCATCCTGGCCTTCAGGGTTCGTGTGGTGATCTTGTCTTTCTCACTGCCAGACAAAAGAAATCAGCTGTCAATCACCGCAGACTCCACCCAGCAGCTCTGCGCTGTGCTCAGCCCCAAAATACATACTTTGTTATGTTCGTCATGTGGACTGACTTGTATGCAGGTAACTGCTGATTGGGTAACACTTCTACAGATTCATCTAACCTTTTCCTACTTCTGGACTGACCTCAATGACCAACAATCCTCTGTCAGTCATCTTGTCTTGAGCTGAACTAAACAGACTGAGCTTTCAGGGAGGGGTGAAAACACTGCTGTAAACCAACGGTGTGATTTATAGCAAAGAGGAGGAGAGGGAAAAAAAGTTAAAGCCATGCAGGAAAGGTGAAGAAATAAATGAGGAGTATTAAGAGGGGAGACTGAGGTCTGTCTCTTGGTTGCTTAGTTACAGACAAAGAACAAGCAGCATAGAAATGATGGATCTTGTGGATGTGTACCACCACTATAAGATTAATTCTTCTCAGACCCCTCATTCAGGGAAAGCCCTACCTGTTACACCAGCCATGGCTGAAAGACAGTGTGGATGCAAACCTGCACGCCATACTTACATGACATGTACGACGACTCCCATGCCAGAAACTGCATCTCGATCAACTGCATTCAGCATTGCCTGGGAGATGGTCTCAAACAGATCATCCGGCTCCTGCATGACCAGAACAAAATTCAAATCAACACTCAGAGTTTCAACACCTCAGAGAAGAATTACTGCGTCTTCAACCAACATGTTGCGTTTAAATTCCTTGGATGTTGAACAGTGTAAGTTAAAACTACAGATATTTAAATTTAAAAAAAAAGAAAAGGTAAGCTCACTAACAATCCTGCAGACATATCTGAACACAAATAAACTAAACCCAAGTACAGGTGGTTTCAGGTTTAATACTGACCATATCCGGCTCCCACAAAGATTCACACATGCCGTACATCTGCTCCGAGCAGGTGCCGCTCACAACAAAGTCCTCTGTCACCATGGGGCAGCCAATCAAATCCAAGGAGCAGATGAAGGGTTCAAAGGTTTTAGGATCTAATCCGGCGATCACAGGCTCGATGTAATAAGGCCCAAACCTAATGAGAGAATCAGACATGAAAAAGTATCCAGCATTCCCACATTCTCATTAAAGTACTGACTGGACCGAGCTCAGACTCCAGGAGTACGTGGTCCAATAGATTGTTGTGCAAGTATAAACACAGAACACTACTGAGGGGACCTTTTGAGTTCATTCTTCAAACAAACTGGCAGAAACAAAAGACAAATTAGTATTCATGCTTTCGGCAGTTCAGTGTACTCACCTCCTTTCATACAGCAGGTTGGACACCATGCTCATGAAGGTTTTGGGTTTGATCTGGCGACCCTCCTTCAGCTCATACAGGTTGAGTCTGAATTTAAGCCTCTGGGCTCTGCAAAAAAGGGATGGAAGACAAGAAATCATTAGACCACTGATCTGTCCTGATTCAGCATCAGAAATTAGTTCAGTAAAGTCTGTTACTACCATCTTGTGCTATCAAACACGAAGACTGTGGTAATTAAATTTGGGTGGTTTCACACTCAATGTTTAGTCTAGTTAAACTGGACCCTGGTTAATTTTTCTCCCATTGACATGACTTTGTAGTTATTCCCAGGTACAGGCTGAGACAGCAGGAACAAACCCTTTAGGAAGAGCTGCTGCCAAACTGTTAAGATGTGATCATAAAATACACCAGCAGCAGGCTGAGAGATGATCCAGCTGTGTCAAATATCACATATATTTAACATCATTCAAAAAAAATTGGTCTCCAAAGTGAGGGTGTCTCATTTAGTTAAGACTCCTTGTGTGCAGGTGGATGAGAATAAAACATGAGGAAAGGACACCGAAAAATCACTTTTTACCCTTGTATTTAATTTCTTTCAACATACTTTGCTTCACTTCAAACTTTCAGAAACTGAGCTGAAAGTTTGCAAACCAATGAGCTGATTCCGAGCAGAGCAAATAAAATAAAGGCATAAAAAAGACATTTTGAGAGGACGAGATTCCCACTCACACTGTCTGAACATCCGTCGCCAAACCAGCCAGCCCGATGTACAACCTGTCTCCCATGGGGAAGATCTTCTGGAAGTCTGTCGTGACCATCTGGGCCTGAATGCCAAACCTCCGGTCTGCTGCGATCGCCACGCAGTTCTTCCCCCGCATGGCCATGACGGCCCCGCCATTATATGACATAATAGACTGGGAGAGGAGAAGAGGATGGAGGACAAAATGGATCAATCACCCGATCAACCAAATCTATAAAAGGGTCACATCACCTCAAATGACTGGGGTCATCAGATTTGCCTGAACATTTTTTGGTCCAAAGTTTGGATGAACATGAATATCTGAAAAACTATTAACGATAAAAGTCTCGCATTTTCACTGTCTCATCTTACCATAAAACTGAATCAGGGGAATGTGCATGCTTAAAAACTGGGTATCAAAAATGACAAACATGTATACAGCATGTATAACAAATCAATTTCTGTGTTTTAGTTAGAATACCACCAAAAAAAAGTCCTGGATTTTGTTCTATTAGGATTAGACTATCTACTGACATCTACTGATATTGTTTTTGTGGTATAACTTGTCATATTCGTATTTTCTCCCTTTCTGTGTCTAAAAAGTATCTAAATGTATTCTGTTTTTTTCTGTAGAAATAATAGTCTTGACTTGGCTACAGTGGAAAAATTGCGTTTATTTAATACATTATAAAATCAAAAGCAAAACGTATACTGACTAAGCAGAGATTTTTAACACCAAAAAGTGTAACTCTCACAAGAGCTACCATCTTACCACATAAACAGTAAGAAAGTGTGTGAAATATTGCCTGTATACATTTCTCAATTCATGAGGTTTTCTAGTGGAGAACAGCGCTCCTGAGATGCAGGTTGCTGATGTTTGCTTCTGACAGCAGCTTTAGAAAATCCAGTTTTAACTGTTTTCATCACTTTAAATTTTAATCTGTCAGTGTCTGTTTAATCTTACAGTGTCTAGTGAGCTTTGGCTGAGACTAAACACACTCACTAGGGTTGTAAAACACTGAAACCGAAGCCAAAAAAGTGAGTTAAAAAAACAATACTGCACAAAATTCAACGCTAGCTCAAGAGTAGCAGGAGCTAAGCATTTAGCTTTCAGATTTTCTCTAGTTTTATTCTCCAGAATCGAGAGCTAAATTATTCATTAGGACATTATCAGTAATTAAATAATGATTTACTGTAAAACTAACTTCGCATTTTCCTCAGAATTAATTCAGATGTTACCGGTAGGTAACTTTAGTGACCATGCTAAAGATGTCTGATGCTACCGTTGTTAGCTCAAGTCTCTGTTAGCCTACAAACTCAGTTTAATATAATTTTTATCCAACCAGCCGCGCGGATGTTAACTTATTTTTAATGTTCTTACCATTGTGAAGGCGCTGGTTTAGATTCCTAACTGCTAAAACGGACAAACTCTGCTGCTTCCCAGCTTTGTGAATGATTGCCGTTAGCTTCCGACAGTGACTACACGATTTAGAAACACGAGATCACACTAACTTATCTACATACGTAACGGAAGCCTTCAGATATGATTGGCTGACATCCTCAGCGATGTGCGACTGTGATTGGGTGAGAAGTGCAGCGTGACCAAAGCGTGCGTAGTTTGGTAGAGGCGCGTTAAAGCGAAATTGAAACACAGCGGAGCGGTAAGGTAGTTTAAAACTGTGCTGTCACTCCCCTGTAAACACAACAGGTTAAAATAAGGCTTAGACAGTTAGACATACAGTTTAACCCAGAGCTAAAAATGTCGTGAACTAAAGATTACATTTTATTTGATCACGAATGAGAAAAAAAAAATAATCCACTGTAATTACACGTGTACAATCACTTCATGTGACACAGCCACCATATAATAGAGAGAGGTCAGGTAATCTTTTTTTTTTTTTTTTTTGCCATACAGTAACACTTTTGCTGCTCATCATACGCCACATAACCTGCAGAACAATTTATTCCAGCTGAGGATAGTTGCCATAAGGTGAAAGCAAACACATGGCCTTACTGGAGATTTATGCTTCAGTTGACAATCTATGCTGCAAACTACAGCATAACCTGACTTTCCAGGAAATCTAACTACACCTTGGGCGGTCGCAGCCCACAATGAATAAGAATGACACCAATAATGATTTAATATAAGGACTCACAAATGTCAGCAAATTCCTGGAGGGAAATTCAGAAATACCAGAATGGAGAGGAGGTAAAAAGAAGTGGAAAAACTTGAGGGACAAATATGTTTGCTCCTGAGAAAACGCTGATCACACAGGGATCCAAGATGGGAAAAAGTCCCTGGATTTTATTCGTATCTGCCGTGGCTGGCACTGTATATAAGACACAAGGATATGACCACACAGTAATTAAAACATAATGCAGCAGCAAAAGCATGAATGCTGGCAACATCAATGGCCTCTACAAAGATTCCTCACAGAAGTCAAAAGTTCGGTTTTTGATTTGGCTCCTGGGACTTGAATTAGTGGAGGGGAGAACAGGTAAAGCTGTATGTGTTAAACTCTTAGGAGCTTGGAAAGAAAAGCATCTGGACTTCTTTTATTGAAGATGTTTCACCTCTCATCCAAGAAGCTTCTTCAGTTCTAAGAGCGATTGGTAGAGAGCCTCAGATTTTAAGCCCTATGTGAGTGTCCCCAAGAGGGTCATGGACTTCCTATTGATCCTCTACCTAATCATACAAGCCAAGACCCACTGGTGTGGGTCAAAATCAGCCAAGTTTTCAGGTGAACCCATTGTGAAACCTAGCCCGCCCTATTATGTGATTTCCTGAGGTCAAATGGCCCAGGATGTTTGTGGGATTTACGGCTTCCAGGAAGGGATCTCAAAACTGGATTATAGGTGGCAGGCAGTTGGTGCCGTAAGCCACCGCCTCTGTTCAAAGATGGTCATTCACAGTGGACATAGATGGCTTCTTTCACTCCTCTTTCAAACCATCTGTCTTGTCCTCCAAAACATTGGCTTCCTCGAAAGAGTGACCTTTGTCCTTTAGATGCAGATGGACAGCCGAGTCTTGTCCCTTTGAGGTGGCTCTTCTTTGTTGTGCCATGCATTTATGAAGTGGCCGTTTGGTCTCTCCAATATGGAGGTCTGAGCATTCCTCGCTGCACTGTACAGCAAACACTATGTTGTTAAGTTTGTCTTTGGGATGAACCCATTTTTGTCTGAGTGTGTGGCTGGGTCTGTGTTAAACAGCAACTTTCAGAAAAGAAAAATGATGCAAGTACTGCTACTGTGTCTGCTGAGCTTCACAGAGTGCTCTTGATGCTGTTGGTCCACTAATGCAATTGTGACAACCTTTATGGTTTGCAGTGAGATACAGAACTTGGGTTTTGGGGAACTGTTAACATTTTCTTGGTTAGTTTGCATGAATTAGCTGGTCTGTGTGTGTCTGTGAGATGTGCTTATACAGCTCATTGACTAAGCTAGTTAACTATTATATAGTTACATAACTGCTTTACTTTGATTTCAAATGAGCTTTACCATGCTAATATATTTATTTTGTCACATTTTATTCTATTTCCACTCTCTTTATTTGATCTGTTTGATGTTAACTTTCAGGTGCTAAGTAAAGGAATTTCCCCACTTCAGGGTATACAAAGTATATTTTCTCTTAAATAACAGTCTATGATCAGTGACAAGTGGCATTTAAAAAAGAATGAATAATACAAATCCAGAAATGTAGTTTTTATACCATTTGTTACTCACAGTACCAAACGAATATTACAAAAGCATTTGAGATAAGAGGTCCTATCAATATGTAAAAACAAAAACAGTAAATTGCACAAACTTACTTTAACCTTATAAACAGTTATTTGATTTGAAGAAAGTAGCTAAAACACATGAAGTAACAACAGGCCTTTTGTACTGTACATATGAATACTGTGACATCTGCTTTTCAAATTAAAAGCCTGTGTTTGAATTCCTGACAGGCTCGCAGCTCACCTGCCCCAGTCAACTTTAAAAAAAAATATAGAAAAAATGGTGTGTGGCAGTCTTTTTAGTCAGTTCATTGACTGTAATGTGAATTTTTGTCTTTATCGTTTCATGAAGTTTTCCAGGGAGGCTGGCGTCCTCTGAATGGAGTGGATATTTCTCTTCACTCTGTCCTCTAAGGAGGAGCTCGCGGCACTCTCCAGCTTCATGTTGCTGCAAGATGACAAAGGTCAGTTACTGAAACTTAAAATGCACAAACACACACAAATAACTGATGTGATTATCAGACTTGTATCCACAAACATCACACTCTGAACTTACTGGATGAAGCCAGCATGGCGGTCATGCTTGCCGTTTTGTTCCCTCTGCTTCTCCTGCTCGTCCTGCCTCTTATAGCGCTTCACATTATTCTCCCTGTCCTCCTCCCGCTGCTTGGCTTGGTCCATCATCTCACGCCTCTTTCGCTCCATCTCCTCTGCAGAGAGCTTCCTACATCAGACAGAACAACATGGAAAATTAACCAGTTCAGCGTGGGTGGTGATGAAGATGAAATTTTATGTAACATGTTACAATTTAAGCAGCTCATCTGCTCATCTTAACACACGTATCACAGTTACGACATTGATAATATTTACAAGTGCTTGCAAAAAAAAAAAAGAAAAAAAAAAAAAAAAGAGCAGATCAAAGCAGTTATTGCAATATTTAATCAGTTATCATACAAATACGTTCACAAACATACTTTTTGGAGATGTGTACAGTCTTACTTGGGCACGTGGTTCCTCTGTCTCTGGTAGCGGTCCTTCTGTGGGCTGGGAGCTCTGGGTTCCTGCTTCTTTTCACTCCGATGTGAGGAGGATGAAGAGTAGGAGCGGCTGTCCTTGTAATTCCTGTGAGGTGATCGGGATCGGCTCCTCTCACGCCGCCCTGAGTGACCGGAGGAGGTCGAGGTCTGTTGATATCTGCCTGTTGGGAGCTGAGGGAAAAGACCAAAGATCAGCAACACATTTCAGGAGGGTCTCCCCTCACAGTGGATTGGGCCAGAAACCCCCAAGAAAAAGAAAAGCTGCATGCTGCTCTTAAAAAACAAAACAAAAAAAACAACAACACTTGCAAAGAAACTTTAGCTCCCTGGTCACCGGGAGTCCCTTATTTCTACTTGTTGAAGGCTTTCAACTTCTACTCTCGTGCTGTGTGTGCAGCTTACACACAGAACTGTGGGTCAGAATGGCAGAATGTGAACACACTCATGCATGCATATTAAAGTTTTCCAGGCATGCTGAAGAAGGTTAATATTTTGTGGATATTTATAAGCATATTTACTAAAAACACTTTAAAGATAAAGCGATTGGTTTTGCCAGTGCACATCTGATTAATCACTTCCACACCTGTTACAACCCACTCATGATGCAGAGAGTTTCCCTTAATTTGGAACTAATGAAGCAAAGCATGACTCTACCCTTTAAACTGATGAGCTTTGCTGTTTAGTTATGGCACCTTTACTTTTCACAAATACAAGCTTGAACTTAAGACACCCTGCAGACTTTCCCTTTAGAGGCTCTAGGACTGTTTCCCACACAGTGGATGTCTCAGAGATCAGATGCTGAAAATGTAGGATAAGTCATGTGTGTGATCACAGTAGCTGTGGTACAGACCTGTAGACCATAGCCTGGATGATGATGATGAGAATGAGATTTGGTGTCTGAGGAGTTGTCTCGTGGGTGTGACCTGAAAAACAAATCAAAAATGATATATAAAAAAAGTGGTACTTATGAGCAACTTGCTGGTTTACACAGAAGTCTCATAACATACTGCAATCATTTCTGAAACAACCTCTTTACTAGCCTGTGTTTCTTCTCATCGTCTTCCTCCGAGCTCGAACTTGAACTCCTCCTCTTATGCTTCTTTTCCTTCCTTCTGTCTTTGTCTCCTTTCTTCTCCTTCTTCTCCTTCTTCCTCTTCTTTTTCTTGTCTTTCTTGTCAAGGTTTTGGCGAAGCTATTTAAAAAGAACCAAACAAATACAAATATTTACATGATTGAAATCATCAGCCTGTAATAATAATGCTTTTTAGGATGTTATATCTCATTAACCTACACCGATACCAGCTTTTTGGACCTTAACGTTACCATTTCTTTAATTTTCTTCATCTTTACTGGATTAGTCAGGACTTCTCTCTTCTTTGCTTCCTCACGTTTCCTTTACAACACCAACAAAACACAAACATAATCATCTGCAAATTTAACAATATCTTCAGAACAAATCAAAAGAGAATGGCACGTTCACTCACCTGATTTCAAACAGGGGGTCTTCCCTGATCTTGGCAGCCAAATCGAGGCTGGAGGCAGGGGTGGCGGGGTTAAATATGGAGCCAGGCAGGAGGCCTGTCTCAGCTGAGGGACCGCTCTCTGGCTCCTCATACTGGTCAGTGATCTGCTTGTCAATGGGGCGCCCAAGCAGGTACTCATCCCTGGACACCTGGCCGGCAGGGCCCTGGTACATCCAGTCCAACCGATCATCTTTTTTTCTGTCACCATCCAATAAAAGTACAGCATATCTCAGACACAACGTTCTTCTTTGAACCATTAACTTATCGTTCCTCATAACACAGGAGATAACTCACTTTAAGACGCCGGTTTCCTCTGCATATTTTGTCATTTCCTCTCGGGCTCGTTCCTCCTTCAGCTGCTTCTGGAGCTCCTCGATCTTTTTACGTTCAGCCTCATGTTTCTGCTCAGCTTTCCAGACACGCTCAATGTTTTTCATAGTCTGGGGGTGCCAGCTCTTTTTCAAGTTCTGGTAGAAAACACGTCAAAACCATCAACGGCTACATCATTGGAAACCATCAGGAGCTCCCTTTTAGTAGACAATAACTAGCCGAAGCCTTTAATATCTATAGTTCTTAATTTTAATTATTTTATTCTACCGCAATGATCCAAATGTTATTTGACGACAAAATCTATAATATTTCATATCTATAAGTACATTCTACACAGAAAAAATAAGTAAAAATATTTATAAAAGGTTTCTGATCTAAAACTGTACTCATATTTATAATTCTCAACTAGTTCAGAATAAGAAGACCGAAATTAAAGGAATTATGCCCGAACTTAACTATGCTTCCTACAGAATTCCAAAAGCTTTTAATTCAAGCCCTAAATGTCTGTGTATGACATGTAAGCAAACATCTATAAATTAACCATTAATTTCAATGGAGTTAGGTATTAGCGTTGTTTCTTCCCCGGCGCATGCGCCAGTAGTAAAAGATTAAGACTCAGACTTACCAGATCGCCGCCTCCCATCTTGAAAAACGTTTCTTTTCAGTCCCAAAGAGAAATGGAAATGGCCAAAACTGACCGTTAGCGACTGAAGGTGAAACCACCAAAGTTTTTCACCAGCTGGAAAATGGAGCTGCCGACGCTTGAGTGTGACGCGTTTTGTGTATATCCTGTTTTTAATATTTCGTCTTCCGGTTTTAGCTCATGGTGCTTTCACTGGTCCTTAAAAAACTCAGTTAAATAAGGTGCTTTCGGTGGCAAGCATAGACTACATGTGTAAAATCGTTATTAAAATTATATATGTGTGTATTATTATATTACACATATAGGTTTCTATATTAAAGGCACTATTATACATAGTCATTTTTTAAATGAAAATAAAACCGATATACAGTCTACTGCTGAAACTGACTTAAAATTACAACAATATATGTTTTCCAGCTAAGAAGCCTTTAATGAAGCCATTAAAATCCTGCCATGAGTTCTGCCTGTTTAAATATTTATCTAAGAGCCGTATGTTGTCCCTGAACGCAACACCCTCAGGGGGTTAATTTGGGTCATTTAGACTTTTATCCTTAGATGCGTCTTACCAAGATTTACGGTGTAAAATATGACTAAAACTTCAAAGTAATAAAATCTCCCATCAAAGGTGAGTCATAAGTAATTTTTTTTTATATTTTCCAGAAAAACATTTTTTTACCAGTCAAACTGACAGTTCTGAAAGTAACCATTTCCACACAATTAATTATTAAAATATTTTGTTTTTAATCCTTTAGTAGGAAAATTGTATTTTTAAATCAATGTTTGCCTTAAAGTTTATTATTTTAGTTTAATTTAAAGAATGTCTGTATTTTATTACAGACCTTCTGTCAGGTTGTGTGGCCAAACAACTGTTTGTTTGTTTCTCAGCTTAATATTATTTGCATATTGGCCATTTTATTAGTTACACTTTTCTAATATCACTGGACTCCCTTTTTTGCTGTCTCAAATCTTTGTGGTGTCGAATCAACAAGGTGCTTAAAACATTCCTTGGGGATTTTGGTCCATGTTGACATGATAGCATCCCAAGCTGCAGATTTGTCAGCTGCACATGATGAGAATCTCCTGTCCTACCACATCCCAAAGGTGCTCTATAGGACTGAGATCTGATGACTGTGGAGGTCATTTGATTACAGTAAACTCACTGTCATGTTCAAACATTTTGTGTCAAGGTGTGATATACCCCAGGAAGCAGTCGCCAGAAAATGGGTACAATGTGGATGGACAAACCATCTAGATCAGGGTGGAACAGAATGAATGATCAAATATATTTTCAGATACAATCCCCTTCATGAGTAAAGTCATCTGGAGAAGAAATCAAATAAATAATTGTTGTGAAAAACCTATCTTTAAAAATGGTCCATTGTGAGAAAGAAATTAAGACTCGTAAGCAAGATGATTGCACATCGTTCTCACTTTCCTTCCTCCAAATTAGAGGCTTCTAATGTTGGGTCAGCTATTTGAGGCAGATGAGCTGATGTCTTCTGAACAGCTTCAGCTCAAACATGCAGCACATGATTTTTCAGAGGTATTTATAGCTGAGAGCCTACATGTACAGAAACACAAAGAACGGGACAAGCCATGTGCCACAGCACCAAGTATGGAGCAATTTTTTATGTTAACAATCAAATGAGCTATTAAAAAGAAGATCAATATGTTGGGGACCAGATGGATTAAAAAGCAACAATTGGATATTCCTACTGAAAGTTGTTTTATTCATTGCTAAGAAGATGATCACAATAACCTGGCTGAGGCCACAGTCCTCAATGGTGGGTCAATAGAAGGAAAGGGTGAAGGAGGTTTACAAATTTACTTTCATTACAATGAACCTCGGTACTTCCTCTTTAATTCCTCTGATTTTTACTCCCACCACCATCTTTCTTATCCCTAATTGATAGATATATGATCCATACTGTTAGATTTCAGAGTGTTTTTATGACCCCTGGCGGATGTTATTATTTATGTTTGGTTAGTTCTTATTTCTCTCATTTCATGTAGTTATGGAGCAAATATGGAGCGTAAGAATGCCAGAAATTGTGGGCTGATTTTCAGAAAGAAAGAAAGAAAGATGTAATTGCACCGACATTATATCTGTCAAATGGAGACGTGAATGATTGGATTGTCTGATTGCACTTGATGAATAAGAAGAAGTTAAAAAACTAAAAGGATAAACATGGTGAGGAACAATACTCAGGTAGGCCGTGGCATTTAAACAATGCTCAGTCGGTACTAGGGGTCAAAGATGTGCCAATAAAATATCCCCCACAACACCCCCAGAAGCCCAAACCATTGACACAAAGCAGGTGGATTCATGCTTCATGATGTTTACACCAAATAATGACTCTACTACCTGAGACTCATAAGACCAGGTAAAGTTTTTCCAATCTGTTATGGTCCAACTTTGCAGAGACTGTGAGTTGTGGTCTCAGTTTCCTTATCTTAGTTGACAAAAGTGGCACTCAGTGTGGTCTTCTGCTACTGGGTTCAACATGTATGCTCAGGGATACTTCCCGGCATACCTTGATTGCAAAGCTTGAATTAATACTGCCTTCCTATCGGCTCGAAGCAGTCTGGCCATTCCTCTCTGACCTCTGGAATAAACAAGGAATTTTCACCCGGACAACTGCGCTCACTGGATATTTTATCTATTCTTTATGAACCCAGAGAGGGTTGTGTGTGAAATCCCAGCAGATCAGCAGTTTGTGAAATACTCAGATAAGTCCGCCTGGCACCAACAACCATACCACAATCAAAGTCATTTAAATCCCCTTTCTTTCCCATTCTGATGCTCGGTTTGAACTTCAGTAGGTTGTCGTCACAATGTCTACATGTCTAAATGCACTGAGTTGTTATTGTGTGAATGGCTGATTAGATATTTGCATTAACAAGCAGTGGAACAAGTATACCTAACGAAGTGAGAGCATTATTATTATTATTTGTCTCTTATTATTTGAGTGCAAATTAAAACGAAAAGAAATTCAGAAATTCTGCCTCCTATAAATAAAAGTTAAACATGAACACAGAATATATACATATATCTTTATTTAATAAAGGACAATAATAGATTAAATACGTTATTACACCAAGATATTTAACTTATTAAAAGTTTTTGAACTTATTTTATTACAGTCTCCACAACTACTACATTTACTACAGTAACCAATTCAAAATGTTGTCCATAAAAGGAAAGAACTCAGAAATTATTACTATTATTATTATTATTAATAATAATAATAGTCAATACACAATAATTGACTAATGTTTAAGCATTGTCTTTCATTTGTTATTTTCTATACATTAATACAGCAACTGTGAGCCTCCAGTAATTCAAGCTCTCTAATATATAAAAATCTGCCTAACGTCTGTGACGGTTTACATACATCCTAAAAGTGTTTTACACTGTAAAGCTGCTCGCACTGCTTGCTACACAACTACCAATCATACAATATCGATTATGAAAGTTAACTACCCAAAACAAGTAACCAAAGCTCTTCCTGCTGCTGGTCTGCCAGCGCAGCCGTTCTCTCCATGTCAACGCTGCAGAAAAAAGGAGTTGAACGGTGCTCGTGTTTCAACAACGTGTTCTGGTAAATGATGTGTCTCTGAAAATGAAAACAAAACTGCAGCAGCTCTTATTGAAATGGAAATGGGGGCAGGAAACGTTTGGAAGAACTATATGAAGCCACTCAATGAGGAAATCCAGCAGTGTACCCCTCTGTCAGATGATATATGTGATGACAGCGTGAACATTTTGAGCCATTTTGACATTTTCTTTTACATATTTATGAGATTTATGACCGTCATGTTCCACCTCTTTTATGTACTGCCTGTTTACAGCAGGGAGATTCAAGTATGAGGACACCTTCTGTGTTAAAGGTGCAAAAGTGAACCGGAGGGCTTTCACGTTCAAGCCGGCACATAGTAATCATGAATCAGTGTGAACCTGGGTCCACAGGATCCACTATTTCCACCCTTCCTGTGCAACATATTCTAGTGTAGGCCGTTTGTGTTTTGAGAGATGTTGCACTGCATTGGTTGCTCCTCATTTGCAATAAACTGAGGTCTAGAACACTTTTCTTTAATATAAAACAAAGGCACACAAGTTCTCAAATAAGCAACCTTGTCGGTCCAGTTTGGAACAGAAAGCCCATGAGAGGTGTGTCATTGTGTGTTTGTAGCACCTTTATTGAGAAGGTGAGCAGTTATCAACCATCTACCGTAACACTGCCTAACAGCACACTCATCAAGTGTCAAATGCTGGAATGTGGCGCCAGCCCTTCCGAAAACTCGCTGGGACACATAAGACGTCATGCCCCTTTGATTAAGCCGGCCTGTGTTTAACCACACTGACTCGCTGTGGTTCAGTGTGAACAAGCAAAGGCGTCATAACGACGGGGGTGTCACCTGACAGCCTCAAGGTGGAATATCTGTGTGAAAAACAATAGAGGGAGCCTCCAGAGCTGAAACATAAAGCCAACATGGAAAAGGCAAAAATGCAGTACCTCTAATGTCCACTTGAGGGACTCCAAAAGTGTTTTTTTTCTCTCTTTTCATAAAAAAAAAAATTGTTTATAGAACTCATCTACTTGTTTAATTAAGTTAATGGTGCAGCTGTGTTGACTGACACGTGAGCTTTACAGTTTGCTGATAACTTAGCACTCCGCCCTTTTATCCATACACGGTTACTTCTAGCTAAAAAAAAAACAAACAAAAAAATGAAAACAAAACAAAAAACAACATGGTGCTAATTTCACCTTAAAAATGAGTGCAAAACCATTACTTTATCACGGTGGCAATGTCCATCTCTATGCTTTTAAAAAAAATGTTTTTTTGGTTTTTGGTTTTTTTTTATATTTTCTTTTGTGTTATTTTAATTTTGGCCACTTGGGGGCAGCAGGAAAACCAGTAAATGCTGGTGTATTTTAAAGCTGTATTTGATTTTTAGAATTATACCCTATATTTGTAAAAGTATTGAGCTGCACGTCTTAACCTTTGAATTTAGGTGTTTTCAGCTGCATTGGCACAGCTGTGTAACATCAAGCACCAGGACAGGCAGGCTGCTTTTACAGACACTGAAAAAAACTCTGAACGCTCCAGTGAGTCCTTAACTCCAAACATCCTTTGGCATTAACGTCAGCACAAAAACTGTACATCGGGAGCTTCGTGGCACGAGTTTACTCCTGCAGATGCAATGTGTAGGTGGCCCAGTACTTTTATCCATATAGTGTATTTTTTGTCCCTTGAATATTGTGAGTTTAATATTGACTCCCTTTTATTAAAAAAAATAAAATAAAGTTTTGTAGTTTTATGTTTTGCAGCGAGTTGCTCACTCTCTCTGTTTAGAGGCAGCAGTGAGCTGGAAGCATGATTCATGGGTGAAGCTGAAACAACAGTAAAGGTGAGAGCAGATAAATCAAAACAACGACCTAAAAGATGCTAAAACATAGAGTACAGATGAGATGAATGAGCGGTGACTCATCAAGTGAGCTCTTTCACATTACACATTTCAGCCATTGTTACAAAAGCTGCAGTTAAATGCAGCTTTAAACGGCGGGACTGCATCGGGCTCCGGATTAACCTATTAGCAGTCATCGTCAGTGACCCATTTAATGTTGGGGCCATGGTTTGGTTGTGTTTTAGCCACAACTCATAAAAAAGTAAGAACATCAGCTCTATCCGTGACCTTAAATGGCAGATGTAGCAGAAGGAGTATTTCTCTGTGCAAGCCTGTCGTGTTGACAGGGCTGATCTGTGGAGTTGTGTTTGTCTTGCTGCCAGATGTGACTTCTCTCATCGGCGTGTCTCGACAGAAACCGGGCTTCATTTCACCAGCCGGCATTTCCCGTCCGCCTGCCATTCAGCCTCCGTCCTTGTGAGTTTTTCACATCACTGTAGTAGTTTTTTTCTTTGTTGCGCTCCCAGTGGAACACCTGTTCACATTCTCCTACTGTGTGTTAATAAGTGCCACTATGGCAGTGACATAAACACAGTATTTTTGGTAAACACTAGCCATTGTAGTGCATAATTTTCTATATTATATTAATTATATTATATTATATTATATTATATTATATTATATTATATTATATTATATTATATTATATTATATTATATTATATTATATTATATTATATTATATTATCACCAGCCTTATTTTGGCCATAGTACAACATTAAAGTTGTATTTCCTTTGAATTACAGACCATTTTAATTATTGTCACACTCTTTGGTCTTCTGCACTTTCACCCATTCAAATGGCTGCTAACCTACATCTTCTTCCAGTACAGTAGGCTACACACACGTGGTAACAGTCTGAACATAAGGAAAATATCAATATTACTGTCTGCTTTCCTTGAAACTGTTAAACTCAATCCTCTTTTCTTCCAGTTACACATTTGATCTGATTGTAAACAAGTTACCTAACCACCTTCTCATGAACTCATGTCAGTCTCTTGGGCTACTGGTGGCTGTAGCGCTAGCAGCAATCGAAGTCCAGCAACAAGCTGCAGCTTCAGCTCCGTCGCCTCCTTCGCCACCTTTCACCTTTAGTAGTCACAGACGAAAGGTTTACACACAAGATCAATAGGATTCCTGCTTTTCAGCGTGCCGTGGCATCACGGTTTATCACATTTGTGTGATAAATTCACAGGATCACACATACATATTTTTTGTTCCATCCAGTGTTCATCAGTGAAAGAGTGTTCATACCTTCCTTCTACTCTCTAATCTATCGTGAAACTATGACACCTCTGTGAGGTGATGGCAACCCTTTAACTGAACGCGGCGCAGCTAGCCCGACTGCCCCGTCACGCTGGAGACGGAGGCGTCTGTCTCACACTTCAGCTTCAGTGGAGGATCTGTGCTGTCAGACACGTTTGAGGACGACTGGGGAGGTGTCGATGCATCAAAGCTCTTATCCCCCCTCCCATCTCCGTTTAGCCTGTCCTCCCCTTGTCCTGGCGGGGACTCATGGGTGCGCATGTGCTTGGCCAGGTGGTCGTTGCGCATGAACACTCTGGGACATAATGCGCAGCTGAACTTCTTGGCTCCAGTGTGCGTCTGTAGGTGTCGCTGCAGTTCATCAGAGCGCGTGAACCTCTTGCCACAGAACAGCCAGTTGCAGACGAACGGCCGGTCTCCGCTGTGCCAGCGCAGGTGAGCCTTCAGATGGGAGGTCTTGGCGTAGGCTTTGCCACAGCCGGGGATGTGGCAATTGTGCATGTGCTTCCTCCTGCTGTCGTCAGTGCTCTGGCCCATCTGCTCAGCGTGGACGCAATTAGGGCAGCGGCACACAGCCTGGCTGCCGCCTCTGGAAGAAGAGCGGCGCTGGGGCTTGGGGCGAGCTGACACAGACGTCTCCTGAGGTTCCTCCATTGAGAAGGTTTCTTGCTGCAGCATTTCAGGGGCCAGTGGCTCCATCTTGAAGCCGTCCTGGGGGAAGAGATGGGATGGTTGCGAGGGTGGAGCGTGCTGAGCCGGGGGCAGGGTGCACAGCTGTGGGTCTGAGCCATAGGGCCCCAGAGAAGGCTGCAAACCCATGGAGCCGCCTGGATTCACTGAAGGCAGGCCCACACCTTGACCCGTCTGTAGGTCTATCCAACTGCCTGCTTGGACGTCTCTGTGAAGGTCCCACCAGGAAGCGATGTTCATGTCGTCTGAGCTGCCACTAGGTGGTGCTGTCCGTAACCAGGGCTCGTATGGGTGGGCCATGTGAGCAGCTCGTGCAGGTGCAAATCTGTGGATGAGGTCACCTGCTCAAAGTGTTGTTCAGTGTCTTTTGGGTTACGCTGAGATGATTACCACATGACAGGATGGTGACGCATTAAAAACCTGCAGAAAGAAAGAGAAGACTGTTATGGAAGTACTAACGAGACCAAGTTTATTTTTCAGGAGACACAAACGAGAAGTCTAAAATATGGAGACATTTATTATTGAAATGCTTGACAGGAATGAGCATTTCTCATTCCTATCAAGCATTTCTATAGTAAATATCTTTATGAGGTTTCTTTTAGCCTTCTAAAGAAAATTGAAAGCACTATTATAAGCAGCTGGCTGCTTTTGACGCCCTTCAGAGAGGAAAAAAACAACCTGTGTCAAACAGATAGAAAACACGTCATTGTGATGCAGCAGGCTCCACCAAGTCTGACCTTTTCAGGCTGTTCCCAAAAGAGTGAGACCTGACTAAACATAGGGTTTGACTCCAAAAAAGCTGGGAGAGGATTCAACTTCTGCTGTTTTAACCTTCTAAGGATAACAAAAAGGTCAAACGTAAAACTTGTTGAGCAACGAGGATAACAAGTTTTTAAAAGCAATCCAAGACTTCATCTCCCCACTAAGACCCAAAACTCTCTGAACAACCAGCACGAACGAGTCCCTCACGTTCAGATGTATATCTGGATGAAGATTAGTTTGTTATAATTTCTGGAGGATGTCTTACAATTGTTCTTCCTTCACACAATTCTAATCAATCTGTCCAAAAATTCCTGGATCTGGATTTGAAAAGACTCCATATGTTAATCACTTTCAAATCAGGCCAAAAGCCCCACCTCTGTTAAAAAAAACAAACCAATCCAAAAACCTTTTCTGCTCTGACAGGAAGCACAAAATTAAGATTTATTTTAAGTCTATTTCTAAAAAAAAAAAAGTAAAAAAAAGTTTGAGACATGAAGTCTGTAAAAGTGTGTCTTAAGGATGATGTTAGGATAACGTAAAAGCCGACAGGTCCAGAGCTGAGTTACCAGGACACGCTCAGACCTTTACCTGGATGCCCAACCAGGAAAAATGTAATGAAACGTAATGGTTGACTGGTTGACCAGATGGTGGTGGGAACCCAGCAGAACAAAGAGGGTAATGAGGAATTAAAACTTCATCAATAAACTCGGGCGCTTGAAAAAGTAAAGCCTTGTAAGTCATGAGCAGAATTTTAAAATGGACTGAAAATTAAATTAGCAACCAGTGCAAGGAGGCCAAAACCGGTTAATGTAAGAAGAGCGTGTGGTTTTTATCAGAAGACAGGCTGCAGAGTTTTGCAGTCTAAAGCTGAGCTAAACTTAACAGCTCAACAGCACGCTAAGGAGGAAATAAAAGCTGGGTAACGTCTTCTGTAACATTTCTTTGACCTTCAGAATATTCCCGAGTTGTTGGAAAGCATTTTTCTGTTTGTCATATTGTGTGTATGTGTGTTTCTGAACCTCTGAAGAGCTGACGTTCAGGCCTAAATCCGCCTGTCTACAACATTTAAATAACCAACCCTAAGCACACCCCCTTCGTCGCCATGGATACTGCAGTTCTCACGCTGCATGGCCATGGAGACGGAGGAGAGGGGGGAGCCGGACGTGTCCAGGCAGAGGCCTGCTACGTGCATCCGCTGCCAGGTACTTCCCATGGAGGACGGTCAAAGACAAGTACAAAGAAAACAACATCATCGGCCTGCACTGAGGCAGCGCTGGGGGGAGGATAATGATGGTTAGATGGGGGGAGGGACGAGAGCGGAGGGGGGTGTTGACAGGAGAGCAGTTTGGTAAAGGAAGAAGTTCCAGGGAGGTATGGCTGCAGGCCAAGGTCTATTTGTACGTCTCTGAGGTTTTGGAGATGAAACCTGGCAGACAGGAGAACCAGTTTTTTATGAATCACACATGATTTACAACAACAGCTCTCCAGGCGAGACCCGTGAAGCGCCCTGCCCCTTACACACCGGAGGCAGAAAGCATCAACAGTTACAGACTGACGACATTCATGAGCCTGAGAATGGGAGTCGACGACAAAATGAGAACAATTACTTTACGTCCATAATCACAGGCACACGCGCTGAAATAGCATCCTGCGCCCAACACGCTCCAGGAATGCAAACCGCAGCAGCGTCAGTGGGATGGGCTCAGATTTCCAGGTGACACAAAGCTTGTTAAAGGTGGACAAGTCTGTGGAAGCTTTGACAAGAAGCTACCAGCCTGTGAGGCTTGTCCTTGGCCCAAGATGATCTTGTTGACTTCCACTAACCCCCACCCACCTCAACTCAACCATGAACATCTGTAATTATCTTTACAGCAGGAAACAATAAAGTAGTCTGAAGCTGTAGAGGCTGGTATGGCAGTCTGGAGATCATTTGGTGATATCTGACAGGTTGTGTGAAAACACGAGCTTCATGGACATCCAGTCTGATGCGTAGATCAATTAGCAGCAGGTCAAACTGGCATCAGATGTAGCAAGTAGGTGAAGCTGTGCTTGCCGACAGTGAAGTATCCCCTGAGTTACTCCTCCACATACATTATTCTGTGACTGTGATTTTCTTATTTTGTGATTTTTTTTAGCCTTTAAAACAGGGGTGGGGGAACTCCAGGCCTCAAGGGCCAGTGTCCCACAGGTTTTAGACGTGTCCTTGATCCAACACAGCTGATATGATTTAAATGGCTAAATTACCTCCTCAACATGTCTTGGATTTCTCCAGAGGTCTGGTAATGAACTAATCACTAATCATTCAGGTGAGTTGACCCAGGGTGATATCTAAAACCTGCAGGACACCAGCTCTTGAGGCCTGGAGTTCCCCACCCCTGCTTTAAAAAGACGTCACTTTACATCTAAATTTGGTTTAAAAGTCGTCTTTTCTGGCTCTTACGAAGATCTGAATTTGACCTAATTTCAACCACTGAGGATGCTTCAATGGTTAGAAGTTGAGTCGTACATCATAGTAGATATTTCGATCACACTTACATGGTATTTTTTAGATGTTACCAAATATCTGTATTCATTGTATTTTATGTGAAATCTTTTATATTATTTACTTTTATTTTATTTACTCAGCATTATAGTGGATTTTTTCTGTAGGTACGTCATAACTGCAAACTCTACTGAAACACTAAACTATAACTTATTTCATAGCCTAAGCCGTAACCTGATGTAGATGTAACTACACTTGCACTGACACAGCTGTGAATGCTGGTAACAGGCTGCATCGTAAGCTTCAAATAGTCCAGAGTAAAGTCTAAATTATTAAGCTTTTAGACACCTGCAAATGAAATTTTTTGACAGGTGGGTTAGGTAGCTGTTCCAGAGTGCAGGTAAAGGTCAAAGTGTGATTGAGTCCTTACTTTTCTTTTCTCTTTTCTTTATTTTTATGTATGATTTCTTATTTCTGCACTCTACTAAAGACTCCGTGTGATTGGTTCAGATTGTGTGTTAGCAGGATTACAAGTTAGTATGACAATTTTAAGCCTGAATTCAGAGGAATTTGTTTTTGGAGTTGATCTGGATACAAAACCCTATCCAGAACATTTTTGAAAGATTCTTTATCATTGCTATAATTCATTTTACAAATAAATATCCACAAATATATATCAAAAGTGATAAAGAGACACTTTTTCAATGAGCAAAAAAGACAGTTTTAGACCTTTTCCTTTGCTTGTCTTTTCTGCACGTTTTTTGCATGTGTGGTGCATCCTGAATGTTGGAGCACTACAGTCAAACCATGCATACTACATTTCCTTCTCAAAAGCTCACCCAAAGCCACTCAGAGATGTTTTCTTGTCTCACTGAAATCGTAAAGCAATTAGTTTGGAATTCCCACATGAAAGGTCTGTATTAAAAGGTCCAGCTGATTTAGTTCCTGTCAGCCTGGAGCCAGAGCTACATACTGCTCTGTAATTTTTTGAGAATGTGACATGGCGGCACAGCGGCACAGTCCCTCCACAAATCTGCTCTTACTGACATAAACAAATCAAGCTCTTTGCTAAAGTGCTGGAAGCACTGCAGGCTCCTAAGAGGAACAGCTGGCATGGGGAGGGAGTGAGAGGAGGCCCCGGGGGAGGATGGTTCAGAGCAATGACAGAGTTCTGGTCATAAAACCTGTCTGACCAAGACTCAGCAGAGCCGCAATTTAGGAGCCTGCCACTGAGAAACAAGAGGCAGATTGAAGCAGTGACGAGAAAGACAGAACTCGCTACTGTTAGTCCATCGGCTGGTGATTTTCAAAATTAAATAAGTAAAGCGTGAAAGCGCTACTCTAATTGTTTCTACTCAGAAAATGTAACTGAGAATCAACAAATCTTGGATGTTTTCATCAGGCCTGGTTTAATTATAAGTCTGTTGTCACATTTAAGAATAAAGTTGTAAAAACAGTAATGTTAGTGCTCCAAAAAGACTAGTTTGGGAATGGAGGTCTGAGTGGAGGTCATGTCATGTGTTTCAAACAGTTATAGCGGATATGTGAGAAAAGGATTGCCATGCTTACAAAAGGCATTAAAGCAAACATTAAAAAGTCCTGTAATGATCACAGTCTGACTCCAGACATGTAAAAGATGTGGTGGGCCTTGCAAACTGTCTTCTTCCATAGATTACAGGTCCCCTAGACTGAAGGACTATCTTGTTGTTTACACTGTTAGACCAAAAATCAGGAAAGTCCATCATCTCATCTCCCACACGGGGATAAAACAGGTAAAATAGCCATTCTGTTTCCACTCTGGGTCAAATAGCATTTAGCCCACAGAAGATATTAAAACAAACAATTAAAAGTCCAAAGTCTGACTCCAGACCTGTGGAAGATCTGCTGTCCCTTTTAATCTGTCATCCCATATTATCCGAGATATAGAACAAACAGTTAGATCGTCTATACTCCAAAAAGACCAGTTTCAGTGCGAGGGCTTTTAGAGCAGTCTGTTTGAACCTGCTTGAGGTGCATTATAAATGGAGAGGAGTCACATCTGTTTTCAGAAGACGGAATAAAATATATGATTCAAACACGTGTCTATCAAAATTAAACGTTTCTGAACTTTGTGCTGTTCAGCTGCAGAACAAAAGTTAAAAACTCTTTTAGGGACAAAAGTTTGACTTCTCCAGTACCCGATGTCATTTACACATCCGGTTTAACAACCATCCGTCTACTTTCCCATATCATCAGAGACGTAGAACCACGCAGTTAAAACGGTAACGCTGACATCCACAAGGAGTTTGGTTTAACCTGCAAGAAGTGCATGACATGCAGAGTGGAGTGCATGTTTATGGCAGAGAATATATGAATGGCAAACTTCAAAATAAAACATTTCTGAACTCTGTAGAGTGACCAGATGTGAGAAAAACATTTGCCATTAGTAGAAAACAATGTTAAAACAAACATTAAAATCTCGTGTAGTGGCCACAGTCTGAGCAGCGGTCCAGTTTAACTGCAGTCCAGATGTACAACAACATCCTGGCTCCAGAAAGACAAGCTCAGTGTCAAATGACATTTAGAAGAAGTTTGTTTTAACCTGTTTAAATACATCGTGGGTGGAGAGGAGACCACCTTTGTGCAGGAGTCACGGCTGTTGTCAGAAGGGTGAATAAAAAATGAGCTTCAAACACACATCTCTCAACACTAGATGTTTTGAACTTTGCAGAGTGGCCGTACGTGAGCGAATGTTCTCCATCAGTACAAATAGATGTGAAAACAATGATGCAGCGACCGTAGTCTGAGACGATTTGCACACCTGGGCGAAGGATCAAGTTGTGCGGTGTGCAAAGCTTGAGATGTGGGGGCTGCTAATCTCTCCCTCTGCACTTTAACTGTGTTATTAATCACAGAGATGGTTTAGATATGAGTGACAGCTTTACATGTGAGACACGGATTCATACTCAGTTGCGTAAAATTAATTTCCTGCAACACTTTTTTTTGTGTGGTACTTTCAATCAAAAATCTGTTTCACAGTGACTCTACCGAGGTTTTAGAGTTGGTCGCTCTACTAGAAGTGACAAGGTACTTTATTTTTGGTGATTTTGACAAACTTTATAAAGTGTTTTGTTTCTCAGATCTTCTCAGTCACAAGTTGTCCTTCAGCACAAACTTCTCTTTATACACTTTAAATAAATAGACAAAGAAATTTTAAATCATTTAAAAAGATCAGACCTGTTCTGCTTCTTAGTTAGTGTCCAGCAAAATGTAATCATATACTGTGCAATTACTTAATATATTATTCAAGATCACCCCCCCCCCCCACTCCCTTTTTAGGACTTTTAAAAAATGTATATGATATAAAAGTTTTTACTTTTAACAACAAAAAGTAAAATATGACGCTTTGTTTTACATTAAAATAGTCATAAGTCTATCAAACACTTTAAATTAGCAGCACTTTCATCATTTGCAACAATAAACTGCCATTTACATTCTTCATGACATCAATATCTATGTTAAATAAATCAAATGGAAAACACTTCTGAGTAAAACTGTACCTACAGTGTGGTTCAGCTGCTTTAATCAAACAAAGATCTTAATCTGAAGCTCTGATTTCTCAGCACTGTTGGCATTTTCAGAGTAAAACTAATTTAATTAAAAAAAAACTGTAATCAAGCTTCACGTGGAAAGATATCTTTCATTTTTTTAAAAACTTTTTTTTATAACTTAATTTGCACTCTTCTATACTTTTAAAAATATATATTTAAAAAAATCCCCCAGTTTGGATTGCAGGAAATTAGGGATTTACAGTATCATCATTTATTTAGTTAGGCAATAATTTTCTAATAGGAAAAACAGACTGATGGCACAGAGATTAGACTAAAATCTGATTTGATTTCCCTCTAATTTATTAAGTGAAATCTTGGTCTTAAATTTAAGGTCAAATACTTTATGCTTTTATTTCATCATCACATTAGTTATTTAATATACAAGACTGGGTCAACTTGTTGTTTTTTTCTTCCTGCAGAAATATTTTATTCTGATCTAATTACGGCTGTAAAACAACAATTTAACAATCTCGAATTTCTATTTTCTAACACTGGCGTTTATTGTCCAAAATCTAAATACATAACCTAAAATTAAGTGCCAGCCGCTGGTTAGCCTCTATAACGTGAATTTATCCAGTAAGTAACCTGCGTACGTTACCTAACATGTTGTATTTTGAGACTTTCGATTTATAAATAAAACCCTCCAGTTAACTTGAAGCCTGGAAGACTTTCCATCAGTCTGATGAAGATTTAAAACACTTCATTGTGATTTTTGTATATAACAGACATACGGTACCACACAGGAGGTCGCAGCAGATGTCAGAAAGTTAAAATACAGCCTTACCTGTCTGCCCTACAGAGGTGCTGCCGCTGTGCTTTTCTTCTGGAAGTAAACTCTGTCTCGGCTCTGCTCCGCTGCTCTTGCCCTTGTTGGAAAAATGCGCGCAGAAAAGTAAAATCCTCATCATATTTCATCTGCTTTTCTCCATCGCAGACGGTCCAGGTGAGGCGAAAGGCTGTCAGAGTTTTGGCGCACAGGTAAGCAGCATTCTCAGTTGTGACACAGTCTATGATAGGCTGCGCGTCTTGAGCCCCTCCAGGCTCCGCCCCCTCCTGCCGGTGCTCCGTCTCTGCCCCCCCACCCCTCCCTTTGAAGATGTGCTCTCGGCGGCTGGAGGTGAGGAAACGACTCGCTTTAGGAAAACAGGGGATCAGTGGAACAGCCTGTCAGAGCTGCAGTGGTGGGATACAAGTCAATTTACTCATCAGCGTATTAATACATCCTCCAAAACAGTTAAGAGGAAATACTGCAGTTTTTATTTTCTGATTACTTCAGTGGGATTATGCAGTTACAGATCAGTCAGACCACCAAGAGATAGACACATAGAAACATAAACTGGCCCCTGATGAATCAGCTATACACGATAATGTATTACCAATGATGCTCTGATGATATATACTACTATATATATAATATATACTGCTTTTGTGCTCTTTTTTGCATTGACCTTAATGGAGTTTGCAGAAATGTTATGCTTGTGATCAGCTATTTTCACTTTGTGTTGCTACCCCAGTGTTTAATGTCAAAAGACAAAACTATATTCTTTCATTTCGACTTCTTACTCACCTACAGATTTGTTTCTCTAACAGCTGCATTTCCGTAATATGAACAATGCAAAAGTATCTGCCACCAAAAATAATATCTTTAAAAAAACAGTAAAGACTGAAACAATCTCCACACATGCTGAGATGAAAACATTTACTCAGTTTTTAATTTGTTTAGGTTTGTTTCATTAGTATGCAGGTATAGAAAAACAGAACTAACTAAATAAATTGATTCTTAGTTAATACTACATATACTCAGTTGTTAAGCCTTGAAAAAATAATTGTAATAATCTAATTTATTTACATACAAAAAGCGATGCTTGTAAATAAAGTAGATTTATGTACGTCTGCATCTGTACTAAAATGTTATGTGCATTTCCTTCTTAACATTGATATGTTGTAAGAAATTACACAGAGAAACATATACAAATGTATATATGGACTAATAAGCTTAGCTCCAGGTCCACTTTATATCTTCTACCAGATCTTTCATTGCCCTCCACTCTGCAGAAGCTTTGTTCTTCTTTGATAATAATCTGCAAAAGCATTCAAAATCTGCTGACAGTTTGTTACTTGACACAAATATCAAACACATGTATCACAGTTTACCTTAATTGCTTTTATGTCTGAAGTCACAATCTGTTTAAAACAGAACCGGGTTTACTGTCGGACTGCAGCCTTTCAGTCAGACAGATGAGCTCATGAATCCTGTGACTGCAGATACTCGTGACACGTAGGGCGATCACACACAGACTTTTTCTCCTGCATCCAAAATATTTTGAGTCTTTGTTTTTGATTTTCTCTCCAAGGACAATCACATGCATTTTAATAAATTATTTTTAAAAATTAAAGCATAGATTTTTTTTGTGGTTGAAATAAGAAATAAACTAAACACATTTCTGTAAAGTCAGCTTAGACAGACTCTTATGTAACCATCCCCTTCCCCAAATGCCCTTTTAGTGCCAGAAAAACACCTTTATTTTAAAATCTTCCTTATAGACTGACTGGTCGTAGTTTTCAAAAAACATTAAAACATGAAATCTGTCTTTGTTGTCTTTATTTTTCACAGAAATTAATTCAAATAAATAGATCTGTCCTCCTGAGGTCCAAACCTAAAAACCTCCATTGTTTTTATTTATGTGTTTAAATCAAAATATCAAAAAAAAAATATATATAAATATATTATGATAACAACAGTTAACAAATGATACAGTTAATTAAGAATAATAAATGTGGTTATAATTATTACGTGTAACAAATCAGTATTTTAGTTTTTCTCTGTCAGTTCGACTGGACAAAAAAATTACAACTAGAAGTATGTGTGATGAGTTTTGTAATTAAAAAAACATTGATAATAGCAATAAACTGATAGCAGTTTTTAAACACTGTTAAAATGTTCTTTTACAAAAAAAAGAAGATATATTACAACATCAAAATAAAAAAAACTAAATTATAGAAAAGCAGAAATGATAAAGTGAATAAACAAATAATGAGGAATAAAGAAGTCAAATATAAACAAAAACCTGCTACAAGTAAAAATTAAGGCAATAAAAGAATAAAAAGAGATTTTAAAGACAATAAATTTCATCTAATGTTATGATTCACAGTTGGGGAAGCAAAAGCAAAGACTGGTCATCATAGACCCAAACATGCATGGGGTTGATAAATCCTCCACTGACTGAGGCCAAGTAACGCTTTAAAAGTGGTTTGTAAGATTTTACAATCTGTACAGGGTTTAACAGACATTCAGTGTGAATTTGAACATACTGGAGTTGTGTGGTCATATTTTTCTATACATTTTAAATTCTGGGCAGCAGACTCACCCGGAGTAGGTGAAGTGAGCTCTGACTGATAAAGAGACGCACGACAGTCAAGGCAGGAAAAATGAGTAAGATTTGCTTAATAATTCCCAGGGCGTCAAATACTGACACCTACGTCACGGTGGCACACACAATCATCAAGAAAAGTGAGGCCGCTGTCACTCCTGACGCATCATACTTTAAGAATAATTAAAGCTAAATCTAACCACGCAGTTCTGATGTATACAAATGAAACCAAATGTTAAAGAAAAACGCTGAATCTAAACACATGATACACACTTACACACTTTATAGTCATGCAGAACATGAAATGGAGTTTGCATGTTGTCTGCAGGTACTCAGGTTTAACTGCTTAACTGTGTGTGGATGTGAAGCAGAAATACATAAAAACAGACTCTGTATGAATGTATGAGAAAATGTGCCTTTTAATACTAAAAATCACTTCATTTCCCGTTTGTTAGTGGAGGTTTTTCTTGCGTCGCACATTGTTTCAGACCCACTTGCTCATTGCTTCATGTTTGGCCAGGTGGGATCAGGTCACCCTGCTAAAGCTGGTTTGGCTCAGACTAAAACATGGGAACTGCACAGATCTACTTGAAAGCTCTTTTCTGTCTCTCTTTAACATGCTGATTAAACTCAAACAAAAGCTTTAAAGAACACGCTAAATGTTGCATTTCTTGTAACATGTCAAAGTTCAGTCTGTGGCTTTGAACATGCATCACACATTTAATAGTTTTTAACATCTTTTGCCTTTGAGGTGTTATTTTAAATTTTGTCTCCTCTCTGAGTTAATTCCTTTCCTGTCACAGCATGTTGGTGGAGCAGCTTCAAATCAACTGACAAACACAGACCACAGACAGGCCGGCGGGAAGTGACTTCCTACCCTCTCTGCTCCTTTTTCTCTAGAACGGCGCTCTACAAACGCTGAGCTCGAAAGCACGGCGTGGATTTGAAGCACAGAGTGGTTGACTAATACTGAGAACATCTTGATTCAGGACACAGCTTGTTAGATTTAAGCACATTTCGAACCTTTAAAGATCAGGGGCTTCCCCCCCCCCAGTGTTCTTATTTTAACACAAGTTTTTTTATTTGAACGTGTTTTATTTTGATGTAACTTCAGGGACAATCAGAATACTTTATTAATCCAACATCTCAAACCTGCTTTGATAAATCTTTATTAAAATGTGGATAATATTGCAGATTTCTTTCAGTATCATTTACGCTCACAGAAGAAATCAGGCCACTAAACTGAAGACCACACACCACGCCTAAATGGTGTTTACCGACATCTTTAAATAGTCAAGCATATTTCCTCATGAATACAATGCAGCACAATTAGAAAGAGACTGCTTAATAACATTTAATTACAGAGAGATTTCAAGCGGGGGCTTACAAATTCTCCTAATGATTTAAACGTGTTTGGATAGCTTGTTTGACAGTTTTTATTTCTGTCACTGCTTACATATTTTTTATCTTTTTATTTTTATGTATATGTGTGTGACTTTATGCTGTGTGTACATGAATATATCTTTGGTTACTTAAACATTCTTGAAAGGAAGCTTCGTCTCCAGTGTTGATGTTTTACTTTATTACTGAGTTTCTGAGCCACTGCCGCACCTTTGACGCGTCAGATAAAGACCAACCACATCACACTGCTTTCTACATCTTCTTCTTCTTCTTTCGAATGCCCCCCGTAGGGACCACCATCGCAAATGATCGTCCTCCAGCTCTGTCCCCAGCATCACTCTATGTCACATCAACCCTCCTTCACATCCATGAATATATCCACTATTCCTCTTCCTCAAATCATCTCAGCCTTATCTCTCTAACTTTGTCTTCCTGAGCCTGAGCTGTCCTGCTAATGTACTCATTTCTAATTCTGTCCGTCCTGCTCACTCCCAGTTAAAACCTGAACATTTTCAGCTCGACCGCTTGTCTTTTCATCAGTCCCACCCTCTTCAATCCATACTTGTAAACCTTCCCTTTCACTCTCGCTGCCATCCTTCTATCACAAATTACCCCCCACACTCATCTGCACCTGCCTGCATGCTCTTCTTCACCTCCTTTATGCATGGGTATTTACACTCCACTGCCTTCACTACCTCTGTTTCCTGCTCCTTCACTGTTACACCTGTCTCCCTCTCATTCACAAACATGTATTCCGTCTTGCTTCTACTGAGGTTCATTCCTCTTCTCTCCAGGCTCTTTTCCACCAGCTACATGTCCTGCACCACCCGCGCACACTTCTCTGCCAGTCCTGACTTCTTCATGCTGTACCACAGCTCCTCTCTTGGCATCCTATATGCTTTCTGTAGATCCTCAAAGACACAGTGAAGCGCCTTCTGACCTTCTCCATCAACACTCTCAAAGAAAGCGTCACATCTGTTGTGCTCTTTCTCAGCATGAAGCTGTACTGCTGCTCGCTGATGGTCACCTCTTCTCATAACCTAGCTTCAACAACTCTGTCACATGTCTTCATGTTATGGCTCATCAGCTTTATCCTTCTGTAGTTCCTGCAGTTTTGCACATGACCCTTGTTCATTCCTCGGGTGCCCTCTCACTCTCTGAGATTGTATCAAACCATCTGGTCATCTGGACATCTCCATAACTCCACAGGTATGTCGCCCGGACCACATGCCTTTCCACTCTTCATCCTCTTCACAGCTACCCTCACTTCCTCCACGTATTGATTCACTAACTCTCCTCCGTCTATTCTCCTCACTCTTCATTCATGAACTCTTCGATGTACTCCTTCCATCTTCTCTGCAGACTCTCTTAAGTCGTTAGTACCTTTCCATCTCTGTCCTTAATCACCCTAACCTGCTGCACAATGACTAGGCAGCTCAATCTTGCTGCCTAGTCATTTTCTTTTTCTCCCTGATTATCCCACATTTTCTTTGCTAATCTTGTCCTTTGAATACTTTTCTAAACTTCCTGATTTCACCACCAAGTCTACTGACTCTTCACTTGTTTCCTCTTCTTGATTTTAAAAGTCATCCTACAGCCTGCCAACCGATGCTGCCTAGCTATGCGTTCCCCGTTTCCTCATATTTGGCTTTTCACCAACATTAGCACAGTTTCCACTGCACTCTGTTGTCGACACAATCAGTGGAGGTCATTGTTAACCCAGGCCCCGACTGACATAGCATGAAAATCTCCTTCTTGACGATTGGTGTGTGTGATTTGGCTAAAATCCCATTCCTGATTCAATCCTCCTCATTTGTCTGTGCCTGGGACTGGGACGACGAGTACACTGGCTTTAACCCTAGCATGCCAAGTGGATCATATTTAATGTCATCATTCTTTTTCTGAAAAACCCGAATGCATAAAAATGCCAGATGTTGCAAAATTGATTCAAATTATAACTCATATGTGCAAAATGATATTTAACACATTTTTAATTGTTTCGTCAGAAAAAAGAACAACCCTGTATTTCATGGCTGTTATTTTATGGTTCAGGTTTCATGGTTATGGTTAGATGACCAAGATTGCGGTGCGGTAGTTAGCACCATCGCTTCACAGTAAGAAAGGCCTGGTTTTAATCCACTGGCTGGTTCTTTTCTATGTGGTGTTTTGTGTTTTAGACATAGGTTCTGTCCAGGAACTGAGGTTCCTCTCATAGTCCAAAGGTGTGGTTCTAAATGAACTCTGGGTATGACTGTGAATGGTCGTCTGTCTCTGTCTTAGCCCTGTGATAGATTGGCGACCTGTCCTGGATGTACCCTGCCTCTCGTTCTGTGGCGGCTGGGATAGGCTCCAGCCAAAACTCAACTCTAAGTGGAAGAAAACGGATGTAAAAATCTCTGAGCTTGTGTCCAACAGAGATGCAGTTTTATACACATTTAATCTAATCATGCTGTGGTTTGCTTGAATGGGCTTGTTTAGTTTTTTTTTCTTTATAGTTTATGTAAATAAAAATCTAGTTAATTTAGCTTAAAGTGTTACAGTTTTATTTTAACTATAAAATGTGAGACTTTTGATTTAAATCAGGGTGTTTTTTGACTATTGCATCAAATCTGGCAGAGATACGCTCAAGAACCACTGTTTGTGAGTTTTGACTGGTGGAGGTAGATTATGTTGCAAAAATATAAATTTTTAATACAGTCATTTAGTCTTTTTATGTTTCTCTGAACTCTCTGTTATCCTTAAAGCCAGAGATTTCAAATTTGGCCTCACAGTTGTGGAGCCTCAATTTGGGAATGTTTTTTTTTTCCTTTTTTCATGTGGGAACTCTAAAAAATAGCCTAGGGCTTAGAGGAGGTTTAAATAAAGAAGGTAATCCCCACAGACTGTCATTTTTGCATGTTGGAGTTTGTAGTATCTAACACATACGTTGTACTAAAAAAACAGTTTCTTTATGTCTGTAAGTGGTTCTTACTATATGTGTTATAACTATTTTACCGTATCAACATTCTGTTTCTTGCTTGTTAGCATCTATTGTATTTTTAATTACAGTAATTAGACAGGAACTAGTTTTCTGAGCTTTCTGAAGGTCAAAGCAGTTTACATGAGACAGCAGTCTTGGAATTTTGGGGCTCGCAGTTAGTGTGTGAGTTTATTTCAGTGTGGGACTTTCCTTAAAGAACACGTGTTTTGTATACAGAATTTCCACAATATTAAGCTGGTTCTGATTCCGATTTACTGGCCTGTGGCTTGATTGACTTGCCTCTAGTCCCACGGGAACCACACTCGTGTCTCAGACAAATCCTCCTGCGAACACGCCAGCCTCCAGAGAGCTAGGCCAGCTAAAGCCTCACTTCCCCTCCACATGCAACAAAAAATCCAAGCAAAGTAAACAGTAAGCACCTAGTAGTCAACTTCCTTATCCTTGTTAATTATTCAAAATCCCAGAGGAGAGACCAGCCCACAGTTGTCTTCTGACTCACTTTTTTTTCTCATGCATGGACTCACTCACCACCACGGCCCCCCCTCCCCTCCTGCCTCCCCTTTCAACTTCAAACCCAGTCATTTCTGCAAGCTGAGCTTTGATTGTACCAAACACCTGTATTTTTCAAGGACAGACTTCCTCGCGAGCCCCCGCCTCCCATCTTTGATTGTTAAACAGCAGTGGCGCCGTCATTACTGTCTGTGCGACTGATGCCGCCCAGCTTCCCCTCCCATCTTCCACCTCTGCCTTTTAACCGGAACTTTAATTGCTCAGAGAAAATTTGGATTGCTTTATTTTATCTAATTTTCAAAACCCCCTTTTTTGTGTGTGTGCTGTGTGCGAAGGGTTGTAAAAATGTTTTTAAAAATTCCCTTGCTGGATTTATCGGCTGAGATAATCACAGATTTCCTAACAGCTTTAAACTGAGCACACAGCCCCCAAAAATGCTCTCAGATTGAATGCAGGATGCAGACAGTTTTTAAATGTGTAGTAGCCACATGGACACAGACACCCAACTTTTTTTTGCAATAACTCACCAGTAATCCTCCAGGAAGACACACAGACACATACACACACACACACCTTTAATACCATGTTTTATTAGACGTCCTCTTTTGCTGCCATCCTGTCTCCCCTGTCAGATTAATATGCTCTGGGCTTCTCACCAGCTGTTTCCGTCCCTTAACACCCCTCATTTTTCTCCGGCCGGCCCTCCGCTTCACATGGCACGGCTTACAAACTTGGCCTGCGTGGCTTTAGATGAGGCCCGCCGCCTGGCGCTGTGTGTGTGTGTGTCTGTGTTCACATAGGTGAGGTAAAGGTTGGGTCTCGTGTCCACGCAACTTGAAATCCATCACAGTGCCCAGACACCATGTTGATAAGTTAATGAAATCTTCGAACGTGCGTGGTTTACACCATCTTATTTGCACCCACTTAGAGGACGACAGACCCAGACAGATGTAATTTTATCAGAGTTACTTTTTTTGTTGGTTACAAGTTGCACCTCAGAGCAAGAGCGATGTTAAATAACATGCAACAGGAAGTTTTTACAAGCAAAGCAAAGGCATAAAAAATAAAAGCCCAAAGCCAATCTTGTATTCAGCTCTGCTTGATTGAATCTGTGTCCTAAATCACTCTTCATCACTCATCATCAGTCAACACAAATGTTGTTGTCAGAGGGGTGTAATGTGTGGGTGTATTTACAAGCTCTCTTTTTCACTCATCTGTTTAGTTTCACTCTGTCTCTGCTTGTTTCTGCACCCATGTGCTTGTGTGTGTGTGTGTGCGTGTGTGTGTGTGTGTGTGTTACTGTACACATATGCTAGCTCTTGCTTGGGTGTGTCCGCTTTTGGCTCAGGTAGGTGTTTGCTTGGTGTTTTGTGTAAGGGCAGACAGGATGTGCGATGCTTGTCAGCACGCTCCAGGAGATGAAAGGCCGGAGAGGGAGTGGAAGTAGTCGGTTGCCGTTCAGGTAACAGGTTGTCTTCTCAGGAAACTTCTCAAGAATTCAGCTCGCGTTGCCTTCAGCGCTCCTCGTGAGCCACGGGGGAACACCACTCACCACCGTCCTGCTTCAAAAAGTAACTCAACACCTCCTCCAAGTCTGACATAAGTCAGCAACAGCAGGACCCAGGTGTGCGCGCTCAAAACGCGACGTTTTGTGGAACGTTTGGAGCGGATTAGCGGCCACTCCTTGTTTCCTATGCGCTCACCTATGTATTTAAGAACTTCAATAACTTGCGTCACCAAACATTTACAGATGCCAGCATGAGTCAGTTTTAAGAATGGGATCTGCTGGTATGCATATTGATGAGTGACAATGACACAATTACACGCTGGTTTTGATGCTGGAAATGACTTATGATGGAAGATGTCAGTCACTGTAATGCAGTAGAGCCAGTTCTCTTTATTATTTTAGCACATCCTGTGCGTTTGCGTTCACTTGGCTGGGCGACTGGGACCTGTGTTACCAGTTTGAGTTGTCAGTTATTAAGATATCTTGTTTTGCAGTTTTCTGTACAAATAGAGAAAAAGTGAAAGGAGTTCTGTGTTCAAACATATACGTACTTGACAGCCACTTTGAAGCCATCAGCTCACTTCTGAACTCAACCTTTTTCAAGCTTCAACTTTAGCATTTTGAGTGTTTCTGTGTTGTTGTTGTTTTCAGCTAGATCCTACCATTTTTAGGCAACGTGTTCACTACAGCTCAGAGAGAAGCTGGATGGATTATCTGTTTGTAGTCCATCACATTTATTCAAACTACGCTTGCATAAAATTCATTTTCTGTCACTGTAGGCATGATAGCTGGTTACTTAAGGTAACTATAAGTACCTGTGAGAGTCAAAAAGTAGATGTTGCGAAGTAAAAGAGTGCACTGATTTGTCATTTCTTCTAGATTAGACAGATAGACATATGACATAGTGAGGGCCTTATATTGTGAGAAAAACCAAAGAAAAATAATTAATAAAAATGAGGTTAACTTAAAAAAGACTAAAAAATAATACTGATCTGCATTAATCTCTTGCTCAAACTAAGAAAGTAATACAAATTGCATTCTTATCTTATGCCAGACAGGTGTGTTCACCTGTCACAGAAATATGAGTTATTGTACACTCTCACAGACATGATTTCCTGAAGCGTTGTTTAGTCTGAGAACTAAAGGAATAAAATAGGTGATATATATATAAGTTCAATGAATGAGGCTTGAAAATGGATTTCACTATTCAGTGGATGACATCGCAGTGGCTCCTGTATCTTTATATGGTTTATAGGTGGAAGGTTAATTTAATTTATTTTGTACCTATTTTCTGTGACTAACTTTCTATCTCTGGTACTTGAAGGCAACATTATGAGTTTTCCAGCCTGACATGTGGGCCCAGAAGCAAAAAGCACAATAATTGATGTATTTTAACAGCTTCAAAACAAATATAAGGGAGGTTTAGGACTCACTGGGAAGCTTTGATACCTAGGAAACAGAACTTGTCTCCTGCCGTCAGTGCAGAGGGTTTTTTTCTGCTGATGAAACAAGAAAACCGACAGAGAGAAATGGGTCATCAATCAATGCTTTGCAAACAGCAGGTGGAAGCTGGTGGGGAGTGAGTTTGTCTCCGACGACTGAGACAGGGAGTGTCAGAGACATAATTCAATGAAACACCAGTGATGGGAGACACCCACTCTATAAACCACTGACACACATGAATTCGCCCAACTTTAATTACACTGATTAGCCAACATGTGAGCCAGAGTGCTGCTAAAAAGCAGTGGCGTACACAGCGTTGGTGTCACAGCGCCAAAGAAGGTGACTTGTTAAACTGCGAAATAAACACAAATGTCTTTACCCATCTTATTTTTTCACCCACTGCTCAAATGTAAACAGCAATTCTGATTCCATTTCACTGTTGACCTTATGTTTCCACTGCATTTAGTAGAGAAACACTGTAAAAAGTCCTGTGATGGACTGTCCATGATGTACCCGGTCCTTCTGTACAGAGATATTAAACAAGAGGATTTTCAGGATTATTATTTAAAGTTGTGGTGGCAACTGGAAGCCAATAACCAGTGAGGTGGGGAAATAAATATAAGATTAACACAGGCTGTTGTGCAGCTCGATGTCCTAATATAACTCTAAATATAGACTTATACTCATATAAACTCCAAAGTCTTTGTCAGTTAAATTATCTTATTAGCTTTGTGGCTTGCTGGCTCGTCCATTTTTCTACTTACCTGTGTTTAAGATGAGCCTCAGCTTTTTTGCTATGACTTTGCAGGTTATAAAAAAGTCACCATTTATATTACTTGGAAGTTAATATTAACCTACCTTTCCATGTTAGAAACATGCTAATCTAAAGGACTAATTCTAGTTACTATGATGTCGCCCTTTTGTTTCTAAATTCTACATTCTAAAGCCTCACTATTAGCATTTTGACTGAAGTGGAAGTGGCTGTATTTAAACAATAGGCTGGAATGTAAAAATCATCAGCTAACAGTAATAAGCTTTGTTAGGAAGCTGCATATATGACGTTTACAAGTGCATCACAATGGCACAAACAGATGCTAATTAGTGCTAAGTGCTAACAGGCTAATAAATACTAGAAATCAGCCACCAAAAACTGAAGCATGAAGTTCTTGGATGCACAGCAAGTCAAATTATTTGTCGGATATTTCCATTAAAAGTCTGACAGTCAGGTCCAGTTCAGTGACTCCAGTTAGTGGAGGTAAAGGTAGTGCTCTGTGATACTTCAAATATTTGTCTGATACAATCTGGTTGGGATTCAGCCTCAAGTGCTCATTAGAGAAACCCAAATTTTTAGTCTTAATTCATTTCGGTCTCATAGGTTGGGGTTACAAACTGTATATAAAAGATGGTGTTCTAAGAAACCGTCCTACTTTGGTAAATCGTCCTACCCGTATTATAATTTGACCGTGACTTCTGACTAATCCAAACCATAACCATAACCATAAGAAATATTCACAATGGGTTAAAAAATGAAGTTCATTTGGGTTTTGTGTTGTGCATATGTGCAGCGTATGTGCAGAAATGATTTGTGAGTAGGATGGATTCCCAGAACAGATGGACGTAACGTAACATCACCCATTGGTTAGCCGAATGTTTTCAGCCATCACCATCTTGGAGTTTTGAAAAGCAAGGGGTGAGTTTGACTGGGAAAACAAAGTCGCCACACTGATTGGCTGACAACCTGTGACCAGCAAATCCATGGTTTATAAAGTTTCCATCAGTGAGACTTTAAAACTAGGAACTGAGATCTCACTGAGGTCACACAGAGAGGGAGCTGGGGGCTGTTTTCCCCATTTATTAACCAGAAGTTGTTGTGCAACCAGAGCAGTCGCCCCCTGCTGGTCAGTCTGTAATTACCACTTTTATGTAGTCTGTAGTTAGCACTTGATGTGTGCTTGGATATGCTGTATATATGACATATTTCGTAAAACAGCCCTCAAAATCAAAACACCACAGGCTGCGATATCCTGGGTTTAAAACAGTAGATCCTACATTTCCCACGATGCCCCTGATGTCATCATAGGGCTTATATGTTTTTTGTTTTGTTTTGTTTTTTTTCAGGCTTGTGAAAGTTTGTGTAAAGCAAACAGTTTTTACTGACCTGTGAAACAGGTCCTTTAACTGCGGCTGTGATTCTTATGAAAACGTTAACTTGTTTACTTTAGTGAGTGCAAGCTAAGAGGTTTGTCCGGCTCATCCTTTAAGTCACACAGACATGAGGTCATAAGTGTAGCTCAGAAGCATTTTGCATTTAATTATACTTGTTTACAGTCTTTGTTTGTATCTGAGCGAATAAATAAAAAAACAAACAAACAGACTTGATTTGTTGTTTCCACGGTGGAAACAGCGGATTGTAAAAACTTGCAGTGTTTGCAGGGATTTCCTCGAAGGTGGATGTAATTATGATCGTGTTGACTGCGGGTTTGCAGATAAACAGGCGAAGGGGAGGCAGACTCATGATGAAGAGCTACCTCATCGCTCAGGCCTGCTGTGCAGCTTTGCACAGGTGTGGACTGGACTCTGTGAGACGGTGAGCTGTGCTTGTGGCCAGACGAGACGAGACCTTTAAGTACAGACCTTTGGATTTCTTCGTCACGTGACTGCTCTGTATCTACAACCTGCCTTCTCCCAGCCGGCCGTGCGCGCTCACCATTGAAAAACAAAGGTAAACATTTTCTCCAGCACCACCCGCCGCTGCCTAGCTCTACTTTACGCACTATTATCCCCGAAATTGAGCCCCATTCTCACCCCCCAGATTAAAGGCGACAGACACGAAGCGACAGGCGCGTCGCTACTCCGGAGAGAGGGACGGGGAGTTGATAGTGTGGGCCTTATCTCTGAAATAAACACTGATCGCAAAGCGAGCTCCGTCACAGGCTACAGCTGCGATTAGCCGGGGCACTTTGGGCGACATTGTTTCCGGAATGTGAGCGATTCGTGGTCGCAAACGAGAGAAAAGGAGCGACAATAGAGCAACGTGGCGGCCGGATTTGTGAAGATTACAGTCAATAAAGTGCTCTGCACAAGACTGCCTCCTAATCCCTGTGTGAAAGGGATGGGCAGTGCACCGGCTGGATCTGACTTTCTGCAGAAAGCTGGGTGGGGAATGGAGAGAGCTGTTCCTCTCTGATCCACACATGCACATTATGGTTACAGCAGGGTGTAGTGCTGCAGGTCCAACACACCGTCAGACTCTTATGATTAGTTTCAAATCAGCTTGTTTACATGAGGCCGTGAAATCAGTGCTGCTCGTGGTGCTTCTTTATTTCACTCCCCACCAGGGGCGTTTACGGGTTTTTTAGGGGTGTCACGAAGGAACGACAGGAAATCACAATACTTGGATCAGATAAAAGTAGAGAGTATTGAAAATATGGTGGATCCTCGTGCTCTTAATCAGATGGTATTTGGTGAAAAGTGGCTGCACGAGACTTTATACACGATTTTGTGTTCAATAACTGTTCAGAAAAGTGGTGAAACAGTACAGAAATATGCTTAAAATACCAAAAAGGTTAATCACTGGGTTATAATGAATGATTCATTAATGTGTGAATCACTTTAACGTTAAAGTTGGAGGTGATTTTAATCACTGCTTGAGCAGCTTTATTGCTGATTCTGTCATGTCACTTGGCATTGTAAGATTAACAGTACCAAGTCGGGTTTCTGGGTACCACTACTCTTAAGTGCGTGTTTGGGTCAGGACCGGGGGTGGGGGTCAATCACGCCCCTGTTCCCCACAGCCAGCCACACTTCCTTTTTTTTTTTTGTTTCTGTGTCTTTGTTGCAGGATGGCAGAGCCCCCCATGTCATGTGACTGTTTTGTTTCCTTGCCCCCTGGCTCTCGTGATGACCATGTGATTTTTGGAAAGAACTCAGACCGTCCTCGAGATGAGGTGCAAGAGGTGGTCCACTACCCTGCAGCCTCTCACCCTCCAGGCTCCATGCTGGAGGTAAAGCAGCGCAGGAAAAGCCGCAGCTGCTGCTGTGTTTTAAATGCACCGTCTGACATTTACATATCTGTTGGGTTCAAAACAACCTTTTTCAAGGCTGAAGTCTGAAGCAGGGATGTTGAATATTTACACACAGACTTCATGTGGAAACCTTTCCTCTTAATAATTAAAGAGAAGCAACTGTGATGAAATACTTTTTCCTGTTAGCTCAGCTAGGTCAGCGCAGCCAAGCTTCACATTAATGCAGTTTGTTTTTAATAGGAACAAGGGTCGATACTTGTGGTTGCAAAAACGTTTACAGTCCTACAGAAGTCAGTAACAACTTTCCTGATGGGTTTCTGAGCTCAGCCACTAATTTCAGGTCATACAGAGTAAAACAAATAGATTTTAGTTAAGTAGATGTTGTATATTTTGTTAATTTAAGGGGATATCTTGGGTTTATTCGTTGGTCAACAACTTGTGATCGATAACAGCCGATTAGTGTTTGGTTTCACAGGCATTATCGTCCCTCGGTTTTCACATCCCCTTTGAAACCACAGCGAAAAAACGCTCATCACTGGGTTTCAAAACTGGTCTTCAGATACCAGTGGGTAATGGCGCACTGGCTTTATCCGTCTTGTATAGTGTCTGTGCTCTGAATACATTGTTTATAGCTGTTTTCAGCTCATGAAGCAAAGTATGCATCACAGTGATCTGATGGTGTTGTGGGGTCTAATGATGTCCTTATGATAAGTTGTTGAATGCATTACTGGAAAGTAAAACATTAAAAAAAGTCCAGGTTTCTGAGAGTGTATTGCAATCCTGGTGACCCTAATGTTAAATTAGCCTTAGGATAATTTAACATGCAGGTAGAATACGAATCTTTTACCTTTTCATTATATCCTGACAATTGCTGGATATTCAAGAGCCTGACTAAATGAGTGATGATGTAAGTGAACCATATCTAATACTGGATCGTGTGCTTGTACTGCTTTTTGTCATCGTTGATCTGAATGACCCGAAACATCTGTTTCGGATTTTGGTACTAAGATATCTTTTTCCTTTTCTTCCACTGTTATACACCAATATGTGCACATTTGTAAGAAAATGTTGTTCATGCTCCACTGTTCATACCTGAAGCCACAATCCTTTTTTTTTCTTCTTTGCAATCTGCAGTGCACGTACATCCAGATCCCTCAGGTGGAGCAGACCAACGCTGTGGTCCTCAGCAAACCTGCATGGATGTGGGGAGCTGAAATGGGCGCCAGTGACAAAGGGGTCTGTATTGGGAATGAGGCAGTTTGGACCCGAGAGCCCGTCGCACCGGGAGAGGCTCTGCTGGGCATGGACCTTGTCCGGTGAGCTGCTGAAAACTTTTGATATTCCTCAGAAACTTGTATGGATTAAGAACAGGATATCAATAAATGGAAAATAATCCAGCTGCTGACTGCACCTTATTAAAGTTGGATTGCATGTATTCAGTAGAAGTACTAAGTTAATCCTCTGAGGCTTTGATCAGAAGGGTGTGTAGATTGTCACTAGCATGTTATGGCAGGTGTAGAGATGACTGTTGAAGTTACTCTGTGTAAAAATACTCAAACAGCAAAGAGAGACTCTTTAACTGAGCAGCTTTTCTCCAATGCACACTTCAGAGCAGTTAAAGTGAATTCATGGTGTGTGAAACTGATCAAACACTAGATAAATAAATAGACGAAACCTGGCACACACATAACCTAGCATGGGTTCTGATCATCAGACTGGGGCTGGAGCGTGGTGACAGTGCCCGGGCAGCACTGACGGTGATCACCAGCCTCCTGGAGCAGCATGGCCAGGGCGGGCAGTGCAGGGAGGCTCCCGAACCCTTCAGCTACCACAACACCTTCCTCCTTGTGGACCGCAGTGAGGCTTGGGTGCTGGAGACAGCCGGGAGGCTTTGGGTGGCACAGAAAGTCTCAGGTAAGGACCAAGGGTTGAAAAGACTAAAGAAGTAACAACTGTGAGCCAAAAGTTCAGGCCTCACGTTGCTCTGGCTTAAAGGGGGAGGTGCTAAAAGAGTTTGTTTCTGTGCACTCACTGCAGTATAGTGTGGTAGCCAAAAGTTACCTTATATGGATCAAAGGGATCATCCCGCTAATTTATCAGCTAATGCTAGTCAGTGTGATTAGTAAGCTACATTCACAGACTGTATGGGTCCAATGTAAGGAGACACCTATCGGGTAATTAGTGCAGTAACATACTAATAAGAACAAGAATGCTGTTCACCAGAACTGAAGTACAAATGTCTTGGTGGTCTGTACCACACAGTTGTTGCCATACTGTTGGTCAGATAATCCATTCAGGTCTCTATCAGGGCACCTGTTCATCAATCCAACCACATCCCCAATATAGGTATCCAAGTAGATGAGTTCAAAAAAAATTTCACCCCACTCAGTGTTGATATGAAGGGGTGATCATCCATAGAGCTCAAAATTACTGAATGTGCTTCATTTATAACCACATCCAGCTTTTTTTTTCCGGTTGTTATAATTGAAGCAAAGATTTTGTGTTTGAAAGCAGGTGCGATTACTTCGTAACAGTCGTAACAAGGACGAGGATGTCTTTAAAAGTTCATGGTGTGCATGCACGAACATCTCCTTAGTGATATTTTTATAAAGTGTCTTATTGCATGCTTGCTTAAAGGACTTTATTTTAGAGGGGGGAGGGGAACAATCCTGAAACCTGCTCTCGAACAGAGATACTGAACAACGGTTTCATCCTCTGAGGATGATGAATATCTATGCGTACGTCTGTCTTGACTGATTATCAGTCTGTCCTTGCCGTGCTGCTAACATGGCAGAAGTGTCTACAGGAGAGGTTAAACTCTGTGTGGTCTGTAGATTGCTTACAGACCACACAGAGGACCAGAGCTTAAACACTTAAACACACGGAGGGAAAAGGGTCTCATGCTAGACTTCCTGTTTTTTCCTCTGCTTTTAACTTTTTAACCTTATATTTTAACAGTTTGCTTTTAAAACTTGTGGGCACAGAAATTTAGTTTAAATGGAGTTCTCAGGTTTGCTCCTCTGCTGGTTTCCACAGGGATGTGTGTGCTCTGTTATTTATCCTCTGCACAGATGTGTTACAGAGTATGATGATAACAGGACCATGTTAAAGTACGGAGATGGGATTGTTATTGTCAGTCAGCTCCAGGACAATGAGACCAGCGTTGGTCTACTACTCTACTTCACTGTGCTCACAAACATGAAGCGTCATCCAGTTTGAGTCAGGAAGAAGAAGGTGTATTGACTCAAAGCTAAAACCTTTAGGAATGCCACTGCCTAATTGCTCTCGATTGGCTATTTATTAGTTCACATGAATTTATCTGCATTTGTAAACCATAACCGGTGGGCAGAAAAGTAAATCCTGATTTTTGATATCCCCTCAATGCACCAGAAAGCAGACTGAGCAGAAATCGGTGTGAAAAACGGGACGTCAGCTTTAGTTTTTTTGGGCAAACTGCTTTTAGAAAGACAAAATCATGAACTTTTAATAAGTCTGTCTTTGTGGGGTTTTTTTTGTCTCTGATGTTTTTTCTCTGGTTTCAGTGTCTATCTTTAATGAATAGAAAGAAAGTGTTTAGCTGATAGATGTGTAGCACATTAAATGTGAGTTTTAGATCCACTTTGTTAATCTAGCTTTCTTCTGATTGGCTGCCCCTCAGCTCTGTATCACATCACACAGAGCCAAGAGTAAAAAAAAACTGTTTGTGACTGTGTGTTTGCAGCGGTCTGTGTGTTTAACAAACTCAAATAAAAAATGTAAACTAGGTCCGTTCTTGTGATAAGACTGGCCTCCTGGCTGAAATCAGGTTCTAGCAGCTGAGAATGCATGTATGGGAATCCTCATGGAGTGATTTTTATCAGCTGCAATCTATCTGCTTTGTGTGAAACATACACACAAACAGAGCTTTTCTGGCTAAATAGGATTTCAGTTGATCTGGTATCTCAAATACTGACATCTACCTGCTTCTTCCAGAGGGTGTTAAGAACATCTCCAACCAGCTCACCATTGGCAGCGAGATCTCCACAGAGCACCCGGACCTGCGGAGCGTGGCCAAGGCTCAGGGCTGGTGGGACGGTGAGGGAGAATTTAACTTCTCGCATGTGTTTAGTCCCGAGAACCCGCCGGCAAGGATGGAGCTGGCCAAGCAGCGCTACAGGGGAGGCACGGAGCTGCTCCAGCAACACGATGGTAGGTACAGAGCTCGGCGGAGCGTAGAGCTGCCGAACATGACGATAACTTCTCTACAGAGACACTCAGCTCTCTGTCTGTCCTGCTTTCAGGATCAGTGACGGCAGAGGTGATGATGTCCATTCTGAGGGACAAACCCAGCGGCATCTGCATGAACTCTGGAGGTTTCTGCACCACAGGCAGCATGGTTTCCATCCTGCCCAGAGACACCGCTCTGCCCTGCATCCACTTCTTCACTGCCACCCCAGACCCATCCAGGTTTGCCACTCACTAAACTAAGAATTCCTCCACTTAATGCTACTTGAATAACCCGTTTTATCCACTATATGTTCATGGAACGATTATAATATTGTGAGACTAAAGGTCTGGAATTCCTCATAATTGTTTCTACAACTTTAGTATTAAGTACGTTTTAGAAAATTAAATGTAACAACCAGTTAATGTTTAAAAAGCATAAAATATGAATATGTGCTGACCATTAAAAAAGACATCTAAATTCCCCAAACGTCCCTCAAGGTGGTCACTTTGTGCACCTCTGGATTAATTCCAGAAGCCTGTGTGGAAGTCTAATTCTGACCATCTGTGATCTCAAACTTCCAGAGAGCAAACATCAAGTTTACTTAAACTGAGGAGTTTTTACGTAGATTTTATGCCGAGGTCTCGCAAGCATTTCGCTCAACTTTTGGATGGTCTGCTCCACAAAGCACGCCGTAATAATATTAATTAAATGAAGACGGTCCCTGAGAGTTGCCACAGTGGATGAATCTTCATGTTTGATTTGGTGCAGGTTTTATACAAGATGCCCTTCCTCACGCAACCTTCACGCTTACCCAGACTTACAACCCTCAGAGGCTGGGTTTATGTTTTCTCCTGGTCTTAAAGTAGGCCACTAATAATATTAAGTTCATTAAAGTGCACTTTTTAGATGCTGTATATTTGGACATTTTTACATGGGAGTCTGTTGAGATTGGGGACAGAATTAAGTGGCTATTAGAGGACTGCAGTTTTTGCCATTTGCATGTTCACTTTTCATTTCTCAGAGCCTGACGTTGCCCCTCACGTGTATGACAGATAGGCAAGTGGTGTGAGTGGGACTTGTAGGGGCAATAAAATAGCAGAAGAGCTGGAAACAGTTTAGAGGATGATCTTGAAAGGAAGACCAAACAAATTTAAATCTCAAGCGACAGAACTTTATGAGCTCCTCTGATATGAAAGTGTGAAAATGTTTTCTTTCCCTTCTAATCTTTAATTTTCTACCCTCTGTATCTTCTTTGGGTTGATGGGAATTTCTGAGTCTCCTCTTTCTCTTTCCTCTTTCTCTCCCTTTCTAATCCTATCACCCCGCTAGGTCTGTATTCAAGCCTTTTATCTTCTCGGACTGTCCCACCCCAGTGCCGAGGGTGGTCTCCCCACAGTTTGGCCCGGACGACCCTGCGAGGAAGCAGCCTCGCTTTCAGAGCCAGGTGGACCGCAGACATGACCTCTACAAGGCCCATCAGGTGGCGCTCAACACCATGGAGACCAACCCGGTGGGCACTGATGGATGACCTAGGTCAATGATAGTCCTGCACAGATAATGGCAGTGCATGAAGTTCCGGTTCATTGAGTAAACATTCACAGCAGGATCACTTTTTATTTATTTTCGTTAAAGAGTCGATCCGGATGAGTTGCTGCTGATAAATTACAGGCGAGTCGCACAACCCAGAGAAGACACTCCCAGTGCAGAGCCAAACACAACAGCACCTCACAGATGGTGCAGACAAGACACATGGCATCAGTGCAGACTAAACATAAACACACTACAAGTGCACATTCAAAGCCAAAGAGCAGGGTTTCAAACTGTGACACCAGAGAACTTACAAACAGTTTTTCCATTTAGACATTTTAGCTGATTTCCTGTCTGGCATTATGTGCGTGATTACAAGCTGAACCTGAAGTCAGAGGAAGGTCAGCGCCCTGTTTGGGCTGGAATTTTGGCTCGGGACAAAATGAGCATACAAAATGTATTTGTAGCTTTGCTAATGTTAGCTATCGAAAGCTGCTCATTACACCAAATAAGTGTTGCTTCCTTTTTTTACTCATGACTTCAACTTTTCTTTTGTAGTTTGAGGAAACAGTTTTTTCTCTTTAAAAAGTGACAAAGCCCGCCTTTAAAATTGGTCTGTTCCAATGCGGAAACGTTAGGACAAAGATCCAGAAGATGAAGAATTAAATGGAAATTATTCAGCGTGGATCTATTTAGTATTTGCGTATATTCTGTTATATTTAATATTAAAAATGGCCAAAGTTTCAAATTATTATCTCAGCATGTGCACAAGTAATCCTATTCTCTCTCTCTCTCTCTTTTTTTTTAACTCTTGACTCTGTATGATGTCATAGAGAGTGGATATCCCTTATATCAGCGGTCCCCAACCCCCGGGCCACAGACCGGTACCAGTCTGTGAGCTGTTTGGTACTTAGCCGCAAAAGTTGAGGCTCGGGTGTGAAATTTATGGTTTTCAGGGTTTTTATCTTTTTTTTTTAAATAGTTTTTATTATTAACTCAGTTTCTCTGGGTCTTTTCCTGTGTGAATGAATATGTTTTCTTTTCTTTTTTTGGTTTTATTTTGTTGTATTTATCCGCGGCACCATAAAGGCCGGACATAAACTGGTCCATGGTGCAAAAAAGGTTGAGCACTTATATGGTCATCAGCTCTGGCTGTGCATTTTAGTTTAGTTTTTATTGGTATCTTGCTAAAATTTTCCTAACTTCTGTTATTCTGCAAACTCTGTTGCTACCATAGTTTGGTGCTTTCTACATTTTCTCAAGTGCAGTTTTTATGAAAACTAAACAGTCGTGTCGACGTCTCAGGAAACATGTTTTTTCATACTTGTGTTAGTTTTTCCTTTCCTGTTAGTTAACTAAAGTATATTCAAACTTTTGTTTGGAAGGTAAAGCCAATCAGGAAAGTTTGGTTTAAAGGGAGGTCACCTTAATGGGGGTGGAGCTAAAATATCTTTGTTTAGCTTGTCTAAAGCCTGTTCCAGTATACGGCCCAGTATACTCTACTCTAGTAGAGTCCAACAATGAAACGGAGCAGGAAATGAGTTGTAAGGCTCCTTTTAACCAAACAAACTCTCCTTGGAGTTTACTCGCTGACCTCTCACTGGACTTCACACAGTATTCATCAGCAGTGCACCTTCCTCCACTGACTCAGAGACTCAGTTCTCTTACAATTCATTGAATATAACTTTTCTGTCACTCTTTCAATCATTGTTTGACGGTTGATTGGATGTTGGTGTAAATATTTTATCATTTCACATTTGTACAGAGCGCTGATTTATTATTTTGTTATTTTAAAATATAAATACGCCACGAGAGTGAGTACAAAGTGCATTTTGTACACCACAGTGGGATTTGGGTAAAGAAAAGCAGGTCTGTAGTTGCGGTTATTCAGACTGCATCTCCCCCCAATAGACGTGGGGTTGTACTGGATTCAGGACTGTTTTCAGCAGGATCTGACTCCTTTTTAAAATCTGACTGAAGCTTATGATGATGAAAGACGCATCAATTTAGGAGGAGAAAGTAGGGTGTCACATCAAATCAGGTTTAACAGCTTTGTATGATCTAACCTGGGTGTTACTGTTATTCTCATGGCATCTCTGTGGGTTTTCTCTCTGTTCTGTCTCAGGATGAAGGTCTAGCTGTCTACAACATTTTAAGGGACCTGGAGTCTCAGTGTCTGAGCGAGATCGCAGCCATGCTCAGCGGAGAGATACCCGGAGAGGAACTGGGGGACTTATTTTTTGATTGCGTGGACACTGAGATTAAGTTCTACCAGTGAGGAGGTGGGAGGCTGCAGGGATGTATTTAGTGTTGTATGATGTGCATGAATGAGCTTTAGGCTGGGATTATTGTCTCTTATGAATGCATACTGTCTTAATATATTCTTTTTAAACCAAATTCAACATGTATATGCAGGATGTTTTTTAAACATGCAAGACCTGCTACAAAAGGTGATTTCTTTCATGTCTGCAGACAGTTAGGTCCATAAGTACTCGGATAATGTAAAACAACCTTTGGGAATTTATCATGGAATAAGAAGAGAACAGGCTTCACTTACCATCAAATTTGCCTGTCATTCAGTTGCCAGTTACTTTTGTACCCCTGAAAATGGCGGGCTAAAAATGGCAATAGTTTTGTTAAACATGTTGAATTAAAGATAAAATTCCACACATCTTTTTTTTATTTTTTTTTTGATTTGATTGAGCATTTTTGTCTTCACATATCGATCGTTGTAATGCTCTCCTTTCTGGGCTACCAAAGAAAAGTTTTAGAGGTTTACAGATGGTGCAAAATGCAGCTGTTCGCATTTTAACTAAAACTGGAAAATTTGAGCACATTAGCCCTGTACTGAAATCCTTTCATTGGCTGCCTTGTCAGGTTCAAGCAGATTTTAAGGTCCTGCTGCTCACCTACAAGACTTTAAATGGTTTGGCACCTTCATACCTCTCTGATCTTTTGCACCTTTATGTTCGATCCCATGCTCTCCGATCTCAGGACTCTGGCCTTTTAAAAGTTCCAGAGCAAAGACTGTTGGAGAGCGTGCTTTTTCTCTTCATGCCCAATTTTTGTGGAACAACCTCCCTCAAGATATCAGGCAGGCATGCTGTGGAGGTTTTTAAAGACCCGCTTGTTCACCCTGTCCTACATGTCTTAATTCTATGCCTTTTAGTTGTTTTTTTTTTTTTTTTTTTACATTTTTATCGTTTTAAACTTTTGTTATGTTTTTAACTCGTTATTGCGTTTTTAACTTGTATTGCTATGCATCACTTTTATTTATGTATCTCTTTATTTTCAAATAGCTGTACAGCACTTTGGCTGAAAGCGCTTTAAAAATAAAGTTGTTATTATTATTATTATTATTATTATTATGTCCAAAGAAAAACTTGGAATGACCTTCAGATTAGAAATAATTATCACTGAAGACTATTTACAAGAAATTCTGGCTCCTTGAAAGTAAAATATAAACACATGAAGAGTGGCTCAGGACTTTTGCACAGTACTACATATTCAAGTTAAGAATTTTGCAATAGTTTTAATGGTAAAGTGGACACATCTTACCGTAATCATATAGTCTGCAGTGGTTAAAATGTAATTTAAGGTATTGAGATGATCATTTTTAAATCCCTTTTTTGATGAAAGACAAATTCTTTGACAGCGTCGTGAAGGTCAAACACGAACACAAAGCCTTTCATTTAGGAGGAGATATAAAAGGTCAGAGAACTCAGAGGTTGTGATTCCTACTTATTGAAATATCCTCCTGTTAAAGTGGGATTTGCTGCTTTGCTCACAGCAAAGCTAATTAAGCTCCTAACATGTGCTGTGTTTCATGGTTCTCTGTTACAGCGCCCTCAGGTGGATACTCTTTGTGCTCACAGAGTGGCAGGAGAAGGCCCTGGGACTGTTGCAGACTCCAGCGTTTCTCGTGTTGGCTTCCGCCTCACTTCCGCACCGCACATCTCTGTCCCCATTCCATCCTTAACACAGAATGTCTTAACAGCACATGTGATTGGAGCATATTTATCATCCGTGTCGCCCAGGGAGCAATGACTGCACCTCATTAGTGAGAAATATGATGTAGACTACACAGGCGCCTATGTAGAGCTGTGTGACGTTGCACAAATACTGTGAGTACGGCATTCGTTTAACTTTTTGTTTTATGTTGCAAATGAACGGGTTGTCATTTGTTTGATGGCTCCCTGTAGGGAAGGATATAATAAAGTTAATAAAGTCCTGAGTGTGTTGTGAGCTTTTTGTTCACATTTGCACTGATGGTGGGTCTGCCTGGACGGTCAGCAGGGGCTGAGCTGAAGGAGGGTTTGTTTGCACAATAAAAACTGTGTCAGCAAAGCTGCATTAACTCATAGTGAAGTGAAAACAAAGATTATATATATATATAAATGTAAATTTGTGTAACCCCCCCCCCAAACAAATCTGCAATTATAGTATGGTGATCTATCTATAATGTACTTCTCATTAAAACAAAAATGTATCGCTTTGTTCTAGCAAACTATTATTGGGATGTTGGATGCTGCATGAAATATTTTAGATATTGCAATTTAATTCAATGTTCTATTGTGAATATATAAATTCAGTGTGTGTGTGTGTGTGTGTGTGTGCAACAGTGTTTGCCACCATCTAGTGGTTGATTGGATTTACTGCAATTAAGTTCACTCCACCTTTGACAAAATAAGAGCTTGGTAACCTTGACCACCCAAAAAATATGGTAAATGGCCTGTATTTGTATAGCGCTTTTACTAGTCCCCCCTAGGGACCCCAAAGCACTTTACACACCCAGTCATCCACCCATTCACACACTGGTGGAGGCAGCTACAGTTGTAGCCACAGCTGCCCTGGGGCAGACTGACAGAAGCGAGGCTGCCATATCGCGCCATCGGCCCTTCTGGCCATCACTAGTAGGCGGTAGGTGAAGTGTCTTGCCCAAGGACACAACGACCGAGACTGTCCGAGCCAGGGCTCGAACCAGGAACCTTCTGATTATAAGGCGAACTCCCAACTCTTGAGCCACGATTGCCCCAAATCATAATTAAGTGTTATAATGAGGGTGACGTTATAAAGAGCATTAGTATAAATGAGCCTATCAGCATTATGGGTGTAAATATTTAAAGCGTTTAACCACATCTGACTGCCTTCCAGTGGTCTATTTATGCATGACAGTAACCCCATGTTTTGGTACGTTTATGAATTAATAAAACTAAAACAACCACAATGAAATTGAATAATTAGATTAAAAGATATTTTGCTTCTTTTAAAAACTGCTTTTATTACTAACGAAACTGAAAAGCAGAGGAGGAGGAAAATCTGTGCTCCGAAACATGTTTATGCAAACATATAAAACTAAAAATAATGTATGCTGTGGCGCACAAATAAAATCTTTTTGTTAATTCAATATAATGGTGCCACATGTTACTGTTATTAAATTTAAAGAATCACAACAATGATACAATTTATTTCTAGAGGACCCTATCACTGTGGAGGGGTTTGTGGGCCTCAGTGTTCAGCGTTGCAGTTCTGGGAGAAGAGAAGAGAGAAGTTCCCTAATAACAGTGGTATATATGACTTTCTCTGGGATGGAGTTACCGAGGGTCCCACCCTGCAGCAAGGCCTGGATAAGGGACTCTAAAAATAACACCTTTTGGCTGAAGGGGCCTTGCTCAGCTGAGGTAAGTCTGAATGTGCATGGGGGCCAGAGCTCCTGGAGAATGTGTCCTGACTACCTGGCCTTCTTGGATGGGGTGCTGGAAGGTGCCCCATCTGGGAACTCCTAAAGGGGCAGTCTACTCAGTCTGTATCCTGCTTTGCTATCGGACTTCTTTGACAGGTTTCCTGTAACGAATACCATGTTCAAGCATACGGGTATCCCTAAGTGCGCTTGACAACAGGACCCCTAGGTTGTGAGTTGACATATATATTTTGAGGGTGCGCCGAGAGCATCTGTCAGAGACCTCTGTCAGGGAGATCTTCTCCAGAAGAACTTTGACAGCAGGATGGCTGTAGACAATAAGTGAAAATAGTAAAAAATACTAAATGTTCCACACGTCTGCTGAGGTGACTGGAGCAGCAGCTGTAAGGTGAAAGGTGAAACAGAGGAGTGACTGGCCTTTTGATCTCCTGTGGCAGGCTGAAAGCAAAAGCAGTTCTAAAAGGTAGCTAAAGCAAAAACTCAAGTATGGGAGGAGTTTTGCGAAGCAATGGAGCAAGACTCCTTGAAGATCTTTGATGCTGCTTCCCCAGCAGATCACAGGGAAATATAATACTCTCACCACAACTGAGTGGTAGAAAGTCTCAGTGTCATTTACCTGCACACACTGAAGGGTCTCGGCTTCCCTAGGAACAGAGTTTGCTTATTCACTTTTGTGTGTCAACTTCCAGTTCAGCCCACTGTTGATGTGGATGCTTTGGTTTTGTCCTTTGGGGCATCTATGGCTCAGGAGCTAGAGTGGGAAGTATACTAATTGGAAGGTCAAGGATTCAGTCTCCTCCAGGCTGCATGTCAAAGTACCCTTGGCCAAAATGTTGAGTTAACCCCAGTATTGTAAGTGTGCATGAATTTTAGATAAGACAATATTAGATAAATGCTAGATAGAATAAAGTGTGTGATTGGGTAAACGAGGCTTGAGGCTTTGAGTGCTCAGTTAAAGTAGAAAAGCACTTTATATGGCTTAATGTAGCTGTCCTCTTCCCTGCATATGAAGTTAATCACCATCTCTCCAATCTTATCCACATTCAGAACATTCCAGACCAAAATCATCCTCTGCTCTGTCTTCCTCCTCTTCCTGCGCATTACTAACACATCTAACCACTGTAGAACTTTCATCAGAGTATTTCTGATGGTTGCATGACGAGAAGTTGTTCTGAAGCTGTGTAAGGTAAAAAGAAATGGAGACAGCACAGTCTCCTGTGGAGTTCCTGTACTGCAGATCAGCGCCCAGTCTCACATGTTGGAAAAGTCTCCTGTCCTTGTGGCTGCAGAGCTGAATCAGGGAATCAGGGGATTGTTTTTGCCTGATGTGTTGGCTGAGCAGTCACCTTGATCTCACCTTGATATTACAACAAAAAGGAATGACTTAAAGGTCCTCTCAGAAACCACACATCATCCTCTTCAACATACTGTGCTTTCACAGTATGCCAGTACGTACCCCACAATTATGTACTTATGTATACAGTGCCTCTCTGTGCCTCTGTTGTCTTGTATTTTCTGTGTAACTCAATTAAGAAAATAAAGAAAAACATTTTTTAAAAAGACAATTAAATGTGAATGTTCTTACTTTTTGACGATAATTTCTTGTGTTTAAATGTTATCAATAAAGTTGCGTTAAAAAGTAGCTGAACCCACTTCTTCATCCCCGGGGGGAGATTAGAAAAACAAACCTCCTGGAATTCAGTCAGTGCCCGTTTTTAAAATGCTGTCCGACTGTATTTAACATGTTGTGAATGTTTTTAGGAAACGTACTTACTGCTAAACATATTTTGAGCAGTTTTCCCTGGTTTCATTTACCCAAGGGAGTGTGTGTTTCCTGATTTGTAATGAAAGTGGAGTCATCCAGCGGAAATGGTCATTTTACGTTAGCTCGTTAGCCCACCGCGAATGCTGCTAAGTAGGTTAATCAAAAGCAGGGGCACAGCTTTAATTCCTGCTGATTTAACTGCACTTTAGGACGAGAAAGTTTTCACAGGCGCAGAGATTTTAGCTGGAAATACTATCCCGTCGATGATACAGTTGTAAGTTTGATATTTCTCCTTTTGCTAAAGCCAAATGAAGCTATTCCGTGGCCTGCTAACAGGCAGCTGCTGCAGCGAACGCTAACGTTCAACGCTGTAAACGTTAGCTCGGTCACGGCATACCGAAAGCTCCATTAAGCCAGCTATCTAAGCTCTGGGATGCCTGAGCGTCCTTTCAGTGAATTCTACAGCAGGTGCTTTTACACGTAGCTTCTATTTAAAGACACACCCGCGCCTATACTGTTGGTTTGTGACTCCTGCTGTATGTTCATTTTTTAAAAAATGTTTATTTTATGTTTTGCTGGATATTTTTGTAGACGCATTGTGACCTACATGTGCTTGTTTCTTTCAATCCTGTTGTGATTATCAAGCATTTATGATCTAGGGGGGAATGCTTGTCAGTGTGATCTCTGAATGTAAACCGTAGTAGCATTGAACAGTGAGCTGGCCTGTTTTACCACCTCATAGGCCAGATCTGCAGGCAGTATATGAGGCTATCTTCAGTTTAACCCCGACTTAGAAGAATTGCGAGGGTAGTTATTACCAGAACGCTATTAATGGTTTAGCATGTCATGAATGTGGCTTTCTTCTAACCTGACTCGATCACCATGGTAACTGATGCTAAACATTTAACCTGAGGAGTATACATGCGTCTGTCACATAACTGGCACAGAGACAGACAACCATTCACACAGTTTAGAATCACAAATTTTTGGAGCCAATTTCTTTGGAGCACCGCCACAGGCACAGAACAACTGTAGAAATCCTGACATATTCCAAGTGGAGAGCACTTTGTTTGCCTTGTTAATAGAAGATAAGTGGTTGTGTTTATTTGAAGTCTGACATTATTCAAGTTTATTCTCTTTTTGTATCACTCAGGTCTGAGGATGTACTCAAACAGATCTGAACACAGTTCCAGGCGGCAGTACAGCGAGAGAAGTTCACGGCAACGGGATGAATATGACAACAGATGGGAGAAAAGGCGTGACCCTCCCAGAGACATGCCACGGGAGTCGTATCATAAATATGGTGGGGATGGACGCAGCAGCACAGAGAGGAAAAGAAGTAGGGAGTACAGTGAGTCTCCGAAGAGGCTGTACAGCAAAGATACACTGAACAGGGACCGGAGCAGGAAGAGCCCGGCGAGGAGACGCATGTCTTCACCAGTGCGGGACCCCTCTGACAACAAAAAGCAGAGGTTTGCAGATGACGACGAGCGGGATTACAGGTACAGGCGTGAGGCTCAGGAGAAAACGTACAGGCCTTCACCGGACAGTTTTTCACGGTCGCATCTAACCAGGAATGTTGAAGATGCGTCACCACAAAATGAGGATTTCAAGTACAGGAAAACACCTCAGGACTCCAGGCACAGGCCTCTGCATGAGGAGTTCCCATACAGGCAGCTAAATGATGAGTTAACATACAGACGACTGTCGGGGTCTTACAAAGATGGAGATGAATATGAGAGGGGCCGGGATCCATCACAAGAGAGGGCACGATCACAGGAGAGGGTAAGTTTACATGATTGCTTAATGAGGGTTGGACGGGTTTTAATTGTGTGTTTGCATCAGTTTGAATAGTGTTTTAATTCCAAGTAATCATTTTGTGGTTTGATTAAAAATATTTATCCATGTCAAACAGAGTTATGTCAATCCCAGAGAGAGGACGGACAGTCCTCTCACTTCTGTATATGATGAGGATTATCGCCAAGCTGGAACAAGATATCCATTGAATGGTTCGAGCCGACAGGTGGGTTTGACGTTACACATGTTGATAAATCTTTATCACTTCAGACGTTATGGCTTGTAATTCCACTTGTCTCTGGCCACCAGATCAGAGCATAACTGGCCCCTTGTGTGGTTTTACTGATTTGTAATAAAAGAAGCAAATATTCATTACATCATATGCTGCTGGGTAGCCGAATAACAACAACAATAATAATTAATACATGCATAATAAGACAGGTTTTATTACTGCAGTGTGGTAAATGCTGATTGCATTTACCACACTGCATTCACTCCTGCATGTATCTGAGAGAGGAGGAGGAGGACCGGTGCTCCTCAGCCTGCAGTTTGGCTAATTGCAGAGAGTGTTTACTGTATTCTTGCATTATCCCAAATACTTCTTCAATATTTCTTGAATACTTCTACTGCATGAAACGTTACACTCATGCTGTAGCCACCTTGCTGTAGATTGGCACCTTCTCAGAAGTGTAACTCCAGTTGATAGGCCTATTTATTAGTAATAGCTTGGCACTTCACTTCAGCACACGTGTAGTTCTTATTCTTTATGAACTTGTGAAATTTCTGACATGATGCAAAAATAGAAATCTACCGAGCCAAATACTACAACATCTACAACACATGCAGCACAACACACACAGTAAAAACACCACCATGAAAAGCAGTATATCTGGGCTCTGATCCTGTAGCCCTGTTCACCTGTAACCTGACATAAATGAAATGACCACTCTAACGGTTTATCAATATGAGTGTGACAACAAAACGGGATGCACATCAAAACTGGCCTCAAAGTAGACAGAATATTGATTAACACAATAAACAGCTACAAGAAGAAAACGAGGTGTAATAGGCTCTAATTGTATTTCACTTGCTCATTATTCTGCAGTAGCTTTACAAATCCGCTCTCAGATGTCACGTACACTGCTGTTTCGTGTTTGATTTGCTTTCAGAAGTGTCTCAGAAAATTGTGTGAAAATGTTTAACCTTCCAGAGATTTGTTTGACTCTTATACCTGTGACGTTTGTGTGCTTCCCATCAGTCTTTTGAGAGTGATGCACCCAGTCGAAGTGCAGCTGTTTCTGAGCAGAAGTCAACCAAAGGCTTCCAGCGTTTCCTCGACGTGCTAAACAAGGGCGTGAATGTCGACGTTCTCACTAAGATTGTGACTCAGACCTCGGATGACGACGATCAACCCGTTTCTCAAACCTTATTACCGAGTCCTGCTGATCATCTGTGGTCTCCAACTCACAATGCTGGGAGGAATCAAGGAAGCCACCAGGATAACAGCTACTGGAGTGAAAGCGAAAGGTCCCGCAGACCAGTTTCCCCGGAGACTCATCGAAGGTCCATCAGCCCAAAACGGTGCCCACTCTCTGATGAAAAGCCCCTTCAGGGGAATGATGGCAGGGAAGCCTACTTCCGCAGCAGATCCAGGTCCCCCTTGGTGGTGGAAAGGGTGCCGCTGCCACCTGAGGATGAACACAAGCGTAGGCAAATGCAGGATGTGCTGCAGGCCATTGGCATGGATTTGGGATTTGAAGAGCTTGGCCAAATGTCTCATAGAATCCAGGAGCGGCTGTATGGGAAGAAGGATGGTGATTTGGCTCGGAAAGTTGGGAGGGAGAAGGGCACGAGGCGACCGATTTCCCCGAGACGTCAAAGTAGAGCATCATCATCATCAAGCAGATCTAGTTTTAGCCCCTTAAATCAGAATTATTACAGTAAAAAAGACTCGTACAGTGCAGAGAGGGATGTAACAGATGTGCATCAAGTATACAAATCTGCTGAGTATGACCAGAAGACGAGCAGCAGCACAGTACAGGACAGTAAGAACTGCGAAGGGAAATCTCAGGAGAGCGCTGCTGCATTACAACCATTTTCTCCTAATTCCTCATACCCTTCATCCAAACCTCCATCTGCTCCGGTGGTGCCGACGTACCCTCCGGTCAACTGCTCACCGATGCCATACCCACCTGTCCCGCCAGCTGTGCCTCCACCAATGCCCCATGTTGGGCCGGGGGTTATAATGCCACCCTTCGTCCCGTACCCCGGCATCCCGCCTATGAACATGTATCCAACCATGCTCCCACAAGCGAGCCACATGTTCCCGCATCACGTTAATCATCCACAGCCGCCGTATTTCAGCCAATCAAATGTAAGTGCAGTTCAGCCAGTGAACACAACGCAAAAATCCAAACCACTGACAAGGCCCCGCTGTTTGCAGGTTATTCAAACCAAAAAAAAGCCTAGATAAACGAGGCTGCGCAGGGTGGAAGTGAGACTTTGAAACTGACTGATGGAAACAGCTGGGCCTTCAGGGAGTCTCTTTTTAACCACAAAACACGCATTTGAAGCATCAGAGAACATCACAGTGAACATTTGCAAGCAATCAGTCCAGCAGCAACTAAGAGAACAACACAATGACATTATCAGCTACTGTATCGTGAGTTTGATGACAAACTGTAGGTGGTGCTGCAGCTCTTCTTGATTCTCGGTCTGCTCTCATACCCATCACACATTCACTAGTCTGCCACAACATTAAAACTGCCGACAGTGGAAGTAGAAACAGCTCGGGTCCTTGAATTCACATGGATGCTATTTTGACATTGTTACAGCTTTGATGCAGACCAGGCATTGGGCTGATGGCAGCAGCCTCCTCTCGTATGGCAGTGCAGCCCGTTATACTACAACAAGTTATTAAGCCAGCCTACGAAGCTGGACCACCATAATTCTCCGAGGTTCACAGGACCCAAAGGATCCACTGCAGCGTCCGCTCGGAGGTCCTGCATGCATGCCTGGACTCCTCAGGCAGTATGAAGCAGGTGGTTTTAATGTTGTTTGGTTGGTGTAGCTTATAATAACCCGGTCATTCTAGGAAAAAAATAAATAAAACAAATACTGAAAGTACAAAAATGTGTTATTTTGTTAAAGTTTTACTAAAATTTGATGCATTTTATTTTTGTGGACATCATATTTGTCTTTATATAGGAGCCTTTATGTTCATTAATTAGCTCAAAGGCCAACCTACAACTACAAGACATGCTCTACACTTCTGTCTCTTTACATATTTTTCTTATTCTGTAAACATGCAGAAATTTGCTGTATAAATATTGAACTGGATAATATTAAACAAAAAAGCAAATACTTTGACTGTGTGCTGAGTTATTGAACGTGTACAGATTTACTGTGGCGCTGTTCTCGCCACAACTAACTAGAAAGGCTCTGTAATAGAAAATATGAATTTCCAATTTTGTTTTTAAACAATGATTTAATCAATGAATTTGATGTTTTAAACCCAGAGCACATTTCTTTTACAGGAGAAAAAAGCCTTCGGCCAACGAGAGAGGCGAAACTGGTTTCAGCTGTTAACCTTCAGTTTCAGTCCAACCACAAGCAGCAGATAGGAATACAAATGTTTTTTTAAAAGCTTTATAAAATCATGTTAAAATGTCTAAGGTAGGGGAAATTTATTTGAAATAATAATTTATAATTATTTTGGTTAAAAGGTTTAAATTATAGAGACTCTATAAGATGCTCTATAGATGCTTTATAAGCAATACTACTCAAAAATGAAATTATCGTTATAGCAGCCAAAACATGAAAAAGTACTTTGGTCAATAAAATAAATGAATATAACAAATTAGCTCACAAAGTAACAAATTAGAATAAATAATGACATTTTCAATATAAAATTAGAGCAGTAATATTGAATAAAGTATTTGCATATATTTCTAAAAATGTGATTTTTAAAATAGAGCCAAGACTCAACATGTAACTTTAAATAATAGTGAGGTGAAGTTAATCATAATAATAATAATGATGATAGCCTTATTTATGGAAAAAAAAAACAGTGTATACAAAATGCTTTGAAGAAAAATACTAACTTCAAACAGAAAAGATCAAATCAGAGCTTTTAGGCTCCAGACCCTCACGACCCTGAAGGAGGACAGTAAAGGATAAATGACTGAATGAATGAATGTGTGTATATAATGAAGGGAAATATACTGAGTGAAGAAAAAGGCATGTTGCAACTGCAATTTTTTCTCTAAGGGGTTAATCTCAGGAATAATGGTTCAATACATCGTCATAGTTCAAAAATTAAAAAAAAAACTGATGTAGAGAGCATTTACAAACAGCTAAAAGGTGCGGTCTGAAGGGCAATCTTTAAACAGCGATAGTGAAATGTTTTTGCTTCTAAATGCATTTATTTTTATAAATAGTTTTATTTGGTAAGTAAATTTATAAAATGATAATTCTTTGCCAATGTACGACCACCTGACCTGTTTTTCTCCTGCATTGTCAGTACTCTGACCTGCAGGGGGCGCTGCTGTTACATTTCACTCACTTACACCACCGAAGCAATGTGATCAGTAATGGCCTCTTTCTGTTAACACCAGAAGCTCGTTTAGCTTTAATGGTTCCCATTTTTCTACCGATACGTCATTAATGTTGGAGTTTCACTGTTCTTGGTCCGAGTGGCTCTAAGCTTAAAAATGAAAAATCTTTCCACGATGTAAAAGAAGAAGCTCTCGTTTTCCACGGCAATAGTAGGTGACCAGTCTTTTTAGCAACGATGCTAAGTTGTGTAAACACCTTACAGTATGTTAGACCGACTGTCCACACGTTAACGAGTGTGATGTGACGGCTGCCGGGTTTGGTTGTTACTTGGTTACTTTGGTTGGCTCTGTGTTTGCTCATTAGGAGCGTTCATGTAAGCTAACGCTGAGGGTTTTGCTGTGAAACTGTGAAATAAGCATAAAGACAACATGAAAGCTCGAAGCTGGTTCCAAAATAGCCTTTATGTCTTTGTGTTTACATTATGGGAGGATGTAATGGCTTCACAATATACATACACATCTATCTTTACCCATACTTGCTGCATATTTCTTACTTACTGTTTCTGCTTTAGACACTTGGAGAGACTGCAGAATGAATCAACGTGAGTGGAAAGATGCTGTCCACAGACTCCAGAGACTTCTGGAGCCAAGCCGCCACAGCATGGGGAATGCCTCCAGAGGTTACAGAGAGTGGGACACTTACCATGAACACTCGAGATATACTGTTCCTGAACCACATAGGAGTGATGTGAGGTGGAAAGAGCTCAGTTCTTCATCTCATCATGTTCATAGTAAAGTCCCAGAGGTGGAGGACCCGGACGGAGAGCCGCTGTCATACAGTGAAGAGGATGTAGAGCTAGCAAGAAACAAGCAGCTCCTCAGAGAGATGGAGGAGAGAATTATGCACAAGAAAGCTACACTCGCCATGAAAACGCGGTTTGTGGAGACACCACCAGGTGTTTCTGGTGACGAGCCTACGGCTATGTGTGTAGGTCAAACTCTAAGAGACAGAGTGAAGGAGATTCTGATGCAGCGACAATACCTCAGCTATTTCTCAAAGGTGAGGAGCACTGAATAGACTCTCAGAGTAAAGTGTGTTTCTTTTTTTGCACAACCCACCTGATCCCCTTAGAATCAGATGTTTTGGTTCTTTTTTTGTTTTTGTTTATTTGGATAACAAAAAATATGACCTTCATATTATAAATACTTGAGATTTAGATGAAGTAGGGTACATAGGATTTTTGCCTTATTTTTTTATACAGGAAATATCTACATGAGATTTTCAGTGCTGAAAAACACAGGGCCTAATATAAAATAAAAGAAATGAAACCTCATCACTTGTAGACTCGTACTGACTCACTGTCACAATTTCAAAAATCTCGTTCATGTGTAAAGCTTTCTTTTTCTATTATTCAGGTGCAGTCGGCCAGAGAGAGAAGGAGCTCATCCTGCCCGAGCAAAGGCGGTGTGCTGCAGGAACAGCATCCTCTGAAGCTCAGAGTGAAGGGTCTAATGAAGAAGAGACACACTGTTGTACCACCTTACAGTGAACAGGTATGTGTCATGAAATCAATATCCTTAGTATCCTTATTTTCCTGTTATCTTGTTTTATGTACTTTAATAATGAAGGCTTGTAGAGCAAGGCCACTTTTGACTCACAAAGTGCTCAGCCAGACTGAAAAACAGGAAGTTTTAGTGCACCTGCATATTAATAGATAAGACACAGAAAATAGGAACTTTCTATATAAGCAATGTTTGAAACTGTGTGACGTGTAAAGTACCAAAATAAAACCTATATGAGGCACAGTTTATGATTCTAATGTTAGAGATCTCTTAGGGGTCTCTCTCTTCCGGAAGATGATTGAATAAAAAGAAATATAGATGTTTTAACACACTATATGAGTCGGTTTTCTCTGTTCTATCACGGGGACAAAAGAATCAGAGGTTAATATCGTGCCACACAAAGCCCTCACAGCTGAAGTGATTGGAACAAACATTTCGGATGGATGTAAATGGCCTGCATTTGTATAGCGCTTTACTTAGTCCCTAAGGACCCCAAAGCGCTTTACACTACATTTAGTCATCCACCCATTCACACACACATTCACACACTGGTGATGGCAGCTACATTGTAGCCACAGCTGCCCTGGGGTGCACTGACAGAGGCGAGGCTGCCGGACACTGGCGCCACCGGGCCCTCTGACCACCACCAGGATGTGTGTGAATAACAGTGTTTTCCCCCAAATTACAATGTGTTTGTGGTGTTAGTGTTTGTTTGTGACAAAGGCATTCAAGGTGCCTCTGTAACAGAGGAATAACCAGCTGCTGTTACTGTACAGTCCTTATGTTGTTGACCCAGCAGTTGACAGTCTTTCTGTTGTGTCATGGCAATGAAGTAGTAAATGCTAATGTTATCTTTTGTCTTAACATTATTAATGTGCTATAAAACGCTGAAATATGGCCATTATCTTTTGAGTGGTTGATGATTTGGAAGTGCTGAGAACAATTTCAGACGTGTTTACCTGAGACCTGGATCATGGCAGCATGTAATTATCCTTTTTATGACAGCATCTGAGCTTCTCACCACGAATCTGCTGGTTCAACAGTAAAGTGAATTTCTGACCTTTCTCAGGGCCCTGACGTTGCGTGGCCTCCTTCCAGCCTAAGCGTTACATCACCAGCTAAGAGAGAGGACGTCATCAACAAGGGTTTCGAGTGCTTCCTCAGCGTGCTCAACAAAGGAGTCGACATCAACTTGCTCAAACCTGAGGATGACTGTGGCGAGGTTGTACAGTTGATGCTTTTCTGCTTTTTCTTTGTATTTCAACCACACCACACCTCCACTTGCATGCAGTATTAAATGAATGAATCATAAAATAAGAAGAAGCTTTGATCAACATGAGAATGCTTTACTTTTCTACTCTTCTCTGAGTAATGACACAGTAATCTCTTTTTTCCTTCTCAGGTCCCTGGTGTGTCACTGCCACCTCTCGGCCGAAGCATTTCTTCACCAGCAAAGGATGAAAATAATGTCAACAAGGGTTTTGAGCGCTTCCTCAGCATCCTCAACAAAGGCGTGGACATCGAAAAGTTTAACAAGATTATGAGCAATGATAGAGAGGATCTTCCTTTAGGTGAGGAGCCCCTGAACATTCAGATCCCTGACATGGAGAGCAAATCAGATCCACCCTTTAGGACTGAGAAGCAACAGCTGAATAGTGGAGCTTCGCTGCTGGGCCTCAGACAGCCCAGTGAAAGTATACTCAGCATGGACAATGACATTGAGCCGAGCCCCACCCAGAGAAAGGAAAGCCAACGGTTGTTTAGTGGTGCCTCACTGCAAGGTCTCAGCCCACCCAGTGAAAACCAGTGCTCAAACAGTAGAGCCATTCTGTTACTCAGCCAGGCCAGTGAGAGCCAGTGGTCGAAGACTGAAGCCTCGCTGAAAGGCTTCAGCCATCCCAGCAAGAGCATTGGCAGCGGTGCCTCACAGCCAGTACTCGGCAAAGCCAGTGACAGTGAGCGGGCAGGCAGTGGAGCCCTGCTGACAGACTTCAACCACGCCAGTGAAAGCCAACAGTTAAATACCGGAGCCTCACTGTCAGGCCTCAGCCTACCTAGTGAGAACCAGCACTCAAAAACTAGACCCATTCTTCTAAGCCATGGATGGGAAAGTGAGAGCCATCGATCGAAGACTGTATCCTCACTGAAGGATCTCAGTCAGAAAAATGAGAGTCTACTCAGTACAGCCAATGAAGGTGAACCGGGCCTCAACCAGGCAAAGGAAAGCCAACGATTAAATACTGGAGCCTCGCTGAGGGGCCTCAGCCAGTCCAGTGAAGGTACTGGCAGTGGTGCTCCACAGCCTGGACTCAACAAAGCCAAAGACGGTGTGCGGTCAGACAGTGGAGTCCAGCTGACGGGCCTCAGCCAAGCCAATGAAAGCCAACAGTTAAATACTGGAGCCACATCACCCAGTGAGAACCAACTCTCAAACACTAAGCCCATTAGGCTAAACCTCAACTGGGCAAGCAAGAGCCAGTCGTTGAAAAGTGGACCCTTGCTGAAGGGTCTCAACCAGGACAGTAAGAGCCAGCATTTAAAGAGTGGTGCCTTAATTCCCGGGCTCGGTGATGACAGTGACAGCGAGTCAAATGGTAGAAACCTGCTGGCAGGCCTCAACAGGACCAACAGTAGAGAGAAAAAGACTGACTCATCTACTCGAGAGAGGCTCTTCTTACCTGGTGAGGAGGAGGAGAAGAAGAAGAAGAGCAAAAGAGACCACAGTTTGGGCTCTAGTAATCGATTAAAGTCTCCGGTGGCACTGAAGAAGAAGAAGGAGGAGGAAGAAACCTCATCGGTGAGTGAGCAGCATGAACAGCTGCAGAGCATTCTTAAAACTCTGGGATGGAGCCTGGACGTGGACGAGCTGAGCAAACTGGCAAACCGCACTCAGGAGAGGCTGTGCGGGAGAAAAAACGAACGTGTGAACAGCAAAGAGGAGCACGAGAGCCGCCAGAAGCACTCTCGTGACCGAGATCGCAGGAAGTCCTCATCAGGCTCTCCTCTGCGGAGCAGCAAAACAGACCAGAGTCAGGAGAGAATGCATGGGAGCAAGAGCGAAGGGAGGGTGAGGAAGAGTGAAGGGAGGAGGAGGACTGAGAGCAGAGGGGAGGACGAGACACAGCAGAGGCGCTCTCTTAGAGATCACAGAAATTCCTCGTCCTCATCTTCCTCCAGGTCAGCCTCTAGAAGCTCTAGCCCGAGCCCCTCATGCCGTCAACGCTCTCGCAGCAGAGATTTGAAACGGAGGCGGAAGGCCGAACGAAGCCGCTCGCGAGAAAGAAGCAGAGAGAGACTGGAACACAGAGATCGATGGAACAGCAGAGAAACACCGAGGGACAGAGAGCGAAAAGACTCAAAACATTTTTCTGCTTATCCATATTCACAAAATCCTGTGTTTCCTCATCCTGCTGCTTCTCCATATCCTGCTTCTCCAGACTACATTTTGTCTCAGTACTCGCATTTTGCTCTTACCCAGAGTGGCCACTACAGCGGTGCTACAAATCCTTACTGGTCATACAATCAGTACAACACTCCTCCCTCTCTTTCTGCCAGCAGCCAAGCTTACCCACACTTTCCTGGCTCTGTAGTGGCACCTAACATGGCTTTCCCTGATCCCAGCCTTCTTACAAACAGTGCCTCATTTCCAAACCCGGACCTGTCTGTGAGCGAAGGCCAAGATGGGTCAGCCTCTGTTTCCCGCTGCCTGAGAGTCATCAATACCGAGCAGGCATCCTCTCAGAGCCTCACAGGTGGACACAACTGGAGACGGGGTCGCAAAAAGCTTATGGGAGATCTCAGGAATCCCAAAAGTATTTTAGAGAAACATAATAATGCATTGAAGACACCACTGGCACCACAGGACTCAAAGGTATGCACAAAGACTGTGGGTAATGACCCCTGCACTGAGGAGTTAAAAGAGGAGAAGCCGCAGCTAACAGAGGAGGAAATAAAGGCGAACCTGAGGAAAAAGGTTGGTGTTCAGTCAGTTTGGCCAGCTCTTGAGGCCATGCCATGCTAAGAGGTTAGGTTGTGCCATTATTTGCCTTGCTCAGGTCTTCCAGGTATTTTGTTGTTGTTGATAATGAAATGTAGTGACTCAGAGGACACTGAGCACAATTACTTCAGTATATTTAATGAAGCCATGCATGCTGTTACCTTCATCCAGTGAACATTTTCAGTTAGAAGGGGTTCAAATTTGTTTTCTTTTCTTTTTTAAATATATTTTTGACCGTCATAACTTCTTAAGTGCAGGAGATATCCGCATGAAATTCTTAATCCCAGTGTGAGCATCAGTATCTTGGATGTGTCAGATTCTCACTGATGTGATATCTGTGGCATAGAGGAGCAGAGCATTGGTACCATGGATGCTTTGTCTGCTTTATCAGCCCTAAAAATTTCATGTGTTTTATCTCCTGTACTTATGAATGTATTTTACATAATAAAATGCTCCATACATACTTTAAGATTCTTCTAAATCAGAAACGTTTAGTAGTACGATGGTAAAATTTAGCCCAACTTTATTAAATTTTGTTATGCAAAAAATGAAAAAAAGATCTAATTCAGCGGATGGATTATTACTTTATTTTTTTCTTTACTAAAACTGTAGGAAGCTCAAAGTATTTCTTTGATGTGTGTTTTTGGTCTGAGGATCAACTTCAGCAGAATTCCCAGTACTGAGTCTGAGACACTTAAGACGTGTCAATATGTATTTTAAGCATAAGCAGACGCTGTCACACGTCACTAAAATCATTTCCATTTTTAGAATTTTAAACATTTGAAGACATGACTGATGCCCTGCATGTGTAACAGTTGTCAACCATGTCATTTAAAACCTTAGATATACTTTTCTGAGTATCATTACTTCATCTGAATCTCAATTTCATAATCCTGATCTCAGTCTGTCGTTATGTTTTACATTATCTCTGCTATAATCTGGAATTGTTTCCCTGCTTTATTTTTCTAGCTTGAAGCTTTTAACCAGAAGGTAAAGAACACGAGCCAGATGCCTCAGTCCAAAGTCATGCAGCCGGCAAACTCCCTGATCTCTGAGATAGACTGAACAAAGTAAGTATATTCAAAGGAAAATTAAAGGATAATTCCACTTCAGCCTGGCACGTTTCCTATGATTCATAGTTAAAAGGTTATTCTGGTTCTGCAGGTTACGGTTCTCCATCTTTGTTTTTGAGCACTGGCTGAACAATCACGCACAGCTCGTGGAGCGTGACTGTAATATTAAAGCCTGAACCATGAAATCATTTCAGAAATGTAAATTTGTTGAAATTGGAATGTTTGTTGAACCTTTTGTCTGTAAAAAAAAAACCAACTTTTGTTACAGCCGGCATATTTTTGCAGGTTATTGTCTCAGTAGCGTTGCATGTCCCAGTGCGGCTCCAGTTCTTCCTTTGGAGATAACCAGCTCACTTTTCCAAAGGTTTACGTGCTGATGGTTACGGGCAGTTGTTTGCAGAACTGGGGTTCAATTTTTTTTAATGAAATCTGTTGGCTGAAAGTGCTGATTTCATGCAGCAGAGCCACGATCAGCAGTGGTTTCAGCATTAGCACAGCTTCAGTGAAAAAGAGCCGCATGTCTTTAAGTCCTGAAAAATTCTTTATTTACATTTTTCTTTAACTGCATGCTGATGCAAATGTGTTTGATCCTGTCTGCTAACTATTTTTTTTCCTCCTTTTTCCAGGCGTCTGTGTCCAGTGAAGATTTTTATTTTTTCAGCCTTGTTCACATGTTTAATTCTTCCTCCACATTTGTCCCTGACCTCTAACGCCTGACTGTCATCTGAAATAGATTTTTGCACAGTTCATTATTGGTCTGCTTTCATGTTTTAGCTCTGTGCTTCTGTGAATGTCACCAGTTTTGTTTAATGTTGATTACAAGAACTATTTTTTGTAGGCCGTACTGTAGTTTGTTAATGAGAAATGAATATTTTCATCGTTAAAAATGTTTCAGCCTGTACAGTTTCCAGTTTTACATTCACTCTGTCACACTAATAAAGAAATCTTACAAAAACAGGCGTGCGTGTTCATGACTCATAACTAACTGTACATTTACACAATATGGACAAAACCACTGGGCCACATAGTAAGTACATTTCATTTATACAGCACCCTTCAAGACAAGAATCACTTGCCAGCTTCACAAGAAAGCATAAAGAAAAGTGTTAACTAAATGCAAGTCTAAAAAAAAAAAAAAGACGTTTTTATTTGTTTCTTAAAAGAACAAATAAAAACGTCCACTGAGTCCACAGACCTACAGCAGCTGCACAAACACACTTTGAGACATACAGAGGAGGGTTGGACTTCTGCGGTTAGTTGGCAGGGTGTTGGTGACTCTGACTCCTCTCTGTAGCTTCACATGGTCTGACAGCTTGTGGCTGAGTTCCTAAATAACATAAATTACAGCTGATGGTGGAAGGATCCTCAGGCTTTTTATAGAGCGCCACCTTCAGGTCTATCTGTTTTTCACATTATGCTGAACATGGTCTTTCATAAAGGAAGTAACCTGAGTTGTGTTCATGTTCGGGGAAGGTTTGGGTGAAACTTGAGTTACTTGGGAACTGGTTAACAAGTGGCCTGAGATGAAGAAAACATCACAAAATTCCAAGTCACCCACATTTTAAATAGAATTTAGATACCGTTATAATCACAGCATTGTCGTGTTTGACCTGAAGTGTTTCAGCACACAAGACTTTATCAGCAAATTAAACAGATAAGATGAAAACTGAGATAAATGTGCTCTTTGTGTTAAAAGGACAAAGGCACATTTGACGTCCATTATAGGTAATTAAAGACCCTCTGCACTGTGAGTGATAACGTAATTGAAGATCCAGTTGTTCATCTAAAGTTCGTCCTTCTCCTCTCCCGGGCAGTAGCATGCTGCCCTCTGGCTGTTCATGTACGGTCTGCAGCCTAAAGTCCACACTGTGTTGAAGAAGGTGTCTGCTACAGTCTCACATGCTGAGAAATAAGAAACAGGACAGCACAGGATCAACAGAAGGTGACGTACTCGGATTACAGTCAGACCGTATCAATGATTAAAATATCACGAAGAAGAACATGACGGTGCATGAAAGGTTAAAATATTACTGACTTTCCACTTTGGACACGAAGCCGAGGCTCTTCTTGAGGTCCGAGCAGATGCTGTGGAGGCACCAGCGGAACTTGGAGTCGCAGCGATACTTGTTGGAGCCGCAGGTGTCGTAACACATATCCAGCTGATTGCAGCACTTAGTCATGGCAGGGATGCCCATGTCCATCTGACACACAGCAGGAAAGATCAATGTGTTTGTGTACAAGTGCAGGCCTCACACAGGATAATGATTGAACATTATTAGCTCCATCAGAAATAGGTTTGTTGTTTGTTCTGAGATCAGGTTTTATTTTGTTTTCATCGGACGAATTTTTACAGCACTGCTGTCGCCTCTCTGTGTGGACTTTTTGTGGACTTTTTTATTACATAAACAAAGTAATATTTCTTTAGTAAACACCTCAGATGCTTTTAGATTGAGTGCCTTTATTAAAGGTGGAGTTCACCCTCTTTTTCCCCCAGTCTACTTGCATACACTCCTGTTTTTCCCAAGTTCTCCTGGATTTTAAAAGCATCTCCCACAGCCTCCTGCTTTGCTGTTCCTTCATGGAAACTCCACTAATTAATAGCTGTAATATACATTAGGTGTTGGCATGTATGGAGTGTATGCCTGTTTCTATACAGATGTGCATATAATACTTTGCAGACAGAGCCTTCCTCCTGTCTTAACTGCTGTCACTTCATCACTTCACTTCTTTACTTAGAAGACACAGTAAAGATGTCCTGGTTACTGAAAACAATAAAATGTGTAGAAACAGAGCAGAGGCTTCTAACGTTCAAGATTCCCAGAGAGACACATGAAGTCTAAAGAAGACGAAGCTCCAGCAGCTCTTGAAACTGGCTTACACTTTTTCTGATTAGAAGCAAATGCTCATTACTCTCTATGGGGCCTCGATTGTCCTCCACCAAAACTCTATAAGCGCCTTGTGAAGATGGATCCAGCTTTTCATAACAGTATTGATGATTTCCAAATAAATTTGCTCTAAACAGACAGAAGAGACCTACCCCTTCTGGAATAGGAAGACCGAAGAAGTAAGAGCTACATCCATTTGGTTCTGGCATCTGGTAGCCTGAACGAGGAACAGGAGCTTTACCTGAGGGAGAAATAGCAATAAATAAATAAATTGATCAAAATTAATTAAAATGTAGGTCATGTTTTGCAACAGGCCAGCAGGACTGTGCTGGGCTCTGCTTGATACCCCCGTGGATTTAAAATAGATCCATGTTTGCACATAGATGACATGTTGCACATCACTTGATGTTTGACCCAGTCAGCACATAAAATCTCTCCTATCAGAGTTCACAGTCCATTTCCAGGCTCAGATAACAACCACGACAAATATCAGAGTGTACAAGACCTTTCTGAATAAATCCTATTAGCTCCGAGAGAAGGAGGTGATTAAGAAGTTATCAGGTGAGATAACTGACAGAGTGACAGAGGAGGATCTGCAAAAGCTGTGCGTACATACTTACTAACTGGGCACATTTGTAATCAGCTGATTTGTGTTTATTAGAAATAGCATAAGATGATTACTTGGATTACTGGAATCATGATCGTATTCATAAAGGGTTCAGTTTTAGGGCATTCTTACAATTAAAAGAGCTGGCTGTTCAAAGGTGAAGAGCGGCTTTGTTCAAGCTTTAAATATTAAATGCTTCAAAAAAGGAGGCAGAGTTCGTTTAAGACCGTTGTCTACTTGCTCGAAGGTGACTGCCGGAGACAGAGACTCTCCAACATGCAAGAACGTGTAAGAACGTGGGGCGCCAGTCTGGAACAATCTCAGAGTAATGTACACAACATAAAATCTTGAAGACTCAAATTATCATTAAAACATTCAGAGAATCTGGAGGGAAGGGGCAAAGCTGAACATCATCCGCTGTCTTCTTTGGGACAGAGCACGTTTGAAATGGACTGAGGCCAAGATAAAAACTTTTCTGTGGTCAGATTCATCAAAATGTGACATTATTTTTAGAAAACATGGATGCCGTGTCCTCCACACTATAGAGGACGGGACTGTCTGCTTTGTTCAGCCATCAGTGCTCAGTCCTAAAGCCTGCATCTCTGACGCTCGGGTGCATCAGTGGCTTTGGATCTGGCAGCTTGCACATCTGGAAATGCACCATGAATACTGAAAGGTATCGACAGGTTATAGAGAAGCACATGCTCCCCCATCAGGATGACGCCTTTTTCAGGGAAGGCCAAGCATATTTCAGCAAAACAACACTAAACCACAAGCTGTTCCAGCAGCATGGCTTCGGGTGCTGAACTGCTAACCTTTCTATGATTTGTTCCTGCCACCAAATTAACATGAACGTAACATTTTTCTCAAAATGTTGCATTTTGTCAGTTTAAAAATGTGTAACGTTCAGCGTCAAATGTTCTATTCTGAATATATTAGGAGTTTATGAGATTTACAAATCCTTCCATTCTCTTGTTATGTACACTTTACACAGCTTTTCAAACTTTTTCAGGATCGGGGATTTAATTTGCTGCTCGTCACAGACCGCAGATGAGGGATGACATCATACAGAGCCAGCAGTAGAAAAAAAGCTGCCTGAAACTGAATGTTTAGAGCAGCCTGAAGCGTTTTATATTTACTGACCTCGTAATTTGAAACTCTGACCATTTCCAGTGCAGGTATCTAGCTTTGCTGTTTATCAATAATTTTATTTATGTATGCTTTTTATTATAAAGGCCCTACGATAATACATACACAGATGCATACATGGCCTTATACCAGACTATGCAATACCACATGTTCACCTAGCAGACCTACCATATCTGCAGCGGTATTGACACACTCCGTCACGTCCGCCCATGAACTCCAGCATGGAGTCAAAGTATCCGCCGACGGCCTCAAAGCTGTCGCGGAGGGTCCCTAGTCCCCAGTCCCCATCTTCATCCCCTCCCTGTGTGCTTTCAGCTGCTTGGCCCTGTGCAGGTGGTGCATTTGCTGGGTCTCCGGCCTCCTGACTGAGAGCGCTGTGGATGAACAGGCCCAGCGGGAGCAGCAGGACGGGAGTGAGAAGAGCCCAGCGGGTCATCCTGTGCTACAGGCAGCTCAGTGTGAACAGAGAGTTCAGAGAGTGAGGGAGCGACACTCAGTGAGGTAATACTGAAACTGTCTGCGTGACCTGAACTTTAAACCTGACTCAGGGACGGCCTCATATGTGGAGGAACAAAGTCCGGCTTCTATCTCATCTTTTTAGCATATCTGAACTTGTGCTGTTCCTGTTGACGGATGACAAAGTGTGTTTGTTCAGTAGCTCACACAAAGTGATCCAATCACACACAAAGCAGACACATTAAACACGGGGTCTGGGGGTCTTCCTCTGAGAATTTCAGAGAATCAAACACTTACATTCCCTCCACTGTGTTAGTTTTTTATACAACAATTTATATATAATTTATATATTTTCTGTATCATAGATGTGATAGAAATATCAGGAATATACTGCAAAGATGATCCTTCTACCTCTTTGATGGCTGTTTTACCAACATGTAAAAACATAATTTCTCTGTTTCCATATTTTTTAAATTAATTTTGACAGATATACAGAAAGAAAATTAAAACACAGCAGGAAATTATATAAATATATCCTAAATATTGAAAGGAGATGTTAGATTGAAGTCTTTTGAAATTGTCATTTGTGTAGCAATATGTAACCATTGCTTGTAAAATGTTTCTTGCGGCTTCTGTTACATCCATAAGATGAGAGAAGCTGTCTCTAATTTTCCGTTGCACATTTAGAAACCCCAAGTTCCTGTTTTTGTAAGGTGCACGACTGTTCACTTTCGCTTTTCTGCATGGCTCGTACACATGTTAGTTTGTGAAAGATCACACTCTGTATGGGGACGACTGGAAAGTTTGATAAAAGTCATGGCTTGTATGGTATGGCGAGGGGCCACACACACACACACACACACACACACACACACACACATACAGACACACTCGCTCAGAGACGCCTGCCTTAAACTGTCATGTGGATAACTGAACTGTGTGTAACTGGTGTCAATAAAAGAGGCAAAGAGGGAAGTCAGGTTTGGAGTTGCTTGGATGGGCGAGTGGCAACACTTCTCACCTCGACGCTCGGCAAGAAACCAGTTGAGCTCTGAGTGTCTGCTTTGTTCGCAGTGACAGGTCTCTGAGACAATGAGGTCTGTGAGTTTTGACCTAACAGGCCATGTGTCTGCGTGTACACCTGCAGTTTATTTGACAGGAAAAAGACACAGAAAACAAAGTTAAAGATAAAAGGGACTAATACATTTTGAAATATATTATTAATATTTTAGTACATGTGTTCCTGCCCCCCTGTGAGCCTGACCTGGATAAGAGTCTAACAGAACGGCTGGATAGAGACCACCTCTCTACTTTTAAGAGGCTTCATTATCTATCCGCAGTATGATTAACTGATGTTCATCCCTGCAACATACACTTTATTTAACAGCTACGACAGTCAGTTTTCTTTAAAAACGCTGTTTTCTTACTGTTCAGTGCACTGAACAACATCGGCAGTAATTACAGAATATATATAAATATAATCAATTTATTTAATCAGTTAATTTCATTTAAAACATTCAATAAATGCATGAATGCATTTTTATTTAATAGTAATGGTGTATTTGGTTACTTCATTTTGGCACTCATGGCTCTCCATAAAACAAAGAGAGGACTGTGACATTAACTGTAATGATAACTCATTTTGAAATAAATCACCAGTGCTGCCGGTGTGTGTGTAACATCATTTGACTGTGATGCTTTAAAGCAGGAAAACACAAATTTTCTTATTTCCACAAATTCCTCTCATTTGTTTAATAAAACGAACACCAGGAATAATATTTAACATCTTTAAAAACCTTATTTATCTATTGTCTGCCTTTTGTGACTGAGGCTGCTCCTACTTCCCACAGCCTTACAGTCAGTTTACACAGCCTTTAAATACAGTATAACAGCAAAATCCTGACATGGGCGTGGACTTTGGCATTGAAACTGTGAAATGACTTGCAAAAAGAGAGAAAAGGAGACTGTGGCTCTGTTTGTTAATTGTGGTTTTAATTATAAGGCGGTGGAGGAAATGTCAGTAGTGGTGGACAATGTCTGGAAATGTGTCACAATTAAAATTCTTATGGAAAAAAAGAAAAATGTTAAAGCAAGTTGTATGAATAGAATACCAGGCTGTAGTAGAGATACATTTAAGAGTTGTATGGAAGAAAATTTAACACAAAAGCTGTTTTTTGCACATTTTATTGGACTACTTGGATTTTTTACATGGTTGATGATGGATGATGATGATTTCAATTCCATTTTTTGTAGCATGTGTGCGTTTGTTATGTGTTTTGTCAATAACCCATTTCCTTTCCCATTTTACAGAGCATGGTCTGATTTCATACTGACTCCGGTGTTTAAGTTTAGAATCTACAGGGTGGGCCATTTATATGGATACACCGTAATAACATGGGAATGGTTATTAAAGTCCTGTTTGTGGCACATTAGTATATGTGAGAGGGCAAACTCCTCAAGATGGGTGGGGCCATGGTGGCCATTTAGAAGTCGGCCATCTTGGATACAACTTTTGTTTTTTTTTCAATAGGAAGAGGGCCATGTGACACATCAAACTTATTGGTAATGTCACAAGAAAAACAATGGTGTGCTTGGTTTCAACGTAACTTTATTCTTTCATCTGCTGACAGTGTTAATTCAACTTTTAAACGTTACCAGTGCTGCCAGTGTGCCATAACAACCACTTTTAAGCTGTCACCTCTGTCTGGTCTTTATGATGCTCAGCTCTTCTCCATCTTTCCTGCTCTCTTGATTTCCCAACCTGCTGGACTCCTTGAACCTCTGAGACCAGGGTTGGACCAGTTAAACTGAATTGTCAACTATCTTACATACTTCATAACATCATGGTTTTAATAATGTATCTTACATTTTAAAAAAAGTAACAAAGGTGGATAACTCAGATTGCACTGATTGTTTATTTCAGTATCACTCTGTGAGAGACAGTCTAACACACTTGGCTTGGTATTTTATATTATTGTCCGATCAAATATGGTAAATAACTTCAAAAATGCGCTGTTATCAAGTGAGAATCCAAAAAGTTTCAGGGCTGTGCCATGGCAGCTGTGGTTTTGACAGGGGAATAAACAGCGGGCTGCCATGGCTGCAAGGTTTAACACAAGACGATACAAATCTTCACCGCTAGGCGGCGACAAGCGTCCGTAGCGTTAACCCAATGACCCTGTCGTATGGAAGTGACGTAGAGTTACGTAAATATCGAACACGGAATTAAATGTGAACGGCTGAAGAACGTACCGTCATGTACACAAGCGAAACCCCGATCGCTGGAGCGACCTCTGATAAAGTGATCCGCGTGACGGCGTAAAGTGAAAGACGTTTATTTCCTGTTTGTGTTTGTTAGCGCGCACGTGGCTGTTTGTTTTTCGATATCGGACCTTTGTAACTCCGGACCGAGCTCTGTACACACAGAGACGCACATTACTAGGAGTAAGATGGCTTTTTCGAACCTGTTCTCGAGGCTCTCCGCTGTGGATGAAGGTGTGAAGAGTGCGGGTCAGCCTGCCGTCACGCAGCGGTATTTAATGAAAGTTTACCGGGGTTAGATCTGTTTTTATGGCCTCCTCTTCATCACTCACTCTCTCTGTTTGGCAGGAATGAGCCTGGGGGAGGTGGGAGAAAGAGGAAAACTCAGTGCGAGCTGTTTGGATCTCACAAAAAGGTGAGCTAACCTTGGCATTAAGGTTTGACATAACACATTAAAACAATATATTTTAGTTTGTCATAGTTTGTGTTCAACCCATCCTGTCTCTACGACAGCCAATCATAAGAGAGTTGCTTAAAAACAGGAGGGCCAGTGTCAGATAAGCGCTGTTTCTTTTAATGTATCATGATGTAGATGTGTTCGCTTCATCAATCAGTGACCTCCAGCTTCCACTGGTGGGTTTGGCATCAAAGTGTTGGGGGGTTAGTATCAAATGTGTGGTAGCTGGGATGAGAATTAGCTGCTCCTTCATGAGTAAGGGAAAGAGAAGACAGGAGATGAATTGGGGAAGCACTGGCAGTGATGCTGTAGACGCTCTGTTTTGGTGAAGGGACAGCTGTGCTGTGGGTAGTGACTGAAGGAGTGGTGACAGTGGTGGAAAGGAGCTTCTTGAAGAGTGTCTGGTTTGCATGATCTCTCGCTGTTCATCAACATGCAGGATAAAGGAAGAGCTTGAAGAGTGCTATAATGTGAACATTTGGTGTAAAACTCTACTTGTGGTGAGCCTTTGTGGCCAAGGAGCAGCCGGTAGCTGCTAATAAAATAAAATGTAGAACTTTTTTTTTTATATCAAATTTTTATGTGTTTATTTTTCTGCAGAAGCCGTGTGTCCAAGCCCAGGGACCCAGAACTCGCAGTAACGCCAAAGCTGATAACACAAAGGACAAAGTGTGTTTCATGCAGAACAGCGATGGTGAGCAAAGACTGAGCAAAGGCTTCAGTAACAGAGGCCGTCAATCTCAAAGGCAGAAACATCTGAAGAAGAAGGATGGACAGAAAGATCCATATCAGCACAAGGAGGGACGGAGAGGGAGATTTTCCCGTGGACAAGGAAGACCGATGTCTGGAAGAGGCGGGAGAGGCGGAAGAGCCGGTGGACATAAAAATGACATGTTGGTAAGCAAGACTCCAGGATGGCTTTAATTACAAACGCCATCCACCATCAGCTGGTTAGAGCTGCAGCAGCTTGAGTTTATGATGGATTGGCTCGCCAGTTCATGTCACGCCATCAGTACAAACAGATACTTGGATCCTTCGGCGTTAGTTGGAATATTTATTGAAGCGGACACATTAATTCAAGTAATCCTTCAGTGGAATCAAATTTAACTTGTGTCTCCTTTCTTTTAGGACTTTCAAGTGAAGCCAAGGTTCATGACTCAGGAGTTCAAGGACCAGAATGCGCTGTTGGTGGACGGGCGGTTACTTTGTCGACATTTTCTTTACGGACGATGCCTAAAGGCAGGTTGCATCACAGCTGATTATTTAACTTTACCTGAATCTCTTTTTTCAGACTGCAAAAATGAAAAATGTGCTTTCTTTCCTTTCCTGGATACAGGCTGAGAGTTGCCAGCTGGAGCATATTCAGGGTTACAACGATCTCATCAAAGAAGTCTGTAAATTTTACATCCAAGGCTTCTGCACAAAAGGGGAGAGCTGTCCGTACATGCACAATATCCTTTGATATACTGTTGTAAGCTGCCACAAACACATCTCGTTAACCAAATGAAAGCAGAGGTTGTTGGCTGTCTTGTATTTCCTATACCAAGCTGCACAGTCTTTTCCTTGCAAGTTTTTCCATAGAAAAGGAAAATGCTATCAAGGAGAAGACTGCAAGTTTTCTCACGAGCCTCTTACTGACGTCTCAGGAAAACTGTTGGATGAGGTGTGCATGGAGAAGTCAGGCATGAAAATGGTCTCAAAATGTTTTGCATGCATTGCTTTGTGCTGAAATCAAATGTAAATGCTTTGCTTCTTTTCACTGCAGTTATTAAAACGGCAACGTGACCTCTCTGAGCTTGCAAAAAAAGCTGAGCATGAGCCTCTGGGACAGCCGGCGAGCAAAGAGGAGGCAGGAATGACAGAAACAAACGGGACCCCCAATGTTTTCATGGACCCGCTCAGGTATGCACCTCTGAATTTAAACATGTCCTCATCCTTACGTGCAGTAAGTGTAATTGAAGGATTAGTTCATGAATATGAGACCGATGACACAGAAGACGGGCTTTTATGTGCAGGCATAGACTGTACATAAAAGATGGATTACATCTTCTCTGGACTACAGAGCAGCAGACATTAATCTGAACACACGACTCGCTGCTGTATTCTAAGAGGAACTTAAGTTGTTACGATGCTTTTAGCCTTTAACAGGAATTTTTCTGATAATCCATGCACGTTACCTTCACTGGATATTTTTATTTTTCAGGCCTAACTTTTACCACAGCGCAGATGCAGATGCAGCTACAGAGGGGGAACCCTCAGTACACCAGATACAAGAAATGGCCACAGTTACAGATGAAGCTGTTCTTCGGTGTGCAGCAGACACCGCCCGACCTCACAGCCCTTCATCAACCAGCAGTAACTGCCCGGAGCCAGTTTGTTATTCAGTGGAAGCCATGCTTGGACCTCAGCTGTACAGGTCTTTCCCTAGCTTCTATAATACTCCTGAAAGCAAAGAATCTACTACCCCTTCTGCCGCAGAGACCACCACCGAGGCCACTTTAGGCTCCACGACACAAAAGGAAGTTCCCTATTCTGTTGATGCTGTCCTCAGGTCCTTAAAATCAGTGGAAAATCCAACCCTTGGTCAAAGACCCACTGCTTCAAGTGTAAAAACTGAGGAAATCCCAGATCCTCTCTTAAGTTCACAACATGTAAAAACTGAGGAAATCCCGGATCCTCTCTTAAGTTCACAACATCAAGTACAAAAAGTCTCACTGAGTATCAAACATGAGCCAAACAAACCCTTCAAGAAAATGTACAAGAGCCTGTCTTCCCTACAAGCGCACGGCAGCCTGATTTCTAGCTCTGATCTTATTCTTTCCTCTGGTACTCAGCAATGTGGAGCTATACCAGAGTCCCTGAAATCTGCTGAAATGGCTTTTCATGAAGTTAAACTGGAGCGTTTGCATCCTCCTGTTATAGATGAAGATAATCCTGCATCTTCCAAAAGCAAATCAGACATGAATGAAAGCTCACAGCTTCCTACAGATAACACCCGTCCTCCTAAACATCTCTCGGGTATTTCTACCTCTTCAGGCGTCTCAGAGTTTAAAAGCAGAACTTCTGCTCCTGTCGAACCTGCAGATAGCTCCATTAAGACGAGTGACTCTGCAAACATTGCCGTTCATCATTTTGTAGCACAGCAGCTTGCTGAGATCCCTCGGTACTCAAGAAAGACAAAATCTGTCTTCCAACCCGGTGCACAGAAACGCTGTTCTGCTAAAATGTCACCGGAGTGCAGCGGGGAGACTCCAACTCTATCCGATTGTTCAGCTGGACGTAAAAAGACTCAGAAAATCCCCTTCAGTTGCCTTTTTAAAAACCCAATCACTGAGAGCGTGACACTGACACCTGACCCAGTGAGAGCCTCACAGTCTGCACATTTCACCAGCAAAGAAGGACATTTAAAAACTGAAGTCAAACCTGAAAAAACCTCTGCTGCTTCCTTCCTCAGCCTTTTTGCAAACCCCCTCTCTGAGACTTTGAGTTTGCCTCCCTGCAGTCAGGCGTCAGCTGAAAGTCCTTTTCAAAGCGTTTCTAATGTAGTGTTGGCTCCTTCGTGTGAGGTCCAAACTGATGTCAAACAAAGTCCTGATAGTTGCTCCACAACCTCTGAAGCTGAGCCTGATCCTGTGAAGCAGCCAGCAGATCCAGCTTGCAGCATCGTGCAGGATTCAATCAAGGAGACTTCCTCCAGTCCAGCTCCGGGTGGTCCGAATCCATCGGAAACTCCGGCACAGCAGCAACTGCCTCACGTCTCATCGCCCACAAGTAAGGATGCGCTCCACATGTACAAAAATGTCTAATGTCCATTTGTGTGTCTGAAATGTGCTCTTAACGCCTGCCATAGGGGCGCCTGAGGATTCAGTCCTGAAATCCCTGTTTGTGAGCCTGAGCCCATACCAGGAGGATGGAGAGCAGCGGGGCGGCATTCAGATCAGTGGTGCGCCGTTTGTTCACGCCCGCTAAAAACATTAAATACTTTAAATAAAATTTTAGTGGAATGAAACAGAAATCTGTTTTTTTGTTTTTTTTAAATTTCAGAACTAGAAATGAACAACAAAGGTCGCGTCGGGCACACTTTTGGAAAACAACAGCACGAAGAAAAGAAGCATCGGGTACGTGAATGCATGTTTAACATGAAACAGTTTAGGTTTAGGCCACGCCCCCAAACTGAGCAGAAAGAAGAAGAAGCAGAACGAATCTGCTGTTTTCAAAGAATCAGTGTCAGTTCAAACTGTACTTCTTTATCTGCCAGACTGTTAGTGTGGAAGAGAAGTAGATGCTCTCTTCAGCCTAATCAGCCTCCACAGGCAGTAATTTTTTACATCGACAAGGTTCCCAAGAGTTCTTCAAAAGTTTTAGCCTGAAAAATCAACAAAATTAAGAGCATAAAATGACTTAAATTTCCCATAAATTTGACTATATTTTTGAGACTGGTAGGAAGAAAATACAGCTTTTAACATAAGTTTTGTTACTGCTCACATTTATTGTCTGTTTATTTTCAGTGGTGATTGTACACATTTATCTATTTTAAGATTTAGGTACGTATGCATTAAGCTAATTGAATAATTGGAGAGAAAAATACAAAATAAAAATGTGACAAAATTGGTCACAATGGGCTGGCATGGCTGCAGGGCCAACTGTTCAAAATCCAAAAAGGTTCCACCTTTCAGATTATTGTTCATAGGCAGTCAAATATAATACTGCATTTCAGCATTGTTTGGTTAGTATTTAGTTAGTATTTTTCAAATGGTGAGGGGCCCTGTTTGGAGTTGGTGGTGTAATCCTGTCTTGGTTTGTTAGTTACTGCTGTAAAAAAGCAGTTTGGCCTCTGAAGTCTGTTTATTTCAGCGGTTTAGTGTTCGTGTGAGAGTTTTTACACAGACACTGATCAGAGATGATTTACACCTGAATATTGTGAGTTTTTCTATTTATTTCTTTGTGCTCTGCTCCTCAGACGTCCAGCAGTCGGCCCACCGTGAAGGCGTCTGCACGCTCAACAGACGACCAGCTTTCTTTTCAAACTCCTCAGAACTCCTCAGAGGTAACAGCTGGGCCGACCCTCAGCAGTCCAGGTGTGACCGAACCTCAGGTTAGAAACTCTGGCACGTACAAGCTGCCACTGGAACCAGCAACACCGGAGATCAACCACCACACCGACCCGAGAGAGATGCACTGCTCTAGGAAAGAAAAGAGGGGGTGTGGGATGGTGGGGGTGACTCCACTGAAGGACCTTTTTAAGACTCTGGACAGCGCTGTTTTCCACCTGGGACGTTAACGTTGGGTTTCCTCTGTTAGATGCAATCATAGCGAAAATCTTACTAGTGATGGGACTGTGAGTGTGCACTAAACCTGCACATTTGCTTGTTCATCCATGCATCACCAAAGTTTTGACTAAATCACATCGGTGCATCAAACCAGATTACCAGTGTTTGCACAGTCCTGTCAGTCTTTTGGGTTTTTTTTGAAAATGACACTAAAACTGACACTTTTTTCCTGCAGTGTTTTTTTTTTTTTTTTTTTTGCTTTGTGATCAGTCACGTAACTGTGTTCAGCATCTGACACATTTAATTAAATCCTGTGTTTTAACAGGCTCATTGTGTGTTATTTTCTTTCAACATTATTTTTATACATTCCTGTGACTTAAATTTAGCTCACTGTAGAGATTTTTTTATTAAAAACATGTTTATTTTAATTAAATAATAACCCAAAACACTCATTTGTGCCTCAAACGTTTTGGTAAAGGTGTAAAGTCTTCTACTTTGATACTGTAAGTAAACTTTATGCATATATTCCAAATTGTCTGATTTTTAGCATTTGTTGTTTCCATTTTCAGTGAATATTTGCCAGTTTTTTAAAAGTTTTTTTCACAAATAAAATGTTGACAGCATTAGTTCAGGTCATGATTCAGGAAGCGTAAAAAAGAGATGAACATCTATGCAACTAAGTGCATAGTTAAATGAAAAAACATACATAAAACACGTGTTCATATGGGTATTCTTGGTGGAAGACATTTTTCTCCCTTCTGGAGGATTCTTCATTCAATCCTAACAATTGTTGCAGGTAAAATAAATAAAATGAAGCTCATTAATCTTTAAACCCAGCTTGTCATCCAGTACTGAAGATAGCCAAGTGGAACAGGAACATGACTAACACCAGGGTGGCGGTGGATCAAATCTGGGTGCTAATTATCAAAGCAGACAACCACATGTGCTCCTACAACACAAACATGGGGAACAAGTCTAAATAAAATTATTATAAAAGGTAAAAGTTAAAGGAATAAATAAAAGGTACAAACAAATTCCCAAGATATGGAAGTAAAAAAAGGTAAATGGGAAATAAGATAGATAAAGATAAGGGTGGAAAAATAAGAACGAACAAAACAAAATGAAAAATCCTCAAGGTAAGTGTAACTTTTTATTTAGTGCACAAACAGTTTTTCCTTTTTTTATATTGAGAGGCAGGAACTGACGCGTTTATGCTTTAGAGTTCAGATTTTCAGCGACGGTAGCTGACTGTGGCCTAGGGCTGCCACGATTAGTCGACTAGTCACGATTACGTCGACTATTAAAATCGTCGACGACTAATTTAATAGTCGACGCGTCGTTTGACGCTTTGTAAGATCCCAAAAGACGCAGGAATAAGTTGTAGGATTTAAGAGTGTAATAACGGACTGAAACAGAAGATGGCAGCACTGCATGTACAAGGATGCCAGCTGCCGTTAAACCCCGAAGAAGAAGAAGCTCTGTCCCAGAATTCATAGCGCGACCCAGCTCAGTTTCCAACAATGGCGGAGGTAGTTAGTTTTAATATTACTCTTATTATTCTTTCTGGGTCACAAAATAAACGATTAACATATTTTCAGGCGAAAATGTAACTGTGTAAACCTGAAATATCTGCTCAGTTTATCAAGACACCACATATTTTCAAAAGCGCTCCGATAGCTGGTGGGTAAGGCTCACTAGAGCCGGTGAGAACTCCCGGCAAATCGTTTTCAAACCCACCGCCGTCTTTCGCTACTCAGGTTAAACATGATATATAAGTCACTTAGATAACTTAAAAATGTTATTGTTTGGCTTTTTTTTGAGTATTTTATTGGTTCCTGATTAAATCGGTTTGGCTGAGATTAAAGTTAGTTTTTACACAGCTGAATAAACGTCAAGCAGATTAAACTCCATCGAAACAATCTGCAAATGTCATTAAAATTTAATAAACTCTCATCTTGTCTTTATTTTTAGTTAGCACATACCTTAAACACTAACTAATGATAGTTATATAAGAGCAGATGCATGCTGGTGCAATAAGCTGTATGTTTTAAGTCCAATGGATGCATGATCTGATTAGTCGACTAATCGCAAAAACAATCAGTGACTAGTCGACTATCAAAATAATCGTTTGTGGCAGCCCTACTGTGGCCACAAGATGACAGTAATGTTAATGCATAGAAACGGGCGAGGAGCTTAGTGACAGTGCTGTGTGATGTGACAGGCTTTGATATGTTTTATTTTATTGTTTTTGGATTTGACAAGACAAACGTTTAAACACATCAGCAGAGTGTCTCTGTGAAACAACGATAGATTCTGGTTAACTGAAGGCCCAGCCTGCTGATAGCTTCTCGTGATGTTTCTTCCTCACTCTGTGTGTTTACACACCTCTCAGCTTTTAATTATGAGCCATTATTAATCTCTGGCTCTGTTCCACAGCACGTCTTTTGTCCTTTCCTCCTTCCCTCACCCACAGCTGGTCACAGCAGCTGGCTGCCCCTCCCTGAGCCTGGTTGTGCTGGAGGCTTCTTCCTGTTGAAAGAGAGCTTTTCCTTCCAACTGTTGCCATGTGCTTGTTAATGGGGGGTAGTTTTTATTGTTGGGGTTTTCTCTGCATTCATCTCTATTTTGTGCAGAGTCTTTATGGGCTTTAGGTGACTGTTGTTGTGATTATGTGGGGTGTAAATAAAACAAAACTGAATCTAAATTAAATAACTAAAAATTAGGAAAGAACGAATTGAAACGTTTTACATTTAAAGACAAAGTTACTTCTCATTGTTTTCATCAATAAGTCTTTATTAATGATAATAATTACTCCATGATAATAACATTTTTTTTACTTGCTAAAGATCAGAAATACGTTCTTGAACAGTTCAGCTCTCACTTCTTCTGCATTATTTTTAAATGGGAATCTGTAAAAAGTAAAAAAATAAAACAGGTCAAACTTAAACCGCAGGTCAGAAAAAAGCTTCAAACCTCATATTAAATCCTACTAAATATTCTTGGTAAATATAATAGGACATGACTGAGCTGTATCTTTGGTTGTATACAATAAGCATGTAAATACAGACTGTACGGGCGACTGAACTTACCTCAAGGACAGCCTCTCTTTCAGAGTCCACGCTCAGGACGGCGCTCGCGCTCTCGCTGTCAGGTTGAAGGAAGTTAAGTCTGATCCTGAGAGGTGTTGATGTGTCATCCACATAGTTCTGTAAGAAACAAAGTCGTTGTCATCATCATTTCAAAAAGCCTAAAAATACTACGATGGTAACAAACTCAAGCACTGTTATTTGATAAGTCTTAGAGCCAGTAGCGGTTTCTTATACGGGCGACACGGGCGGTTGCCCGGGGCGGCATTGTGGTGGGGGGTGGCATCATGGGCATCGGCAACAACCCCCCCCCCCAAAAAAAACAAAAACAAACAAACTCATGCCAGCACATATTGGGAATGTCATAAGCACCGATTGATTTTCTATCGCCCATTTGCTGGGAGTAAGGACGCCCTCTGTTTGCGAACTGGTGCGCCTGCTGCTTGCGGCACAGGGAGTAGAGGGCGGGGCGGCGGGGGATTCTCTGGCTGGCTGGAGCAGCATCTAATAACCAACTCGCAAAATCAAACATAATAGAAACAAACCAACAAAAACGAAAACACCAGACATCATGATACAGACTTATAATTTGCACCGAGGCCATCCATCCATCTTCATCCGCTTTATCCGGGGGTGGGTCGAGGGGGCAGCAGCCTAAGCAGAGACCTCCTCCAGCTTATCCGGGGGAACACCAAGGCGTTCCCAGGCCAGCCAAGAGATATAATCTCACCAGCGTGTCCTGGGTCTGTCCCGGGGCCTCCTCCCGGTGGGACATGCCCGGAACACCTCAACCAGGAGGCATCCTTGTCACCATCTCAGCTGGCTCCTTTCAATGTGGAGGAGCAGCGGCTCGACTCTGAGCCCCTCCCGGATGGCTGAACTTCTCACCCTGTGACGGTGACGGAGAGGCCAGTCACCCTTCGGAGGAAGCTCATTTCCGCCGCTTGTATCCGAGATCTCGTTCTTTCGGTCACTACCCACAGCTCGTGGCCATAGGTGAGGGTAGGGAAGTAGATCGACCGGTAAACTGAGAGCTTCGCTTTTACACTCAGCTCCCTCTTCACCACGACGGACCGGTGCAGCGTCCGCATCACTGTAGCCGCAGCACCAATCCGTCTGTCGATCTCCGGCTCCCTTCTCCCATCACTCGCGAACAAGACCCCAGGTACTTGAACTCCTCCACTTGGGGCAGGAACTCATCCCCGACCCGGAGTGGGCACTCCACCCTTTTGTGGCTGAGAACCATGGCCTCAGATTTGGGGGTGCTGATCCTCATTCCCGCTGCTTCACACTCAGCTGCGAACCGTTCCAGTGCGAGCTGGAGGCCCCCACCCGATGAAGCCAACAGAACCACATCATCCGCGAAAAGCAGAGATGAGATTCTGAGGCCACCGAAGTGAAAGCCCTCCGCCACTTGGCTGCGCCTAGAAATCCTGTCCATAAAAATTATGAACAGAATCGGTGACAAAGGGCAGCCCTGGTGGAGCCCATCACCCACTGGGAACGAGTCCGACTTATTGCCGGCAATGCGAACCAAGCTCTTGCAACGGTTGTATAGGGATCGAATGGCCCGTCGCAATGGGCCAGACACCCCATACTCCCGCAGCACCTCCCACAGGACATCCCGAGGGACACGGTCGAATGCCTTCTCCAAGTCTACAAAACACATGTAGACTGGTTGGGCAAACTCCCATGCACCCTCAAGTATCCTCGAGAGGATAAAGATTTGCACCGATGTTTTTTCGAAATTCTATACGCGAAAAGTGAGCACGAGAGCCCTCGGTGAGTCTGCTTGCTGCTGAAGTCAAAGTAAACTTTATTGTCATCTCTGCTATATACAGTACAGTATATAGAGAGACAAGACGATGTTACAGCAGTGGAAGCAAACAAACAATATATATAAGAAGAGTAAGAAAATAAATATACACTTTAGGACCAGGGGGTAAAGGGGACAATAACAATTTACACAACTGGGTTGTGCGAAATTCAGTATGGTTCCGACAACAGTTTTATGTTAATGTACAATCCGTAATATGTTGTGTGTGTGTGTGTGTGTGTGTATGTGTGTTTTAATTAGGGCTGCCACGATTAGTCGACTAGTCACGATTACATCGACTATCAAAATCGTCGACGACTGATTTAATAGTCGACGCATCATTTGAAGCTTTGTAAGATCCCAAAAGACGCAGGAATAAGTAGTAGGATTTAAGAGTGTAATAACGGACTGAAACAGAAGAGGGCAGCACTGCATATACAAGGATGCCAGCTGACGTTAAACCCCGAAGAAGAAGAAGTAGCTCTGTCCCAGAATTCATAGCGCAGCCCAGCTCAGTTTCCAACAATGGCGGCAGCTAGTTAGTTTTAATGTTACTCTTATTATTCTTTCTGGGTCACAAAATAAACGTTTAACATATTTTCAGGCGAGAATGTAGCTGTGTAAACCTCAAATATCTGCTCAGTTTATCAAGACACCACATATTTTCAAAAGCGCTCCGACGTTTTCGGAGACGTCTGTTACCCACTAGCTCGATAGCTAGCCGAGGGCAAGGCTCACTAGAGCCAACTAGAGCAAATCGTTTTCAAACCCACCGCTGTCTTTCGCTACTCAGGTTAAATATATATAAGTCACTTGATAACTTAAAAATGTTATTGTTTGGCTTTTTTTTAGTATTTTATTTGTTCCTGAGTAAATCTGTTTGGCTGAGATTAAAGTTATAGTTTTTACACAGCTGAATAAATGTCAAGGAGACAACTGATTATCAGAAGTGTGAGATGCTGGAGAATATACTCCGGTGTCCCGTTATATTTTAGATAGCAAGGAGTTTATTAAACTTCACCGAAACAATCTGCAAATTTCATTAAAATTTAATAAACTATCATCTTGTCTTTATTTTTAGTTAGCACATACCTTAAACACTTAAAGCTGTAAGCTAATGATAGTTATATAAGAGCAGATGCTGCTGGTGCAATAATCTATATGTTTTATGTCCAATGGATGCATGATCTGATTAGTCGACTAATCGCAAAAATAATCGGTGACTAGTCGACTATCAAAATAATCGTTTGTGGCAGCCCTAGTTTTAATGCTTAAAAACTAAGCATTAATACTGATGAAAATGAATTTTTCACTTCTGTTTGCATCATTCAGGTAGATTCATTGGGATTTTTTTTAATTTAATTTTTTTAATGTAGCTACTAATCGCCTCATCTTATCCACCTAACATTTCACACACGCTGCTGCTAAATGAGCAGATTTACCCATTTTAATACCCATTTGTTTGATTTTTTAAAATTAAATTAAATTAAAAAGTACCTAAACAACATTATCCTGCTGTTGTCTGTGGTGTTTTGGTCTCTGGATACAGGATCAGGGTCTGCCTGCCCCTAGCTTATAGTTACGGTTGGATCAGGTGACCCTGAATCCTCCCTTAGTTAAGCTGCAATAGGACTATGCTGCTGGGATTTTGTTCCGCAAGCACCTCTTCATTCTTCAGCACTCTGCATTTAATCATTAGTTATTATTAATCTCTGTCTGTTTTCCACAGCTTGTCCTGTCTCCCTCCCCTCACCCCCAACCAGTAACAGGAGATGTATGGCTGTTCCTCCACTGGTTGTGCCTGAGGTTTATTCCTGTTGAAAGGGAAGTGTTGCTTTCCACTGCTGCAGAGTGCCAACTCATAGGAAGGTGCATGATTGCTGCTGTTTTCTGTAGGATCTTTATTGAGGTGATTGTGATTTGGTACAATATAAATAAACCTGATTATTGATATTAAGGGCCATATATAATGCCTTTCCTTATGTCTTTATCATTCTGTCACAGTGGTAGATGCTCACATTAAGCATGTCCAAAGCTTGCAGTCAAATGATTTCCTGTGGCAAACCCTAAAGGGCGTGGCCAAAAGAAAGGGACTTGTAGACAAATCCCCGCCCACCTTTTCTTAATGGTTTAAACCCCAAGCTTGCGAGGGGCAGTCAGTCAGGTAAATGTAAAATGCAAAATAATCATGTAAAATGTCATTTATATGGTACCAAGCCCTTTGAGGCTCGGCTAAAGTCAGAATCTTATGTGACATGTCCATAGTGCGTGCTATGGCTTAAAACACTAAAACAGCTTACAAAACTGGCGCTTTAAGGAAAAGTGGTGATTGAACGATGTGTTAAAGTCATCAGAGAGTGAATAAATAAACAGATGATGTTCAACATTCTTACTGCTCTGTTGATGGAGTAGCTGACGCAGGTGTTTTCATCTCTCAGCTCCAGGGTCTGACTGAACATACTTTGACTTGCTTGACTCGTCACATTAAGTGTGTATGTGATGTTCAATGCTGAGCTCACTGGCCCTGAAAAAAGTCACATTAAATAAATACACATTAATGTGGATTTTTAAAAAACAGTTTTAATGTTCCACATTTGTCCGCTCATCACAACAAACTTACCTGCTTTGCTCTTTGTTGCTTCGATCTTTTCAAAGCATGCCGTTATTTTAACAGCAGCTACATTTTTATCTGGACTCAGGGCGTCAAGGTTCTCAGGGTGAAAAGACAGACGAGCCAAGACGTTGAAGACCGGCTTGGATCTGAAAGGAAGCGAATGAACTTAAATAGATTGTCGCTTCTTCTGTTGCTTAGCTTCTTTTATAGGTGCAGTGTTCATATAATATTCACCTGAATACAACAGCTGCACCATGTGATTCAACCACAACACCCGGGAGTCCATCCTCCCCGAGGTCCCCGAAGATGGCCCTTCCAAAGAATTTCAGCCCACGGTCTATATTTTTTCCCATGATTCTCTGGAATAATGAGATATTAGAGCCGAGTCTAAATACCTCTTTCAGATGACATTACATGTCTGTGTCTACAATAGTGCTCTTATAAGTGTAAGTCTGACAATATTATCATGCTGCAGATAATTAAACTTAAATGCAAATGCACAGAGGGTTTTGAGAGTGTACGAACACAACTCCATAAGCACAGACAAAAAAAGAGAAAAGGCTCTGCACGTCGTTCAGTCGTTGTTCTACAATATTTTGACTTGAATACATTTAGGCTGGCAGGTTGTGGTGTCTGATAGAGAAACAGAGATTCTACATGTTCTAAACCCACCATTTGAACTAGTGTTGGACACAAAGTTCTTTGGGCAGGTTGTCATATTTTTGAAGTTATATTACAGCATTACTAAAACAATCAAGAGGCAAGCATGGAGGGGCAACAGTGTTGTGCAGATCTATCGTTTGTGCCTCAGTTCTCTGATGGTTTATAAGATTTGAAGGTTATAGAAATAATTTTCCTCCTGAATCTTTGATAATAAAGTAAGTAATAAAGGTCTTTTAAAGGCTTTTTTTAAAAAAACATTGGCTGCTTTTTAATTCATTTTCGGTCCAGTTCTTGTACCTGATCATTTTCAGGGGAATGTTTTTTTCATTTTTAAAACCACTTAACACTGACCTGTGAATCATTAAAGCATAAACAAAGCTCAAAGACTGAAATTATCTAAATTGTTCTTCTAATTGAATTTCTTTTGACACGTGTCGTTTGATTTTTTTTTAGAGTTGCAGGAAATTCCACACAATATTTTCAGTGGAATCTTCAAAAATGTCAAAGGTAACAGAGTTTGACAGAAAAAAGATAATTTCTTTTGAACCAACACAGTGGAGGCTCTGTTATGGTTCGGGGCTGTCGTTAAATGGCCAGTCGGGTTCACGATTTGTCACAATTTACAGAATTATGAACACGGAAGAGTACAGTCAGATTTTGATCCACCTGGAAAGCGCCTGATTGCCGATGGCTACATTTTTTTTAGCATCACAATGATCTCAAACACGCTGGCAACACAGTAAAAGTATACCTTTATAGAAAAGCACACAGTGGAACACTAACAGTCATCGACTGGTTTCCCCAGAGCCTGGACCTCAACGTTACTGAAGCAGTGTGGGATCATCTTTACAGAGAACAAAAGGCAGCCAACATCCAAAGAGAAGCTTTGAATGTCCTTTAAGGAACTAATCCTGAAGACTACCAATTACAAGAAAGAAATGACCTGCCTAAGAGAGTTCGGGCTGTGTAAAAGAAGAGAGGCAGTCCAAAGCTTGTTATAATTGTACAAACTCTATTTTTGCCTCTTATATCGTTTTTCCATTTATTTTGCACGTTTGCAAGAAATCACTACACCTACTTAGCATTTTAAAAGCAGAATATAAAGACATGACATGTGGCTCAAGACCTTTGCACAGTAGTATTGTCGGTGTCACCTGGCTGAAAGTGCTGACTATCCCTCTCTGCCTGTTGCCATGGTAGATATACACAGCCCCGCTCTTATCATCCTCAAGCGTAGCTCCGACAGCTACGTCTCAGAGTCCATCTCCATTCAGGTCTGGAAGACTGGATATGGTGGTGCCAAATCTACCCATAGATGGTCCCGTCACATCCTGGTTACTTTCCAGTACAGTCTAATAGGAAATGAGGATGTTAATAATGGACTATGAAAACACATGCATTTATTTTGTCAGCTTTAAAGCTCACACAGTGTCACACTGGATCTTAGTTTTTATTATAGCTCACCTCATTGCTCACAGAGTAGATGTAGACCCGGCCTTCTTTCTTCACCTGAGGCAGATGAAACTGTGGAGCTCCTACCAGCAGGAAGTCAGTGCTCCCATCTGAATCAACATCTAATGAGCACAGCTCAGCACCGAAGTAGGAACCAATCTAAAAATGTTTTGAGTGTAAAGGATGATTTACAAAGTCAAAACCAAACCCAAAGACACAGCTTCAAAGTAGTACAGTTATTAAGAGCTGTCCTCTTAATATGACACAAAATCCAAACTTTTACAAAAGTTTTGGCACAAATATTTCCATGCTTTAGCTCAAATCTGAATATTTTTAAAAATCATGATATTTCCATAGTTACCAACCTGTTCTCCACGAATTTTCTGCACTTCTGTCCAGTATATGCAGTGGTGTCTGAAAACGATCTGTCCTGTTTGCTCAAACTCTGGTAAACCCACGAAATACAAAGGAACACCGTTTTTCTTTCCAATGGAAATGGAATTTCCTGCAACAGCCAAATAATAATCTGCTAAATGTTCACTCTGGATCTCATATGTGCTACACTATGGTATCTCAAGTCATAGAAAAGTAATCTTATTAAAGTAGCAGGTATCATATAGATAGTAGGTAATAATAAAAAAAAGAAATGGGTTTACCCAGGTAACCCTGCATTCGTTCTTGAGGTCTATGGAGAAAACTACGCCAGCTGTTCGATCCCACAGAACCCACGATCAGGCTATCCTGCTCACAGAAACATCTGATTAAAGTTCAGGCTGAACAGAGACAGAGAGGAACTGAGATACCAGTAACAGTGATGAGGTAACGTCGCAAATCAGTCATGAATTAAAATAAGAACGCTTACAAAAAAGCAAAGCTCAGCTAAAAAGAAGATTTTGAGCTGCCTCGTTCACATTAAGTGATAGGAACTGTAGGAAAATGATGTTTTTCCACTATCACTTAAAGCACACTACTAAGGCTAGGCTTGGTTATAATCTGAAGCAGAAAAATTGCATTTATAGTCTCATTCATGGGTTTAATGATCCACTGTAATTATTATTTTAATTAATAATCGACATTCTGTAGTTGTATTGACGGACAGTTTAAAATGTATTATTAGAGTTTCTTCAAACTGTTTCTATATTTTGAGTTTGATATACATTTTGGATTTTTTGGGGAAAGTAAAGCTTTTATGGTTTGTTTTCTTTGCTGTACATAAAATGCATCCGATCACTCCAAAAAAACCAGCAGCATACTTATTTTTCTGTATTTCAATAACTACAGTGGAGATGCAACTCATGTTGCTGATGCTGTGGAAAATGTAATTAACAACATAATTTTGAAGTTATTTGCATTACATTACACATTGTTTTATTCACAAGAGAAAATAGGAAACATATCAAATTTTTGAACAGAAAAAACGTACGATTTTAAGAAAAACTAACTACGAATTTGGCAGCAACGTGTCTCCAAACAGCTGAGTCAGGGCCTTGCTAGCATTCGGTCTTCTTTTAACAGTCGAAATATCTGGGAACCGAGGACACCAGCTGCTGGACTTTATCAGATGAAGGTTGCTGTAGTTTTTTTTTCATGCTGAAAAGGCCTTCCATTAAAAATGCGCTGTCTGGATCAGAGCAGCTGGATGCTGCTTTAAAACCTTTAGACACCTTTCAGCATTGATCGAGCCTTTCCAGATGTGCAAGCTGCCAGTATTATTGGTGCTGAACATTGCTAACACGCTGGGTGGTCTTTCTCCTTTTTAGTCCAGAGGATGTGACCTTTTCCAAAACAAATTTAAACTCTAAACCCTTCAGAGGAGTCAGTCCATTCTAAATGAACTTCAGCCCAGAGAAGACGGATAATATGAATATGTATGAGAGAGCTTTAGCCTGCGTTTGTGGATGGAATGGTGAACTCTGTTCACAGACAGTGATTTCTGGAAGTGTTCCTGAGCCCATGCTCATGTGATTTTCATGAAATAATTATTCCTCTTTTTAATGCATTGCTGCCTGGGGCCCCAAAAATAACAGACATCCAATATTAATTTTTGGCCTCGTCCCTTGTGTACAGATTTCTCTTGATTCACTGAATTTATTGGTGATATGCTGCACTGTAGCTGGTGAGATATTCAAAATCCAATATTAGTGGATTGTCGGGTACAGGTTCAAATTAAAGTTCTTGATTTTTAAAACAACTTGTTTTACAAACAGAAAGACTGAAGAGTACATTTTGCAATTCTAGCACATTTTCAGTGTTTCTCTTTGTGTCAAACAGTCTGTCAGTGTGGATTTTATTTTCCAAACAATAAGAATTTAAAATTTTAGAAAGTAAAAGTAAAGTTTAGCAGTAGTCAGTGCTTTATTATCTGCGCTTTAGCTGCACCTGTGTATGTCAGGTTAGCTGTGACTGAGACATTTCAATCTCGTCACAAGTAAATACTTTACACTTTGATTGTGTGCAGTTTTAACCTTTTGAAATCACCTTTTTGAAAACAGCACTGAATGCACTGAATTCTGCCAGAGGAGCTGTGCAACCTAAATAAATAAAGAGATACATGTGACCACCACTGGTCCACACCAGGAAGATAACAGTGATTTTTGTAAATGTATTTATCAAAACAAGGAACAAAGTTTAACATCACCTTCCACAGTAAATATCTTTTTCTGTAAATTCTCCAGCACTCCTGTGAGTCCATCATAGTTCTCAATTTTGAAGGCATTTCTATGTTTTGGCTCTGAAGCAATGGCCCTGAATTTATCCAGCTTAGCATCTTTGACCTGAAATCAGAATACTGCTTGAAAACATGAAATTCAAAGTCTGACATCAGCATGGGAAGTAAAAACTGGACTAAGAACTGAAATCTGTTGAGCTGTTTGTGCTGAGACTGACACCATGATGCATTTCTACTTTAGTATGACTGTGTATCATCTAAATAACAGTGAATAAAACAATCTAATACTATAAGAGTGTTTATGTGACACAAAATGATCACATTTATTTGTCTAACGGATAAATATGATCACATCTTACCCCAACGACAAGACGAATTATATTTTTATCATCGTATCTTCTAATGATCCCATTCCTGTCTCTATCAGTAGGATCGCCGTCTGTGATTAGAATCAGAACTTTGGTAACATCAGGAGAGGCGCCTGCAGCTGGGTTGTCAAAGATTTCATCTCTGAAACAAATGCAAAAGCAAAGCAACACTCAGAATAAACAACATTTAAAAATATGAATAAATGAACAAATACAGTGCTCATTATCTCACAGCTGTATTGATCCTGCTGCTTTTGACACAACTTACAACACAAACTCGAGGGCTCTGTGTGTGCTGGTGAGACCTTTTAAATGTTTTTCTTTTGCAAGTTTATCGAGAGCACGTCCAGCTGCATAGTCGTTGAAGTCAAACACTTTGTGGACTGTTGAGGAGAACTGAACTGCTGCAAACTGAAAAAAACCCAATATGTTAGGTATATAACTGTGGCAGGGCGTGGCTTGCGGTGCTGTGCAGGTGCGTCTGCCTTCCCTGCACGGCACCGCAAGCCACGCCCTGCCACAATAACATCAGGTATAGTTGACATTATTTGGAATATGCTTTGAATAATTTAACGAATAGTGTAATGACCTTTACTGACAACATCATAAGGTCAGTTATGTGCACAATAAAGTCTTTATTTTTGTTGAATTCTCTTTCGGTCATACTCGCTGATCCATCAAATAAAAAAACGACTTCCACAGACTTATTTGTTCGTTCTGGGGGAAAAATTTTGAACAATTTTAAAGAGAATGTAACCGGGAACATATAAAACTTTAAAAAACAGTTTTACCTTCAACAACAGAAGAAGAGGTTTGTCGAAGATTTGGGATCTGGTGACAGACAATATTCAGGTAGGAGTTGTCGGAACAGTTGCTGACTGCAGTTGTGCTGCAAACCTAAAACAAATTATAACTGAACTTAAATGTCCAACAATGGAAATATTTAGCAGTTACAGTACAGCTAAATGCAGAGCATAGCTTAAATCTATGGGAAATCCATCTGTGCTGCGTAATCATAACAGAAGATACAACTTAAAATGTTGACTTTACAATATTACATAGATTCAAATCAATTGTATTTTATTTATAAAGTGCCAAATTACAACAACAGTTGCCTCAATGTGCTTTATACTGTAAGGTAAAGATCTTACAATAAAAGAGAGAAAACCCCAACAATCAGATGACCCCCGTGAGCGAGCGCTTTGACAACAGTGGGAAGGAAAAACTCCCTTTAGATGAATGAGCATAATTAAAGTGATTACTCTGCATCCTGTGGAGAACATGATTTCAAGGCAAATCATTCAGCGCTTATTCAGAATTGTTCAATTTCATCAGCTTTTCTAAACCCTGATGTCACACTGCTAGAATCAATATTTACACCAATGAGATGATCACATAATGTTTCAATTACACAAAAAGTCTCACGCAGCATGACAGCATACACTCCAGGCCCCTACAACCACAAATGGTGCTCACTAGTTCAGAAAATTGATAGAAGGATGTATAGAAATAAAAAGTAAAGCTATTTTTTTATTTTATCGCTTTAAAAAAAGCACTGAACTGTCACTCAAAAGAGCAGGTTCCCACAAACCAGTGAAAATTTGATTTTACTTCACAGAAATAAAATCAGTGCTGCTGGATTATAGATCAATAACTTATCTGGACATCAAATGTGTGGAGATTATGTGATTTTCTTTATTATTTTAAAGTCGTTACTTTATAATATTAAGTGACTGTTGTTGTGATTAGCTGCCATATAAATAAAACTGAATTGACCTGAGCTGAGTTGAAGTTAGATATTCACCTTTTTGAAAACAGCACTGAATCCACTGAATTCTGCCAGAGGAGCTGTGCAACCTAAATATGAAGAGATACATGTGACCACCACTGGTCCACACCAGGAAGATAACAGTGATTTTTGTAAATGTATTTATCAAAACAGGGAACAAAGTTTAACATCACCTTCCACAGTAAATATCTTTTTCTGTAAATTCTCCAGCACTCCTGTGAGTCCATCATAGTTCTCAATTTTGAAGGCATTTCTATGTTTTGGCTCTGAAGCAATGGCCCTGAATTTATCCAGCTTAGCATCTTTGACCTGAAATCAGAATACTGCTTGAAAACATGAAATTCAAAGTCTGACATCAGCATGGGAAGTAAAAACTGGACTAAGAACTGAAATCTGTTGAGCTGTTTGTGCTGAGACTGACACCATGATGCATTTCTACTTTAGTATGACTGTGTACCATCTAAATAACAGTGAATAAAACAGTCTAATACTATAAGAGTGTTTATGTGACACAAAATGATCACATTTATTTGTCTAACGGATAAATATGATCACATCCTACCCCAACGACAAGACGAATTATATTTTTATCATCGTATCTTTTAATGATCCCATTCCTGTCTCTATCAGTAGGATCGCCGTCTGTGATTAGAATCAGAACTTTGGTAACATCAGGAGAGGTGCCTGCAGCTGGGTTGTCAAAGATTTCATCTCTGAAACAAATGCAAAAGCAAAGCAACACTCAGAATAAACAACATTTAAAAATATGAATAAATGAACAAATACAGTGCTCATTATCTCACAGCTGTATTGATCCTGCTGCTTTTGACACAACTTACAACACAAATTCGAGGGCTCTGTGTGTGCTGGTGAGACCTTTTAAATGTTTGTCATCCTTAAGTTTATCGAGAGCACGTCCAGCTGCATAGTCGTTGAAGTCAAACACTTTGTGGACTGTTGAGGAGAACTGAACTGCTGCAAACTGGAAACATAACAAACAACAACAAAAATATACGTTACTACTTATACTCATTACTCATATAATGTATAGTTTATATACATCAATATATAATGACCATTATTGGCGTGTCACTAAGGCTGCCATTATCTCCACAATGAAGTCTTTATTTTTGTTGAATTCTCCTTCACTCATACTCGCTGATCCATCAAATAAAAAAACGAATTCCACAGACTTATTTGTTCGTTCTGGGGGAGAAAAGCATGAAAATATTTAGCCTGGAAGATAGAAACAGACATAAATATACCTCAAACAGTCCTACTAGATTTTCTGGTCTGATGAAACAAAGATTCATCTATAAGCATGAACATTATTTAATTAACAAATGCAATAATTATGATCTCACAGTTGTACTCAGCCACTGTTTCTAATGTAACTGAACTTATAGAATCAATCAGAGTGCTCTGTGTGTGTTGGTGAGACACTTCCAGCTTCATATTTGTCGAGTTCAAACATTTTGTTGACCACTACGGTCTGCTGGACACAGACAGTGCCTTTACCGCTAGAACCCGCCGCCCCCAATATTTTTTTTTACCTTGGGTGGACGGTCCACGGTCGAGTTTCATCTTGTAACACACTTTGTTCAGAGACGAGTTCCCACTGTGTGGATGCACTGCACGTGGGCTGCAAACCTACATCAGGTTTTAAACGAGACAAAGAAATATGATCTGAGATCATTTTTTTGTTTTGAATATTGTCAGAGGAAATGTTTTTTGAGTGTTTCTTACAGTGATTTGAGAGCGCATGGCGTCCTCAGATATCGACAGTCCAAATTGCCTGATGGGTACTTGAATGTGTTCGGGCCAAATTTCTGTGACAATAACATCAGATTAGTACCTTATATTAAAAATACAAATACACTACATCATTCTGCAATAGAAAAAAAACCCGTCTCGCTCTGGGAATTAAAACTCATTTTACATGTGGGACACATACAGCCCACTTTAATTTTAAATGGACCAGACCAGGTGAACTGTAGTCTTTGCCGTGATGTAGATGATGTTTTTTGCAGTTTGCAGTTTCACATGGTCTTCATAGACATTGTGATGTCTAAATTGTGCCGATAATTAATAGCACTACTGATATGACAGTAAAACAGTAAAAGTATGAGAATTTATTCTGCTATGACTAATAAAAATATCAAGATTAGCTTTTTGGATAGGCTGATCCTAAATCCGTCCCTTTAAAGGGTACCTATTATAATTCAATTGAATTCAATTTTATTTATACAGTGCAAAATCACAACAACAGTTACCTCAAGGTGTTTTATATTGTAAGGTAGACCCTACAATAAACCTATTATACTTCTCCTTACTTTCTGCCATATATCCTGTTAGAACTGTGGTTGCTAATATTAAACATGGGCAAAATAAAGTCTTAAGAGTTTGTGCATTCAATCCCTTCAGACTTCTCCACACTGAGTTTCAAGCAGTATTTTCTCCTTAAAGCACTCTGAGTGCTCAGAATAGAAAAATGCTATGTAAGCACCAGACTATTAGCCGCTTACTCTTGGCCATTTGTGATGTCAAACACAGACCATATCTTTAATTCCCTCATCTGAGACACACAGCTGCTGTTCAAACGAAATTTGTTTTTTAAGGCAGGTGAATTCACTTCTTTCAGGCACTGAATAGATCAAGGACTAGTATACGAACAATCTACTATAGTAGAGTAGATTCCAAGGATAAAAATGTGAAGTTGGTAATGAGTAGAAGAAGAAGTTCAATTCTGTTCAATTCTAATAGTACTAATTTACAACAGTGCTGTATATTGCAAGCTAACGACCCTACAGTAATAAAGAGGAAACACTTGATAAAGTACAAAATGGCCTGATTCAAAACACAAAAACAGTATTTAAGAGAAATTACTAATGTGAAATTATTGGAGGTTTCAAATAATCAGGGGCCATTTTTTAATGACCTTATGGTACTGTTCAAATTCCCTGCTGACTTGGCCTCAGGATGTCTAGAGGCAAGAATCAAGCACACCCAAGAGCATCAGTGGTCATGTGCTGAGCACGCAGAGAGAGAGTGAGAGGCTAAAGGAGCAGAGGCAGAGCATCACAGTTGTAACGCAGTTTTGTGTGATGAAGTGTGCGTTAATGAACCTGTAAGTGTTATTCCCTTTGACAGATTAACCTGTATGATAATGGCTGTAGTTGTTTCTGCATGTTAATGTTAAAGTTATGCCAAAGTGTGTTGATACCATGTTGGTTTAATTTTTTAGTACTAAGTTAATGGCAGTGGCTAGAATCTCCCGCGATGATTACATCTAGCGTTAAAGGATTTTTCTATTGTTTATTGTTTACTTTAACTTTTGCTAGCTTGCCATGTTCGTCTTACTATTAGCAACTTGAAAGACGTGCTATTTAGCCAAGTTATGGTCAACAGTGACCCCATGGGGACAGTGTAAAATATTGCTGTGTTGAGTAGACGATGTGTTGTGAGTGTTTTCTTAGTTATCTGTGACTCTACTAATTATAGAATTGCTTGTTTCTGTTTCCAGAAAACCATGCTCATAGTCACATATACTGTATCCTCTAAAATAATAAGTTCACGTCTGGCTGGACTGCATTTGGATTGCACCTGGCAAGCTCTGATTCTTCTGTGGAACTTAATTAAAGTCAGTTAATCCAACTCCTGGACTGCTGCAGTCTTTCTGACAGAAGACCTCGGCCAGACTGGTATACCCAGCACTTAGTATATAAATATATATGTATATATTAAAAAAAATTTCCCCGCTTGCCCCTGCGGGCGGTCTATCCTTCAAGCTCGCGTCCTCTACCAGAGGCCTCGGAGCTTGGGGGTCCTGCGCAGTATCTTGGCTGTTCCTAGGACTGCTCTCTTCTTGACAGAGATCTCCGATGTTGTTCCTGGGGTCTGCTGGAGCCACTCGCCTAGTTTTGGAGTCACCGCACCTAGTGCTCTGATTACCACTGAGACCACTGTTACTAGGGCTGGGTATCGTCACTGATTTCTAGAATCGATTCGATTCTGATTCACAAGGTTCCGATTCGATTATTATAATTCTGATCACTTATCAGTACATATCTATATATTTTTTTATCTATAAAAAGAAACCTGACACTTCTGAGACTTTATCAAAGGTTTAAGCATCACAGCAGATCCCTTTGCATCAAAGTAACTGAGGGTAAAACATTCATCGCCATGTCGCCATCGGGTGAGAAAGGCGACATCTCACAGATTCAGATGCATTGGGTCCGCGTTTTGTGTTTACGTCTTTGTGCAGAATCCGTGTACCTGCTCCCATTTACTGTTTTAGCTGTTTGGTGGTTGTAGAAATTTTGTGAGGTTAACCTGAGATTCTGGCGTTTCGGGCAAAATAAATTTATATTTAAAAATCGATTCAGGATTTGTATGAATCGATATCACGTTATCCAAGCCAGAATCGATTTTCATCGATAAATCCATAATCAAAACCCACCCCTGAGCCCTTGGTATTTCTCAAGCTTCTCGTGCTCCTTCTTTCTGATATTGCTGTCATTGGGAACCGCTACATCGATCACTACGGCCGTCTTCTTCTGTTTGTCTACCACCACTATGTCCGGTTGGTTAGTGTGGCGGAGGTGTGGTCCCGGGCGCGGCTGCAGGGGAGGAGTGGTGCAGTGAGCTCAACGGGGCGGTGCTGGAGACGCAGGTGAGAACAGCTGATGGCGTTTGGACTGATGATGGTTTCCTTCCCTTTTATAGTGAGACGGGAGAGGAGCGGAGGCGAGGCTGGAAATCAGCTGAGACTGAAGCTGTCAGACTGTGGTCGGTCATAACATATGTAAACTATGAACAAACGTGGCATCTGGCGACAAACAACTGTGCGTGTGTGTATGTGTGTGAAGTGCGTTTCACAGTTAGCCACTACCATTTTGTTCGTCTGTATCTAGAAGTCCCACAGGATCTTAGCTCCGTCATTTTGACCTCGGGACTTCCAGGCCATATTCGGCACAGATGTTTCTGTATACTATGCCGGACACTTCGTTATGGCGTTCCATGTATGCCCTGCCTGCTGGCATCTTGCACCCTGCTGTTATGTGCTGGATTGTCTCAGGGGCATCTTTACACAGCCTGCACCTGGGGTCTTGCCTGGTGTGACAGACCCCAGCCTCTATGGATCTTGTGCTCAGAGATTGTTCCTGTGCTGCCACAATTAGTGCCTCTGTGCTGTCTTTCAGTCCAGATTTGTCCAGCAACTGGTAGGATTTCTGGATGTCAGCCACTTCTTCTATCTGCCGGTGGTACATACCGTGCAGGGGCCTGTCCTTCCATGATGGTTCCTCGCCTTCCTCCTCTTTCTTGGGTTTCTGCTGCCTGAGGTATTCACTGAACACACGGTCGGTTGGGGCCATCTTCGTGACGTATTTGTGGATGTTTGTTGTCTCATTCTGGACCGTGGTGCTGACACTCACCAGTTCCCAGCCTCCTTCCTTCTGCTTAGTGTACAGCCTCAGGGTGCTGGACTTGGGGTGAAACCCTCCATGCATGGTCAAGAGCTTCCTTGTCTTGATGTCAGTGGCTTCTATCTCCTCCTATGGCCAGGTTATTATCCCAGCAGGGTACCTGATCACGGGCAGGGTGTAGGTGTTGATAGCCTAGATCTTGTTCTTACCGTTCAGCTGACTTCTCAGGACTTGCCTGATCCTCTGCAGGTACTTGGTGGTACTTGGTAGTTGAAGCTTTTCTAGCGACCTCTTCATGGTTCCCATTTGCCTGTGGGATCCCCAGGTACTTGTAGCTATCTGCAATGTTGCCTTCTATTAGTTTGAGCCCCTCAGTTCTGACCACCTTCCCTCTCTTTGTTACCATCCGACTACACTTCTCCAGTCCGAACGACATTCCGATGTCATTGCTGTATATCCTGGTGGTGTGGATCAGTGAATCGATGTCTCGTTCACTCTTGGCATACAGCTTGATGTCATCCATGTACAGGAGGTGGCTGACAACTGTTCCATTCCGTAGCCAGTCTTGTTAATGATCTCACTGAGCGGATTCAGGCCTATACATATATGTGTATATAAAATGTGTGTTCCCTTTCCATGGCTGTACATTAAAAGCATGCAGCCGTTTAAATGGCTGTACAGCAAAAGCAGACAGCCCTTTCTATGGCTGTACAGCAAACAAACCTGGTCCTCGTTGGGCATGTACCTGAGATTCTGGTTCTTGCCTCAGACGCCAGGAGGCGAAGCAAAAAATCCTTACTCAGCATAGATAGCAGTTTATGTCTGGCATGCACACCCAACATAATTGTTGAATTGATTAACTGTTAACTGCCTTTCTGCAGACTTTTGGACTTTGGCCATAAAACTCACAAATTCAATGACGGATGAAAGACTGGTGTGTGAGAAGTTATGGTGTAGGGTCGTATGTATCAGAAGTGGCAGATGAAAAGAAAGAACGAAGGATGAAAGGGTACCTGACAGCAGGAGGAGCGGTCGCTGATCCTATATAAGAGGAGGGTCATTATCCCCCGCTGGTGCTTCTTTCCTGTCTGTCTTTTGTGTGTTGTTTCTGTTTGTGTTTTAAGGCTCTACACCCTGGGGTTGCTTCACTATCGTTTGTTTTGCTTGCTCGTTGTTTTATTTTTGCTGTAAATGTACTGTTCTGCTGTTCATATGTCACTGTTTAATAAACTCTGTTCAAAGAATTCCACTCATTTCCAGAGGATCTTTTTGAGTGATTTGATTTTAATTGGATCTGAAACGCTGGACCTCCACAGCGTTAGTGGGATAAGGTTATCATATTGGGTTCCAAATTTGTGACCCGACACACTTTGCTCTCAGACTGCGGGTTTACTTGTTGTTCCTAGAGTATTTAAATGTAGAATGGGAGACAGAGCCTTCAGTTTTCAGGCCCCTCTTCTGTGGAACCAGCTTCCAGTTTGGATTTGGAGGCACTAGCTCTACTTTTAAGATTAGGCTTAAAACTTTCCTTTTTAAAAAAAAGCATATAGTTAGGACTGGATCAGGTGACCCTGAATCCTCTTTTAGTTACTCTGCAATAGGTCTAGGCTGCTGGGGGGATTCCCACGATGCACTGAGTGTTTCTTTTTCACTCACTGATATGTGTTTATACACCTATTTGCATTAAATCATTAGTTATCTAGGTCAAAGGGGTCATATGACTGTTGGAGTTTCTCTGTTTTCTGTGTAGTATTGTAGAGTCTTTACCTTACAATATAAAGTGCAGTGAGACAACTGTTATTGTGATTTGGTGCAATATGAAATTAAAACAAAAAACAAAGCTGAATTTAAAATAAAATCTTGAATGTGACTCTGGAAACTGCAGCAGCTGCAGAGTAGGTGCTCATTCGGTTTGAGTGAGCTAACTCTTACAAATCCAGTTTAGTAATGGTTTCAAAACAGCTTTGTTTCATATACAACCTCCATACTGTGGCAATAATTTTTAATGTCCTGATTAAACATGTCATTTGCATTTCAAAAACCGCATTAATGTACCTGGAACAATGATGCAGCTGTGGGTCAGGTTCAGATCAGATGTGCATGTCTCTTCATGTCCTAGCTGCTCTGGTGCAGTGACAAGTGTCCTGTGGACACAACAACACTCGTGATAATCACTAAAAAGAGAGTTTTTCTGACCTGTGCTCTCAGAATTTCTACAGTGGCTTGCAAAAGTATTCGGCCCCCTTGAACTTTTTCACATTTTGTCACATTACAGCCACAAACATGAATCAATTTTATTGGAATTCCACGTGAAAGACCAACACAAAGTGGTGCACACGTGAGAAGTGGAACGAAAATCATACATGATTCCAAACATTTCAGTTAGTTATTTGTAAAAAATTTGTAAAAAATGTTTGGAATCATGTATGATTTTCGTTCCACTTCTCACGTGTGCACCACTTTGTGTTGGTCTTTCACGTGGAATTCCAATAAAATTGATTCATGTTTGTGGCTGTAATGTGACAAAATGTGAAAAAGTTCAAGGGGGCCGAATACTTTTGCAAGCCACTGTATGTCACTTTAACCTTTCAGTTGAATTTGAATTCAATTACTTGGGCAGTAGCAACCATACGGGCACCGTCTCTGAAAACGCCCCTGGACCACATTGACAACAACCACAAATACTCTCGGGGTCAATGAAAGTAAATATGCTGTGTGGGCGTTATTTATTTTTCCCTCGATCAGGACAAAGGTAATCTTTACTTTTACCCATGTTTGTTTAAGACAGCAACTAGAGTTACATGACCTGTCATTTTATCTTTGCACTTTTGGGACATCAAACGTGCTCTGATCATCAAATCCCAGCTAAATTTTTCCCCTACTTTCTTTCCAGTCCATTTCCTGTCCCCATCTTCTATGAGAAACGTTAAATAAAAAGTTCTATTGTGCCTTAGTGAGATCTGATCAGACAGAAATAAGACAACAACAAAAAACATGCACTGATTTGCACAGAAAAGCTGTACACCACATTAATGATGCAAATATGATTTAATATTTTGATACTTTGCATCTTTAGATTAGCTTTGATACTCACCCATTGTTCTTGTCAGACAGTAACTGAAGCACCTTGTTTTGGAAGAAATCTTTTTGTTCTGTAGTAAAGATGCGGGTGGCTGTCGTATCAATGTTGAAAGCCAGACATACGGAGGTGGCTGCAGCACGTCATAAAAAAAATAATCATGATTTCATCTTGTGTAAAAACGTTTGGTTGGCAATGGTAACACACTGAATTTGAGATCATCGGTTTTAGAAAATTGGGACGATGTGGTGAGAGGGGGGTCCTGATACACAATACACATCTGATTAAGTGTATTGGCTTCTTACGAACCTTTGTCTACATACAAAGAAGCTCATGACAAAAACATATTACAAATACTGTGTTCTAATTTGAGCATCCAGAGCATCGGAGGATAAAGTGTGACACATTTTCCACAACATGATATAAGATGGTTAAAAGAATAAAGGCCATAGTATTCCTAACATTTCTCTCTGTTGTTGATTTTAGCATGTATCACCCACACAAAAGCTTTGTTTGTGCACAGGTCTGAACTTTAAACTGACACAGTTACAGTCGGCCGTTTTCTCTTACATTAAATCAGGCCACCAGATGCACACTGACTGGATCTTTCTACTTTAAAAACAGACATGAGATTCCTCTCAATCTTTTTATCCAACTCTTAAAAAGAAAATCAGTAAAGACATTTCTCCAAATGCTGAATTGCGCCTTCAAACAGTCAAATTGAAAAGACAACTCTTTCCCCACACTCAGCTTCTTTTTTTGATATGATTTTGTAGAAATGTATTTGTTTAGATCTTACCAACAGCCACTGCGCAGATGAGCCAGACTAACTTCATCTTTTCTACTGGTCTTTTCCACAGAATGGTAGAAAATGATAAAGGCTAAGGAGGAGTCAGAAAACGAGGAGGGCCCACGCAGTTTGAATTAATTTTTGAGAGGAGGCCTTCTACACATCACGTGCATGACTTCAGTTTTGACTGAATTATGTATTGACAGAAATATACAGTTTAAATGTTATGAACTTGTTAACTTTGTGCGCCACTTTGTGACTCCTGACTCTGAAAAGTTGAAATATAGGTATAAATAATTGTCTATTGTTTGCTAAAATTCAGATTCTCACAGTTTTTAGGTCTTTTTGTTAATATTTTATGAATAATCACAAAGCATCCAACCACCGCAGAGTCATCAGAAAACTTCTGAAGATGGCAGGTCTCTGTGCAGTGGCTGAAGTCTGTGATGTTAAGGGTGAAGAGGGAGAGGACAGTCCCTTGTGGTGCCCCTGTGTTGCTGATTACCTTGTCAGACACACACTGTGGAAAACGCACATATTGTGGTCTTCCTGTCAGGTAATCAACAATCCAGGACACCAGAGAATTGTTGATTATATTTGACTAATCTCTGAGAAGTCCAGTTTCCTGCTTCAAATTTGGGTATATTTGTCTTATTTGTCTAATAAATGCCTAAATAAAAAATAAATAAATAGAATTCTTAGTTTTTCTAAAACATTTCTTTTCTTGTTTTCACGAAGCCATCAACTTAAAAAAAAATTTCCTTTCACTTTTACAGTTATCCTTCTGTCACTCGTCTCCACCCACTCCACCTTGCCTCTCTTGTTCACCGTGTGCTGCCTTGGATAGGGATGGCTGACACCAGGTATTTAAACTCATCTACCTTTGCTACCTCTGCTTCTTGTGACTTGTTAACTTACAGATGAAATGAAGCAGTGTAAGTCAGTGTAGTGGGACGTCTCCTTTCTAAAGAGTTTGTTATATAAATAAATGTAGTCAAACACATGTACGAGATGAAGGACGCAGAAACATCAGTTGGGGTGAAATTTTTATTACGGTCTGTGTTGCTATTATACAAACTTAATTCAAGTTTGTGCAAATGTTTTGGTGCCATTCAAAATTCTGCTTGGTCCTCGAATAAATATTTAATCATTCAACTGGCACAGGAGTGCGGAGGCTTTGGATATCCAGTAGTCGCTGGGTCGCTTGGAGGGAAGCATTACTGTCACCACAAAATTAGTTGAGTGACCTGAAGGGAGAGAGACATGAAGGGTGAGGAAACAATCTGAGCAAACATCCTTTTTCTTTCTTTTTTTGACATTGTATGTTGGTAACAGGGATGTGCGCTGTATCCCACCAAAACTCCCAGCGATGCCCAAAAACTATGATAGTACAAAATGTGTCATGACTTTAAATGTAAAAAGGTTTCCAGTGAGTGACTTTGGATACATCAGGTGTGTACCTGTGGTGGACAGAGTGCCAGCTCTGGCTGAGGTCTTGTACAGAGGAGCGTGGTAGAGGTCAGGCTCTGGGACGTAGTTCTGCTGTGGCTCAAAGTGCACCACCGGCAGCATGGCGTTCATAACCCGAGGCAGCGCATCATCAATCACCATGCCGACATCGTCCCAGCGACAGGCATCCATGAACATACCGTGAACAAGTACACCGTCCCGCGGCTCTGGTAACTGTTTTAACAAGTAACCATATTAAAGGAATTACCTTTTTATTTTACTTTTCCTTTTTACTGACAAACTCTTGAAACAAAGTAAACACAAGACTTTCTTTTTGCAGTTTGTGCCTTTTCAGAAAAAATGGTGGTTTCTATATTTTTTCACAAACATCAGGCAAACAGCTGCAAAGCCAGAAAATAAAACAAAGAACATGTGGCTTTGCTTTTATCAGATGTATCGAGAGCTTTTTATTCTTTAAGGATTTCATTTTCATGAACAGAGATTTAAAGAAGAGTTGACACAATGTTTGCTGCTGTTGATATTCACTATTTATGACGCTTAAGAGGGCATCAATCTGATATGTCATCAGGAAATAAACTCAGTATTTTAAAAAAGAAAACAATACTGGTGGCTGTACTGCCCTCCAGATTCACCCTGGAGTCAATTATAACACAATCTTAATAAAGAAATCAGTATGTAGTCCAATCAAAAATAATGGATAATAATGGATTTAATTTGATCATTTAGGATATATTTGCTCTGTGGTGCTAACTTTGAGATCACCAGATCAGATTTAGAGATTCAGGATAAAGTAATTTCACAAAAACATTAATCAATTAATACAAGAATTAAATACATATATCAAATAGGTCATGATCTCAGGTTCCTACAACTTTCTAATTCACATTTTACATTGACCATTTCAAATGCTTGCCTAAAAACAAAACAAGCTAGTGGTCATATTAATGATTAAAGGATTTATCTTCAGCCTGCTAGGTTTGTTTTGCTTCCAAGGACTCTAACTGAAATCATGCAAACACAAACACAATTTAAAAACACAATTGATAACATAACTGATTTTGTGTAAAACTGTAAGAAGAACTTTGAATAAAATATTGCACATAAAAACATTAACTGCAGTTAAGTAAGTTAAGTTGAACAAATATAAGGAGCAACAAACTCTAACTGTAGAGAAACCAAACTGATGTAATATTTTAGATTGCATCTTGAGATTGTTGATCTGCTCTTCCACATTAGCTCTCCTGCTATTAGCCAGAAAAATAGCATCTTAAAGTACTGCTAATATTTGAAGGGCTGGAGAAAAGAATATTTGTGCCCTTTTTCAAAGCACTACTGAAAGCATAACTAAGAGCACTGCTCCTCTTACAGTACCTCCTCATCCATGTTCAGTTTTGCACCAATGGGAAGAGTGCGTAGAGCCTCACAGACTGCTTCCTCATCCCTGTACGCCGGCACCACGCTGAAGCGGAAATTAAGCTCGTCAATAGGCAAACTGTAACGCCGGGCATGATTCTGCAACACTCCTACAGGCCATCAAAGACACAAGAGCATTGAAACAAGTCACTGTGCTGTTTAGCAAAATCTACCAATAAACACAAATTTAATTAATAGCTCTCTTTTAAACTTCATTCATTTATTTTTACACTGTATACTTGAAAGAGTAGTTCGAGTGATCATTGTAATCCTCAAGCTCAGCTCTAAAACTGTGCTTTACTGTTGGCATTATTAAAAAACATAGAGCATGTTTCAGTGTGTTACCAGTAAGAAAGCCTTGAGGGAAGAAGAACCCTGAGATCCAAAGTGATTTGGGCTGACCACGTGTGATCCAAGTCTTGCAAGAGAGGAAAAGAGAAGCGATGCAATTAAAATATATGTATCTTTAAATAACGATATCGTTCTTTATGCAGTATCTTCTTCTTTTATTCAATATAGTGCATTACAGGCATCCTGTAAGTCAGGGGTGTCGAACTCCAGGCCTCGAGGGCTGGTGTCCTGCAGGTTTTAGATCTCACCCTGGGTCAACACACCTGAATCAAATAGTTAGTTCATTAGCAGGCATCTGGAGAACTTCAAGACATGTTGAGGAGGTAATTTAGCCATTTGAATCAGCTGTGTTGGATCAAGGACACATCTAAAACCTGCAGGACACCGGCCCTCGAGGCCTGGAGTTCAACAACTGTGCTGTAAGTGACCCAGTGAATCAGTTTACATTAGATTTTGTTTCCTAAGGTAATCAGCATGTGGAGTGTGACTCAGTGTTTATCCACTGCTGTATAAACTAACAGGACTTTACCCTGTTTGTGCTTGTTTAAGTGAATTATAGTGACTGTACGATACATGTTCAGAGCAGACTTAAGAGCAGCTTAAATCAGAGAAAATGGACCAAACACTAAACCAGGATGTGCAGGGAGGCAGAAAGATGAACTCAGAATGTACATGTGTTATTACAGTTTTCCAACCTAATGAGATAACACACAAATCAAATGTATGCAAAAGTACATATGCATGCACACAGACACACACACACGTGCACACATGCACACACCCAAACCAATAAAACACAGCCAATATCCCAGACCTGAGCTAGAAAAAGACTTCTGTTCTAATCCAATGTATGTTAGCTTTATAAAGACACATTTCACACAAACTTCTATAATTCCTCTGGACTGAACTTGAAAACGTGTGTGTTTTTGTTAATATCTGTATGCAAACCTGGATAAAGGACGTTCTGAGAGTCAAGTCTCTGACCCAAGAAGACAGCGGTTTGAGGGAAGGGTAGGCAGAGTTTGCCCAGTGGGTGGGGACCTGGTTGTTCAGAAAGCTTGTGTAGATTCGGTCCATTTCCTCTGACATCACAACAAAACCTGCTATTGCCTTTTGCAGAGTGATAAGAGACATCTACGAAAAAGAAAGTGAGAATAACACATCACAGTAACAACAGATTCCGAAAAATGTTATTTCTGAAACTAAACAGAACGCATATTTTTTGATTGTTTAGGTTTTTTTCTATTTGAATGTTTCTCTAAGATCAAGTAAATAAACTACAGTCCAAAGAAAACAACTCCTGAAGTGGTCATGAGATGATCTCCACCAATTAAATGTGTGTGGTTTTTACGTCACCCTGAGAACTTTAAGCAAGTTGTTGAATCGGTCTGCTTCTTGGGCCAATACAGTTGTGAGGGAGTTCAGGTGCCCATTGGTGTCTTTGATAAACAGTGTGTCAATTGCTTCATCCATGTCCAGTCGCTCTGCACTCCAAAAGAAAGACAAGTTCACAAAGAGACAAAAGACAACACAAACCAATGAAAACATGGGGAAAAAGAGTGAGTGTAATAATGCAAATTCTCAGCAGTAACTGAGATCTATGTGCAGGTGAATCTATGTGGGGTCAGCCTACCGGGCAGTTTGGCTAGAATCAGTTCGGCGAGCTCGCAGACTCTGTCATCGTTACTCTTAGCTCCATGTTGTGCTGAAGAACGAGGATTAACATCCAGTATGGTATTGATCAGAGTTATAGTTTCTTGACGCTGCAGAGGCAAACACACACACACACACTCGTGCATTGATATTTTATCATAGCACTCCCAAAGCTCATAAACTGCATGGGAAACATAAGTTTAAATCACTAAAAGGACCACAAGCCACTTCTTATACTTGCTGCTAAGTGAAAAATTTAACAGATTTTGAAAAACTACGTATAAATAAGAAATTGCACAGTCATTTATATTTAAGAGAACAACTGGCAGTCTGGTATAAAATAGAGATAGAGACATTTGCTTGTAATGTACTGGTATTGTTACAGTATTGTTCCTCACCTGAAAAGCCAAGTTGGCATTCTCATGCATACCAAAGACCTCAGGATCATCAATGATTGGAAGATTCTCAATATACTTCTTATATTGTTCGAGTTCATCTGACTCCGGAGCGTAGTAAACACCTTACAGGGAGAAAACCATTAACTGAGATATATGCATAGCGTTCACTGTGCATACACGCGCGTACATACACATGTACACATACACACACATACATGTACACACACACACATGTACACACACACGTACACACACACACGCACACAAACACACACACATATACATACAACAGAGGGCAGAAAGAACAATACCTGAGGGGGAGTAGGTGTAGCCAGGCTGCAGAGTTTCTGGAGAAAAAAAGCCTTTGAGGATTGTCCTTAGGCACCGTTGGTCCCAGGCATCCGCCACTCTCCCTCCATACGTGATCTCACCTGAAGAGAAAAAAAAACACAGTAGGATTTGAGATATTTCATGGCTTTCTTTGTTTATGAATGCAGGAGATATTGCTTTTAAAGACCAGACCCTCTTCTAGTTTCAGTTGATCAAAATCTCACTCAGAATCAGAAAAATAAAAAAGTTATGGAAAAAACAGCAACAACTTTAAACTAAAAAATATGCATATAGTATATTTACATAGATATGTGTAATTCCCGTTCTTATACAGATAATTTTGAAAGAAGTTGGATCCAGGTCATTCAATTTAAAGATGAAATACTAAAAAGAGAAATCTATTACAGAACAGAAAACAGGGGGGAAAAAAAATCGGCCCATTTTCTTTTATATAAAGCTGAATGGTCTGAAGCATGCGGCTCTATAGTCCTTATATTGCAGCTCTGCATGGTTTGGAAAGATAAATTATAAATATTTAACTGAAGTGTATTTTATTTGAGTTAGTTCTTTTTTAAAACTTGTAGTTCTAAATTGGAAGATTATTGTGATCTTGAATAATAAAAATAAAGTTAGATTTTATTATTTTTCGTCGCTCAAAATAAGCGTCACACTCGTGGAAGCCGGTATACCCGCCGGAACGACGTGCATTTACCGAGACTTTCAGCCCCAGGTAGGCCAAGTATGGAGAAATGTAAGAAAAGAAAAATATCTGAAGAAAATACAACATTTAATGATGGCTGCGCAGATTAATTTGTATTTACTTCTGACGAGAGTGACCTACCGGATCCACATACGTATGTGAGCAGCTATTCTCCACCATGAACTATGTTAAAAACAAACACCGCTCACGCCTCACAGACGACAGCTTACAGTCCTGCGTAAAGATGAAGTGACTTCGTACAGCCCCGATCGTACAGCAGACGCTGTACGCAGAGGTTCAGGAGCAGAAGTCCGATTCTAAACACATCACGGCAGAACCGACGATGTTTACATGAACATGCTCTTCAGCATCTCTTTATTGACCACTTTTCACACACAGCCGGCTGTAGCTTTCCAGCTCACAGCCCGACACGTACAAACAACAACGCAACAGCAGAGAGAGCAAGCCGGTGAGGCGTGATTGCGGATGCCACTCAGGTACGTCTGCCTCTCCTGCAGCGTCACTGCGGGCCACGCCCCGCGAAGCACATTAACCAGGTACAATAAATATTATGCAGATATTTTGAAAATATTTATTTTAAATTTTTTAGGAGCATGGTGCTTTTTTTCCAATTATTTTTTAAATTCTAGTCAAGGCTCCGCTACACTCCGAAAGCCCAGAAGGCGATATAAGGATGACGGCTCATTGTTTTTGTTTGCTACATGGATAATTTAAGTTCAGCTTTTTAATTCATTTTAAAGACACCTTCAACTGGTTGACTTTCTTTTTAGTTATTATTTTTTAAGGGTTGACATTGTGTTCATTACATAAATAAAATTTAATTTTCTCCATAGCACTTCATGGATTTCATAAGCAACACACTATAGTTGTTTATACAAAGCATTAAGGTAAAAAAACAACAATATACACGGTGTTATCTTCATTTTAGATGTCAAAAAGTATTTGCGGCTCCCAGTGTTTCCTTTTCCATAGAAACCAGGTCCAAATGGCTCTTTGGGTGTTTAAGGTTGCTGACCGCTGGTTTAAAGTGTCCTATTATTCTTCCCACACTTTTAATTTTATGAAACGGCTGCATGTTTAGCTTCAAGGACATGCAATCATGTTTGTTTTGTGAAAAGGCTTTCTATTAATATAAAATGTCAAAATACAAATAAGACATGCATTACATATGGGAAATAAGATGCTACACAAACAGTCCCTAACTTATTACCTTGTTGAATTTAGATACAAGAACATTTCTGTTGATATTTGCTTCCTACCAGTGATGTAGACCAGAGCATCCCAAGGGATGGTGCCATCTTTGCAGTACAGGTTGAGGTTGAGCAGAGCACATTCTCTGTCACTGTCATTGAATTCGTAGCGGATGTTCCAGCCCAGGGGACCAAACTTCATCCGCTCCTAAACACGAGACACACAGGCAGAGAAGTACTGTACGACCACACACAAAGTAAAACACATCCAAGAAAACAAAGTAATAATGATGAGGCACTTTACATGTAAAATACTGAGAAAGAGTGTATGTAACCTGGATGATTGCATGGAAAAAGCAGATTCCAAAGACAATCTTCCTCCACTGTCGTCCCAAAATGTGGTGTTCAAAGAAACTGCTGGTGATCTCTGTGAAGGCTCGTCGCATGTTGGCTCGCAGGCCTTTAGGAGGCTCGTTAGTTACCTGGCAATGACATCACAGAGACCTACTGAGAAGACTACCAGTAATCCTGAAATCTTTTGGTTCAGCGTCTCCTCCTTGTTGTTCAGGCTGTCTTCAAGTGCACATACAATCCCAACGAGTCTTCAAGGTAACCAGTGTACCGTGTGACTCACTCTTCAAATTATCAGGTCATGGTCATGATGACGATAAATCAAGTGCTGGTAGTTAATGTACGTTTAATTGACGTCAAAGATTTCGACCCATATTTATGAAGGCAGTGCTTAACTAATGTAACGTTTATGCCACAGCTACCCTAAATAAACAGTAGTCGTAATTACCAAAGTCATTTTTATGTTTCACTCATGTTCAATCCACCAGTATAGACAAGTTCTTTTTTAAAAACAGTATTTTTAATAATCTATAGCTTTATTATATAGTATTACAGTGTTTGGGTCTCTGTGTGACTACCTTAACGGAGTTCTGGAGCACTGTAACAGGAAATACTTTGGTCGGCATGGAACTGAGAAACAAACGGAAGTTCTCATGGACTGATGTGTCTGCAGAGAAACAGATAAGAAAATTATTTGCATATTCATAAAAAAGAAAAGGCCTTAAAGGATACTTGTAAAAAGGTCCTGCAGTATTTTTTATCAATAATACAAACACTTTGAAAAACCAAAGCATACAATATCACAGTTTACTTATTTCTGTTTCTCAGAGATTAGAAATGCACGTGTAAATTACAAATGATGTCTAATGACATTAGAAATATGAAGGAACTTGTTTAGATGTGTCCCTGAGCATTGCTGCTAACAATGTTCATTCCTTTATGACCACAGCGTACCCATTATCTAGTGGCTATACAGGGAGTGCAGAATTATTAGGCAAGTTGTGTTTTTGAGGAATAATTTTATTATTGAACAACAACCATGTTCTCAATGAACCCAAAAAACTCATTAATAGCAAAGCTGAATGTTTTTGGAAGTAGTTTTTAGTTTGTTTTTAGTTTTAGCTATTTTAGGGGGATATCTGTGTGTGCAGGTGACTATTACTGTGCATAATTATTAGGCAACTTAACAAAAAACAAATATATACCCATTTCAATGATTTATTTTTACCAGTGAAACCAATATAACATCTCCACATTCACAAATATACATTTCTGACATTCAAAAACAAAACAAAAACAAATCAGCGACCAATATAGCCACCTTTCTTTGCAAGGACACTCAAAAGCCTGCCATCCATGGATTCTGTCAGTGTTTTGATCTGTTCACCATCAACATTGCGTGCAGCAGCAACCACAGCCTCCCAGACACTGTTCAGAGAGGTGTACTGTTTTCCCTCCTTGTAAATCTCACATTTGATGATGGACCACAGGTTCTCAATGGGGTTCAGATCAGGTGAACAAGGAGGCCATGTCATTAGTTTTTCTTCTTTTATACCCTTTCTTGCCAGCCACGCTGTGGAGTACTTGGACGCGTGTGATGGAGCATTGTCCTGCATGAAAATCATGTTTTTCTTGAAGGATGCAGACTTCTTCCTGTACCGCTGCTTGAAGAAGGTGTCTTCCAGAAACTGGCAGTAGGACTGGGAGTTGAGCTTGACTCCATCCTCAACCCGAAAAGGCCCCACAAGCTCATCTTTGATGATACCAGCCCAAACCAGTACTCCACCTCCACCTTGCTGGCGTCTGAGTCGGACTGGAGCTCTCTGCCCTTTACCAATCCAGCCACGGGCCCATCCATCTGGCCCATCAAGACTCACTCTCATTTCATCAGTCCATAAAACCTTAGAAAAACCAGTCTTGAGATATTTCTTGGCCCAGTCTTGACGTTTCAGCTTGTGTGTCTTGTTCAGTGGTGGTCGTCTTTCAGCCTTTCTTACCTTGGCCATGTCTCTGAGTATTGCACACCTTGTGCTCTTGGGCACTCCAGTGATGTTGCAGCTCTGAAATATGGCCAAACCGGTGGCAAGTGGCATCTTGGCAGCTGCACGCTTGACTTTTCTCAGTTCATGGGCAGTTATTTTGCGCCTCGGTTTTTCCACACGCTTCTTGCGACCCTGTTGACTATTTTGAATGAAACGCTTGATTGTTCGATGATCACGCTTCAGAAGCTTTGCAATTTTGAGACTGCTGCATCCCTCTGCAAGATATCTCACTATTTTTGACTTTTCTGAGCCTGTCAAGTCCTTCTTTTGACCCATTTTGCCAAAGGAAAGGACGTTGCCTAATAATTATGCACACCTGATGTAGGGTGTGCATAATTAGCCTATACAGCTTGGAGTAAGACAACATGCATGAAGAGGATGAAGTGGACAAAATACTCATTTGCCTAATAATTCTGCACTCCCTGTAATGCAATCAACAAATCTGCAACAACTGTGTGACACTATCGTGTTAATGTGGACCAAAACCTCTGAGGAATGCTTTAAGCATTGTTGAGTCTGCACAATGAAGAACTAAAGTACGTTTTCTTGAAGGTCAAATGGGGTCCAACTGAGTACTAGCAAAGTGTAACTAAACTGAAACTAAACTGTAGCCCAGCATCTCTTTCTTGGGTATCCCCATCCATAAACACTAAAATTACTACCACTGGGATTTCCCAGTTTGAAGCAAATGTTGTAATTATTCTAATTTAATACTATTTTTTCATACAACCTTCATAAGCCTCAACTAATAAAAAAAATATGTCATCAAATGTTAGGACAGAAGGCTGAAATAAACAGAAACTTTTGAGCTCAATTTAAAAATAGTACCAGGCTCAGTGAAGGTCTTAATGAGCTCCTCCATGGCTAACATCCAAGACACAGCCAGATGGCAGTTCTGCAAGAAGACCCAGTTGCCACTCGTCAGCGCTGAATGGATCATCTTCTCCGCTATAGGTCCCTGGCCTTGCCCCAGTGAGATAGCCTCGACCCTGAAAAACACAGAAAAATCACCATTTTGATGCCTTTATAAACTTTATTCATTCATTTGCAACAACCTGTCTAGTCCAGGATCACAGGGACAACAGTTTAGACAGAGGTGCCCAGACCTCCCTCTTCCCAGCCACTACCCCAACACTTCCAAGCATATATCGAAGTGAAATACTGGTTTGGGAACATGTCTTCTGGATGTGACCCAGCATGACCCTTGGACATGCCCTTCGTGTAAGAGGTGTCCAGAAGGCCTCCTGGATGTGGATGAGTAGTGGCTCTACTCTGAGCCTCTCCCCAACTCCTCATCCTATGTCTGAGACTGAGCTTAGACACCCTTTATAAGACAGCCCATTTCCACTGCTTGTATCTGTAGTCTTAAACTTGAACTTGTTCATTTGAGGAAGCAACTCATTCTCAAACTGAAGAGGACAATCCACCCTTTTCTGGCAGAGAACCACATGGCTGAACTGTCCCAGTGCAAGTTGCAGATTATTGCTTGGTGCAGTCAAATTGATGGCATCATCCTAAAAACCTCCCACTACTTGACTTACAGAAGACAGAAGCTACTGACTATTAAAAATAAAAATAAAAACCCAACCAGCTATATATGTCTATATCTCAGATGTCACAGCCTGGTGAACAAAACAAAGACATTTTTGCGAGCCATGTTGGAGGGACCTCTCTAACCATTTTTTCTCCCTTACCTGTCGAGACACCCTCTCTCATTTGCAAAGCGCTGGAAGGCACCCATTGGGTCAGAACCTGTGCTGAGGATGAAGATCAATGGGGTGGTAGGGGACATGTCATTATAGAGATTAGCCAGGTCAACTGGAGGGTTTTCCACAAACTCCTTCCCCAGGTTGACAATCACAAACTCAGTTGCTGCAAAAACCACCTGCATGGAAAAAGAGGATATACGTCACAGAAAAGCTGGGAAAAATTGACCAAGCTTTGGCGGTGATGGGAAAGCTCCGCGGAGAGCTATAAACCCATGTCATTTATTTTTTTACTGAGATCCTTTCTTTAATACTGACAAAAGTTACACTTTTTTAAAATGATCCTCTTCACCTGGAAAACAATCATGAAAACCTCAGTAAATATCTTTCCCCGGACTTCATCCAGGCTCACCTTCTCTTCCATGAAGGTCTTGATAAGAACTAGTTTCTGGAAAGATCCCAATCGCTCATTCCAGTATCCTTTCATCTCCTGTTTCTCCTTTTTGGACTCCTCGAGAGAAGGCAACTCTGACACATAGCCTTTCCATTTTTCTGGATTTAAAGATGCTTCAAAATGCCCTATAAGAGAAAAAGAATTCTATGGAATCAGACATAGGATTTGTACATAGTTTGGTAAGTTAATGATAAGAATGATTAGAACATCTCTTTATAAAAATGAAAAATGACAGAGTGTATGTAGGTCAAACATTCTAGTTTTATATTTAAAAGTAACATGCTGACATATACAGATCCTTATCAGCTCAACAACATTAACAATGGGGATAGGGTACCTAGCTTAATATGGATATGGGTTCTAGTGATTTCTTTGGAGATGCCCTTGAAGCAAGGCAGTGTGTCCTCCAGCTCACAACATGTCTGCCAGTAAAAATCACTTAGCCATGGCACATCTGGTCGCTCTGGATACTCCTGGAAGATGCAGAAAAAGAAAAGTTTATGCCCACAAATTTAGTAGACATATTGTTATCGACTGGTGTAAGTAAAGAGAAAGTTAGCTAGAATTATAAAAGAGTGAGGGGATGATGACAAATGGTTTCTATGACAAGCAGCTTTAAAAAGTAAAAATGACACTTTAATCTGAAATACTTGGGATCACTAAAAAAGTTCTTGTTTGAATCACCAACTACGATTACACCTGCAGGCACTCCACTAGTCAGATGTATTCAGTGTTCACTCGGATTAACAGCTTTCAGATATTTGGGTGATGAGTCTGAAAATCCGCTTCTATACACCTGTGTAAATATTTCATTAAAATCCCTTATACTTAATGATTCGATTAATCATTACTCCTTTTTAGCGTATTCAATCAAACTACTATTATTTTATTTTGGTTTTTAAAAAGCTTGCTTTTTGTCAGAAACATACATTTCCCTGTTACTCCAAACCTTTGAGCAGTAAATGCTAAGAGGCAATAAACAGGAGACCTAAAACAGAGGTGTAGGAGAAAGAAGAACAGAACTAGCATGAGGACTGTGACTGCTAACAACCAGTGCCTCCAGTCTAGTGGCATAAAAAACAAATGGTGGGTTAACACCATCACTATAACTTCTTTAAGCTCCTAATACCTGCACTCTTTCACAGCATGCATTTTTTATTTCTCTTTGATATTTGGGCTGATTGGGACCCGATAAATGTAAAAACAAAGAATTGCCAGATTTTTTTTCACCTAATTTTTGTTTCTAAGAAAAATGAGAGCCACGTATGAGGATATTCATATAAAATTTCGATAGAACAGTGTCAGTGTAATGTCCTCGTAAGTGGATATCAGGCCCTTGTAGAGCAAAATTGAGTATTTTGGTCTAAATAACCCAAAATGTGATGTCCACATATGTGGACGCCAGGTCCTAGGAGGTTATAAAAAAACATGAGCACAATCACAAAAGGAAATCTTTTTTTTTAGTTAATTATTTTATTCATTATTGCTTCTATCAAGCTGAACTTCTATGGCTGGATTTCCCACCTCACCTTTTTCAGTGAAGAAGCTCCTTTTAGGAAGCGCCACCATTCCCCATCAGAGATCTCGCCACGCTGCCTCATGATTTCTACGCACAACACAAAGCTGTAGATAAGCTTGTGTTGCTCGAAGAGTCCACGTGACACATTAATGTAGGAGTTTAGCAAGATTTGATTCGGGAGAATCTGAAGGCGCTCTTCTAGCACAGTACTCTGCTCTGATGTCTCGATGGTGGAATTAAAGAGCTGAAGATGAAGGAAGAAATAAACAAAAAAGAGAGAAAAAAAGAAAATAATTACTTTAAATGGGTACTTACACATTTTCATTAAACATTCCTGTACAAGTAGCTTTGTAAATTTGAGAGTAAAGCCCAGCTCTTTTTTCCCTCACCTGTTTAAAGTACTTGAGTGAGAACTGGTACATAGGATCGATCTCTGACAGACTGGCAATGACAAAGTACAAAACAGATCCTCGAGTGGCCACAGGCCTGTAGCGCTCCCTCGCAGAGTTTATCATCAGCTCAGTTGCTTCTGCCTCTTCCAGACGGTGCTTTATGGCCTCTGAAGTCACCTGGAGACAAGAGGATGCAAAAAATCATGGAAATAAACAGGATGAACATCAGAAAAACAGGAAAGGTTAAAAAAAAGATCATTGCAGGTAATGTTAAATTCAACAACCACAACTCCATATCCATATAGCCTAATCCCTACCTTTGACTCCTGGAGAGTCTGAACTAGCTCCTCGTTGTCAAGTATACTCCCCTTAGAGGTAAAGAGAAGCTTAAGAATGCGGTCTTCAATATCTTTCAGCTGGCTGCGGTCAGCGTTGATGCGCACAATCAGCTCGTTCCTCTGTTCCTCAAGATGCGGACTCTCAAGACGCACCACATCACTTAAAACAGATTGAAAAAAGATTGAATCAAGAGATTCCAGAGGTCATTATCAGAAAGGGGGAAAAGGATACATACAATTAGGATATACGATTAACTGGTACAAACAAGAGGTCACACATTACTCCAGTTTTGGCTTCTCTTCATTGGTTGCCTGTAAATTTTAGGGTTCATTTTAAAATTTTAGTTGTAACTTTTAGAGGTCTGCACGGTGAAGCTCCCCAGTATATCTCTGACCTGTTGAAACCTCATGCTTCAACCCGAGCACTTAGGTCGTCAGGTCAGAGGCTACTGGTGGTCCCACGTACTAGGTTTAAAACCTAGTACGTGGGGATCGGGCTTTTCAGGCACTGGCACCTAGGCTGTGGAACTCTCTGCCGTTGTCTTTACGCTGTCTAGACTCTACTGACTCCTTTAAAAAGCAGCTGAAGACATTTTTATACAAACGGGCTTTTAATTAATTTTAACTTGTATGTCTGATCTTATTGTAAAGCACTTTGTGATTTTTATCTGTGAAATGTGCTATATAAATACATTTTTCTTACTTACTTACTTAAATAGGATACATAAAATTATGTGCAGTATTTCTATCCATTTTTTAAAAATGTAGATGGCTTTGTAAATGCTTGTTACTAGAGATAAATGAGACCACTTTTTTATGTCTGATACCGATGCCGATATCATAAATTTGGATATCTGCCGATACCAATATGAATCCGATATAGCGGTTTTTTTTAATCAACAAAACAGTTTTTAAATATCTTGCTGCATTTTGTATAAGTTCATACTCAAGTTTTAAAAAACAAGACACTAAAACTATTCTGTTATACTTGTATGCAAAAAATACACTGCACCCAAAATATTTTATAGTTCAGCAACAGTGATCAATCTAATAAACTTAAACCTGCACCATCCTTCCTATTCTGGTATTTTAAAGAGTCCTTAGCAGAAATATTAAATAACCTAACTAATAGGGTTGCAAACTCCTAACAAAAATCTCCCAGAACCACCCACTGCCCTCCACCTTGATGCTTAATCGACGTAATCAACTTTAATTTAATGCACCTGTAAAACAAATGCATAAGTTCATAACTTCCCTTCAACTCATTCATGTCACCTAAAAGGTAAACCTGTTTCTCCATCACCTGTTCAGCTCTGATCATTCAGTAAGGACATCTCCTGGTTTCATCTACAAGTTTCCCTCTCACCACATATCCAAACCGATATCATGACCAGCAGCTTTTACAGCTGTGGCTCCAGCAAACATCAACTGATACTAGAAAGTAATATTAAATAAATTCTAACAACAGCTAATTAAGCTTAAACGTGCTGCTGTTGTTTATCCACTGGTCTCCTCTCTCTGGCACAAAGTGGGCGATAAACAAACAAGAAAGGCAGGATTTGCGACAGAAAAGCCGACCAGCTGATCATTGATCAGTTTCATGTTTGAAGTAGCAACAGGAAGGGGAATGAGAGAAGAAGAATCAGCTTTGCAGCAAGGACAGAATAACTCCAGCTCTGTGTCTTTTTTTCATTCTAGCTTAAGTACGGGACAAATTGCTTCCTTTTGGAACTCCGATGGCCAGTCCAGCTGTGGCTCCATATATCAGTTGTTAAGCTTAACGTGGAAATACTGTGCAAACATTCAGGGATGAACTTACACACTTGCTTTACTTCTCTAGGATAGTTTTTGCCGAGATAACATGCCGCGGTTTGGAAGCATGTAGCGAGGCTCCACATGCTCCACCAGACCGCCGACAGGTCCTGCAGACAACAGCCGCTCTATCACGTAACACATACTACTCCGATGCGCCGAGCTGGGTTACGCCAAGTAGCGCGTTTGTGAGGTGATTTTGTGATACTTCGGATCGGATTACATTTTTTATTTCTCTCCGATATCCGATCCAGTAATTTAGGTCAGTATCGGACCGATACCGATATGTAACATCGTATCGGTCCATCTCTACTTGTTACATAGTTGAAATGCAATAGCTTTTTTCATGTGTGTGCATGTATTTACCTGAGAAGTTGGTCTTCTAAGCCAGATTTAGTGACAGTGAAGTTGATAATTGTAACTTTGATGCAAACCTTAAAAGGTGGAAACAGAAACTCATTAAATCACAATGAAACCTTGAACTACTTTGCTGGTCTCAATGATCGTCTTTGTGGTTTTAATTCAGGATTCTTTGGAGTCCATGTCTCTCTTTTATAATGTCTGTGATGTATGCATGCACTGTTGGCTTGAACTAATGAGAGAGTACATGACTGCATTTAGTGTGAGCCCATTCTCACACTAAATGCCCTGGGGCAGACTGTAGCCACATTCTGCCCCAGGGCAGCTGTGGCTACAACTGTAGCTGCCTCCACCAGTGTGTGAATGTGAGAGTGAATGAATAGTGGAATTGTAAAGCGCTTTGGGTGCCTAGAAAAGCGCTATATAAATGCAATCCATTATTATTATTATTATTCTCCTGGACTGTTCAGCTATAGGGTTTTGCTGGTTGACATATGACTGCATCTCTTTACAGTATCTTCTTTTGTACACATATAGTATAAGTAGGTTTGAGTAGGTGTGCTGCTGTCCTTACCTCTGGCAGATAATGTGGGTTGGCCATCTTTGTGGTCATATAGAACCTAAAATTTTTGTCATAGTCAATATCTGAGTCTCCCAGTCGGATCATTGTTCGGCCGCCAGCCACAAACGTCTGCTTCAACAAGACGGGCTCCAGTGCTGGATCCAGGGTCTCCTTTAACTATACACCCACAAAATACCCAAGCAGAGCCATTCACAGTACACATGCTTTTCTTAACTCTTTTATAATGATATCCTGGGACAACGCAAAATTAAAAACACTATTTAATAACAATCTGTCCAATAAAGGTCTTCAACTTATTTAATGTCGCCCAGTGTTAGCCAACCTTAAAAAATACACAATTACAATACAATACAATACAACATTTGACCACAAATTGTCTTTTTTATGATTAAGTCTGTTTTACTGTCACATGAGTGGCGCAATCCTACCTCCTCTAGCAGTACAGGGACACCCATGCTTATGGCATTCTCTAGGGTACGAAGGAAGCCAGAGTCCGTTAGCTTGATCACCTTTAGACCATGTTTAGCCTCCTTGGAGCGGATCCATCGGTTGGCCTGAGAATGAAAGAAAAAATCCTTAATCCCTAATGTGATGAAGATGACTGAAATTTGTAAGAACGAATTTAAACTTATTTATCCTTGCTATGCAGCTGTATACCACTATTTTCAAAATCAACATTAGTTTTAAAATTAAGGTTCTCGTGTAATAAATGTGTGAAATGAATATTAATGACTTGGGATTATACAGATAATTGAGAAGTGTTAAAAAAAATAACCCATTTCATTCATAAAGTAATCAGTGTTGGAATTATCGGCACTACATGGATGCTACTTGAAACTTGTTTCTAGTTCACCTGATCCTGTGGGTCGATCATAAGAGGCCACCGGTGGCCCTCAGTCACCAGGATGCCATTCTCTGTAGAAACAGTGTCACGAGGCAAACCTTCTGCATTCCACTGGCGGATGACATATTGATCACCAAGAATGTTAATCAGGCTAAAAGTGGAACTGATTGGGATGTTCAGGTTCTGGCACTGCGTTATCCACTGGTCAATTAGCTGGTGAGAGGGAAACAGAGCGCACACAAGCACAACAACTCAGGTTGTATCCTCCAGAGTTTCTACTGTTTTCCTCATTTCATCCCTTATTATTACATGTTATTTCCTGTGTTATAATAAAAACAAACAAGGTGTAAGGCCATTACGATAGTGGGGATTGCGTGTGACTGAGCACAATAGCAGTAATGAGAAAACTGGGCCCAGCTTTTGTTTGTCTTATGTGGTGTCCTATTTTCTACTGATTTTCAAAAATTAGACTAAACTCATACTAAAGGCACAAGCTGCTAATTCTTTGTTAGAGCAGCCTGTAAAACCTTAAAAAGCACAGAATAAACCTGTACCTACCAGCTGTCTATAGTGGGAAGTAAATGCGCCATAATATGCCACACAAGCAGCTGCAATGAAGACATTTCCCACAACATTGATGATTTCTTGCTCAAACAGGGCTACACTTTCTTCCCAGCGTACTTGTTCGTCACCAAGAGCGGACGTTAGCTTCCCTGCCCTGATCAGACGGGCCTGTGTCAGAGCCATCGTATTAACTTTGATGAAAAAGAAAGAGAAAGAATTTTAGCAAGCCAAAGACAGCAAGTTACATCAAACATTTAATAAAAGACAGATGGTAGAACTTATTTCACAGAGTATATTTTATGTTGTACTTTTTGGCACAACTCTCACCCAAATCTTCTTTCTCATTCATGCTGCTATCAAACTGCTCCTGCAGGACCTTGATCTGGTTCTCCACCTCCTGAAGCTTCTTCTGCTTCTCTTTTAGGGTTGCCATAGTCACATCCAGCTCTTCCTGCACAAATGAGTAAGCACAGATGAAGAGGGAAATGGTAGGGTAATATCATACAGGAATCATTAAAGCAATATTTGGAAGTATCGTATGTGTTGGTCTGGTTTTTATTTCTCATCATTAAGTTTAGTGCACATATGCCAAACCTACATCAGACTTAGTGCTGTAACGTACTCTGGCCAAAATCTTCACTGCTCCTTAAAGCAATAAGCTGCATAGCTCTAGCTACAGTACTACAACATTGTTAAAGCCCATAGAAATCCAGCGATGCGTTTGTCTTGACAATAGCAGTCTCCTGCCTTAAATTTTCTAAAATTCCCCAATAATCTGAAACAGCGAGTGGAATAAAACACTAATGAGAGAGCTGAAGACCACCACCAACACTTGGCTTTGCAGTGACCCATCTTAGACTGGGTAGCTTACAAACTTCCATTATGTAAACTGTGATTCATGATCCACTAGTGAACAGCGTCAAACTGATCATCTCCTTCTTTAGACCTCATCATTCTATCACGATCTGGTGCATTGGTAATATGTCTGCTAAAGACATTAAGTTGCTTTGTGTTTATATATAGCAGGTAACACAGATGACACTAACTCTTTCTTATGTTTATGAAGAAGAAATAATGTTTAGATCAACATTTTACTTAAATGTCAGCAGTCATAGTCCCACAAATGCAGATATTTTTGTCCTGGTTTAGTGTAACACTATTAACAAACCAAAAAAACCCCAAAATATTACAAACTATTTCATATCTTAATTATATTTTCCCCCTTAACCTGTATGATGTGGCTAAAATTAACACAACTCTGATAGATAATGTTAAAACCCTAAATCAGGGCTCCCACAGGACAAACCTGTTATTTTTTTACAGGTTGAATCCTTATAATTACTTTGAAACACTTAATAATTTACATTTGAACAAGCCTGTAAGAACATATTTTTCCTTAGTGAGGTAAACCTAGAACATGAATTTATTTCAGCTTCAGCTAACAATGACGGCACACCAACAATGCACTCTGTAACTGACCTGTGCCTTGGCCAGTTTTTCTCTCTTGGGGCCAACCTCTTTGAAGACTCTCAAGTACAGATCCATAGCTCTGACCCACATGCACATGGACCTGCACGCCCTTGATACCTTTTCCACCTAACAAGAGCGACACGATAAGAAATTAGGCCAAGCAAAAACATACTGAAACATTTCAGAATTTCTGATGGGTTATACTAGCTGAAAAACCACGTGTTTAGTCATAATGATACAGTAAGAAGTTGTTATTTTCACTGGCTCTGTTTGTACTTTGACATTTTTTAATCTGCCAAAATATCCAAACGGACCTTTTCAGGCATGAAATTAGGGTCATTGATGTATTTTTGTAGTTTCAGCAGGATCCTAGGTTTGATATTGTCCTTGTCATATTCTGTCAGACGCCTGAGAAAGTTGGGATCGCCCAGTAATTGCTTGGCACTTAGCCAGTCTGGTCTGTTAGGAGAGAAGAAAGTTAGTGAGACACTGTTAACAAATAAGGACTAAAGAAATGTCACGGTTGCTCGATACATTAGACCGTGACATTAGTTGATCTTTTCAAAGTACTGAAAATTCTTTGGGCAGAACAGCAAGTTTCAAAATCCTAAAGAGGATATGATATTGTGAAGATTTAATTCAGATCAACAATGGAGTAGATTAGTGAATGGTGAAATCTACAAGTTATCTCTGTTTAATGTTAAACGCAAAATACATAAGATTGAAAAAATAGTCCCGGTGAAGTGAAGGAGTGATAAAGTTATTACATCATTGTGATTCTATTATTGTGATTATAAAGAGTTGCACTTTAAGAAACCATCACCAGTGCAGGATGGATACCTAATAAAAGTGTATCATGTTAAGAAGCTATTTATTTATCTATTATTTTTTTAAGAAAATAGTGCACACTCACTTGCAATCAAGCAAGATGCAGACAGACTCCATGACAGTCATCACTAGGGCTGGGGGTTTAGTGAACACCTTGATCTCAGAGATGTCAGCCTTGTCAAGAGATCTGAGGGCCTGGTTGGCACTCTCTAAAGCTGGCAGAGCCTGATCTAAGTCCCTCTGTGCATCATCTGCAATGGCCTGGGTTTCTTCAGCCTTAACTCGGGCCAGTGCCTCATCTTCTTTTACTACTTTACGTACCTGTGACAAGGAGAATTATTTTAGTTATGCTCATGAAGTAATGACAAAGAGTTACCATGATTTATAATTGAAATATAGGCAACATCAGACACGTTTTTGAAAGTTTTGTGATAAAACACAGACAGACCTCATCAGCCTTCTCTTGATCTACAGCCAATTTCTCCATGAGGGCATCGACATCAGTAGATTTTTGTTTGAGGACTGGCTCCAGAGCAGAAAGGTCCACCTTCATTTTGTCTACAAGCTCATTGGTCTCCAGCAGCTTAGTGACACCATTCTTTACACGATCCCTGGCCTATACAGAAACACACGCATAAATAATTATCATGTTTGACATAATCAACATAACAACTCATGATGCATTACAGTTACAGTAAAAATAAAACTGACTATAAGCACTCACCACCAGCTAATGTATCTAGCTGCTATTTTTCCTACACAATATCAGCTAACAATTCATCATCAACAACATATGTGAAAAATTGCCCATAATTGTGTTGCCATACCAGAACTAACTGCTGTCTCTTGTTGCCAAGCATGCTGAGGTAGAGGTTGATAAGCTCTAGATAGGAGGTAGGTGTGGTGTAGTACCGGCGTCTCAGCTCTAAGTAGAAGCGCTCAGCCATTTCAGTGACACTAACGTGTATCTCGACACACATCGCAGAGATGTTCTGTTTTAGCTTCTCATTGCCAAAGTCCACATTCTGGAAAAAGGCCTCAGAGACAGAGAGCAGCGCCTCCCGGGGCCACTGAGCACCAGAACGTACAGCGAAAGAGAGGAAAGTGACATAAAATTAGCAGCGAGGACAACGATATGTAGCTTTGACCTTTAGCTCCTGTCAACTGAACAGTTATTCAGCAGAGCGCCAGCAGATAAAACATTTATTTAAAAACAGAAATTGTAAAAAGTTTTTTTTTTTTAACTAATAAGTTCAAAAGAAGCTTAAAAAATATAGAAACTACAACTTCCATGACGATGATGAAACTTCTTTTTTTCTATAAAAGAGAGGAATCAGAATAGGATTACCTTAAAGCTATAGATTATGAAAAAGAATTCAATCTAAAGGGACGGTGGTGTAAAAAAAAAGGGTTATATTAGAAATATTTTACATGAACAAGAGTGATTCCATAGACAAGGGTAGTGACGTATACACTGAGTGATTCATATATATCAGAGAAACAGAGTTATATCAGCATACCTGCACAAACCAGTCAATAGTGCAGCAGTTAACCAGTGAAGGAAACATGCGACATCGGGACCTGAAAGCATCGCCCACAGGGCTCATACACAGCACAATGTGTAGTTTTTCTTGTACACGGGAGATGAAAAACTGGAACACCTGAACGCACCATCACAGACACGTAAAAAAGACACACACACATAGAAGATCACAACAGGCAAATAGCATCAGCTCTCATGTGTTCTTTCCTTTTGCCTGGGACACTGATTTTAACTGTCTGCTTTTATACAGTCTGTGGAAATTTTAGCCCATAGTGGGAATCTCAGATGCTTTGCTAGGTGTTTATTATCTTCTTTAAACAACTCACAAAGGTCAGGCTTCATCATACTTCTCTTATATCAGAAATTAATGTTTAATTTCATTTTGTTTATCTTGTTGCAGATCTATGTACTGTCGCTGAAAACACTAAGTGATTATATCTGGTAGTTAAAGAATGATTTCCTACATTTAAGAAAAGCCACTCGATTAGAAAACAACACTTTTCAGGATATGAACATTCATGACTCCACGTTCTTCCCACATTCTAATTTGTTAAAATTTTGGGTAGTATCCGAAAACAAAGTTCTGTGTCGAGATTGTATTTGTTAATTTTTGTTGACTGTAACTTTATCCTAACTTTCACAGAAAATTTTAATTCATTTATTTTCTCACAAATAATGTAGATATACTTGACACTGTATTTAATCTTTACTGCTTAAATGACACATGTTTTCTACACTTTATGTATTTACATAAGTACCGTACATACCTCATCCCTGTTCTCTTCACTGATTCCAGCCTCTCTGGCTTTAGGGCGGGTAGCAGCAAGTACTTGTTCTAGCTCGTCTTTTTCAAAAAGGTTAGGCACCTCACCAGAGTTTAGCATGTTGTTTATATACTCCAAAAATTCTTCTACTACAATCTACAACAGATTTAATAGTTAAACACAGTAAGTACACAGAAACTGAAATACTGTAAGTACTTTTGTTGCAATCTTTTTGCAATACCTGAGTATCTGTAAAGAGGAACACCATATCTTTGCCCTCCACACCAGCCATCTTGTAGAGCCTCCTCAAGTCTTCATGGAAGCTGTCATAGTTATACCCTCTGCTCAATTCAATCTCAAAGCAGCGGTAACCACACATATGGGCTGCCAAGCGAGTGAGTGACTGCTTGCCTGTACCTCCCACCCCGACTAACAAGGCATTGCCTCGCTCCTGGCGAATCATACGAGCAATCCTAAAAAATAATAAGATTATTTCATTCCATATGGCACATGCATCGTGTCATTTAGAAAATGTACTGCTAGCTATAATCAGATCAAATCACTTGATATGACACTACCTTTAAAAAAAATCAGAAGATGTGCAGTTAAATTTTATTACTGATGTTAAAATAAGAAAGAGAGTGCCTGCATTTTACTTATGTGGAAGGTATGTCTACTAATTAGACATGCAAGTAATTATTATTATGGATAAATGATCCTTACAGTCCATATCACAGTCATTGCATGTTCTATTTTAAAAACCAATAAAACACAATCACTCGTATTGCTACTGCCTTTGGGTGACTCAGTTTGTCCCAACTACAGCTAAATTAAATCAACTACCTGTTAAGAAACTACACAAAAATAAGTTAAATTCACTCACCTGGAGACATGTTCAATGGCATCCTGGAAGAAAACCAGCTTGATCTCCTTGGAGAAGGTCATGTTGTAATCATCAAGATAGTCCTGAAGTACAGTCTGGATCTTATTCATGTCTGTCAGGTCTTCATACAGGCGATCTTCTTTTTCTGCATGCATCTATGTGGATGATTAGGTGGACACAGAACAAAACTGCAAATCAGTAAATAATGTGCAGTATTTTTGTGTCGACCTGTAAATAAGTTGCTTGGAGGAAAACCTGACCTTGATGAAGTCCCCAAATATTATGGGATGAGACACAAAATGTGAAGACTCTAAGTGGATGTCAAAATATCGCCCTGGCAAAAAAGAGAGAGGTCTATCTTAAACCCATAAAACCAAAATATAGATTTTGAGCTGATAACAGTTAACTGAGCATTCAGAAAATAAAGTCTGAGGCTGGACTGTGAGAGTTCTTACTGGCCATCTCACAGATGATGGTGTTGAAGTAGGTCTTATCTTGGGTGTTGATGAGTCGGTCATGAAATACGCGCTGGCATTCATGGCAGAAAAGGCGGAAGATCTGGGTCTTGTCTCTTACTTGACTTGGCTCACACTGCAGTATGCCTGGTAATCAACAAAGAAAATCTATATACTCACAACAAGCTTGAAAATCAATATTTGGTAAGACTATCTTTATTCTTCAACACAGTCTGAACCCTTAGGTAAGCTTTCTTGCAGTTTTTGAAAGTAGTCTTCAGGAATAGTTCTTCAGGTTTGCCGAAGACATTCAAAGCTCTTATTTATAGCTTGACTTCCTCCTGTTCTATTCCCTGTATAGATGGTCCCACACTGCTTCAATAATGTCAAGGTACAAACTCTGAGGAATCCAGTTCTTGTGTAATTTAGCAAACTATTTCTCCCTCTCTTCATTCCTTAAAAAGGGATTTTTTTGAGACCCACCCTTCCAACGAGACCACTTCTGATAAAAACTGTGTGGGTGTTGCTCTGAAATACATCTCTCAGGTCCTGTGTCGGGACTTTCCTGAATATTTTTTCTATTTCTTAAGGACATTTAGATACTATATCTGAAGTAGGTTGTTCTTTTGTGCTCTACTTGTCCTGTTTCCCCAGATTATTTAAGGGCACACCATCCTGAGATCAAATTCGGTTAATAATCTGCGACTCACCTTGTCATTGTAAAAGTAAAATTTTATGATGGTCAAGTTGTGTTATTTTTGGCATTTCTCATAGATTCAAGAGATGGCAACAAATTGTGAGTTTTTGCAACAGGCTGCTAGTAACAAAGTGCCCGAAGATACAATCTGAAATTGGTTCTTTGTGAAGTTTGTTATGTGTAGACTTATGCTGGTTCAGCTCTTCAGTTAGGGGTGTTTTTCCTGCTTGAATGGTTCACAGGTCAGTGTTAAGCCACTTAACAAACCAAGAAAATAATTCTTCTGGAAATAGTCAGATACAAGGACTGGATTGCCAATGAATGAAAAAGCAGCCAAAGACCAAAGGAACACTCACCTTGGACACACTTGGAGAGGTCCCGGAGATTAAAAACATAGTGGGACTTGGCTGGGGTGGGCAGCAGATCCACACTTAAACGGTTATAAATCTCCACAGCTGCATCCACAATCTGTCCGGCACAGTCCTTCACTGCCTGGGAAAACTCACTGAGGAAACCATTCAGTATAGCCTGGAAGGAGGTTGGGTATGAAAAGTGGTTGTAACACAAATGAGAGGGCATGAAGAGGGGTATACTGAAAATTACATATACTGGCAGAGCAGGAAATGGAAAAATTAAAACATTTAAAGTAAGCGCAACATCTCATAGAGAGAAGTTCATGGACATAACACATACAGACTACTCAATAAAGATTCTTAATCTGTCAAGATTAACTTGAAATAATAATAAATAAGCACGGACATGATATCTTTTGAACTGTAAACACTACTCCCTAAAATGTAATTCTTTACATACGTGTGTGTGTGTGTGTGTGTGTGTGTGTGTGTTTGTGTGTGTGTGAGTCAGTATTTTGGAGGACTCCTGACTTTGAAGATCTGTTTGAGGCTGGTGTCCGAGGGTGTTGGCAGGCACAACATGCTGAAGTGGCGAATAAATCTGGGGGACACAGGATTTCGCCCCCCTCCTGGAGGAGCACATGCTGCTGTAATGGTCATTTCCTGAGAAGAAAAAGAAAGAATAAAGGGACTACTCAACAGCTGATAAAACGCTAGTATGTTACTTGTTCCTGACATGTGACCATTGACAATAAAATGTTCCATTTAAGAAGAGGGGTTCCTTGTGTGAGGCATTTAAGGACAGTACAGAAATGTTCTAAAATCAGTTGTGCCTGTGTGTATATGTGTGTTTGTATAGCACAAGTTAAGGTAGTAAACATTCTATTGATGATGCACTGATCAGAGACCACTTTTAATTTCATTGTACCTGCGACAATGACAATAAAGACATTCTGATTCTCATTCTCATTCTATAAATGGCGAGTAAAAAAGCTAACAAATAGTCCACAAGATGACTGGGTTTCCTACATAAATGGATTTAGTATTCATTAAAAACACCAAACAGAACAAATGAGGTTTTTAACTGTGCTCAAAAACTGAACACGGGGAAAACATCCACAGTAGTTCAGACTAGAACGATTTTGTCTTTACTTGTAGGCAATATTTATGCGAACGTAGAATGTACAGACACTAAAAACAAAAGGTTAAGACTTATGAGCAATTAACTTATAGCTAGTCTAGAACAGCTGTGCTAGTAGAACTGTTCTACCCTTGTTTTAGATACGTGCTTGTACTTATAGGAAACATGCCCCATAATCTTTCTAAAATCTGAAAATTTGAAAATGCTCCTTCTTGTGGTTTTGTTTTTAAACTGTTTGGAAAAGTCTAAAACCTCAACTGCAACCAGAGTCTCACATATGCACACACACATTTATATTTTAATGTCTCATTACAGTGTAGCTCATCTTATTTGCATACCTGGATCTCCTTCCAGAAGAACTTGTTTCTGTCATAAAACCCAGAAAAGTCCTGGAACTGACGCAGGAGTTCTATAGGAGGCTGAGATCCATAACTGTCCAGCTTAGGCATATTCAAGTCATCCACAAAGACCACCAACTTCTTGTTTCCTGGAGGACCTACATGGAGAGAAAAATAATAAATATTCAAGAAGGAAAAAAGTAAATGTGTAAGCACTATTGGATGAATGGGCAGGCAGTAGATGTGTAGATGAATAGTGGAAGCAACTGTTAAACTAATGGAAAGGAAGCGACTCTATGGGTGTGTTAAGCAGCTCCAGAACAATTTGGGAATGTGCTGAAGAAAGGCCTCTTAATGTGTTATCTGTAAGTTAGACCCTGAAGACATGTCATTGACAAGCATGGACCTATAATTCAAACAATAAGATGGTAGCTTTTGTCTGAAAAACTTCATCAGTTGGAGTTTCTCAAAGGATTTCCTTTCAGCTACATTGCTGTCCAGATGGTGCAAACAATTGTAACAAATGCATATGACAGTCTGACACAACATGTATGGTTCTTGGGTTTGCTTTTATGTTGTCATTGCCAAACTTGCTCTTTTACCTAAAATGTTCTTTCTCTTTTTCTCCAGTTTGGACTCAATGATCTCCTGTGTACGGGCAGAGGAGGTCTGAGCAGAGAAGTTGATGAAGACAGGAAGATATCCTGCACTTTCCTGGATCCTGTTAAGAAGGCCCCGGGCCACCACAGTCTGCAAGAACATGTTCATCAATTACTTTTCACATATATATTTTGATATCTGCATTCCTTTCTAAATTGCAACACCAAAATATTACCTTTGCTTTAGCACCATGGATATTTTGGATATGAAAATATATAACTAAGCATTGCTGCAGACTCGTGCTATTTCCCCTCTAAAACTCCTCAGCATTTTATTAATATGTCACCATCATAATAAGTAATTTAGTGGAAACTGCCAGATCCATCAGTACACACAGAGTCATTCAGGTGAATGAAATAAACAGTGGCACTAATATATACAATTAACCTTCTACATATGTCATGCCAAAAGCATGGGAATGTTTGTTCCACAAATCACACAGAACCAAATCTCAACAAAATATGACATGCATGTGCAGCGTTCTGTCCAAAGCTAAGTGTGGCTGCAGCAAGGCATCTGCAACACATGCAGTGGGTCTTTGTTAATGAAGTGCAAAAAGGAGTCTGAAGTATCCTAGACGTATGTGCTTTTTTTCAGCTGTTCTTTTTGCATCATCAAGTAATATCAGAAAAGCTTCGGATTTATAAAATGTACCCTTTATTATCTGTTCTAAGATTCTTTACCTTTCCCACTCCCGTGTCACCAGTGAAGAGTACAGAACGGCGCACGGATAGCAGTTTCTCCATCAGATATCCATAGCGAACAGTGTCTGTAGTGGGAACCAGCATCTCAAAAAAAGGTTGTTCCCTATTATATTTAAATGAAGGGATTATAGCTGTCCATAACTGCAGATCCCTGTGATTAAAATTCATGTAGACACTCCACAAGGTACCACACGTCGGGAGCTACAAAACACACAAATGTAAAAAACTTACTACAAAATTATTAGGTGTCTTATTAAGTATCAGCCCAAATGCCATTAGCTAGAAAAAACATTAAATCATTAATGTTCAGTTTCACTCACATTGTTTAATACCTTTGGTAACAGCAGTTTTGGTGAAGTTGTCACGGACCCGGCTCTGGAGGACTCAGGGGTCCGTGAGCAGTGGTTATTATTATTGTTATTATTATTTTTACGACTATTATTTGGGGTCTGTGTCATCTACTGTTTTGTCCACGTTTGTATGTAGAGTGCGTGTGTCTGCTTCTCTCTCTCTCTCCCCCCGTCCTCGGGGCTGTTGACGGAAGCGCGCGTCGTGGGAGAGGCGTGTCCGGGCGACTGTCGTCATCGGGAGTCCCTCTTTGCTGTTGCAGCTGATTACCTGACCAGCTGGTGGTAATCATCCCTCCCGGCTAGGAAGAGGTATTTAACCTGGACTCGCGGCGACAGTCAACGTGGGATTATTACTCTTGACCGGTATAGTGCTAGGCGTGTGGTCTTGATAGTCGGCTAGCGTGTGTGGCTAATTGTGGTTTTCCCTTCTTCCTCCAGGAAAGTCGAGCGAAGAAGCGAGTTGGGGAGCACACAAACTAAGGGAGCTACAGCACGGGACGCACTGGGAGCAAGGGATGAGCACCATTGGCAAATTACATCTCTGAGTTAATTGTTGGACTTACTTGTCTATTCACTGTAAATAAAGTGCACTGTGGCATCGCAGAGTCCTGCGTTTTGGGTCCTACTTTCCTCATCCCCACGGTCTGCCAGCCAGACCGTGACAGAAGTGTTGCTTTGTACAATTCTTTGTGTGGATGTGAGTGCCTATGTGTGTTAAGTTCAAATTACGGTTTCACATCTGGAATTCTTAATAAACTTTTCCTTCCAGTCAATGCTCCATTAACATAGTTTGATACGGCACTCTGTGAACAGCTTAAATTATTCCACTTTATATACATTGAATACAAGTGTATGAATTTTGACCGATTTGAATAAACTGCCCAGTTTTGTTCTATAATAAATAAATAATTTAGATTGCATTATCCTCAGGCTCATCCATTTCTGTAGGTGTGGTGGTCACAGGTGCATACCTTTGCATTTTTGTTGCCTTCAAATTGCTCTCTGATGAAGGTATCAAAAGCATCCCAGTAAGAACTAGTCAGATTGCCACCTACGGCCCATAGATAGCAAAATATGAAGGTCTGACATAGTACACCATCAAGGTGCTTGGGATTCTGGCACCACAAAAAGAAGACATATCAATAAGTAAGAACATGGGTGAGTAAGTCAATAATTCTACAAGAAGCATGTATATAACTTATGGCTTTGTCTTGTCGAACAGAAGTAGCACACTCTCATCTTTAACGCATTGCTGGTTTAACTAAGTTGCTGCCTGTACATTTTTTGCTTTTCCTTTGTGGAAAAAAATTAACTTTTTTTATTTCATTGTCAAGTCAGTTTGCAAAATTGTTGTTTGGACTAAATGACTGATTCTTTTGATGCATCTTACAAAAAAAGGACTAAACATGACAGCTACATTTTGTGTTAAATGTACCATCTTGAGGTCTGGCCCTCCGTTACCCAGCAGAAGAGCCTCCAGCAAGGAGCACAGAGTGCTGACTTTACTGATGTCCACTTGGCGAATTGCTTGGACACAATGCTTGGACACAAATTGTAGACCTTTCTCCACGTACTGCTTGAACATCTCCATCAGGTATGCACCCACTGGGTCTGGAAGCTGGAGAGACAGGAGAAAGTTAAATGAGGTTTACAGAGAAGATTGGAGCAGGATATTAAGTGTATGCAGAGTCATGCATTTACATTATCTACACAATTTATAAAGTAACCTTGCTAGTTTGGCTTAGACTCCCTAGTAATAGTCTTCTTGATGCCCAGAGGTAGGACTGAGATCGAGAGGGAAGAACTATGCACTGCAAAAAAACAACAATTTGACTACAATGTAAAAATTAACCTATAGGGATAAAAATAAAAATACATTTAAATTTAAATACATTTCTCCACAGGGAATTCGTTTTAGATGATCTAACTTTATATACAACATGTTGCATCTGTTACTAGTTATAATGGCTATATGAATGCAGTAGTCAGCAATAAAGAGATATCTTCATATCAATATAAGTCCAGAGGGTTTACAACAAGGTGCAACACCTGGTTACACTGAAGAACAGGAAGAACAGGATAGATTTTGTCCAAAAATCCCATAAAGGAGGCTGCGCAGTTCCATGGAGAAGCAAAGGAGCAGCTGTCAAAATACTTATGATCCTATCTGTATAATATAACAGAAATCTAGAATTTGGAGATATAACATGCACATACCCTGTCCCCTAGACCAGTAATCCATGTCTGCACGTAGGGCATCCACTTGAGCTCATCAGGATCAACATAAACCATTCCACAGCGACTTACTGTGGCTGGAGATGCCACAGCCAAGTCCTGAACCTGCAAATACACATTATGAAGACGACTTAAGATTTACAAGCTCCTATTATAAGAGAGTCCATTATAATCCAGCTTCATATTCTTAGTAAAGCATTAAATGTTTATTCTTGAGCTCATGTTTAAGACCCTGCAAATTAATTTATAATCCAATTTACTGTCAACAAAAGTGATCCAGTTCCACTTTCACTCTGTTTGGCTCTAACCTCAAACACCATGTGTATGGATGGAGTAAGTTTGATTCGCTCGCTGTTGGCCAAACAGAGCATCTTGTTGTCATCCAATACAGTGTTCATGTTCTCGATCCAAAGGGCATCAACTGGTCCATCACAGATAACCCACTTGTGGTCATCACTAGTGTCACTGACTGCGTCACGGACACTCAGTGCCATCAGTCCATCACGCCACTCCAATGTCAAAGTATTAATCTGAGAGGTTGACACAAAAGTTAAATAAATAACTGCAGTGAGAGAAAAGGAAATACTGCTGATGTCAGATTTAGTCTCCTGTGTGCTGTACCTCTCCATAGAGCTCTCCCATTGAGACAGATTTTGGATTGAGCACATAGGTCTTGACAGGCTGATAGAAGGGGTTAACAGCCTGGTGCCCTTTGAGATGGAGGGTCTCCAGAGTGTCTGCCAGGATGGTGTAGACAGTGGTCTTACCTCCACCGCTTGGTCCAACCAACATAACTCCATGGCGAACTAACATGGTCTCATAAAGCTGGATCACCTAATAGGAAGATAAGAGGAACAGGCTTTTTAAATACTCAAAATATTTCTGATCTTTTAAAAAGATTTACGTCTGCAGCTGGAATTAACTGAGCTGAAGTGTCTGTCTTGGAATATTTTCCACTTGTACTCTACCTTCTTAGTCATGCTATCCAACGGTTGAAGGTTTCGCTTAACCAGAGACTCCACAATGGTTGAGTGTAGCACACCATAGTCATGTTCAGGGATACAAACACCAGGAAACAGGTCTGACAGGATACCACTGGAAAGGAATGGAAGATTGCCATGAACATAAATACAGATATATAAAAAAAAAGAAAGAAGAGGCACCATACAAACTCTTACTTTTAGAACTTAATGTTCTTACTGTTATCATGCAGTTTAACAAGAAATAACAAAGCTACTTCCGCTGCTCCCTTATTCACCACGGTGGGTAGCTCCACATGTTTAATTTGGCAGAGGACACAACCCCAAAAGGATTTGTGTCTGCGCCCAGGGTTGTAATAAGGATCTTTCGCAGCCAAATGTATAAATCCCTATGCTGCAGAGCAAGAAACAGTCCCTTACAATGTCAGATAGACTTACCCAAACAGCACGGCATCATCAGTGAGGAACTTTGGCAGGTTGGAGTCTCCCAGTGCTCTAATTAGAACCACATCCTCACTAAGGTGAGGGTTCTCTCTCTTCAGTGACCTACGAGCAAACATTAAAAATTATATGGATTTCTGTGTGACCTAAACATTTTTTTATATTTAATATTGCAGAGTCACTCCAGGTTTGCAAATAATTGCTATAAAATGAAAATAGTTCTGCGTTAGTAATGGGCATCCTAAAATCTGTCTTTTGTCTTCATATTGGTCATATTCACAAAAAATTTATAAAATATAAAAGGAAACCTGCATGGTTAAAGAACCAGTGTGAGCATCTCTTCTAAAGTAGTTGGCGAATTCATTTAAATAGTTGTAATTACAAAATGTGTCATTTCTTCATCTCTTCATGTGTTTCAAACACTTCGTTATGACAAGCATCAAATAAATAAAATAAATGAAAATTATTTTTTTCAGAGAGGAACTAGAGCTTAAATGAGGAAGTGCTGGGAGCTCTTAATTGCCCCTTGGGGATAAATAAAGTCTGATTCTGATTCTAAGCTCTTAGCCTCTAATCTGAGTAATCACCAGTATCACCAGTTTCACTGCTCTTATTGTGGACAGCAGCACTTTGTCTTGAAAAGCAAATTATCTACTTAAAATGTGAAACATGTCACAGTAAACATAATGTACATGTAGCTTCAGAATACACAAAATGGTAAATGCTAAACATATCCATGTATATGTGTGTGAGACTATTTAAAATCACAGCAGTCACAGAAAGACATTTCAGAGAAGATGGTTGTCTGCCCTGATTATTCAATGCATATGTGTCCGTGTAATGCTCTGACCCTGCCATGACCAGGACAGATTTGACAGCTCTCATCCCAAAGTCATAGTGGTCCTGCTGGGACAGTTGCTCTGAGCACAGCTTGTACATCTGGGTCATCTTCCTTGCAAGGGTTTTACTAGACTCAAATCCTTCTGAGTACAAAATCACCTGGAGGGAGAACAGAGAAACAGTTATAGCAATACAAATGCAGCTGAGCTTAAGTCAATAAAAGAGGGAAAATGATAGCTTATTTTGTGGAGAAATATCAGAGAATTTAGAATAAGACACATAAACACACAAACTGGAAGTTACCTCTGCAATAAGAGCATAGTTTGGAACCATCATTGCTATTGGTCTAAAGAGAGCTTTAAGGTTGTCGGGTAATTCTGTTCTTCCAGCATAGCCTGGGTTCATAGTGATGAATGCAGCACATGTCATCACCAGCTTGATCTCCCGGCCCTCAAATAGAAACCTTGACAGCTACATAACAAAGATAAAAGAGACACTCTTGTTAGTAAAAGGTCAACTTTATTATCCTAAACTATATACTCACTATGGATAAAGTGAAATATCCATCCATCCATCCATCCATCCATTTTTCTTAAGCGTAATCAAATAAGGCTTTACAATACAAAATGTATTTCTGTATTTCTTTAAGATGTCCACTTCCTGGTTAAATAAGGGTTAAAAAAAAGTGTGAGTGCAGTCTTTTGTATCTTCCTCTTGACAACACCCCATCTACTGTAATACCCATGGCTATTCAAGGAGCGTTATAATATGGCCAGCAATCCATCTGCTAGTAAGTTTGGCACTGCAATTAATAATGGCAGGTAATTATTTCTACTGGAAAAGGAAATTGGCACCTCCATACAGCTTGTCAGCAGTTGGTGAAATACTCTAAAATCTGACTTTGGCCTTTATAAAACACAGTGGACCAACTATCACCAACACCCGAAATCAGTGGAAGAAATGGTGGTAAAAATGGACGTGATCATACACTCGGTGTCTTCAACCTGGTGGCAATTCAAATTTGAGTAACTTATAACAAACTTGAAATTAAATTAAACTTTTACTAATTTGTATTTTGTAAACCAAAAGCCAGAAATATCAAAACAACAAATTAGACTTGAAATATTTAACTTTATGTGAGGTGACTCTAGGACATGACAGCCGATTTTTTTCTTGCAAAACTGTGTGCATGTGTTTGTATACCTTAGCAGCTTTGGCATTTCTTATGGTTATGAGCTGCTGAGCGATGACAGACAACACTTCAATGTCGATTCTGTTAAATTCATCAAAACAACACCAAGCTCCTGACTGTGCCAGCCCACTGAAGAACCGACCCATCATCTGTATAAGAATATTGTGATTCATTAAAAACAGATATTATGTGTGGAATACCAAGACTTGAAAAGTAGTTACTACTCTTATCTTCCAAATAGTGGCAAATACTCAATTCCACTGTTAAGTGTAATTATTCAAAGAGGATTTTGTACATCTGTTGTGTTTGTAAATAGGACATCAGTAATTTTACTTTAATGGATGGCATAAAGCATTGTTCAAAGTTATTTGCAGTTCATAAACAGGCTTATAAAATACCAGAAACGGCCCTTTATGCTGGTCACAGTGATTCCAAGCACCTGTCCAGCTGTAATCTATTTCAGGTGTAGTCTAGAAATGACAAAAAAGGGATCTAGGTTCATAAAATTCCTTGTAGCTGACCTTATAGTCCAGTCCATCTGAACAATTAAAGACCACACACTGGATGGCCAGCGCCTTTGCCAAGTCCTTTGTGGTCTCTGTTTTGCCCGTCCCTGCCGGCCCTGCAGGAGCACCTCCCAAGTCCAGTTGGAGAGCTCCCATAAGACAAAGGTAGCAACGGTCCTGCGTCCCAAGGCAGACAGAGAAACACAAAAATGAAGAAAAGGATCCATGTTTCTATAGAATTTAAAAAGATGACAGATAAAACAACTAACACTTAAAGAAGTCTAAATGAAATAAAACAGTGTTTACAAAAATATGCCAAGTGTAAGTTTTTCTAACTAATTTTAACATTTATCTAAACAGTTTTGGATATATAATCTGTATTTTGATTCTAATGATAAGTTATTGCCAGTAGCATATGGTGGTTTTGCTAGTATTTTGTTTTGTGGTCCGTTTGACTGTATGTATTCCGTTGTGTTTTTACATCACTCCTCCATTTAATCATTAAACTCTGCCTCCTTCTCCCACAGTGTCTTCTGTCCTGTCCCTCTCCGCTGCTTTCTCCTTCTCCTCACCCCCCACTAATCATGGCAGATGGCTGCCCCTCGCTGGGCCTGGATCTACTGGAGTTTTCTTCCTGCTAAAAGGGAGCTTTTTCCTCCCACTGTCACCAAACGCTTGCTAACAGGGGTCATCTGATTGTTTCCTTTCTAAAATCATAGGGTCTTACTTTTACCTTACAACACATTGAGGTGACTGTTGTTGTGAATTGGCGCTAAATAAAATTAAAATTTAATTCTTAGACATTTTTTATTTAAGCGAAGTATCACACAAAATTGAAGAACAGTCTAAATATACTTACAACTGGAACTCTACATTTGTGTGAATGTAGTTTTATATTCTCCATTACCGTGAGTGGTGTGATAACCAGCCTAGGACAAGCTCCCAGATATTCATAGCCATAAATGTAAGTGGACAGTGCCATTGTGGCTACACAGTTGTTAAGGTCCATGTCCCAGTAGTAGCGCAGCTGTCTCTGCCATTCAAAGCTGGACCTGTTGTCAACCTGAAGAAAACCTTAAGTCAATTGAAGGTGGTGACTTGTTACTAACTTGTTTTTGTTTTTTATAACACTGATCACAGGAAAAATCAGGTAACTATAGTCAGTATCCCGCTAACACTACACTGTTGTACCTTTTGTCGAACTAGATCAGTGACTATGTCTCTAGCGTGAACATCAATGGTGATGAGGGCTGTGATGATATTACGATGTAAAGCAGGGAGCTGTCCTCGTACCATTGCTGCTAGGGCATTCAGTCTCTGGAGTGCACAGAAACATAATCAAGCAAGCATCCTTGGGTTATAACGTTGAAATTAAAGAGCAAAAAAAGTCCAGGTTTGTTTGATGAGGTTAAAATGTAACCACAGAATTAAAGAAGCAGTAAAAGAATAGGTACTGCGATTTACTTCAAAGTTGGTGCCTTCAAATTTCTGCAAGGCAGCAAAATGGTCATGGTCTCCCTCCAGGCACGCATCCATGTCCCTGCACCACAACAGCTGTGATATGGTCAGCACCACCTGGTGGGCATAAAGACAAAGTGAAGTTAAATCTTTTATAAACAAAAACTGAGCAAAAAGTATCAAAAAAGTATATAAATAAATTGAGAAACCTATGAAAGCTTTAGATATGACAGCAAGAGTCTGGTTGACTCATAAACAGTTATGCAGTGCTAATTGTTAATATACCTATAAAATGGAATTTAGTAGTAACTACATGAAATGATTTCCTGATCTGTTCCAGTGCCAATCTAATAAATGACTATACACAGGATAGCATGCACCTGTGCTCCTTAGAAAGTCTAAAAGGCTCTAGCACCCAACTTTCCTTTAACACACGTGTGTGTGTGTGTGTGTGTTTGTGTGTGTGTGTTCGTGTATTTGTGTACCTGTGACGGGTGTCCAGCCACCACCCATTCCTCTCTAGACTTCTTCTGGTAGTCTACAATGGCAGCCTTGCTGAGCTGTCGCAGTGAGGAGAACATAGCCTCCTCCACTTTGCAAAGCCAGTCTTCCACATTTCCCTGTGCTTTCAGACCTTTAACCAAACCCACCTTCAAGCACAGAACCACAGAATCAGTTAGGGTTGAGGATTTGATTACACCTCTTGTGCTTGTTATACTATTTTGTAATTTACACCTGAGCAAAGACTGGAGTTTTTCATGTGAATAAGAAAACCCAGAGCAGCAAACAGATGTCAACAAAAGAATTCTTGTAAAACAAATGTCCATAATAACATCACCTTTCATGTCTTATTATGTTTCTAGTTTTGGATGCAAACTAAGACTTGGGATGTCCCTTTTATGCCTTAATTGGTACTTGCTAAATCCTTGCACTTGAGATAGTTCTTACTATACTAAGATGGTTGCCAAGTGAGAGAGAAGTAGTATTTATTAAAGAGAGCTCAAACTATAAAATCCACACTTGCATTAAAAATTACATATACTTTGTGATTAGGATATAATATTATTCTTTAAGACTGTTCTCTTAGATTTTGTGCATGTGAGCTTCTTGCTTTCAAATGACTGGCTACCTAAGAATCATATCTTACTTGTATCTCAATGACTGGTTCAATTGAGGAATTCTAACCTGTCAAATGAGTAAAAAACATCAGAAAGTTTTTCTACTTTATAACAAAGACCTAAAGAGAGAATAACATGCAGAATTAAACACAGACAATAATGACCAGATGACTGAAGGTTCCTCAACCCTGACCTTTTCTCCCTCAGGGGACACCATATTCAGGATGTCTGTGCTATATATGGTCTTCTGCTCTCCATCATCCAACATTTCTGGAGCACCAGAAGGTTCTTCAGGCAATAAAGCAAACTCCAGTCGAGTAATGGCATCAAAACACTTCCTGAGGTGAGGCTGCACTGCCTGAGGGTTACGTGTCTGAGCAAGAATCTTTAGCAGTTCATCATTGGATAAGAAGTAAAACCTGTAAGTCACAGACAAACGGTACATAGCACAGCATGCAAACAATCTAACAATAATGTTTGTCATTTTCTAAAAACATAAAATGTAAAATATAAATAATTAGACATTAAGAGATTAGATTGTCTATGAAACATATCTAAAGGAAGGAAAAGAATATTACATTGCCATGATCTTCAATCAGATGTCGATAGACTAAACATAGCTGCAATTATGTAATGAAAATTGTTGCATGGTCTCAGGAATGCGTTCAAAATGTACTTTTGGTGAACCCAGATTACTGCGGCATCCACAAATAATCTTTCAAACTCCGCATCTTTAATTGCATTTAAAAATTAAACATGCTGCCGATTTCTGGGCCTGAGATTTTTATGAAGATCAAGCAAAGTGAAGTTTAAAACAGTCCATTCAAAATGTGTGTAAATTCAAAATTTACACTGTTGTTGTAGAAGTCTCAAAAACTCAAAGAATGCACAAAACTTGCATATCAAATATGATATACTTGGTGTGGTGGAATAAGGGATTTTAAAATCACATACAACCATATTTTATTCACACAACAGAAAACATCAAATGTCACAACAAATTTTAAAAAAATGAGGACAGGGCCGTGTTTATGACTGTGTAGCATCCCATCTTATTTTAACTGGGATGTCTGGGAACTGAAGATACTAGTTGCTGGTGTCTGGTGTTGACAGCATTGTTTTTCTACTCTTATCTGAGGCTTCTAGCTGCAATACAGTGTACAGGCCTGCTTTTCTATCATGTAACAAACAAACAAATCATGTGTACATAGTACCTTGGGAAGATGACTCTCTTGGACTCCAGGTAAGCTTCCAGACACTTCTGTATCTCATCCAAAAGAGCATTGTTCTGCTGCAAAGTCTCCAACAGACCTTTTTGGGATAAAACAACAGGCTTGTATGCAGTGTGTCAACATAGTCGCCTTCATGAATGCATGTATTTGCATGTACAGTAATTCTGCCTTCGTCTTTTAGCATTAACATCCCTACAATGCTGTTTTAATGCATCGTGTTTGGTCACTGTGGCGTGGTGACACCTGAGCGACATCCGCAATCATGCCTCGCCGGCTTAAAGTCTGAACTGGGTCCTGTCTGTCTTTTGTTGTTGTTGTGGGTGATGTGTTCAGCTGTGAGCTGCAAAGCTACAGCTGTGTGTGTAAAACAGCAACCATGAAAATAAAGAATGCTGAAAACCGCTGAAACACAGTTGCGTCTGTCATGAATCATTTACAGTCACATACCAGTCTGTGTGGCTGCATCAAAAGCATTGGGCATCCAGTTAACTTTAGCCATGATCTCTTTCCAGGACTTGTCAACTTTAAGAAACATTTCTGACTCAGCAGGCAGCTGTCTCTTTATGTCTGGAGCCAAAAAGATACTTTCTAGGTATAACCAGTTCCTTTGACATGTAAGCCACTCCTCCTAGAAAGGGAAATAAGAATTGTAGAAACACAGTGAGCAGACAGAGTATTTAAAATGCATAGGAATTAATGAAAAAGACAAAAAACTCAACAATGTTCCCTTAAGCCATCTACTGAACTCAGTAAACTTTGAAAAATCATATATTTTGCAAGTATTTTGTTTTCTTTTCTATAGCCACTGAGGAAAGCTAATGTGAATGAAACTGGATCTGCATTTAAGAAAGCAAACCTTTATTACAGCTGAACCAGTTTCACTTAGAAATAAACTTAGTTTTTTAAAAGACTTTACCAATGTTTGGTTAAAAAGGATCAGCTGTGTCAGCAATTTCTTGACCCTCCCCTTGATGGGAGCTACATAGCGTGAGGATGCCACTGCGCCCACACTGATAATGCTGTCATCCAGGAGTACCTTCACACACAAATAAACACAGAGGGATGAAACATAAACATTTTGAGATACTGAAACACTGGTGATGTTTTACAATAGACTGCATGAAAGTGCAACTCATCACAACCTGGATATCATCCGTGCCTCCCAAGATAAATACATCCTTAGTGTCACCATGAGACAGCACAGTAAACTCTGTGTTCTTCCACAAATCCTCCACCTGCAAGACCCATTAGGAGTGCTTCATCAACATGCAGTAACTACATGGAATTTCTTAAATATCGTTTTGCATGCATGTTTATTCTCCCACAAACGTGAATTTCCAAAAGGAGAGTAGATATTGTGTTGAGTAGAGTGCTAAATCTGACACTGCAGCCAAAACAGGTAACCTGTCTATGGTGGAAACATCTGCTGCATTAGACCTCTTATGCTATTATAGTTATAGCCATGTAACATGTCGTATCTTGTCTTGTTAATTGGTTATGCAAACGTAGCTAACTGTTTCTTCCCTTTTACACTAATAGATTAGCATTTTTTCTCTGAAATCAAGTAACATTTGAGTGGCTTTTACTTATATTTGGGTATAAAATGTGGGGATAGTATATTAAATAGAGAGATAATGTAGTACTTTTAATGAGATGTAATATCTGTATAAATAGTTATATTTAACCCACATACCTTTGTGATAATGGTCTCCACTGATGCCTCACCTGAAGCTTGTCCTGAAACCTAAAAGTTAATATTTGTGTCAGTTCCTAAGGAGTTTGCCATAACTATAGTTGCAATTTAATGATGAGCTGATAAATTTGGGATCTCTAATCAATCTGTAACTTTTATTAGGTATTAGGATGTGTTGTGTACTCAGTAGTACCCAGAGTCTCCTAAGCAGAACAAGCAAATCTCATATTATATACATTTTACCTCCTGAATCTCCTTGCCATATGAGAAAACACTGAGCTCCTCTAAACCAGCTATGGTAAGTTCATCCACATTGAGGGAAGTCCCCACCAAAGACTCCAAAGTCTTCCAATGTTCCGGTTTCAGACATGGGTTACGAAGATCAGTGATCACAGGCAGCTAAAAAAAGAACACATAAATACCACTTGGGAAGTCACAAAAACAGTCTATTACTTTCAGCCCATATTTTAATGTGGTATGATTTTATAAAGAGGCTGCTGGCAACATTATCTATGCCACAAAAAATATGAGATATTTCATAACACTTTTTTCTACCCACTCTGTGCATCATCACGTCCACCTTGTTCTTCAGACAGGGAACTATATTGTTACGTGGCAGACCCTTCTCAAGCTGGTTGACGTACTTGTTGTATTTGTTGACTTGTGAGCTAAACTGCTCCGGGTCCAGTTGTTGAAGTGTGGTCTAGTGATGGATAAAATGAAAGAACACAGTAGAGCTAATGGCATTCATTTATAAACTGTACTTTATAGTGTATGCATGGACAGACTTGCAATACAGTGGAGGAAATAATCATTTAATCCCCTGCTAAATTTGTAACTTGGCTCACTTACAAAGAAATGAACAGTGTCTTGTTTTTATGGAGAGAGACGGAATATCATCTAAATATCCATATAAATAAACAGTGCATAAAAGTTATAAATTATTTTGCATGTAATTAATTGAAATCATTAAGTGAAAGTATTTGTTCCCAAAGAAAAACATGACTTTGTACTTTACAGAGAAACCTTTGTTGGTAAGCACAGCGGTAAGATTTTTCTCGTAATTTATCACCAGGTTTGCACACAGGAGGGATTTTGGCCCACTTCTCTTTAATGGAAAACTCTCTAATCCTAAAAGATTTAGAAGTATCTTAACAGTCGCATGGCTGTTCCTTCCATAGATTTTTCTATCGGGATTCAGGTCAACAGACTGAATTGGCCATTCAATAACATTAATGTGCTTCCTATTTAGCCGCTCCATTGTTGCCTTGGTGGTATGTTAGGGTCATTGTCATGCTGGAAGATCCATCCACAGTGTTCTTCAGTGTTCTGGCTGAGGGAACTAAATTCCCAAGATTTTGTGTATAGGGTCCTGTCCCAGCTTGATATTACTTTTATCCAACCACAGCAATTTCTTCAAAGTCTTCTCTGAATAATTTAGATGTTTTTTTTTTCTTGTCAAAGTTTATAAGTCAAGTGTACAGTTAGCTTTGATTTTGAGGCAGCACAGTATGAAAGAGAAGTTTTACAGATACAGAACATTTAATACCAGAGACAGACGCTGACTAACATGCTACAGTTCATCTTTATTATTTTCTAGTTGTGTTAGTGTTGCCATCACTTTAGGTCATCCATTAAATCCAACACTGGTCTAAGCAGTGATGTAGAAATCAACAATGGCTTCATAACTTCAGACAAAGGATCCATGAGACGTCCAAAATCATCAAAGATAGCTGGAACATAGGCTCTGTCTAAATTATTTTCAGCCTTCCTTCTCGCTGTTTCCTTTTATAATGTTTCAACGTTTCCCTTCAGCTCCTCCAGTTCGTCCTTGTTTATCAGTGCACTTGAAAGATGGAGCAGACACATCAGAGTCAAAATCATAACTAAGCCTTTGGTAGTTGTGACACCACTCATGGTCAACTGTGCTGCTGCCATCAAAGTTTCTGCCAGTGACAAACAAACTGATGAATGCTGACATGAAGGACCGACACACACAAACTCACACACAGAGTGGCCCCTCCTCTATGACATGGCTCAGCTGTGGGTGGATCAAAGTACTTCTTTCATTTCAATTCCAAAAAGTCACGTTCTCTGTGGGTTCATACTAGCTGTCTGTCATCCTGGTAACAGGGTAAGGCTGGTCACTGTGAAACCTCAAGCACCTAGTTAAAAATGTAATAAAGTAAATATTTGTCAAATACAGACAGCTTTTATTTCATTATATAGTGACACGTAAATGGTTTAAAGCAGCTCCACATTTTTAACATTTGTATTTGTGAGTGTATGTTCAGACATTCAGACTGCAGACATTTCTTTTTTTTTCTTTTTTTTTCTTTGTGTCCCGTTTGGATCTTTAGCCATCAGAATTGTTGTCTTAAGGCCAAGAAAGATGCCAAGCGGATTTATTTTACCAAGTGGATCATCATGGCCTTGCCATATTGATCCATTTGATTGACCTTTATTATAATTATGTATTTATTTTATTTTCGGTTGCTAAAAACGGGACAGACATGACTGGGGGATAGGACAGGGAGAAAGAATGAAATAAAGAGAGGGAGAGAAAGAAAAACAGAGGGGAGAAGAGACGGTGAGAAGGGGGAGAAGAAAGAAAGAAAAACAAACAAAACACCTGGATCACCTGTATGGAGAAAAAAAAACAGAAGAGAAAGCAAACAACAAAGAGCAACAAAATAAAAACAGCACCATCACAATAAACTAGCTAGCAGAAGATAACAGTAGATACTAAATATTAAACGATATTGTGCAGCACGCAAGATAGACAGCGCACAATGTGCTTTGAGGCAGCAGCCAAGAAAGGTGTAGTCCGCGTCTGTGAACACCCGTGTGTACACCTGTGTGCATACCTGTGTGGATCAGCATGCTTGTATTCCAAAGGTTTCTCCATGTAATGATCTGCTAGGGAGTGTGGGGAGCCATAGCCCCGTCCACCAGGGTATGAAGCAGGTATGGAGGAGATCCAGGCCCCAGATATCCAGAGGCCCCAGAGTACAAGGACCCGAGGAGGACCACCAAAAGGGGGGTAACCGTGCCACCCTCCTGGGAAGAGCTGAGTAGAGCCCCAAACGAGAGGTCACCCAGCAGCTACGGAGCAGAGGCCAGAGGGGGTTGCAGTGGCATGCCCGTGGGCTCTGCCGGCAGCCAGCTGTGCCAGAGAGGACCGAGCTTCAGGCCCAGAGGCCAGAGGCCTGAGGGCATCCCATCCCCCGGAAGGGGCCCAGCCGGGCCACAGGCGCCCGGCCCCGCCAATCGGCCACCAGGAGTGAGCCGGTACATACATGAGCGCCCAGCCCCAGTCGACAAGGACCACCAACACACCAACGTCTGAGGGCATCAGCCACCGGCAGGGAGTGTGGTGAGGGGAGATAGGCCTCCGTACTTTGGAGGGCCTGAGATGTTCCCAGAGAGGTTGAGTCTAAGACCCAACCTGACATATAGACACAGACGAACAGGCACACGCGGACACAGACGTGCATTCCCACCCCGTATGCACAACCAAATACTCGGCACTCACCCAACGTGTAGACAGACACAAATAGACACTGCACAGACAGTCGCACTCCCCAAACATACTCTATATCCCAGGTCCAGGTACCCCCACCCCCAGAGGGGGCGCACCTAAACCCAGGAGATGTAACCCTTCTCTCTGGGGTGGAGGCAAGCGGACCACCTCCTTATCTGCAGTAGCAGGGAGGCCCCGCATCCCAGACCCCAATCTGACGGCCAGCACCTCCTCCCAGCCCCCCAGCCCTGACGGCTAACAGAACCGGGGTGAGTGAAGACCCCAAACCTCCCTGCGCCCACTCATATGTAGTGTTGCTGTGTGCTGTTCTAAAGTGCATTTAAAACACAGGAGAGCATGGTACTAGCTTCCTCTCAGAGAGCAGCACGGCTCCTCCCGAAAACCCTTAGTGTCTAAATGCATTTAAAATTGAGGGTAGGGCACCAGCGCCAGAGGTGGGTTGGAGTACACCGACCATCCTCTGGATGCTGTAAAACGTGCCCACCCCCAAGGCCCTATATGTATGTGTTATGTGAGAGTGTGAGTAATGTGGATGTCTAGGTTGCAGAATAAAATTGAGGCACAGGCGGCCAGAAGGGGACAGAGGGGGAGTGCCTCCCCTGCACCCTGGTGACATACCTGCACCCCAAGCCCTGCGTGTGTGGGTGGGTGTGGTAGAGCGGGAATAGGGAGGCAGCTGAGGATGGGGAGGGAAGAAAGGGAGGGGCAAGCGGCCCATCCCTGGGGCCAGCTCCCCCGCTGACCCCAGTAGGCACCCCCACACTCTGGAACCCACCAGGGCAAGGGGGCCCAGGCCCATTGATAGAAAAACTTAAGACCTTCTTGATCGGGGGGACCTGCAAAAGTTCAGTCCGTTATGGTGTAGTGTGTTACCAATGCTGTTCTTGGTTATGGTAGTCCCAACTGCCTTCAGATCATTAATAAATTCCTCCCATGTAGTTTTGGGCTAATACCTTTCTCATGATCATCATCACTCCATAAGGCAGGCTCTATGGAGCTCCACACAGAGGACGACTCATGATCATTTTATATTTCTTCAATTTCAAATAATCACACAAACAGTTGTCATCTTCTCACCAAGGTTCTTGCTGATGGATTTGAAGCTCACTCCATTGTGCAGGTCTACAAACCTTTCCCTGATGTCCCTTGATAGCTCTAGTGTTGGTGGACAGGTTGGAATGGAAGAAATTGATTCTGTGGACAGGGGGGCTTTATACATACTACAAGTTGAGATTAGGAGTATCTGTGATTGATTGCAATCTTAGTGCACACAGTGGGTCAACAGGAGTCAGTATTCTGGCTGGATTTTAGGGGATCAAATATTTATATCACAAAATGACATGCAAATCGATTTATAATTTTGATGTAATGTGTCTGTGTGTGTGTTTAAATATATATTCTTGCTTGATATTCTGTTTCTCTATTAAATGAAAGTACCATATAAATTACAGACTGATAATTTCTTTGTAAGTGATGAAACTTACAAATTTAGCAGGTGGTGAAAGAATTACTTTCACTGCTGTAGATATAGAATTAAATGTTTGCACCTCACCTGCTGCCATCCGTTCTGTAAAGGGTCCCATTGCTCCAGAGAGGTCCAGAGCAACTGCTTTAGCTTGAACATTGCCGTTAGCTGCTCCAGTGACTCAAATTTGGTCACCTCCATCTTTATTAATTAAAAACAGAGAATGGGAGAGTAAGTTGTTTTCAGGTGGTCAGAAGTTTGGCTTACAAAATTAAAGTAACAACTTTTTTTTTTTAGCACACATTGAAACTGTTATGGCCTGATCTACTTTCTATGAAATATGTTTACATTGAAAGACGAAATACCTTGAATTTCTTCTGGTAGGCTATGCAGGAGGATGCCTTGGCCTGTAGCTTTTCTATGGAAATCTTGATCTCCCTCAACAGCAGATGCACTTGTGATGAATCAGCATTGATGTCTAGAATTTGTGGATCCTACACATTGAAATCCACAAGTTTTTAATTATACCAAATGTATTTTGTTTTTTTAAATTGTCCATTAGTAAGCATTATTAAAAAGAAAAATAACAACAAAATTAAAAACAAAGTCATCATCTTTTTATACCTGCAATTTAAGCTGGATTTTCATGTCCTCCTGTTTGATTTCCTTTATATCCTTCTGCAAGCAGCTGCAAAACTTTTCCATAGTACCATTCTGCTGTAGCACTGCCTTTAGCATGACAGAGCTTAACGACTCAATAAAGGGTTCCAGTGCGGCAAACTTCACAAGATCTTCTGGTGGTGTGGGAACTGAGTACATGTTGATCAGATCGTACATTTTGGATACTGATTTCTGCTCTTCTTTTATTTCTATAATCTAGCAAAACAAAAAATGGAAATATGGAGTCAAGTAAAGCAGAGAAAGGAAGCTGAGGAAAAAGAAAACAAGCTGCTGTTTTATTGGTTTATCGCATTTAATTATTAAACAGGAGCGTCTCACCCTCTCCTGAATCTCATCCACAAATGTGAGAAAGTCAGCCAGCTGAGCTGTAGTAGAAGGACTGAAACCTAGTTTAACTTCGGCCTCACAAACTTCCGTCACTATGGCATCTACTTTCCTCTTAGCGAGTTGGGTGAGCATGTGATTGATGACCTTAAATCACATTTTATGGTCAAAAACATTTGCAAATGTTTCCAAAACAATCAAGAGTAAAATTTAGATGAAAAACAAAAAACAAAATAATAATGGGGAAAAAAAATTACATTTTAGTGGACTAACTTATTGAGTGTATTGCATGCATGTGCAGATAGGCTAATCCTAACCTCCAGATTTCGGAGGGAAGATGACACAAGCTTCTCTTTGAGCTGTCCTTTGTCCACAACCAGTAAACCGAGATGTGTCCTCTGCTGAATACCTGCGGCTTCCTTTTGCTGTGTGGGGTATAACTTGAGTGCTTTTTGAAAGAAGGATAAATCTGTGAGACAAAATCAAGAATTATCAGCAAAAAAGGAAATAACATGTATCTTGTGGTTTCTTTGCTTTTTGTAAACAAACCACAAGAACAATAAGTTAACAAGTACAACTTATTAACTTATTATTCTTCGTGACTTTATTTTATTTTCTCCTATTCAGAAACATGTCCAATATCCCCATTTTGCCTTTTTAGACCGAACGTTTTCCCAAGAATATTAAAAGCATTTATAATGTAAGGTGTTCTAAAATAAACATAACAACCATCAAACTAAGGATGAAAAAAATGTTTAAAAAAATCAATATAGTATAGGCTACAACAATTGATTGACCCTGTACTGTTACCTAAACCTACAGTGATAAGAAAGATTCCATGTCATATCCATGTCCTTATCATTACGTACACTGACTTTTACTTGTAGAGAGCACTCTGCCAAACTTGTGCAGAACAATTTAATTTGCTGAGAACAATCAAACTGTGGGGTCTATGATCCAAGCTATGATCTTAGATATAGAGGCTTCAACAGAGAGTGGAATGAATATGCTAAAACAAAATATTGCTGCAAACTGACTGCTGGCTACAAGAAGAGAATAATAATTTTCTTAATGGAGTAGAAATAATAATATGTAATGGTCTCTGAAGGTATGTGAATTTGGTGACAGCTTGAAGTATTAAAAGACAAAATGAAATATGTTTTGTAAGGACACAATTGAAATCACACTGAGTCATATGGATCCTGTCTGGGCAGTAAACTATAAAACATTTCCATAACAAAAAAAACGCATTAAAGAAAAGCAGCAGGCCAAGAAAGGACTGAAAGGACCAATGCAAAAGTTAAATAAATATTAAAAAGCATATTATGAGGGAGGACATTTGTCACATTTCAACGATACACCCAGTGACAACACATGAATGTGCTGTTTTTAAGTGTCCAATTATCTGGCAAATAAAACCTTTATCTTTTCAAAACAAAGGGAAAAAACACAGAAATTTACAGAAAACTCTAACAGTGTTGATGCTGATGTACTGCACATTACCTTGATCCTGTCCCTGCAGTGCATCCAGATCCAAACTTTCATTCTCCTTGTAGATTCTCAGAAAGTGCTCAAACATGTGTGAGTACACGTTTGCAGCAGCAAATACAATCTGGAATGACCTCTGAAGGAGAAAAATACATCAGCTCAGTTCAAAGCTATCAGGACGCCATGAGACCGTAGGAAAACAACACAGTAAAAACACTGACCTGGATGCTTTGCTTTAAACTTTGCAGATAGACGTCATTGTTTAGGATAACTTTCAAAGAGGGTGCATGTTCATATTTATTTACCACCTTCCAGAAACATATAAAACATTCAAATAAAATCCCATATTAATTGCAAATTAAAATTCAACATAACCATAATACTTCAATCATATCAAAAAATCTGACAATTTTAAGTATAAATATGAGGGCAGGTTGAAAATATGTTGAAATAGATTGAAAAACGTCACTAACCTCACCCCTTTGAGGTTCAATCACTGAATTAAAAATAGGATCTTTAGTAAGATCCTTAACTGACGTCACCATGTTCTCAAAATGCTTGATAAAATCTGCAACAGTCTCCTGTAGGAAATAGAAACATAATGTTGATGGGTATTTTCTGATTAGAAACAAAAAACTATACAGTGTAAAAACTAATCATACCCAGAAGTTCTCTTCAGAGGGTTTATAAGTCAAGCTGTTTGTGTCCAGGATCAACTCAGACATGAATACAGGATGGAATTGAGGAGCTTCTGACTCAATAGTCTGATGAAGATACATATATTGGCATAAACAAGAATGTGTTCTCTTGACATCTCGATTTCTCATGGCTACAGAAATAAATGCAATATTTTTACAGTTACTTGTACTGAATAATTCCCCTACCTTTTTATCCATCTCTTTTTCAGTACAGTCAGTGGCAGCGTCTGAGTCAAGGGTCCAGCTTTGAATGATGGCATTGCTGGGTGTTTGACCTGCCTGCACTTGCAGGAGAGTCAGTATTTCATCCACTGCATTCACTGCACAGCTGTGCAAGGTGGTGATAACCAAATAGTCAACAAGTCGAACAAAGCTGGGCAGGTAAGAAACAAAGACATCGTTAGTGTGACAGATGTGCTTGAGCCATGATTATCTGTTCTGTGTTTTTGCCATTTTGCTTGTTTACTTATGTGAGTGTTTTGTTATTAAAACAAAAAAGTACAGTATGCTTAATATACAAATCAATACAGAAAACATATTACATTTTGGGAAGCAAAGACAGAAATAAAATGCACCCACTGGATGACGTGGTTGAAGAAAAAAGACATGTTGGTCCCTGATGCGATCTTCTTTTCTTGTTCTGTGACAAACCGAGCATGAACAGGCTTTGAACTTTGTGATCTACATCTGGATATACAAATCAACTTTCTCTATTGTGTCAAGACTATCTCTGCAACCTACATCCCCACAGCGCAGCATGGATACTCTTTAAGTACCTATAATGCGTGTAGTGTACGTAACATCAGCATGTTTGCCTAAATTGTAAGAAGAGAGCTGGTCACCCCGACCTCTCCAGAGATGGCTGTTGTCTCCCCCTACACAAACTAGTGAAAAGCTTGGGTGCTTCACCAACCTGCTGACGTAGCCATTTTTGCCACGTGAAATCTGGCCAGTCAGAGGAAAAGTCAGGCTGCTTTCATTCATCCTACCCAACTCACCAGACAGTTACAAAAAAACATTGTGCTGTTGGCAATTGCTACCCGACTCTCAGAGTCACATTTCCACAGTTGCAGCGACAGAAAACTGCATCACACCCATAGTTTTTAGAACCTGTATAACATTAAGTATATGACGTGTGATTGTTACCCAAATCACTCCAGCACATTTCCCAGACAGAATATGGCTAGCCCAGTGGACGACACCTGTTTAAGTTGTGGAATAAATATGCCTATAGAGGGTGGCCATGGTAATTGTGTGCATTACTTAGGCCCAGACTGTGCCCATGTGGCTAGCAGGGGTCTAGCCTAATGCCTGAACAGCTGCATATGCTTGGTTTCCTCATGGTGTCTTACAGAGTCCACTGAAGGAAGTCTTTGAATTATACAGGGTCCATATAAGCCTATGGACACATGGAGTTCATATGGACTCTTACATATGAAATATGTAAGACAGAGAGATGAAAGAGAACAGTTGGTTACATTGTAACCCAGATTCTCAGAGTGAAGAGACTATCTCTCCAGTTCCAACCTGCTCAGAAAGGTCTTCAAGCCAAGGTTAACCTATGTGGCTTATATAGCCACAGTGGCAATTAGTTCGTGGCCACCAGCATGTGTCTTAAATAGTATCCACATCATGTACGCACCAACACGAGCTTTAGCATCCATCAAGTAGCGGCCACAGGTATAAACTGTCTCCTCCTTTACTAGTTCATGAAACCCCTTCAGGTCGCTGTATGCCTGATAATAAGAAAGAAAGCAATAATGTAATAATAACCTTATAACCAATGTAATGAAACAGACAATATCAGTATATACATACACATATACATATATATATGAAAAGTTCTTATACAACTGCACCTCTTGTAGTTGTTTGATCTTACTGTCCTGGAATTCCTGCAGTGTGTATGCATACTTTTTCTTCATGTGACAGAAGCCTGTTTCAATAAGTTGGCAGCACATTTTCCTAATATCCATCAGTGCAGGACTTAGATTCTGATTAACATAGACAAATGTAAAGAACACGATAAAAGAACCACACTCTTATTAAAATCTATATAATTCAAAGACTTTCTCTCTCTGAAAATATTTAGAGATCACTAAAAACAGACCTCAGTTTGTACATGCACATACCGGAATGACAATAAACAAATTTTTTTGTAGTGACTCCCTGGCCAAAGTCATCTTGTTGGCACGAACATTTCTGTGCCAGACATAGAAAGGTTTCCATAGTCTGTAGCGTGCAAAGAAGGGGATGCATCGCAGCTTGCATACGTTCTTTTCCCAGCGCTTCACAATTAGCAATCCTGCATCATCACCATCAGACTCCGAAATCACAGTTTGACTGTCAGTCAAAACAAAGTCAGTACTGTGGTACTCATTAAGTTGAGATTTGGAAGTAGGGTCCCGCTGTATATAACTCTTAATGGGAAGCCTTGGGAGAGGAGGGGTTGACATCACACCCTTTAAGGGCTGAGAAAAGAAGAGAGAAGTTAAGTTTTCCAGTTATAGTGGCAATTATGACAGAAAATTGCTTTAGACATATTTTGGAACTACCTATTCACTGTACACTATAGATATTGTTTACTGATGTACTACAGCACTATATTGTTTTTTAATGTAAAATATGCTACCATGATCACAAATTCCTCAAACAAGCTTTATTTGTCACATACACAATCATACAGAGTACGATACACAATGAAATGTTTTGCGTCTGAGCTGCTGACAGGCTCCAGAAGTAGCCACACCATTCCAGGGCTTGGTTTTTAGCATGGGGGGTCTAACCAGGACCCTTACTTAACGGATACTGGGTGGGAATCGAACTTCCGACTCCCACTCCAAAGGTGTGTAGTGTTACCACTACATTATCAAGCTGCCTGAATATGTCAAGGGACCTCTTTTATGACACAGTATTTACTTTAACTAACTTTAACTTATAAATACTAGACTAGAGTACTTTCTATACTGTGTGTGCAATGCTTGCGACATCAGACAAGGACTGGTTACACAATATTTTAAAGGGCAAGCTTTTTTAAAATCATACCTATTAACTTCTCATACCTGTTGGACATTTTTAGTGGATGGCAGAGGAGGTAGGTGGACAGCTTCATGGTGCCTTTGTTTCAGATCTTTTGGTGTGGATGACTGCTCAGAGGCTTTTAAGTGTTGGAGACTCGGTTTCTTAGGTCTCACAAGTCTCTTTGGCACAACCTACATTAAAGGTAAGCAAAAAACTGCATAAGCTCATAACAGTTTGATTCTTTTATGGATGTGAAAAGATTTATAACGATAACTTGACTAACTTCCTATAGAAAATGCAGTGTGAATGCTGAAAGCTGAATGGTTTGAGTTGAACTGCTGTAATTATTGAATTATTTAAGGAACATGTTGAAGCTGTTGAAATATACTAAATCATTCCAAAGTGCAGAACTGGTGAAAGCCAAAGTTTGCACACAAAAATGTAGAAGAATGAGTGTTAATATTTCATCTGGATTTGATTAAAAAAACTCAAAGAGTGTACTGCTAAATATATAAACACTGGCAGCCACCAGTACTACCCCTCAGCCTCCTAGTAGATGCAGCTATGACATACATCCTCAGTGACTTCCTTTTCAGTTATTGCATTCACATGATTTCAGAAAATAGGGCATGTTTATGCCTTTATTGGATAGCTCAGCAGTGAAAACAAACTGGGGGACAGGAACGTGGGGAGACAGAGGGCGAAGACACCCATCAAAGGCCGAATGGTTGGACTTGTTCTTGCGCCACTACACTCTGGCTATGTGGAATATGGTCACCTGTTCACCCACTGAGCTAAGCCTGTTGCCCCTTGTGCAGACAATGCAATTCCAAAAAGTGAAGCAATGCATAGGTGGATACAGTTTTAGCCTAGAAACCAGGCAGAATGATAATGCATAAAGCTTTTCTGAAACCCTTAATCCCAGGTGAATATTTGATAGTTTTGAGACGTTTACATTATCACTGTAAGATGCACCTTCTAAAAAAACCCAAACAAACCAAATTAAATAAATTGTACAACACAATATTAAGCAACAAATTGCAACAAATGCCGGTGTAGCAAATATGATACAAATTAAAGCTCATACATGCAAACTATATGCAATTAAGAAAAAACCATTTGGTTTAATTTTGTCAATTACTTCATGGTTCAGGGTTGAAAGGATGAGTAAAAAAACCAAAACAACAAAACCTTTAGCAAAAAGACAGAAATCTGATGATTTTGCCTCCATGTCACTCAATGGCATTGTCTCATAAAAAACTGAATGAACTACAACCAACATGTAATAAAAAAAATAGTATAAAAGGGAAAACAAAAACTGACAGCAGTACCTATAATCACATAAAATATTTTGTTGAACCAGCTTAATAGCACTGCATTACACAACTACTCTAGCAGCTAAATATGTATAAAAGTGGCAGAATGGGGAGCTGAAGATTCCAGATCGTTGGCTCTTGCAATTTTAATAGTAGGCTTTTTTCATACATATTCTCATCTAATACCTCTTGGTCAGTGGCATCTTTAGAGGATGGCTGAGAAGTTAGGTGGATAACTTCATGGCGCCGTTGCTCCAGACTTTTAGATGGCTGTGGCTCTGTGTACCAACCTGGAAAAATCATCTCTTCGCGAGCTTTTAAATGTAGGTCACTGGGCTCGTTTCGTTTTACACATCTCTTCAGCACACCCTACATTTAAGGAAAGCAAAAGACATGCAAAAGCCCCTAACATTTCATTTATTTTATGGATAAGCAAAAACTCCCATGGATGACACTGGGTATACAGTAAACTGGATTTCATACCATCTACCATTTGAACTTAATAAGCCAAGTCTCACCTGGGGATCTCTGAATGGAGGCTTTGGTGGGTCAGGGGGCTTCTGTAGTTCAGGAAGCTTTTGCAGCAGCTCTGTGACAGTATCAAGTAGAAACCAAACTTATTCCTAACATTTGCAAAAGAGGTTGACTACCCGAGACTTAATGGTTATATGTCACTCACTATAATTTTAAAGACATAAAGGCCTAGATGACCTCTAATTTCCTGTTTCTAAATTCAGATAGAAATCTTAGAAATGGTGTCTAACCAGATTCTTACTCTGGATGGCATTACCTGGGCTCCAGTAACACTGGGAGGAATCTTGGAGTTTTGACCAGGAAATGTCCTTCAATGTGCATATTAAGCAAATATGTAGGACTGCTTTCTTGCATTTACGCAAGATCCCTTTAATTAAAAACATTCTTGCTCAGAGTGATGCTGAAAAATTACTTCATGCATTTATTACTTCTAGGCTGAACTATTGTAATTAATTTGATGCGGAGACTCCAGCAACACTACACAAGCAAAAGTAATGAGAAACAACTTTATTCAGTGACCAACTGACCCTGATGAAGGCCACAAGCCGAAACGTGACCAACACGTTTCGGCTTGTGGCCTTCATCAGGGTCATTGTAAAATGTCAAACAGTTTGTGTTTAAATAAAAGCCAGGAAACAGATTTTTTTTTTAAATGGACCTCTTCACAAAAGAGGTGTTGTCCAATGGGGAGATTTCTCCAAGGGAGAAAACATTTTTGCTCAATGAACATTCCTTCAGGGCTTTCTTATATATATAACCGAAAATCCATAAAAACCTAGAAGAACCGGCCGGCAGATTCATTGTTTCTGGAATTGGAAGTTTAACTGAGAGAATATCAAGTTTTGCAGACTTCTACATCAAGAATTTTGTACCAACTTTGAACTCTTACATAAAAGATAGCTCTAACGTTTTGCTTTTCCTCAAAGACTTCCCACCATTTGATACAGATATAATATTGTGGACTTTTGATATTGAATCTTTCTATACTAATATTAACCAGGAACAGGGCCTAGAGACCCTGGGACATTTCCTTGACACTAGGTCTACAAAATATCCATCTACCTCTTTCCTTATGAAGCTGGTTGCTTCCAGCTAACCACCTCAAAAAAAGCTTACCTGTAAGCCAATTGATAAACACACCTGGGAAATTCTGGAACAATAGAATAAGAGCAAAGAAGAGATGTTGAATAAATTAAAGAAATCCTGATAAGCCATTGAACCCAGTCAAAGAGATGGTAATATTAATTTGTCAGAAAAAAAAGAGAAGCATTCTGGATATTTCGTTTAAAGAGTTTACATCCTAGAGGCATGAATGAGGATTTTTCTATTAATGGTTTTGTGTGAATTGTACCTTTGTGTTTTTATATTTTTTTAACTACATTTTTCCATCGTCTTCCTCTTTTAATGTTCCTGTACTTATATTTACTTTTAATTTTTATCTTTTTTTATTCTTTATATTAACTTATTTGCATCTTTCTGTGTAATTTTGAGTACCGTAATTGTCGGGCTATAAGCCGCTACTTTTTGCACAAGCTTTGAACCCTGCGGCTTTTAGTCAGGTGCGGCTTTTCTATGGATTGTCCATGATTTTTGTTATATCGTAAGAGGATTTGTTTTGTTTGTTCTGCTGTTGTACGGCACTACGTTGCCTGGCGGAAGGGCATGTGATCAGACACACAGTATTGGGGTTCAAGAGTGGTATGTTGGTCACATGTCCGTCCGCCAGGCAATGTAGTGCCGTACGAAGTAGCGCGAAAAACAAACTTCAAAGTAGCGCTACGCGTTCAGTGGGAGGCGTGGATGATGAGCGGCGATAAACTTGCGAAAAGCAAGTTATGCCCAACTCCACCAGTGGATTCTGACAGCGTGGAAAAGTGTGAAAACATCCACGATCACCAACGGATTTTGAAGGGCTGGACTGCTGCATGATGGAGAGGAGGACACCGCCACGGCCCTTCTGAGGGTGTTCGACTCTGACACTGACAACGAGGATTTCTTTGGTTTTGAAAGTGACAACAAAGGAGAGAAGCGGAGAGTGGATGACGAAGCCATCCTGAGCCTGTTCGTTTCCGACACTGGAGAAGAGGACTTTCGTGGTTTTAGTGTGCAGGAAGATGGTGGTGAATGACTGACTTTTCTTCTTGTTAAAGCCGTGTCACTGCACCTGAGCCTAAAAGGTAGTCCGAATCTATTTTTCTGGTGTGCTGTAGGTTATTGTTATGTACTACATTTGTTACTCGTTTATGAAGCACAGTACATGTTTCGTACTTGTAATTACCGGTACTTGTACATATACCTAAAAAGTTATGCAAATATGTACCCATAACTTGTTTTTCAAAATATTAATAAAAGTGATGTGTCTCCAAACAGCCATCTCTTTTCTGACAATTCCCTTTGTGCATATTCTCTTACATATGATAAGTCAACATTGAAACACCTGCGGCTTTTAGTCATGTGCGGCTAATGTATGTACAAAACAGGATTTCCCCCTGATTTTAGCTTGTGCGGCTAATATTCAGGTGCGCTTTGTAGTCCGGAAAATACGGTATGTATTACGTTAAGACATGTGGGGATTTTTCCCCTCCCCTTTTAATCTTTAATGGTTTAGTCCAGAATCGAAGGCTGTGACTTAACTAAATGACCAATACCACCTTGTTAAATGTCAGTTGGTCAGCTGATTTATTTGTGAAGGTTTGATTATCCATTTGAAATTGTTTTCTGTTTCCTGGCTTTTACTTAAACACAAACTGTTTTACATTTTACAATGACCCTCATGAAGGCTACAAGCCGTAATATGTTGGTCACTTAATAAAGTTGTTTCTCATTACTTTTAAGTGTTGCACTCTCTGCGTTATTAGATCCTTATCTTCTCCATGCAGTAGGTGAAGTTGTGCCAGAAATATTTGTTACTATTGTAATTCATTAACTAAAAGCTTTGAAAACCCTTCAGTTGATCCAAAATGCTATAGTGAGAGTACTGACAGGCACTAGAGAGATTAAGCATATTTCTCCTGCATTAGCTTCTCTTCATTGGCTCCCTGTTAAATTGAGAATTTAATTTAAACTCCTTCTGATCACATGAATAATCACGCCCCATCTTATCTTAAAGACATCATAGGACCATAGTACCCCAAGTAGAGCACTTTGCTGTCAGACTGGTTGTTTACTTCGAGGTTTCTAGGATATTTAAAAGTAAAACAGGAGACTAGCCTTTTAGACCTTTAAGGCTTTTAGACCCTTTTATTATGGAACCAGCTCCCAGTTTGGATTCAGGACACAGACACCCTCTTTACTCTTAAGATTAGACTTAAAAACTGTAATTTATTTTTGCAATGCATATGTTTAGCGCTGGATCATGTGACCCTGAAGCCTGCTTAGTTATACTGCAATAGACCAAGGCTGCTGGGGGCTTCCTATGATGCACTTAGTGTTTCTTCTTCATTCACCTTATTTAAATACACCACTCTGCATTTATTCATTGGTTATTATTGTCTCTCTTCCACAGCCTGTGTTTTGTCCTGTCTCACTCCCCACACTCTCACACTCTTGTGATGGCTGCCCCTCCCTGAGCCTGGTCATGCCGGAGGTTTCTTCCTGTTAAAAGGGGAGTTTACCTTCCTACTGTCGCCAAGTGTTTGCGCTCAAGGATTCGTCTGATTGTTGGGGTTTTCTCTGTACAATATACAGCGTCTTGAGGCGACGGTTGTTGTGATTTGGCGCTATATGAACACAAATGAACTGAATAATGGATGTACCCACCTGGGGAGCCACTAACACTTCTTTGGGCAGGGAGGCTCGGCTGCGCGCCCCTCGCAGTTGAGTCCATATTCTCAACCCTGAGAGAGTAAAAGGACAAGAGCACAGGAAGTGCAAAAAGCAAGTGTACAGTGTGATGCAACTAGCTAAAGTCACGTACTTAAAACGCTGGCAAACGTCGAAGCGAACTGACAGTTGGCCTGTACTGAACCTACCGTTAAGTTAGAAAACGTTTTCAACTTCGTTGATGCCTGATGACAGTCACCTTGTATTTAAGCAGGCTATCGAATCAAATATTCAGCACCAGAATATCTTACTGTTCTCTTAAATCAATAATTAAACTGCCTTAGTGTTTAGAGCTTTGTCAAACTAGCTACAAAGCGCTGTAATTAGTACCGTCACCGAATGAGGTTTACGGTCTCCTAGCAACAAAATTATTTCCCAGCATGCAACGCAGCCTAACGTCCCTTGTTTGGCATTTTACTCCAAACACACCCCTCGAGTGAAAGTGGTCTATATGCAGTTATTGCAAGCATCCGTGTAATTTGTATGAGACTACAGGGTGTCAGCGCTCCATGCGTTCATCTTCTTCCACAGCTGAGTTTCGGCTCAAAAACAAATGAGTTTCATCCCCTTAACAGGCATATAACAGCTAAGAGTTAAAATGAAATATACAGTAAAAGGCAGTAAAAACAACGTTTATGTCCCATTTATGTCTGGCAAAATTTGGAAAACGGAATTCAACGGAATATAAATATCCTAATTTATTACGCAAAATGTAATTGAAATTGAGGTGTCCTTCTTATCATACTGACATCATGAGACTATTGTACTAGTCCTTTACAGGGATCATCTGCTGGCAGCTTGTCATACTGCATATGTCAGATATACACTGAGTAAACCACAAATATCTCAGTGTTAAATCTTTTACTTTTTTAAAGCATCTAAAAGTACTAAGGGACATATGGTGGAATTATAATTTTCCATTACCACAAATATAATTATTTTCTCAGACTGTTGTTCATAGATGCAAGCTTTGCATTTCAAAATCATCAGTGAATCTTCACAATATCAGTGCAATTCATTCGTTTCTAAATGAATCCAGTTTGTTTCAGTTCTAGGTTCATTCTACACATATTTACTAAGCACAGGACATATTATTCTTATATAGGCATTATGTAAAAAAAAAATCATTTAAAAAAAATCAGAAATCATCATTTTAGAGCTCATATGATCGAAAGCATCTGCTGAACCCTTAAAATAATAGCTGTGCAGTTATTTAAAGTGGCCATGAATCCATCTTGGGACATAACTTTACAATTTAATGTCTGAGTTGCCTCGATAGGAGTCATCCAAGAGAAGCACATTCTGGTAGATAGTGCAGCTGGTGTACTAAGAGTCATCGTCATGACTGTGCAATTTTAGAGACCTGCCGAAGTAGTTAACCTCTGTCATCAATAATGCCGGAGTCCTAGCTTTGATTTTGACTTGTGCAGTGCGACACCTTCCTTCTTTTTCAGTCATTCTGTTGTTACTGCTGTGCTTTGGATAATTGTCCTAATTTGGACAAAGCTTTAGCTGTCAGACAGATATTCTAGAGTGAAATGTGAGAGTATCTAGAAATCTAATCAATCTCACCATAAACATGAAAAACTGGAGACTTTAAAGAAATTAAAGGAAGAAGGGTTAAATGAAAGATTTAGTTTTGTTTAATTTTATTTATTTTTGTACGGATAAGTATGTTACACAAACTAGCCAACACATCCAGCATTTATAGCATAGGTTATTTTGCAATATCAAGCAAATGCAGGTGTTTTGTCCCTGGGATAAACCAAGCATTTGTCCAAACATAGGCTCATGGAGCACTCAGATCTAGCAGAACCGTCAGACATACTGTTTCAACCCAAGAGCAAAATAAGCTAAACAACATAATACGTATATTCGGTGCAGTGGAGCGACAAGTGTTTGGATCTCGACATAGGAGAAACCAAAGAGCCACTCCATCACATTTTACATTACTCAGCAATACTCTCCTTGTCATTCAAACATCCAACTCTTAACTCATAAAACGATATGTTCTACACATCGAAATAAAGACATCATATAATTAATAATTAGGATATCATAAATGCAGCTGACATCACTAATGTGTCCAATGTTTTGGCATTTCCATTGTCTTTAAGGGAACTCAATACAAGGATCTGACACAAATAATATACATTCAAATGATAATGAAATAGCCCTTTAAACTGAAATTTAAGTACAAGATAAGCAGTCACTTACATGGTTTTCTCTGTTCATCAAAAACACTTCATTTTATTAGAAAGAAATATCATTTTCTATTCTCCAAAACAAAAGTTTAAGGTTTTGGAATGGGACTAGGGTTTCAATCATAATCAGTGATGATCTACTTTGGTACACTGGTTCAAGCTTGGTCTCTTGTTTTGTTTTTTTTAAAGACAAAACCCCCCCGCATGGCATAATCACATGGCTTAGTGTAGGAGCTTGAAGGGGAATTTTATCAACTTTGGAAATGGACAATTTTCATTTTCAAAGTTCAGTGGTTCTTTCAATGGTTTTGGGACTGTTTCTCATTGAGCTGTCGCTAGGTAGATTAGAAATTGTTGAGATTTTAAGGAACCAATTAAATGCATTTTCTAGATGTTCAAATTTACTCCTTCACTGTACTTGTATATTAGAAATAACTGTACTTTTATATGTTTCCTCCACATTTTCAGTTGCTTTGATGCGTTCTCGTTGTATGTGATATGTGAGTTTTCTCCTCTTGAAGCAGCCCAACTTGAGAGAGACGAAAGAAAAAAGAATCATTAGACCAGATAGTAAAACCATTATTTCAATATGCTTAATCAAGTTACACTCAAATTAACATAAAGATAAAAGTCTTTAAGTCTCACCTTAAACAGCACGACCGTGATTACAATCAGGAGCACGAGTCCTAAACTAACTCCAGTTGAAATAATCAGCAGTTTATTTGGAGGGATAATGAAATCAAACTGAACTTCAATCTATTGCCAGAGAAAACAGAAAAGAAATCTAAGTGCTACCCAACTCTTTTTAATGTTGACCCATCTAGTAGTATTATTTGAATGAGTGAAGACTGCAGGTACCCTTCTCATTGGAAACTGGAACGGCGTAAAATCGTCTTTTTTCTGTGGGTCATAAATATAATAAATTAGGTTTACTGAAAAAGCAATGACAGAAATATGTTGTGGTCAAACTTAGACATACCTTTTGTTTAAGAGATTCCAGCACAAACCGCTCCTTGTTATAGCCAACATGTATAGAACTTACAAATTTTACATTTCCACTGTCTCCAGTGTATTTTTTGAGAAAAGGAAGATTCTGTAAGTTAAGATCAGATTAACAAGATTTTCTATATTTAATATAAAAATGTATATGTGGAGTATAATTTGTCTGCATATTTAGTTATTACATACGGCTGGCTTCTGTTCAAGGTCTCGGAAATTTGTTTTTCCCAACAGGGTAAACTCAGCGGCTGAATATTTCTCCAAATTGAAACTTTTGCAGACCATGGTTATGCACTTATTTTCTGGAGAGCAATCCTGTAATGGAACCAGAGGTTTAGTTTTTTAAGAGAGACCTATTAGGCTTTTCCTGACTTTCTGTCATACACTCACTGGCCACATTTTTAGTTACATCTGTTCAACTACTTGTTAACACATATATCTAATCAGCCAATCAAATGGCATGCAACACATTGCATTTAGACATGTAAACTTTGTCAAGATTACCTGACTGCGTTCAAACTAAGCATTAGATGTGGGATGATTTATGTGATTTGTGTGACTTTAAATAAAATATAAGAGGTATAATAAGATGCAAGCCATCAATCCCAACCATCCTACCTGTCACCGGATACCTAGCTAGATTAAGACCGATGGTTTATGACAAATTTTGGCTTTGTATTATGTTCCTGGAACCTTCTGATTATGATAAAAGTTAGCTTAAGTAAGAAAATTAGCTAAAATGGCTTATTTAAGAGAGAGCCTCAATTGAAAGGCTACAGCAAGGTCCACTGTAAGAAAATGATGTCATTATTCTGAACTGTGAATAATGCAGAGTGATTCCAGTAGAGTACAAGCATAAAAACACAGAAACAAACACAACAGGTTACGCTTATGATTTGACAATTTTGTGAAAGTTTAAGCATATAGTCAATATACAAGCAATATTTTTTATGTGAAATCCGTTGTACTTACCTCAGACATCTGGTTAGTAGTGGCTGTGCACTGCGTTTTGTTCTTACAGAGACAGAGTATGGTAAGCTTTAAGGCTCTATATTTTCATATCCAGCACCAGTATGACTGAGAAATGTTCTGGCAGACACAAAGTTACCTCCTTGACAAAGACTTCATAGCTTTTCATTTCAAAGTTATGCTCCAGTTCAGTTGGGAAGAACATGGTAACATTGACAGGAAAATCCTTAAAACCAAAGTTATCTATCTGTAAATCGGTAGAGAGAGAATGGTCGTTTTAAATACATACATTTTTTGTATGTTTTAGTTTATGTATGAATATCAAAATATTGATACCACCCTCCCATCTGCCAGCTACAGTCAGTAAGTGTAGCGTAACATTTACTTGAACCTATCGATATTGTTTTGGGACCACTGTCCAAAGTAAATGTTGGTATTTTTATTGATCCAGTGAAATGATCACTCGGTCCAGCGCAGAAGGCCGCACCAACAACAAGCTGAATGACCTTCTTTCTGCTCAGTAATATTTTTTATCTCTTTATAAACTGCTACTGTCAAGAGAACACATGACAATTCAACAATGAAAATGTGAAATTCAGTTCAGTTTGGTTTTTTATCAAACTGAACATGCTCCTGGATAGTGGTCAATAATATATATTAAATAATAAATAAAATATATATTTTTATAAAATAGTGAATGTCCTTTTCAAACTGCAAATGAAAGAAAAAGTATTCATTTCGATCATTGCTCATCAGTTCTGTTGAATGGTTTTTTGACAGTGTAATTATGTCTTACCCTGTATGTAATACCCATTTCTTTAGGTGCAGTGTCATCTGTTGTGAAGTTCAGATAGGTAGTGCTGTCTTGCTTCCTGAAAATATGTTCGCAGCATGCAGCTGAACAATTATGCAACTACAGACTTGCAGAAATAAATAACATAGAAGCATTGCATAATATTTTGTGTGAATAGTGAAACTTACACTGTTAATATCATTTTAATTTCATATTGTACTGGGATATTTTTGGTCAGTGCACTGGTCCTATTAGAGTCTTGATTATTACTGTAGATGAGAAAGCAATGTCTTTTAATATCAGAAGCAAATTTTTTAAAGATATGGTTTGTATGTTAAGTATTTCCGTACCTATTTGCATCAGTTGTCATGGAGATTGTATCATCCCATTCAAAGTCATGCATGACATAGAAAGAAGATTCAAACGTTGCCTTTTTGTGGGAAGAAATTAAAAAGAGGTTAGGCCTGATTCATAGACGAAGAGAAAAATATTTCTCAAAAAGTTTCAGAAAGCTTGTGACAGTTCCCCATTTGTGAAACTTGAGTTCTGTCTGCTGGGAGGATATCTGGGTGTTTTGTGACTCACAGAGGATCTGCTGCGAAACAGAGGAAGGCTCACACCACATATGGTTTTGTCAAGTACTCCTTCTAGATCTAAGCATTTGTGGGGCGTTGATCTTGATGACTGTTTTAAGAAAAAAAAGACTTTTAGAATAGTCTCTGCTGAGACTCTTTAGAATAACAACTTTTTCAGCTACTACGACAGTTTTTTTGATATTCTGTAAGACTGAGTTTATAATTTTGAAGATTGTAGACTGTAAAAAAGAGCTCTTTGCACCTACAAACAACTCCAAGTCTCACTAAATAGTTCCTTAAGTCTTCTGTGTTTCATACAAATGTCTCCCTTAAACATAAATTAGAGGTTTTTCTGTTTTTTTATTTGCTATACACCAGCCCCCCGCCAAACACCAGACAGCCAAAATAAGCCACAAACCCATTGGTTTGTACAAAGTGTTGTTGAGGTACAAAGTGCCCTTACCAAGTTAATTGAGTCCCCCGAGCTGTCTGAATTCTAAAATTATCTGAAATGTGTGAATAATGGGGACAACAATGAGCGAAGTGTTTGCAAAACTCAGCACCCAGACTCAGGTCAATTTGATTAATGTACAAAATAATTCACTTTAAGGTCATTTAGTTCTAATCTAACTTTCTTTGTTCAAATTGTCTTGTTCATATGGGTGATGTAGCCAACTACTGCCAAGACCAAAGTCAGCAATATTGCTTTAAAGTTGCTGCTGTTTGCCGAATCCTAATATTGACTTAAGCGTTATATCCAATAATCAGTACTGGTGGATTTAAACTGGTTGTCGATTAAATTTAGTACCGACTTTCCATTCATTAGCATTAGAAAGCATTAAATGGCCTTGCTCTGAAGTACATTAAGGTGGTGGGGAAGGAGCCTGAGTTAGTGCGTGAGGTTAAGAGTTAACTGGAACCACTCTCCTGGTGAGGGGCTGAACTTTGCCTAAGTCTGGAGCTGTCCTTGGTGAGAGGTGGCAGGTTGTGGTGGATATCTTAGTATTCCCTTGGCTTGCTGCCTGTAGATTGTGGTTTTTCCCAGTGGACGAGAGGGTTTGTTCTCTGAGCCTTCGGGTAAGGGAACATGTCCTGACTATCGTCTGTGCTTATGCGTTGAAAGACTATTGAGAGTACCTGGCCTTCTTGGAGCCCCTGTGCGGGGTGGGGTCTCTGTTGTCCTGCTGAGAGACTTCAAAGCTCATGTGGGCAATGACAGTGAGACCTGGAGGGGCATGAATGGGAGGAATGGCCTGCTAGATCTGAACCCGAGTGGTGTTCTATTACTGGACTTCTGTGCAAACTGCATAACAAACACCATGTTTGAACATAAGGGTGTCCATAAGTGCACGTGGCACCAGGACACTTTAGGCCCCAGGTTGATGATTGATTTTGTAATCGTATCATTGGATATGCGGCCATATGTACTGGACACTCGCGTGAAGAGAGGTGCTGAGGTGTCAACTTATCACCACCTGGTGGTGAGTTGGGTCAGGTGGCGGTGGATGATGCTGGACAGACCTGGGATGCCTAAACATATAGTGAGGGTGCACTGGAAATGCTTGGCAGAGGCCCCGGTCCATAAGATCTTCAACTCCCACCTCCAGCAGAGCTTCGGCAGCATTCAGAGGGAGACTGGAGACATTGAGTCTGAATGGACCATGTTTAGCACCTCCATTGTTGAAGGTGCTACACTGAGGTACGGCCGCAAGGTGGTTGGTCCCTGTCGTGGTGGTAACCACCTCTACCCCTGAACAAGATGGTGGACACCAGAGGTAAAGGGAACCATCAAGATGAAGGAGTCCTATTGGGATTAGTTAGCCTATGGGACTTTGGAGGCAGTTGATAGGTATTGATAGGTATTGATAGGTTCCAAGCGGAACGTGGCTCAGGTAGTGGCTGAAGCAAAACCTCAGGAGGAGTTTGGAGATGCCACGGAAAAAATACTTTTGGACTGCCTCTAAGAGATTCTGGCAAACCTATAGGCATATCAGGAGGGGAAAGCGGTACTCTACCTGCACTATGTATAGTGTGGGTGGAGCGCTGCTGATTTCGACTGAGGACACTGTCGGGCGGTGCAAGGAATACTTCGAAGACCTCCTAAATTCCACTCGCACATCTTCTTGTCTATCTCTGGGGGTGAGGCCACTAGTTCCTGAAGGCTATAGATGTTGTAGGGCTTGACTGACACACTTCTACAATGTTGCATGGATATTTTGGCGGTACCTCTTGACTGGCAGACTTAGGTGGGGGTTCTCATCCTCAAGAAGAGGGTGTGCTCCAATACAGAGAGATCACACTCCTCAGCCTCCCTGGGAACGTCTATGCCACTTCACCATATTAATATATAGGACCAGACAAATTCAGTTACTGGTAAATAAGGTTAGAGTTATTTGCATGGAAACAGAAGGGTTATGATGCTATTCCACCATTGCAGCCCTCAGGGAGCATGTAAAACGTACTGCCTGCTAGGTCGGAAAAATCTGTGAACAAGCAATCAATTAGGATCCAAACAATGGGAACCCAGATGACTGGGCAGACAGGAAAAAAGGCCTTGGCAGTTTCATGGACCACACTCCCTACAATTAACTGCACGCTTCCAGGAACTGACATATTGAGTATGCATACAAACATCAGTGCAGGGGCAGATGTCATCGACACTGTGCCACTGCACTTAAAATGTGCAGTGAACACTGACTTGCTTTGGCAGGTGCATTTCCACCATTGTGCTTTATATTAAAATGTGTTTGTTTCTTGCAGCAATCTGTTGATCTGCTAAATAGCAAACATCTACACGACATAACTGACTGCATATTGTTTTCAAAATAATATTATAAATCTGGTTATACGTCTTGCTGTTAGGCTCTTGATAATGGGAAAATGAACTTGGGAGGTTTGAAAATGTCTGTTTAGACACCAAGATTACTAAAAACTAAACAATTGAGAGTTTTTTGGTGGCCGTCTTAAAAAATCCATCATCTTGGATTTTCAAGTGGCTAATCAAGTAAACTTTAAATGTGTATTAATCTGAGGAATTGTGCCAGATTTGGTGCTTATATTACTATTTGCGCAATTTTTTTAAATTATCTGCTCCACTATTTATTCCTCTCCTTATTTTTATTTGTTATTTGTCTTGTTTTTTTCCCACTATTTCTGGATTTTTAATAAATTATATATTTCTTTTTATGAAGCACTTTGTAACTTTTTAACAAAATTTGCTATTATTATTATTATTATTATTATTATTATTATTATTATTATTATTATTATTATTATTATTAATAATAATAATAATAATAATAATAATAATAATAATAATACTGTCATGCACCAGCAATTGAGGGAACAACTAATACTCTTCAAAGGTTTGTATACTTTTGACCATTAAGTTGCTCCAAAATTGTAGTAACCTTATTTTCATGAAAAGAATTGTTCACTGAAATATTATGTGACAATATTATTTTTCAACTTGTAGTATTTACACCAAATAGATTTAGATGCTTTTCTTAATCCCAGCAGAAACATGAAAGAAGTTAAGAGAGCTCAGTTTGTGAACACACTTTTACATATGCATATAGCACACCCCTCATGCACATACAGCAGTGCTCCCCACAACCTGTAAATTTAGTGATGTGTAAAACCATGGCTTGACTCTTTAAATAGCAGTTGTTATTCAAATCTATTTTGGGATTAAATTAGATCATTTAATCAGATTAGATGAGTTTAAAGTCTGAGTTACCTCTATAAGTGTCATTCTACTGAAGGAGAGGCCTGGAGGATAGTGCATCGTTAGCGTGGTGTTGTACGAGTCATCACCGTGATTGGCCAGTTTTATAGACACGGTGAAGTACGTATCTTCTGCCACTAATAATTTTGTAGTCCTGAGAGAAACAAAGAACCTTTTACATTAAACATGTGACTTCAGTCTTATAGTTTCTATGCTATGATTGTCAGATATACGTACATGAAACTGAAATCCACATCCAGTTCAGCGATACAAGTGTCATTTTTTCTCCACCCTTTTTTAAAGGGAACCTGTGAAAAAATAATACATCTGTTTATCTGATGTGAGAGAATTGGTTTGTATTAAAATATAAAGTTCTAAAAAGTTGGAGTAGAACAATTTCGATGTCTTATTGGATCCAAATGATGTTGATGTGACAAACTAAGATAACTTTTAATTTGGTAAGTATGTTAAAGTCCCGTCAAATGTAAAGAAATTAATATGCTGCCAAAAGCTTTGTAGCTTACAGGCTTTGTTGCCTGTTATCCTCTTATAAGTTTGCATATGCTTATTATGGGCATGAATGTAATGGTAATTTGGGGCTTTTAAGAATTTATTTTCTTTGTTGGTATGCATTATTGTGGAATTAGCCACAGTTCACTGACATATCTTTAATTAATTAAAAAAATACAAATTGGGTGTACAAATTTTAATTTATCCAAACAAGGTAAAAACTATACATACCGACCCAAATACATATGTATACCCCACTAATATTTAGTTAGCAAGCTGCAACATAACCAGATGCTTTTGGCAGCCATCAAGAAACTTAGGGCTGAATATTGGATCACTTTTCTTAGCAGAACTTTTAGAGTTCATTTGGTTGCTTTCCTGGCACGCACCTGGCTCCTAAGCTTAGTCCACAAGGTTTCAATAGAGCTGAGGTTTGGGCTTCGGGAAGGCCATTCCAAAAGCTTTATCTATCCCATAAGTTTATTATTTAAGACCTTGTATGTGAGGAGCAGGATTTTAAATTCATTTATATAATTTTAGATCAACTGAAAGTGATTCAGGATGTTTTCAGGACATCCTGATAATAACAAATTACAGTAGTCCAGCCTAGAAGTAATAAATGTATGAAAGTAGTTTTTTTAGCATCACTCTGGCGGAGTCTACAGCCTGGATATGGACATCATCTTTACAAAAGTGAAGGACAAAGGACAAGAATGCGATGGTAAAGTGGAAACTGCATCGAGAACAGAAACAAATGCATGATGTTGCTAACAGAACTTTGGGCCTTTGCAAACACCTGAACAAACCACATGCTAACCCTAAGCAACCCAAGACCCCAGAGTACCGTTAGCCCAGGTAATGCCGCCCCCAGCCCAGTACCCTGACCCTGAAATGCAACTGTCAGTGTTCAGGGTAGAGTAGAAAAGCACTATATAAGTACCGATCCATTTAACATTTAATTTCATTGTATGGTGTTTTGTCACCATACATACCTCAACAACGGACTGCCGTTTGCTGTCCACATTCAGGGTGGTGGCTGCAGTCTCAATGTCAGCTTGGGAAAAGTTAAATTTGATGCTGATAGGTGACAATAATTCACTCACACATTTCTGTAAAGCAAAAACAACAACAAAAGGTTTATCTGTTATATAGAGTTAGAAATTATTTGTTTATCTCTGAAAGTTTGAGTTTAAAAAAAGCTAAAGGACAGGATAACAAAGGATTAGGATCATGGTTAACATTACTGTTATTCTTTTATCTCTTTACCCCTTTGAAAGCCTACTAGGAGTAACTCTTGAAGTAATTAAATGTCATCTTTATGGGGAAAAGTAAAGAAAAGCTAAGTCAAAGGTCAGAATGGGAAAGCTTATTATAAACAGATTAAGTATATTTGCAAATATTATTAGCTTCATACATGCATGTAGATGGAGAAGTTAAAACAAGCTGTTTCATCAAGCATCTCATAGGTGGAGGTAAGACTTCTGGCTGTCTTATCAGTTTGACTGAAGAAACCTCGATGTTTTTGTCTTATCGGATCCACAGCGAGTGTGAATGTGATGTTCAGTCCAGACCTCACAGCCTCTGTAAACCCGAAAAGCAAAATTGAAATGATGCATTCACAGGATGCAATCAGCAGCTTTTAATTGTTTATCTTTACTGGATGTGGTACCTACCTTGTTTGCTCTTTGTTACTTTTACCATTTCAAAACAGGCTGTTAAGGTAACCATAGGTAAATTTTCATCGGCACCCAGACAATCAAATATCTCAGTGTTTATCTCCTTAGGTTGGAAAGTTAGATGAGCCATCACGTCAAAGATGGGCTTGGCCCTGAAAGACATTTATGAACAGGCGTGTCAAAATAGAACGTACATCCTCTTTCAGTAGTAAGGTTTTATGTGCCAGGACATAATTTTATGGCACAAAATCACAACAACAGTCACCTCAAGGTACTTTGTATTGTAAGGTAAAGACTGTACAAAATCCACAGCATGCTGGGTCTAGTTCTAACTTATCTAAGGGAAGATTCAGGGTCACCAGATCCAGCCTCACCAGATCCAGCCTCAACGTTATAATTTATCAAAATGAAACGTTTTAAGCCTAATCTTAAAAGTAGAGATGGTAGCTATCTCCAGAATCTAATGTGGGAGCTGGTTCCAAAAAAAGACGGACCTGCAAGCTGAAGGCCATCCAGGTCTTTGCCTTTAAGACATTCCCACAGTGTAACTAATTGGTGAGTGTTATGTGGCTATCCATCTGAGGTTGCATTTAAATAACTCCAACTTTATTTTAATTTTGGAAAAAAACACAAAGTATGAGGGTTGCTATTTTGACATAGTAGAGCAGAAGCAGAGCGCTTTGCAAAGGTGCAGACAGCTGGTCAGAACAAGGCTTCTAAGGACGACATGTAGCAGAAGCACAGGAAGTGATCCAAAGGGCAAAATGAGTTAAACTGAGCGTTGGAGGGTAAATTTAAGTCAGGAAAGATTTTTTGTTTTTTATAATTGCATCTTGTATGTAGTTTGGCATCGCTGTTGAGGAGTTGCTGCTGCTCCTGCTGCTGATAGTGTTGATGGGCAGGGCTGTGCTGATCTGACAAACTAAATATGTTCCCATTAAAAAGTCCATAGGAGAGGTGTTAGCTGATTAAACAAGTGTTATGAGATAGTAATAAAATGCAAAGATTGGTGACAGCGTTTGGAACCATAAGGCAACAGATTAAAAACAAAACAAAACTGTGGGACATAAACTAGTCTCTGATGTGACTCACTCTTTGCGACTCTTCCTCCTTCCATCTCCTCATGTGATCTATCACTCTCCACTTGCTGTTTATCTGATAACAAGGCACAGTTTGCTATTGCATTAATCTATTATTTAATAATCAAAATTTAACAATTCTTGCGCCTTGCACCTTCTTCCTTTTATTTACCAAAATTGTGATTAATAGTTAAATGTTATTGTTGAGGGGCACAGGCAGGACTCCACACGCACACACATTAGAAAAAAGGCTGCACTTGAGTCCTGTCAGTCCGTTTCAGAGGTGTTGTTTTGACTAAAGGCTTTACTTAAAACATGAGCAGTTCAAAAGGTGAGCTTGTACTTGTTGGAGTTCATCCTCATGGATTACTGCTTCTGACAAACATGACGTTTGTACACAGAAAACGACTTAATGTGACTTTTTCTCTTTCTGCATATACACAGATCTGCCAGGAGGGAGCACTAAAAAATCTTTTTACACTGCACATGACTTCACCCACACAAATATTTCAACTGGGAGTCAGAACCAGTTAAAGTTGCCCTTTTTGTGCATTTAAGTCCAAAATAATATTGTTAAAGTTGCTTTTACAAGTTTGTTTATTCAAAGTGAATAAAGCACAGTCTATGTGGGCAGTTTTGTTTTTCTCAGCATTAAGATCTCTCTATCTCTATCTCTCACTCTCTCTATATATATATATAATATTCACTCCTGTCAAATAAGCTGTAAAAGCCAGTAGTACAAATATTTTATTATATTTGTTCATCCAGTTGAAAATGTCACTGAGATCTAAAATTTCCTTTTAAAGACTGATGTAAACAAGAAGGCAGCCGACTTTGTAACTGTTAAACTCACAGACTCAGATGGGGCTAATTTACATCAGAGTGAACACAACATCAAGATTATATGTGAACTTACATGTAAGCTTTACATTTCCAGTTTATCAAATCCCACTGAGCAGTCCTCACCTTTAAATCTAACCTCTCTTCTTCCTCTCCTCTTCTGTCTTTCTTATTTTTCTCCATCTTTGAGCGAAGTTAGCTCTCTTTCTTTTCTCTCCCTCTGAAATAAGCAGCTGAACCTTTAGCTAGCAACACACTGTGTGACAAACTACACACAAACAGGTTGTGTGTTCACAGATGTTTGTTGAGATGATAAAATGTATTTGAAAATACCTGACAATAAAAAAAACATTGCTCTTTTTGTGCTCACTCATCGTTTGTGTGGGCTTATTTTCAAAATATAAGAAGTAGAAAGTACCAATATTTGTTTAAAAATGTAGGGAGTAAAAAAATGCTAGAAAAATAAGTACTCAAGTAAAGTACAGATACCTGAAAGTTCTTAAATACAGTAACGAAGTATTGATACTTTGTTACTTCCCACCTCTGGGTATAATATAAGTGACAGTTTAAGTGCTATAACTACATGTGCAGAAGGCAGGATAACCTGCGCAACTCGTTCGCCCATTCAGTCAACATCTTTTTTCAAGGAAGGACTTTCATATTTCAGCAGAACAATGAAAAATCCCATGATGCATCTATTACAACAGCGTGGCTTCAATCCACACCATTCATCAACTGGGGGGAACCTGACCCAGCTACCATAATGTGGGAGTTGGGGTACAGATCACCAGTCTGTCGCGGGAGTAACACAGACAAACAACCATTTGTACTCACATTCACAACTACAGGCATATTAGAATCACCAGTTAACCTAATCCTGCTAACTAGCTACTAGCTACAGAGCAGGTCACCTACTAACCGGAAGTTGGTGGTTCGTTCCTAGTCTGCTCCAATCTGCATGCTAAATATCCTTTGGCAATATACTAACTCCATCAGAGTATGAATGTTAGTTAGTTAGATAGCACTACAAACTTAGAAAAGTGCTTGTGTGAATGGGTGTGATTGGGTGAATGAACGAGTTGTGTAAAGCGCTTTGAGTGCTCAGAGTAGAAAAGCGCTATATAAGAACCAGTCCATTTACCATTTCCTTGTCTTTGGACTGTGAGAAGAAGCCACACTACCTGGACAGAACCCATGCAGACACAGGGAGAACATGCAAACTGCGCATAGACAGGCCTCGGCCAGATGGTGTCAGCCCCTTTGAAGCATCAGAAAACAGAAAAAAGGACAAAGAAGACTCAGGACTGTAGCTGGAATACAATATCCGATTCTAGGGATGACATCATCTCCTGATAGTCCAGCAATATTTAGACTGTTGTTAAAAAAAAAATCCTTAGACTCATATCTTCACATATCTAAATGACTATAGACCAGTTACACTCACTCCATTCATTACAAAGTGCTTCGAGAGAGTGGTGCTTGCCTACATCTAGAGCAACATCCCAGACACTCTGGATCCCCTGCAGTATGCCAACTGGCCCAATAGGTCCACGTCAGACACCATCGCTGCTGCCCTTCACTATTCCCTCTCCCATCTGGAAATGAAAGACTCATACATCAGGGTACTTTTTGTTGATTACAGCTCCACCTTCAACACTGTCATCCCACACAAACTCACTCACAAGCTGGCAACACTCGGCCTACACCCAACCCTATCCACCCACCACAGGACTTTATGACTGGCAGGCAGCATTAGTACTAACACTGGCGTTCCACAGGGTTGCGTCCTCAGTCCCATCCTCTACACCCTGTACACCCACGACTGTGTTGCATCCAATAGGGATAACACCATACTAAAGTTCGCGGACGATACTGCAGTGATTGGTTGCGTCACTGGAGGGGACGAAGCTGCTTACAGGAGAGAGGTGGCTGGTCTGGTGTCATGGTGTGAGGAGAACAATCTCACCCTCAACACTGATAAGACAAAATAGATGATTGTGGACATGAGGAAGAAGAAGAGGCCTCACCAGCTGCTGTTCATCCTGGGGCTTGAAGTGGAGAGGGTGAGCAGCTTTAGGTACATGGCCGTCTACATCTCTGAGGACCTCACCTGCACACTGAACACCACACAGCTGGTCAAGAAGGCTCAGCAGCAGCTGTATTTCCTGAGGAGGCTGGGGAAATTTGGGATGTTGGCCAAGATCCTCAGCAGTTTCTACAGCTGGATTGTGGAGAGCACCCTGACCAGCTGCATCACTGCATGGTATGGCAGCACTACTGCTATGGACCACAAATGCCTGCAGAGAGTGATAACAAACGCTGTGAAGATCACCAAGACCCCGCTGCCCTCTCTGCAGAACATCTACCATCGCAGAGTCCAGAGGAGAGCTGCCTCCATCCTCAAAGACCCCACACACCCAATACGGACTGTTCACACTTCTGCCCTCGGAACGAAGGTGTGAAATCCAGACTCGACTTGATTTTGTATCTCGACTCAGCAACTCCTTCTTCCCCACTGCTATCAGACTCTTGAACAGCTGACCTATTTTAACAGTATCAATAATTTTTGCACTTCAGGTCATCTCACATATCAACCAGCATATTAAGCTCATAGCTCTTTTGCACATAAATCTATTCAATACTTCAATTTTTCTTTTTTGTCTCCATTTATTTATTCATACTATTTGTATTCTATCTATTGTACATATTAACCGGCATCTGTGTGTGGACAGTAGAGAAAGAATTTCATTGTACAGAGAAATGCTTTTTATTGGTACACATGACAATAAATGCTTTGAATCTTTGAATATCTTGAGGCGTTATTATTCTTCCTCGTTTCATTAAGAGCATGATAAAACAATCAAATCTTCAACCCCTTCTCTTCCCAAATGGTTTTGGGGTCAACACTCTGAACTGCATAGAAAATTCAGCTGCCAACCTGTTAACTTGTTGGAGACTAAACAAGCATCAAGTCGTCTTTTCCTCCCAGAGGGGATGATACATGAGGTTATAAAGACTTCCGATATTGTAGAAGTCTATGGAAGAACACATCTGATCAGGATCAACCTCTGGTTGTGATTGTACATAAATAAATAAATAAATAAATAAAATTGTATTTCTATAGCACCTTTCTAGACAGAATCACAAAGTGATGCACATAAGATAACAAATAATAAAAGGGTAAAACAGACAATATAAAACAGGCAGAAATTTAACCAAAAACAGTTTTTAAAAGGTGAGTTTTGAGTTGTTTTTTAAAAACAACTACTGAGTCCACAGTTCTTAATGTATGAGGGAGAGAGTTCCACAGTCTTGGGGCCACGGTGGCAAAAGCTCGGTCACCATTAGTTCTCATTTTAGTCTGTTTTATAGCAAGTAAGCCCTGATCAGATGACCTCAGGGACCTGCTAGGGACATAGGGCTGTAGCAGATCGGAGATGTAGGGAGGTGCCAGTCCATGCAAGGCTCTAAATGTCAAGATCAGGATCTTAAAGGAAGCCAGTGTAGCTGAAACAGCAATGGTGTCACATGAGAATACTTGGAGGATTTTGTCAAAAGTCTAGCTGCAGCGTTTTGCACAACCTGCACACGATCCAGAGAACCTTTGCTTAGACACATAAACAAAGAGTTACAATAGTCCAAGCGTGAGGAAATAAATGCATGTATAGCTATCTCCAGTTCAGGACGAGATAAAATAGGGCTTAACTTAGCCACATTTCTTAAATGATAAAAACAAGACCGAACCAGAGATTTCACATGCCCATCCAATGTGAGAGTCGAGTCAAAAGTGACACCTAAATTCCTGATAGAGGATTTAACATACACAGAAAGAGGACCAAGGGCTTTCACTATCTGGGATACAAATCTGTCCGGAGCACATATGAGGACTTCAGTTTTCCCCTCGTTGAGTTGGAGGAAATTTACAGCCATCAAACGTTTGATAGAATCTAAGCAGTCATTTAAAAGCTGAAGCTTAGATAAATCCTGGGGCTTAAAAGAGATGTACAACTGAATATCATCAGCATAACAGTGATAAGAAATCTCCTCAAAAGAGCCCATTATGTGCTGGAGGGCGAGAAGATATATTAAGAACAATGGCGTGAGTGGTGAGTGTCTCTACTACCACAGGTGGCAAAAACACCTGTAACAGTCAGCTAGACCTAGAAACCACCCAAAACAAGAGAGTTCATCTCTTGTCTTGGGTGTAGGGTGGGACAGAACTGCATCCATTTATGCAGTTATGAGACGAATTTGCCCCTGTCCAACCTGCTTACCTAGATATGTCGACAGCTTTCCCAAACTCACACTTTGCCAGGTTAAGGGTTAAAGAGGCTTGAGCTAAACAAGTAAACGCAGATCACACTTCACTGTTAACAGCATGATTTTACAACTACATGCTCTTCAAAGAGCCATTATAAAAGCTATAGTTGGAACCAACTGTTAGGATGCCTGGGTCGTTGACCCAGGGTTTTTGAGTTTATTATTATTTATAAATTCTAGTCTTTGGTTTCTTTGTTAGAGTTCTGTCTTTTGGTTTATGTCTCTGTCTTCTCTAGTCGCTCTGTCTCCCCTGTCAGTTATATCCCCTTGTCTAGTTCGCGTCTCTGTGTATCCTTAGTTGCTATATCCCCGTGTCCAGTCAGTGTCTGTGTCTGCCCTGGTCCCACGTCTCTGTTCCCTCTGTAGTGCCTGCATGTGAGTCTTTGTCTTTTGTTCAGTCTGTGTTTTGTGTTTCCTGTTTTACTTTGAAGGTCTCTGTCTCATCTCAGTGTGTTCAGTTTACGCTTCCTTGTCTCGTCAGTTCTGATTTGCCCCAGCTGTGTTTCCCTCCTGTTACCCATTCCCTGATTGCTCCCTCTGTGTATTTAAGCCCTGTGTTTCTTTGTGTCTGTGTCGCGATCTACCGTTTACCTAGCTGTGTGTTCTGTCAGTCCTCCGATTTAAGTTTATTTTGATTTTTTCCAGTTATGTTATATTTGAGTTTAACATTAAAGCTGTTTTGAGTTCACGTTTGTCTCCGGAGTCTGCACCTTGGGTCCTATTCCTGTCTGCACACAGCCGTCACATAACACCAACTGATGAATATATAGCACTAAATCTGACATTACCTGTCCAAAGGTAATAAAAGTCACCTCCAGACCCCTCTCACAAAATATAGTGTTAAGTTTCACTTTAGTGGATCATATAAACATCATATTAAAACCCTTCTGTCACGGTCCTGGGTCGGCGACCCAGTGTTTTGATTTTGTATTATCATTAAATTCCCGTCTCTGTGTTATACTTCCTGTTTTACTTTGACGGTCCCTTGTCTTATGTCAGTGTTTCTACTTTTGCTTTACCCATGTCTCATCATGTTTGATTACTCCCAGCTCTGCTCTTCTCCTGTGTCTCATTCACTCGGTATCCCTCAGTGTATTTAAGACCTGTGTTTTCCTTGCTCTGTGTCACGTCGTACCCTCGTCATGCTGTGTGTGGTTCCCTCCGTGCTCCCTGTGATCCGCGTCCCTAGTCTCTCGTTCCAGGTTTCCTAGTGTTTAGTATCAGTTTCCAGTTTGTAGTTTAGGTTTGTTTTTTGTGTGTTTGTTTTTATGGAGTTTTTTGCACTGCAATAAAGCAGCCTCTTTGAGTGTTTTTTCCTATGTCTGAGTGTCTTGCGTTTGGGTCCTACATCCTGCCTGCCACACAGCTGTACCATGACATCTTCCATGTGTTGTAGGATTTTTTTTCTGCCTTTTTTGCTTTATAGTACCTACCCACCACATAATAGCAGAATGGCAAAGTTAATGACAAGTGCAATGGCTGCTCGAACATGCTCCTGAAAAGTGTCTTCAAACATACATTAATTACTAAATAATAATCAGCGAAGAGCATTTTAAAAACGCAGCTTTACATAAAAAGTATTCTGTTAAGTTTGATCATCAGGTCTGGTGGACGGTCTCTTGCTGTAGAGTAATTAAGTGCCTTATCCTATATGTAATGCTAAAACAGATGCAGTGTGCCAATACTGATATTTTTTATACTGATACTGTTTATTTTACTTTAATTTCATATTTTGCCATGATCTTTGGTCAGGATGCTGGTCCTGTGGGAGTCTTGATTATCATTGAGGATGAAAAAGGTATTGCTTTAAAAATCAAAGTAAATATTTTAGAGAAAATGTTTGCCTTTGTATTATGTTGGACAGTAGTACCTGTTTGCAGCAGTTGTTACAGAGACGTGGAAAGAACATTCAATCGTCGTGTTTTTGTGGGAAGAAATGACAAAGACGTTGTACCTGATTCATAGATGAGAATTTCTACACAGCAGACACCGGTTGCTAGGACTAAAGTTTCAGTTTTGCGTTTGTGAAACTTGATTTTGTCTGTTAGGAGGGCATCTGCTTGCAGTATGACTCACAGAGGATCTGCTGCCATAAACAGGAAGGCTCAAACCACACACGGTTGTGTTGAATACTCCTTCCAGATCATTGCAGATGCGAGGTGTCGCTCTCAAAGACTGTTTTAAGAAAAAAGAAAAAGCTGGTATGAGCTGAGACTCTAGAATAAAAGTTTTTTCAGTCATTGTGACAGTTACTACATTGAGACACAGAAAGTGTGGTACGTATATCACAGTTATGTAGTAGTTGTGAACATCAGTGCAGGTTCATCTGTGGAGGTTTTGGCCAGTAATTTTTAAAAATCCAGACTTTGAATCAGTTTTATAAATGTTCAGGACATTTTAGTGGCTTGAAATAATAGTGGCCTTGAATTCAGTGGAACATGCAGAACTGTGAATTTATAGAATTTATTTCTATGTATGTAATTTTTTTCTGTTATTTTCTCTAGTGGAAAAATTTTGAATGTAAAAAAGTGGACAAAAAAGATCTACTGGTAAGTTTCTCCTGTTGTTGCAGGGCAACTTGCTCAAAAGGGAAAATGCATCTGCAAGGTTTTGCTCTTTCTGTTTAAAAGCCTTAAAGATGACAGTGTTTATTCAGATTATTAGAGTCTCTCTTCAGCACCATACACTCACATTTTCATTTGAATTAGTTTGCCCAACGAAAAAAGTAATAAAAGTATAGATGAGATTCACTCCCAATAAATAAATCTTCTTCAAGACCTTACACTTTTTCATTAAATAATCTGATTTAGGACAAGTGTAACATCACTTAATCAGGTCAACAGCTATCCAGGCTAAAATATTTTTGCTCTGCCTCGTGTAAGAATTCAGGCACATTAGAAAAAGCCAATAAAAGCCTCAGTCATCATTTTACAGTTTCAATACTACATTCTGATAAACGCAGTTCTTCTTTTTCTATTAATAAGTCCACACAGACTGTTTGTCTGTGTGGACTTATTAATGGTTACTAAAACTCTAACAACAAACAGACTACAAACGAAAGCCTGAAAAAATTCAGTACTGAAAACCATTTCCCTTATTTATGAATTCTGCTTATTCGTATTAAAATGTATGTTTATTTAAAAAAAAAAAAACGATTCAGCCACATTAATGGAAAATTAAGCACACAAAAGGGATGAAATTAGTGACTGCACTAATATATTCTGTTTTCTATCCTCGGATCAATGCAGAATAAACAGTCAGTAGCCCAATTTGTCTGCTTCATATGTCTCATCCTCGAGTTCCCTGTTTGATGGAGATCTGACAGCAGTGTGTGAAACTCCCATTTCTTGACCTTCACATAGATATGGACAGATGACATTCTCATTTTTTTTCCAAAGACCTTGCTGTGTCCATATATATAAGCTGAGAAATACAAATATGTTAAAAAAAAAAAAGACATCATTAACTAATGCCTGGAAAACAGCAAGGGCATTGGTGAATCCAAAAGGCAAATAAAAAACAAGTATTACAAGTAAACAAGTATAAAAAAAACAACAACAAGAAACTGTTCATACAAGTTATTTCCAGTGAGGTGTATATGAACCTGCACAGCCACTATTTTTTCGAGAGTTTTGGCTCGGAAGGGCAAATTTGAAATTAGCCTGAAATTATTTAAATCGGTACGGTCTGAACCATTCTTTTTCAAAACTGGAGTTATTATTGCAGTTTTAAGAGAGGATAGAACAGAACCAGAGATAAGAGAGGAGTGTGCGATATTAACTATCAACGAGCCAAGAGAGGGGAGTGAAAGTTCAACAAGATTAGTGGGTCAAGTTTACACGATGATGACTTTAATTACTAATAATAGAAGACAGCTGAATTATTGTAGGAAGTTCAAAACTGGTAGAGAGGAAGACAGCTGAGTAGGAGAAAAAACTGCAGGTAGAACAATTGACCGTATCATGAGTTGGCCAAGTTCAGAAGAATACCAGGGGACAGAGCGAGAGAAGGAAACAGTTCGAGTTTTCTATATCTGTATCCAAAAATATCCAGATATTTTACCAAAATTATGTGGTTTAAGGATTTAATCAGTCTTACACCCGAGATAACACCTCCAGTTCACATGTCAGTGCATATATGACATGGGAAATTGTCTTTATTCATTTGCAGATACAAAGGTGGTTTGTGCATCTGTTTATCTTACAAACATTATTTCACTTTTACTAAGATACAGAATTTTTTTTTTAAAAGAAAAAAAAAAATAGTCATAATTCATGTTCACATGGATACAGATCTTAGGATATATTCCAATGGAAATTAACAGTGTACAAAAAGCAAGACATTTAAAACATGGAAAAGCAAACTAAAAGTATAAATATGCAAACAACAGTAGACTAAAAATATTAGGGAAATTAAAGGAACATGTTGTTTTCCACCCTTTAATATCTACATTTCATTTACATTTTCTACATTTAAAATTGGTTTCTTACTTTGCCAACATCATCCACAATTTCTAAATATCTGATGTAATCTCAGATTTAAACTCCCAAATTTATGAAGTTTATTGTCAATCTGGCTGCAAACTTTTTATTATCAACACTTTTGTCTACCTAACTTTCATGTCTGTAACGAACTAAAGATCTTCTCACTCACATTAACTCATTTAGTGAGATCAGAATCAATTATTCAAAATTTACACACTGCATTTTTTTTAATTACTCTACAAAAATCAACATATTAAACACAGTCAGATATAATACAAGGTGAAGTGCTTTTTGAATAAATACCTGTGCAGAAGGCAGCAGAGCCTTTTCATATAGTTGGTAACTATTAAAAATATTACAGTGTATCAAAATGTAAATAATGTGCATTAATGGGGAATACATGGTAGGCTATTGACATTAGCAGAGAAGGAATTATTAAGCGTGTTAAATAAGTTGTGTTAAACAGTCACATGAACAATAATTATTAAACCTTGGGTTTCTGCATGAACAATGGATTGCTACAGGTATGACTCTTTAGTCACATCTCAACAGAATATTAAACAGAAGTGCATTTCTCTTGTGTCTGGCATGAACAGCCTCCTTCATGGAGGTGTCATTGATTTTTCACTGATGTAGCTGAACCCACAATTATTGCATTAGATGTAAAAACCTAATTCAGAAACAGTAAGAGTACTGTAAAAAATAGAAATAGAATGCACTGATTTGTAAATCTCATAAACCTATATGCTGCATGGCATGATTCTGGCATCAGTGTATGAGCTCAGGAACCCTAACAGAAATCACTGTGAAATGCAGGTTAAAGCTCTCTCATCCAAAGAATAAACCATACGTGAACATAATCCATAAATGCCACCGAGTTAAGGCAATGCACTGAGGCAAAGTGCGAAATTCTTCTGTAGCCAGGCAAATCAAAATTTGAATTTTTTTTTTTTTTTAAACATGGATGCAGCTTTCTCTGGGTTAAAGTGCAGAAGAGCCACCTGGGTTGTTATCAGCACTCAGTTAAAAATCCTTCATCTCTGCATCAGGGCCTGCGGACCTGACAGCTTGCACATCTGAAACCAATGCTGAAAAGCCAATCATCCAGATCTAGATTTTCTTTATGCCAAATTCCTGTTTCCTACTCTTTAAATGGTGTTCAATTGTGGTTCTCTGTGTAAACGGGAGCACCTAATCTCTCCCTGTGGTGAATTTAAGAGTGGACTGGTTCCATCTTTGATCTCTGTCCTCCCAGTATCATTTTTGTTTCATGTTTTGGTTCACTTAAGGTTTTACACTGTGGTTTATGTGTTGCAACTCATGAAGAATAATAAGAGAATTAAAAAATATGGGGGGTCATCTGGGACACAGACCCAGATCATACCCCTAAATCACGTTTTCTACTTGTGTCCAGTCTGTGAACTATGCTAAACTGTCACTAAGACTAACAAATGTTCCATATATTCCAAATCCTCCTTGACTTTATGCGTTAATGGTAACAGTAGCTTCATCCTTTTTCTCCTCAGCAGCACCATCATCATGAACCTTATTTTCCTCAGAAGGTTGATCAGATTTGTTATCAGTGCCTGACTGCTTGATCTGTTCATCATCGGGGGCAGAGGAGATGAGAGGTGATTTTTCCTGCGTTTGATTATCATTGGAAGATTTCTCAGATTTCTTATCAGTCCCTACTGTTGAAGCAGGGATTGGTATTACAACAGTGTCATCCTCAAGATCATCTTCTCCAAACTTTTTCCTCTTGAAGCAACCAAGCTTGTGACAGACACAAAGAGAATCATTAGACCAAACAGCAATTTGGTGATCTCAATGCAGTTATGGAGATTCAGACAACTTGATATAAAGATAACAGTCTTCAGGCTGACTATAAACTCTCACCTTAAACAGGATGATTGTGATTATGATCAGAAGTAAGAGTCCCAAACCGGCTCCAGTTAAAATGATCAGCATTTTATTTGGGAGGATAAAGAAATCAACCCGAACTTCAGTCTGTTGGCAGAGAAAACACAAGATTTCAAAGTAGTGCCTTACCATTTTTAACATCACTCTAGTAAATAGTTTTAATAATTATAATAATTATTCATGTAAAGACTGAAGGTACCTTTTTTGTTGGAAATTGGAATGGTGTCGAATGGTCTTTATTCTGTGGGTAATAGATATAATAAATTAGGTTTACTGGAAAAGCAATGACAGAAATATGCTGTGGTCAAAATCAAACATACCTCTGGACCGTTCAGCACATACCGAGCGTTGTCATAGCCAACATGTACAGAACTTACAAAGTTAATCTTTTTGCTGTCTCCAGTGTATTTTTTCAGAAAAGCAACATTCTGTAAAGTAAGAGCAGATTCATTAATATTAAGTAATTTATTATTTTTATATATGTGTAATGTGTATTCTGCGTGTATTTAGTACATACGGCTGCCTGTTGTGCGGCATCTTTAAAGTGGACTTTTCCCGATAGTGTAAACTCAGCAGATGCATAGTTCTTCAAATTGAAAGTGTTGCAGACGATGGCCACGCACTTATTTTTTTGTAAGCAGTTCTGTAACACAACCCCAAGAAAATGTTTTAAATGAGACGTATTATTCTTTTCATTACTTCTTCATCTGTCATAAATATACTGCAGTAATTGTGGATAATAATATGATGTTTTAAATTACATCAGTACAGCTGGAAGTATTCTCTAAACACTCAGTTTGATGTCCCTGATAGTTGGTTTATCGAATATTGTCAATACAGAAGAACCAGCTGTTCAAACCTTCTGTTTTTGAGGGGCAGCCAATCCGAAGAAAGTTGGGTTAAGGGAAAGAAAATTAGATAAAGCTTCTTGTTTTAAATGGAGGATGAATTGAGAGGTTGTTGCAAAGTCATTTATAAGATAAGGATTACTTTGAACTGTGCATCATGTAAAGTTAGTCTAATAGAGTCCAAGCACGAATAAATAAAAGCATTAGCACAACAGCTTCCTTTTAAGGTATTAATAATTTTACAAGACCTCAATATTTTATTAAATCTCTTGTACTTACCTTAAATTTGTGGTTAGTAGTGGCTGTGCACTGTGTTTTGTTCTTAAAGAGAAAAGTATGGTAAGCTTTAAGGTTCTATATTTTCATATGGAGCAGCAGTGTTTAGACACAAAATTACCTCCTTGACAAAGATTTGATAGCTTTTCATTTCAAAGCTATGCTCCAGTTGAGTTGGGAATTCCAGGGTGATGGTTGCAGGAAACTCCTTAAAACCAATGTTATCGATCTGTAAATGGTCATAGACAAAATGGTCATTTTAAATAAATACATATGGAAATATTCAGTTTTCTGATGAGAATCAGATGAAAATACTGATAACAGCCTTGTATCAGTCAGTTACAACCAGTTAGTTTAGTTTAGCAAGAACTTGATCGATAATTTTGATTGATCAGCTGAAAACTGAAATCAATACGGGAAAGCCATCAACTCCTCTAATGGCCACTTGAGGCTTGGTCTAAACCACAGACAGTATAAAAGGTGGACGTAGGTTGTGGGTCTGAAAAGTGAAGCCAGCAAAGTTCCTTAAACCTGCGTTATTTTGAATGGCCTCCAGGGGGCGATACACAGGGTTATGAAAATACTTCTGGCTCTATAGAACCAGTCTATGGAAGAACGGGCCTGAACTCTGGAAACAAATTACTGATAGGCTAACATCTGATTTTGTGTCACACTGACTAAATGGCCTGTATTTGTATAGCGCTTTTCTTGTCCCTAAGGACCCCAAAGCGCTTTACACAACCAGTCATCCACCCATTCACACACTGGTGATGGCAGCTACATTGTAGCCACAGCCACCCTGGGGCGCACTGACAGAGGCGAGGCTGCCGGACACTGGCGCCACCGGGCCCTCTGACCACCACCAGTAGGCAACGGGTGAAGTGTCTTGCCCAAGGACACAACGACCGAGACTGACCAAGCCGGGGCTCGAACCGGCAACCTTCCGATTACAAGGCGAACTCCCAACTCTTGAGCCACGATCGCCCACTAAATGAAAATCAATATGATTTTAAAACTGCATCTTGACAGGAAAAGTATTCAATGAGATCATTGATCACCAGTTGTGTTGGATAGTTTCTTGTTACAGTCGTCATGTGTCTCACTCCAGCGGTGCCCAACCCCGGGCCACGGACTGGTACTGAGTCGTTTGGTACAGAGCCCCGAGAGTTGAAGTTTGGGTGTGAAATGTATGGTTTTCAGTGTTTTTATCATTAACTCGGTTTCCCTGGGTCTTTCCCCGTGTTGTAGTTGTGTGTCTTATTTTGAAAGAAATATTTACTCGTTACCATGGCGACCAGAGAGCATTACGGGGCAGAGAGGAGGACGCTAAAGTTACACAATTACACAGAATTAACGATTATTATTATATTTACGAAATACCGAGTTTTTGTCTTGGTCGTGTCATTTTATTTTGTTGTATTCATCCGCAACACCTTAAAGACCGGTCCGTGAAAATATTGTTGGACATTAAACCGGTCCGCGGCGCAAAAAAGGTTGTGGACCGCTGTCTTACCCTGTATGTAATGTTCATTTCTTTAGGTGCAGTCTCATCTGAGGTGAAGTTCAGATAGGTAGTGCTGTCTTGGTTCCTGAAAAGATGATCGCAGCATGCCACTGAACAATTATACAACTACTGACTTGTAGAAATAGAAATTAAACATAAGGATACACATAATATTTTATGTGAATAGTGATACTTACACTGTTAAAATCATTTTAATTTCAAATTGCACCGGGATGCTTTCGGTGAGGGTGCTGGTTCTGTTCGAGTCTTGATTATCACTGAGCGTGAAAAAGACTTTTCTTGTAAATATCAAAGTAAATATTTTAGAGAAATGTTTATGCAGTAGATTGTTGTACCTTTTTGCTTCAATTATCATGGACATCCTGTCATTCCACTCATAATTATGCATGACATGGAAGGAAGATTGAAACGTTGCCTTTTTGTGGGAAGAAATGAAAAAGATGTTAGGCCTGATTCACAGATGAAGAGAAAACATGTAAGGAGGAGAAGCTGGTAGCTAAGACTGAAGTTTCAGAGACTTGGTCATTTGTGAAACTTCACTTCTGTCTGTTAGGATGGTATCTGGATGTTTTATGACTCACGTAGGATCTACTGCGATACACAGGCTGGCTCACACCACATATGGTTTTGTTGCGTTCTTCTTGATCCCGGCAGTCGTGCGTTGTTAGTCTTGATGACTGTTTTAAGAAAAGAAAATGGTTGGTATGAGCTGAGACTCTAAAATAAAAGTTTTTACACCTACTGTGACATTTCCTTTGATACACTGCAGGTAACACTAAGTTTAAACTTTTGAAGGTTAAGTTATACTGCATAGTGTAGTGGAGGTCACCGAGGCATTGTATAACCTGACCATCATCATACACACACACATATATATATATATATATATATATATATATATATATATATATATATATATATATATATATATATATATATATATATATATATCCTAACCCTAACCTCGACACGCATATATATGATGTTTAGTCCATTTTAGTAGTTTGAGACAGTTCAGTTAAATGTGCAGAGCTGTCAGCTCTCAGGAAGTTTCTATAATTACATATGAAAATTAATATTTTAATATGAATATTTGTGATATTTTGTCAGCATTTTTCAAAGAACTGTCTAGAGGAAAGATTTTAAGGATGTGGGTATGAAGGGACATTTTAAGATTCTGCCTTTCTCTGTGATAAGCTGACTAGGCTTAACGAAAGGTTGCATAATGTCATCTTTGTCTTTATGGCAGGGCAAATAATTATTTGATTACCTGCTGCATTTATGTTTGAAGAACCATAAAATAACCATGGATTAGCCCAAACCTACACCGGAGCAGCTTGTTAATGATCTGAAGAACATCATGTGTAAAACACTGTGCCGTAATGAACTAAAATCTTAACATTTTGAAACACTTGCTTTGATGTTGTCCTAAATTCACAGACAGGGGAAGGATGCAACTGAACATCACTTTAACCTGACAAGAGCAGGTGAGAAGAAATATCGTGCTATGCTTCACGGTGGACTGACTTTGCATTTCTAAGAACTAAATGAGTATAATATGCTTAAAAAATACTTATAAAAAACACTTTATATTCAACCTGTGGCAATCTGTTCATGTCCCTAAGCGATATCAAATACTGCCAATCTCAAAATGTTCTAGAAGTCCGTGATGACAAAAATAATGTATTCATCAGTAAAACACAGTAAACTTGCCAACATGTCTCCAAAAACCGTCTGCTCATAACCTTGTTGATGCTGAGCTCTGTTTTGATGTGCAAATGAAAATAGATTGCATGCATTTAGTTTCTCCTGCATTTTATTACACAGTGGTCACTATACGAGGATCAGTCAGTGATCACTTCACTGAGCTGAACATGCACCATCAATGAAGGGAACAATTGATCCTCTTAAAATGGGTTTGTATAGATTTATGCATTGAGTGGCTCCAGTAAGGTTACCTGCTTTTTTCATTTAAAAAAAGCAGTTTTCCACCAAAGTATTATTTTATTCTTATGGTTTTCATTCATTTGTAATTAGACCCAACAGATATGAGTAACCTTTCATTTAATTTCCCTTTTCCCAGCAAAAACATTGGTTAAGATTGTGAGTTTTAGGATTTTAAGACATAAGCAGAAAGAAGAGGAAATGCATTACTGGACAACCACAGGAAGGAAGTTAAGGCAACTTATCAGATTTTGTGCAACACAGCACAGAAATGCACATAAAGTCGTGTTCCCTGCAACCTGTAAACTCTATTGTGTATAACCAGGTTGTCCTATAAGCTTTGTGAAAAGCCTTCAGTTAATCCAAAATACTGCAGTGAGATTACTGAAAGGACTAGAAAGACAGAGCATATTTCTCCCATATGGCTCTCTGTTAAATGTAGAATTTAAACTCCTCTTCATCACATGCAAGGTCTTGTATGCGATGAGTGTTAATCCATTTTGAGACGTAATTTTACAGTTTAATATTCATTTCCACCGCTTGTATCCTCAATCTCGTTCTATCACTCACTACCCACAGCTCGTGACCATAGGTTTTTCTGAAAAGTGGCATTTCAGAAATACTGTGTTTCTGAAAAATAAAGTATTTCTCATCATTGCTACACTAACAACATTCAAATTTATTGTCAACTGACTGATGATCTGTCACAGTCACTGCACTCCTTGTTGGCTTGCCTGAGAGAGGTCAAAGATTGGCTGTCGGATAATTCCCTCATTTTAAATGAGAAAAAAAAAATGAAATTATGGTGTTCAATAGCCATATTCCTCGAGACCAGTTTGTTGCCTCTTGCTGACTCTCACTCTCTCCTGGGTGTCTATTTGGATATCTCCTTTAAGCTTGATAAGCAAGTCTCATCTGTAGTTAAATCTGGCTTCTTTCAATTTCGCTAGATTTCTAAAGCTAAGCATTATATACCACACAGGAACCTCGAAAAACGTATCCATGCTTTTGTGACCTCCGGGTTAGACTGTTGCAATTCTCTTTACTGTGGTCTCCAATAGGGATGGGTATCGAAAACCGGTTCTTGTTGAGAACCGGTTCCCACTCTTTCAATTCCTTGGAATTGTTTGCCATTTTTGCAAACGATTCCCTTACCGATTCCAGTCGCCCCGAATGACATCACCACGTTGCGGAACGTCATTTACCTGGCAGGAAATACGGCGCCTAAGCGGCTTAAATGCTCAAAAGTTTGGTCATACTTTACGAGAATGGATGACAACAGGGCAACTTGCAAAGTAGATATTTCATTTAAGGGAGGAAACACTACGAATATGCAAAAGCATTTGCTCACAAAACACGTGATGACCTTAAATGAATGTCGTGTTTTTAATTCCGCTCCGGACTCGTGAATCTCAACCCAGCAGCAGCGGTAATGTTTGCACGTCCTCTCCCGTTAATGCGGCAGGTAAATAATCAACTAACAGTGCATATTATGTTAGCGCGATCTGCCTTATTACAAAACCTGCCATTACTGTGCATTTAGGTGACCGTGATGAGACAGACAGACAGAGTCTGGCTCAGATGCTGGCAGTTCTCACTGCAGTCTACAGGTAGCGTCTCCTTTCAGGCCAGGATAGACGAATGTCACCGAGCAGTGACTAAGTTTGTGTTCAAAGGCTTGAACCCATTTGCCACAGCAGATGATTTTCGGTAAGTGAATGTGTTTAATTGTAGGCAGGGACATTACTGAATATTCTTGTGTAATTGCTACTGAATAATTTATGTTATACTTTGTTATTGCTACAGAAGAATATTTATTTTATTATTTTACATTTACATTTTTTTTTTCCTGGGGACCCTGTGACGCCCCATTGAAGAGCCGTAGGCTGGATCTCTTAAGATCTCACTGCTGGTTTTGTAAGGCCATGTTACTCCTAAATTTCTATCTTGTTCAAAGAGAAGATAGAAAACAAAGTTCTAAGCTAATCGACCTTAGTGTTCTCCTTTTTTAAAAAGAATCGATAAGAGAATTGATAAAGAATCGAATCGTTAAACAGAATCGAAAATGGAATCGGAATCGTGAAAATCTTATCAATACCCATCCCTAGTCTCCAATCTGTCTCTCTTCATAGGCTACAGCTTGTTCAGAATGCTGTGGCTCGCCTTCTTACTGGAGCTAAAAAATTTGATCCTATCACTCCAGTTCTTGTTGATTTACATTGGTTACTTAAAATTTTGCTACTCACTTTAAAACTCTGAATAATTTTGCACCCAGTTGTCTCACCGAACTTCTCAATCTGTACACTCCTTGTCGTGCGTGATGGCCCAAACTAAGTTTAGGCTGAAAACCAGAGGCGTTCGTGTCTTTGCTTCAGCTGCTTCAACCTTTGGACTAGCCTCCCCGCTTCTATTCGTGCCCCAGACTCTATCCAGTCCTTCAAATCAAGATTGAAAGCTTACTTATTTAACCTGACTTTCCCGACCAGTTAATGCCCTTTCAATAAACTTATAATTAATTTCACTGCTGTTTTTTTTTTAACATTTAGTTCAGATTTTGTATCCATGAACTGACCTTCCTTCTGAATTGACATTTTACTTAACTCTTCTGGTCTATTAGTGCCTCCTTTCTGTCTGTGCTAGTGCTAGTGCCTAATCTGTACTTTGTTAATTGATTTATGTTGATTCTTTGTATCATTGTGAAGCTCTTTGGTGTGCCTTTGGGTTTTTAAATGTGCTATTTAAATAAAACTGTATTGTATTGTAATGTATCTTTATAGTTACCTTTATAAGAGTCATCCTAGAGAAGGAGAGGCCTGGAGGATAGAACATTATAAGGCTGGTGTTGTATGAGTCATCACCATCATTTTTCAAATGTATAGTCACATTGAAGTAGTTATTTTCTGTCACCAATAATGTCGTAGTCCTGAGAGAGACAAACAACACCTAATATTAAACATATGACATTAATCGTATTATATCTGAGTCGTGTTTGTAGATATACATACTCGAATTTGAATTTGACATCCAGTTCAGCGATACAAGTGTCATTTTTTCTACATTGTTTCTCAAAAGGAACCTGCGAAAAATAAAACTTGTGTTTAATTGATGCCAGAAAAAAGATTTCCTTCCTAACACACTAAACTGAGGTGGTGAATGTGGTAATTATTGTACAGTGTTAAATTGACACTACACAGCAAAATCTCCAGTGTTAAATTAACACTAGAGAGTGTCTATATGGGTCCACACCTCTGAGTGTTAAATACAACACTGTTGAGTGTTAAATTAACACTTTTGACAGTGTTATATGTTTAAAAGTAACCTAGTCAGTTTTGAAGATTAACAATGGCTAACACTGAGCAGTGCTGATTTTCTAACACTGGAATATTTCTAACATTTTGAGTTATTTTCCAGTGTTAGAAAATCAGCACTGCTCAGTGTTAGCCATTGTTAATCTTTAAACCTGACTAGGCTACTGATAAAATATAACACTGTCAAAGTGTTCATTTAACACTCAAAATAGTGGACTTATATAGAAACTCTCTAGTGTCGATTTAACACTGGAGATTTGCTGTGTAGATGCAGCTTTGTCGATTTTGTGAATATTGATGTTGTATGTAGAACGTACCTCAACAGCAGACTGCTTTTTGCTGTCCATGTTCAGGGTGATGTTAGCAGTCTCACTGTCAGCTTGAGAAAAGTTTAATTTGATGCTGATGGGTGACAATGTGTCGATCACACATTTCTGTAAAGCAAAAGCAACAAGAGGAGCAATAAACACGAGGTTTGCTTTTGATCAGATTGAGAATATGTGCAAATATTATGAATTCAGCTTCATACGGGCATGTAGATGGAGAAGTTTAAGCAAGTCATTTTATCTTTCAGCTCATAGGTAGAGGTAAGACTCCTGGTTTTCGTATCAGTTTGAGTGAAGAAACCTCGATGTTTTTGTCTCATTGGGTCCACGGCGAGCATGTATGTGATGTTCAGTCCAGAGCTCACATTCCCTGTAAACCCGCAGAGCAGGATTACAATAATGCATTCACAGGGTGCAGTCAGCAGCTGTTAAATGGTTTACTGGATGAGGCTCCTACCTTGTTTGCTCTTTGTTGCTTCTACCATTTCAAAACAGGCTGTTAAGGTAACCATAAGTAAATTTCCTTCTGCACCCTGACAGTCAAGTTTCTCTGTGCTTATCTCCTTAGGGTGGAAAGATAGGTGAGCCATCACATTAAAGACGGGCTTGGAGCTGAAAGACATTTAAGAACAGTAATAAGAAAGTAGAAATGATGCCCTCTTTCAATACTAAGGTTTTATATATCAGGACATAATACAGTATAGCAACATTAGTTCTTTATTTTATATACAAAACCAAATCTGAAAAATTTGGGACACTTTATAAAATGTGACAACAGAATGCATCCATAAATCCATATTTTATTCACAATAGAACATAAAAAATATCAAATGTTTAAAATGAGAAAGTGGCCGAGTTTCTCACAAGTAATGATGGGCAGAAGTTCACCAATTTGCAAAAAACTGCATCTACAAATTATGGAGCAATTTGCAGCAACAACAACAACTTAAACTTTGTGTTTTCCCCCAAATTAAAACTCAAAGCACAAGAGTTGTGCAAAGGGAGCTGTAACCCTAACACTAAGCACACTAACCCTACCTTAAGACAACAGCAGCGCCCTGTGATCCGATCACAATATCTGGGAGGCCGTCCTCTTTGATGCCGACGCCCCCATCGATGGCCTGTCCAAAGAATCTTATCCCAGGTGTTATTTTGTCTCCTGTGATTCTCTGAAATAAGAGATTTCAATACTGAAAAAGTGTTTTCACATATATTTGTATGGTAGAGAAAAACGGTGTATTTACATTAAAATTTAACAAAAGTCTTATAAGAAATGCTACTCTTTGTGATGTAGATTTCACATGACATTTTGCCCATTCTCCTCCATCCTCTCTATTCTAATTTAATTGTATTTATACAGTACCAAATCACAACAACAGTCGCCTCGATGCTCTTTATCGAAGCCTTTTCCACTCACAGGCAGTTGGCTGTTTTTGTGTTTTGCTTGTTTTGTTTTTTTAAATTCCGGAGATCAACAGTTTCACAAATATCTGCAATAATTTCGAAGTCAAAATCTATGAGCTCAAGTTGTTTGTTTCCTATTCTGATGTTTCATGTGAAGGTTAATTGAAGCCCTTGGCTTGTATTTTCAGGATTTTATCAGCTGGAATATGTTCACATGATTATTTAGTATCATTAATAGTAGGATTGGTAGAAACTCTTGTCAAAGGAAAGAGACTGAGCTGCCTCATTCTCTTTCCTGAAAAGGCCTTGTTCAGAGTCCACAATGATCTCCTTCTGATTGCTGACTCTGGATGCTCTTCAGTCCTGGACCTACTGGATCAATCCTCGGCCTTTGATATGGTAGATCATAACATCCTATTAGCGAGGCTTGAACACACAGTTGGCATTAGAGGTGCCGCCCCAGATTGGTTTAAGTCATATCTTTCTAATAGCTCTTTCTCGATCAATTTTGGCCCTTATCTCTCCTCTGCTGCACCGGTCTCGTGCGGCGTGCCTCAAGGATCTGTCCTCGGCCCCCTGCTCTTCTCACTGTATATGCTCCCCTTAGGCATCTTTGTGAAGTACAACATTGCACATAATTGTTATGCTGATAACATACAGATCTATTTCGAATTAACTGATGATCCTGATATGTCTTTGCACGGTTTTCGTGAGTGCTTGCGCGAGGTCAAAAATTGGCTCGCAGGTAACTCTTTTATCTCTCGTGTTTGACAGTAGTATCCCCCGTGGCCAACTCCGTGATGCCTTCAGTTCCTTTGATAGTTTCCTCACCGACACTGTTAATGACCTGGGTGTGTTTTTGGATAGCTCTTTAAAATTTGACAAACAAGCGTCTGCTGTTGTCAAATCTTGCTTCTATCATTTGTGTCTTATTAGCAAAGTCAGACATTATGTCCCGCATAGGGACCTGGAAAAGCTTATCCACACCTTCGTGACATCTAGGTTGGATTATTGCAACTCCCTTTACTTTGGTCTTAACTCTACTCTTCTCCATAGACTGCAAATTCAGAATGCAGCTCGTCTCCTTACTGGTAGTGGGTGGCGTGTCTCTATCACCCCTGTCCTTGCTGACCTGCATTGGCTTCCCGTTAAGTATCGCATTCGATTCAAAATCCTGCTGCTTACCTTCCCAATTATTAACAATATAGCTCCAAGCTACCTCATTGAGCTACTTAGATTATACACCCCTACTAGAGCACTAAGATCATCTTCCCAGGAACTCTTGGTACAGCTGAGACCCTGGCTGAAGACTAGAAGTGACCACGCGTTTGCCTTGGCTGCACCCGATCTATGGTATAACCTCCCCATTGCTATCCGCAAGTCTGATTCCATTCAATCCTTCAAATTGCGGTTAAAAACCCACTTATTTAGCCTCGCCTTTTCTACCAGTTAATGATTGGTTGTTAGTTAGTTTAATGCTTATTTCCATCTTCAGTCCATTCTTAACTACTTTTAATCATTTTTAAAATTTTTGACTGTTTTATCCTTTACACATATTGTTCTTTTATGCTTTTATATGGATTTCTTTTGCTTCTGTGTTTTTAATGCCATCTAACATGCTAGCATGTTGGTACTTTGCCACAGCCTTGATCCTCCCCTGTTACTTCATCTCCCCCTCTTGTATGTTAAGCATTTTGGTACACCACTGGTTTTAAATGTGCTATATAAATAAAGTTTGTTGTTGTTGTTGTTGTTAGTTAGTAAACAATGAAATGAATGCTACACGTGTACTATATTCAAATGAAGAAAACAATTACAGTAATACAAAATTATGTAAAGTGTACTAAATTATACAATAAAATACTATTCCATTAAAAGTGCTCAGAGATTGAGCTGACTTGCTGGAGATTTGTGCTGTTAAAGTTTTTTGTTACTTGAAATGATAAATCGTGGGATTCATGGCCAGCTGTACCTTAAAAGATTCTAATCTCAGGTGACTCAGCAGATTACAGTACTACGATGGCGACAAAACAAAGCTCACCTGCTTCCCTGGCTTTCAGCTCGAGTTAACACCCTGTTTTTCTGTTTTATTGTAGTTTACATTATTTTATTTTAGTGTAGAGGCGATCGTGGCTCAAGAGTTGGGAGTTCACCTTGTAATCAGAGGGTTGCCGGTTTGAGCCCCGGCTTGGACAGTCTCGGTCATTGTGTCTTTGGGCAAGACGCTTCACCCGGTGGTGGTGGTTTTTTTGTAGTCTATTTCTATTTTCGCTGTTGTTTTCACTGTAGCTCAGGTGGCAGAGCAGATCAGCCACTAACCAGAAGGTCGGTGGTTCGATCCCAGGCTGCTCCAGTTTGCATGCCTGTCACGGTTCTGGGTCAGTTTCTACCCAGTATTTTGAGTTTATTATGTTTTGGTTTAAGTTTGCGTCAGGGATTGTTTTCTTGTTCTCTTGTTGTGTTAATGATGATGATGATTATGATGTTTATTATTAGAGTTTCATGTTTCTGTTTGTTTAGGATTTGTTCTTCGGTTGTGTCTGCTTAGTATTTGTCTAGTTCCATGTGTCATTTTCTGTCTGTCTCTCTATGTCGAGTCTGCGTCTTAGTGTGATGGTTTCTTGTTCCTGTTTTATTGTGAAGGTCTGCGTCTCATGTGAGTGTGTTCAGTTTTACCTCTGTCTCGTCTTGTTGATTATTCCCAGCTGTGTCCACCACCTGTGTGTAATTCCCCTGTGTTTCTCTGTGTGTATTTAAGTCGTGTCCTCTGTCATTGTAGTTGCTGGTCCGTCTGTGTATTCCACCATGTTTCATCCGTGTGTTCCCTGCCGTCACCATCTTGTACCGTCGTCCACCTTGCTTCATGTTTGAGTTCCGGTTTGTATTCAGTAGTTTAGTTGTCTCCAGTATAGTTTAGTGTGATCTCTGTTTCCGTTTTTCCACTGGTGCATTGTGTTCAATAAACCACCTTCACTCCTCCACTTCTGCCTGCGATTGGATCCTCATTTATTATTTTTATACGGCTTATCTCACTCGCCGTGACAGTACGGACCAGCCAGGTATGGATCCAGTGGCATTCACCCCACCCACGGAGCTTCGAGAGCTCATAACGGACTCAATGTCAAAGTTAATCAACCTGTGGCTTGAGCATGAGGGAGAAGCGTTTCTCTACGTTCTGGAAGTCAGGCTACAACAGCTTATTTCCGATTATCCCTGGCTGTTGGACTCATTGCACCCGCTCGTGCAAAACTTCATTCTCCACGAACTACACCTCCACCCCCCCGCCGCTACTGCTCGCCCGCTCGCTTCAACGGAGGACGTGCCGTCCCTACCGCCGGATGAGGAGTTACCCGGCCCGTTGGAGCAGTCTCCACGGAGGACGCGCCGCTGGCGCGGCACCCCACAGCCAGAGTTCAGAATGTCAGAGCAGTCGGCTGTGGTGAGTGAAAGGGACACTTTTGTTGACTCTGTTGCTTCTGTGACTGTTGTTTCTGGGGCAATTTTTTGTGTTTCTACTGAGGATAACAATGATTTCTCACCCATGGCCATAGCTTCTAAGACTGCCTGTTCTGAACCCTCGTTCCATGTTTATGACCGTATCCGCTCCATTGTCCCATCCTCACTTCCATCCCAGTCAAATGCCAGGCCTGTAACGCTGCCCTCAGTTCAGTCAGCAGCCGCGCTGCCCTCAGTTCAGTCAGCAGCCGCGCTGCCCTCAGTTCAGTCAGCAGCCGCGCTGCCCTCAGTTCAGTCAGCAGCCGCGCTGCCCTCAGTTCAGTCAGCAGCCGCGCTGCCCTCAGTTCAGTCAGCAGCCGCGCTGCCCTCAGTTCAGTCAGCCACTGCACCACTTATTACGACTCCACTACAATCGTCTCCACTACCTGTAGGTCAGTCTGTAGCCGCTTCGCTGCCTATTGCTCTGTCGCCACCAGTTCAGCTGTCTGCCCGCTCATTTACTCAGCCACCATCCTCACTGTCTCATTCAAAGCAGGGAACACACTTCACCACAATATCTGCTGGTTCTCTTAAGCTGGCCATGTCAGAGACAGTTGCTCCCTCTAGGGCCTCCCCAGAGGCTGGGTGTCAGTCACCAGCCAACTCTGGACCCCTAGAGGTCAAGACGCTAGCGCCAGCAGCCTCACCGGAGAACTCACCAGAACAGTCTCAGCTCTCAGTCACCAGCCAACTCTGGACCCCTAGAGGTCAAGACGCCAGCGCCAGCAGCCTCACCGGAGAACTCACCAGAACAGTCTCAGCTCTCAGTCACCAGCCAACTCTGGACCCCTAGAGGTCAAGACGCCAGCGCCAGCAGCCTCACCGGAGAACTCACCAGAACAGTCTCAGCTCTCAGTCACCAGCCAACTCTGGACCCCTAGAGGTCAAGACGCCAGCGCCAGCAGCCTCACCGGAGAACTCACCAGAACAGTCTCAGCTCTCAGCACCCCCTGAGAGTTCAAGTGAGTTCACCCGTCCGCCTCAGTCCTCTGCTGAGTGTATTGGGGAACACTTTCAGCCCTCTGAGGACTGCATCCCACTTTTGCTGCCTGAGTCTAGCCACTGTGCTGCTCAGTCCCAGCCAGTGTCCACACTGGCAGAGGTCTCCGTACCTGCTGCTTCAGTGTCTGTTTCCACTGGAGGGCCAGAGGAGCCCGTCCAGTCTCAAGCCATGTTAGCTGGGGGTTCAGGTGAACCCAGCCAGCGTCCTGTCTCGTCTGCTGGGGGTCCTGGAGGACCCAGCAAGCACATCCTCACGTCTGCTGACGGTCCGGGGAAGTTTGTTCAGCCACCACCTGCTGAATCATCCCCCGCGACTTCTACATCACCGCCTGCAGCATCACCGCCTGCAGCATCACCGCCTGCAGCATCGCTGCCGTCAGGTCCCGCAGCCGTCCCGCTGCCGTCAGGTCCCGCAGCCGTCCCGCTGCCGTCAGGTCGCGGCCGACCTCCGGACCTGCTCAGTGGCCGCCACTGCCTTCCAAGTGGTCAGCCTCCTGATTGGTTTTGCCTACGCTGCCGCCGTTGCCGTGTGCACGGTCGGCCCCCTGAACTGTTTTGGCTCTTGTGTTGTCGACCTCCGGGTCGACCCCCTGACTTTACTGTGGACTCATGAATAGTCTTGTTTTGTGTTGACCTGTTTTTGGTTTGATCTGGACTCTTGTGCTCCTTGTTTTTTGTTTCGGACCCTCCTTCCTGGACCCCCTCAGCCCGCCCTGGTCTGGTGCTCGGTTTTGTTGTTCTGTTTTCTGTTTGGGGCTGTCGGGAGCCAGCCCTTGGAGGGGGGGTACTGTCACGGTTCTGGGTCAGTTTCTACCCAGTATTTTGAGTTTATTATGTTTTGGTTTAAGTTTGCGTCAGGGATTGTTTTCTTGTTCTCTTGTTGTGTTAATGATGATGATGATGATTATGATGTTTATTATTAGAGTTTCATGTTTCTGTTTGTTTAGGATTTGTTCTTCGGTTGTGTCTGCTTAGTATTTGTCTAGTTCCATGTGTCATTTTCTGTCTGTCTCTCTATGTCGAGTCTGCGTCTTAGTGTGATGGTTTCTTGTTCCTGTTTTATTGTGAAGGTCTGCGTCTCATGTGAGTGTGTTCAGTTTTACCTCTGTCTCGTCTTGTTGATTATTCCCAGCTGTGTCCACCACCTGTGTGTAATTCCCCTGTGTTTCTCTGTGTGTATTTAAGTCGTGTCCTCTGTCATTGTAGTTGCTGGTCCGTCTGTGTATTCCACCATGTTTCATCCGTGTGTTCCCTGCCGTCACCATCTTGTACCGTCGTCCACCTTGCTTCATGTTTGAGTTCCGGTTTGTATTCAGTAGTTTAGTTGTCTCCAGTATAGTTTAGTGTGATCTCTGTTTCCGTTTTTCCACTGGCGCATTGTGTTCAATAAACCACCTTCACTCCTCCACTTCTGCCTGCGATTGGATCCTCAATTATTATTTTTATACGGCTTATCTCACTCGCCGTGACAATGCCAAATATCCTTGGGCAAGATACTAACCCCATGTTGCTCTCCGATGCATCCATCGGCGTGTCAAGTCAAGTTTATTTATAAAGCACATTTAAAAACAACCAAGGCTGACCAAATTGCTGTACAATAAAATACAAATATAAAATACAATAAAACACAAGTACATAAAACACCTCACTGACAAAACAATAAGTTAAACCTTGCTAAAAGCCAATGAGAAGAGGTGAGTTTTAAGAGCAGTTTTAAAAGTTCCTAGGCTTGTGGAGAGTCTGATGTGAGGAGGTAAACTGTTCCACAGTCTGGGTGCAGCCACAGCAAAAGCCCTCTCTCCCCTAGTCTTTAATCTGTACCTGGGAACATCTAAAAGCATCAGGTCTGCTGACCTCAAAGATCTCCTGGGGCGGTAAATGCTAAGAAGCTCTGCTAGGTAAGGAGGTGCAGTACCGTTAAGAACCTTAAAAACCAGCAGTAAAATTTTAAAATCAATCCTAAAAGCAACTGGGAGCCAGTGGAGAGAGCAGAGGACCGGAGTGATGTGGTCTCTCTTTTTGGAACCGGTCAGCATGCGAGCAGCAGCGTTCTGCACCAGTTGGAGGCGATGCAGACAGGAACGATCTAAACCAGCATAAAGGGAGTTACAGTAGTCCAGCCGTGAAGTAATAAAAGCATGGACCACCCTTTCTAGATCGTTTCTGCACAGGTAGGACTTGACTTTAGCTAAAATCCGTAGATGATAAAAAGATCCCTTGACTACGGAGCTGATTTGTTTATCAAATTTAAAAGCACTGTCAAAAGTAACACCGAGGCTCTTAATGGAGGAAGTACATTCGGAAGTTAGGGGTCCCATAAAATCAAAGGAAAGGTTGGGGTCTTTAGGAAGCCCAAACACAATGACTTCAGTTTTACTTTCATTTAAATGTAGAAAGTTAAGAGCCATCCAAGTCTTAATGTCAGACTGACAGGAGAATAACGGCTGCAGAGAGTCCTTACAGTCTAACCTCAGAGGGAGGTAGATCTGAATGTCATCAGCAAAGGAGTGGAAGGACACGTTATGTTTGCGCAGCACATCGCCCAGAGGGAGCAAATACAGAATAAATAGCAGGGGGCCTAGAATGGACCCCTGAGGTACACCACAAGTTAAAGGAGCTCTGGGAGATGACAGTTCACCGAGGTGAACAGAAAAGTGTGAATGTGTATGAATGTTAGATACTTAGCACTTGAAGAGCTCGTGTGATTGGGTGAATGAATTAGTTGTGTAAAGCACTTTGAGTGCTCAGAGTAGAAAAGCGCTATATAAGAACCAGTCCATTTACCATTTAAAGCACTTTGGTCATCTGTAGCTGTTTTAAATGTGCTACACAAATAAAGTTGAAGTTGATTCTATAGCAACCTTTGACTATTATTGAGTTCACTGAGGTTTACCTCCAGACACTTGAATATTTTTCTTGACCTAATTACAACATTCCTGTCAGGTTAGCAAGAACATTTCTGATCTGGCCCTCTGTTTTCCCCTTTTTTTTAAAAAAATTAAACAGCAGACATCTTTCTTTAAGTGATGCTCCCATTTGTCCAATCTTGTGGCCAAAAAAAAAAAAAAGACAAACAGGAAATAAGTAAGCTGTCAAAAGTTGTAATAGCAAAAACAAGAATTTCACTTTCTTTTAGTTTAAAATAAATTTTTAAGTTCAGAGGAATATTGTTATTGGATGAACAAGAAAAGTCGGCTAAATATGTTGATTTTAGTAAAGTCAAAGATTGAGAAACTTAAAAAGTTTCTCATGTTACTTTGATATTTTGACTTTTCTCAGCTTAAATTATAGTGATGTCACAGTGGCTATGTCCATCTATCTCCATTTATACATGCATAAGGTTTTATAAGTTGTATAAGTTCCTACGATGCTGTTGCTGATTGTAACTTATGTAGGTGTTAAGACTGTGACAGAAAAATGTTTTCAAAATTAAATTCAATATTACTGAAAAATATTTCACTTGTTCCAAACCCATTGCTGTTCATGGTTACTGTGGTTTCCATGTCCGTCTCTCACCTGGCTGAAAGTGCTGCGTATCCCTCTATGTCTGTCTCCAAGGTAGATATACACAGCACCTCTGTTATCATCCTCAAGCGGAGCTCCGACAGCAATGTCTCGGAGTCCATCTCCATTCAGGTCTGCAAGGCTGGATATGGTGGTGCCAAATCTACCCATGGATGGTCCCATCACAATCAGTTCACTTTTCAGTTGCAGCTATGAGAAAAGAGGAGATTAGTTCATTGAGTTTGATCATGAAAGCAATGAGTGTCACGCTGTAATCTCACAAAGTGGTGGCTCACCTCATCAGTCAGAGTGTAGATGTAGATCTGACCTTCTTTCTTCTCCTGAAGCTGGTAAAACGTTGGCGCTCCCACCAGCAGGAAATCAGTGTCACCGTCTGAGTTAATATCCACCGAACACAGCTCGGCGCCGAAGTAGGAACCGATCTGACAAGTTAGTTATATCATTAGTTCAGTGTTGTTTTAATTATAGATTTATATCATTTAGGGATATAAAAAAATGTGTCTCAAAAATGATCAATGCAGGGAAAATGCTTCATGTACAGAAAACACAATATTACTGCCAGAAAATATGATTTCACAAAATAAAATAATTATGACGACTAAAAACATTTCCAGAAACCGACATGTACGCCTGCCAAGTAAGTGTAATCCTTTACGGTGCTTTGAACAAGTTTTCTTTTTGAACTGTTTTTATTAAATCAAACAAGGTGCCAGTGTAAGGAAGTTCTTTGGTTTCCTCTGTGTAGCCACAGAGTTTATTTGCCTTTGCACAAGTCTGGAAAGTTGCAAACATTGAACGCTATCATCATTTTAGACTCAGACTACTAGTGATGCATTTCATATTTCTTTCACTCCCATCTTTTCAATCCCTGTGCGATATCACTAAAGCACCTTGGTGACTTCTGTCTTCTCTCTCCTTTAGCTTGTGTTTTGTCATGTTTGACATTTGTGATTTCTCTCTATGCTCTTATTTTCTGTCTTATTTTATCTCAACCAGTCTGCTAGAGGTCTGTTCCTGTTACTACAGGGAGTGCAGAATTATTAGGCAAATGAGTATTTTGTCCACATCATCCTCTGCATGCATGTTGTCTTACTCCAAGCTGTATAGGCTCGAAAGCCTACTACCAATTAAGCATATTAGGTGATGTGCATCTCTGTAATGAGAAGGGGTGTGGTCTAATGACATCAACACCCTATATCAGGTGTGCATAATTATTAGGCAACGTCCTTTCCTTTGGCAAAATGGGTCAAAAGAAGGACTTGACAGGCTCAGAAAAGTCAAAAATAGTGAGATATCTTGCAGAGGGATGCAGCAGTCTCAAAATTGCAAAGCTTCTGAAGCGTGATCATCGAACAATCAAGCGTTTCATTCAAAATAGTCAACAGGGTCGCAAGAAGCGTGTGGAAAAACCAAGGCGCAAAATAACTGCCCATGAACTGAGAAAAGTCAAGCGTGCAGCTGCCAAGATGCCACTTGCCACCAGTTTGGCCATATTTCAGAGCTGCAACATCACTGGAGTGCCCAAAAGCACAAGGTGTGCAATACTCAGAGACACGGCCAAGGTAAGAAAGGCTGAAAGACGACCACCACTGAACAAGACACACAAGCTGAAACGTCAAGACTGGGCCAAGAAATATCTCAAGACTGATTTTTCTAAGGTTTTATGGACTGATGAAATGAGAGTGAGTCTTGATGGGCCAGATGGATGGGCCCGTGGCTGGATTGGTAAAGGGCAGAGAGCTCCAGTCCGACTCAGACGCCAGCAAGGTGGAGGTGGAGTACTGGTTTGGGCTGGTATCATCAAAGATGAGCTTGTGGGGCCTTTTCGGGTTGAGGATGGAGTCAAGCTCAACTCCCAGTCCTACTGCCAGTTTCTGGAAGACACCTTCTTCAAGCAGTGGTACAGGAAGAAGTCTGCATCCTTCAAGAAAAACATGATTTACATGCAGGACAATGCTCCATCACACGCGTCCAAGTACTCCACAGCGTGGCTGGCAAGAAAGGGTATAAAAGAAGAAAAACTAATGACATGGCCTCCTTGTTCACCTGATCTGGACCCCATTGAGAACCTGTGGTCCATCATCAAATGTGAGATTTACAAGGAGGGAAAACAGTACACCTCTCTGAACAGTGTCTGGGAGGCTGTGGTTGCTGCTGCACGCAATGTTGATGGTGAACAGATCAAAACTATTATCATTAGAGAAAAAATTACCAGTAATCATCCCACAGATGTAATATTATCTACAGCTACTCTTAGTATCATTGATGTTAAGTTAGACTCTTTTTCTCCAATTGATCTTTCTGAGTTAACTTCAATAATTACTTCCTCCAAACCATCAACGTGTCTTTTAGACCCCATTCCTACAAAACTGCTCAAAGAAGTCCTGCCATTAATTAATTCTTCGATCTTAAATATGATCAACCTATCTCTAATAATCGGCTATGTACCACAGGCCTTCAAGCTGGCTGTAGTTAAACCTTTACTCAAAAAGCCATCTCTAGACCCAGCAGTCTTAGCTAATTATAGGCCAATCTCCAACCTTCCTTTCATATCAAAAATCCTTGAAAGAGTAGTTGTCAAACAGCTAACAGATCATCTGCAGAGGAATGGTTTATTTGAAGAGTTTCAGTCAGGTTTCAGAGCTCATCACAGCACAGAAACAGCTTTAGTGAAGGTTACAAATGATCTTCTTATGGCCTCTGACAGTGGACTCATCTCTGTGCTTGTCCTGCTAGACCTCAGTGCAGCGTTCGATACTGTTGACCATAATATCCTATTAGAGCGATTAGAACATGCTGTAGGTATTACAGGTACTGCACTGCAGTGGTTTGTATCATATCTATCTAATAGACTCCAATTTGTGCATGTAAATGGAGAGTCCTCTTCACACACTGAGGTTAATTATGGAGTTCCACAGGGTTCAGTGCTAGGACCAATTCTGTTTACATTATACATGCTTCCCTTAGGCAGCATCATTAGAAGACATAGCATACATTTTCACTGCTATGCAGATGACACCCAGCTCTATCTGTCCATGAAGCCAGATAACACACACCAATTAGTTAAACTGCAGGAATGTCTTAAAGACATAAAGACCTGGATGGCCGCTAACTTTCTGCTTCTTAATTCAGATAAAACTGAGGTTATTGTACTCGGCCCTGAAAATCTTAGAAATATGGTATCTAACCAGATTCTTCCTCTGGATGGCATTACCTTGGCCTCCAGTAACGCTGTGAGGAACCTTGGAGTCATTTTTGACCAGGACATGTCCTTCAAAGCACATATTAAACAAATATGTAAGACTGCTTTCTTCCATTTGCGCAACATCTCTAAAATTAGAAATATCCTGTCTCAGAGTGACGCTGAAAAACTAGTTCATGCATTTATTACTTCCAGGCTGGACTACTGTAATTCATTATTATCAGGATGTCCAAAAAACTCACTGAAAAGCCTTCAGCTAATCCAAAATGCTGCAGCAAGAGTACTGACAGGGACTAGAAGGAGAGAGCAGATTTCTCCTGTTTTGGCTTCCCTTCATTGGCTTCCTGTTAAGTCCAGAATTGAATTCAAAATCCTGCTCCTCACATACAAGGTCTTAAATAATCAGGCCCCATCTTATCTTAATGACCTTGTAGTACCATATCACCCTATTAGAGCACTTCGCTCTCGCTCTGCAGGCCTACTTGTTGTTCCCAGAGTATTTAAAAGTAGAATGGGAGGCAGAGCCTTCAGTTTTCAGGCCCCTCTTCTGTGGAACCAGCTTCCAGTTTGGATTCGGGAGACAGAAACTATCTCTACTTTTAAGATTAGGCTTAAAACTTTCCTTTTTGCTAAAGCATATAGTTAGGGCTGGACCAGGTGACCCTGAATCCTCCCTTAGTTATGCTGCAATAGACGTAGGCTGCCGGGGGATTCCCATGATGCATTGAGTTTTTCCTTTCCAGTCACCTTTCTCACTCACTATGTGTTAATAGACCTCTCTGCATTGAATCATATCTGTTATTAACCTCTGTCTCTCTTCCACAGCATGTCTTTTATCCTGTCTTCCTTCTCTCACCCCAACCAGTCGCTGCAGATGGCCGCCCCTCCCTGAGCCTGGTTCTGCCGGAGGTTTCTTCCTGTTAAAAGGGAGTTTTTCCCTTCCCACTGTCGCCAAAGTGCTTGCTCATAGGGGGTCATATGATTGTTGGGTTTTTCTCTGTATCTATGAAGCGCCTTGAGGCGACTTTTGTTGTGATTTGGCGCTATATAAATAAAATTGAATTGAATTGAATTGAATTGAAAACACTGACAGAATCCATGGATGGCAGGCTTTTGAGTGTCCTTGCAAAGAAAGGTGGCTATATTGGTCGCTGATTTGTTTTTGTTTTGTTTTTGAATGTCAGAAATGTATATTTGTGAATGTGGAGATGTTATATTGGTTTCACTGGTAAAAATAAGTAATTGAAATGGGTATATATTTGTTTTTTGTTAAGTTGCCTAATAATTATGCACAGTAATAGTCACCTGCACACACAGATATCCCCCCAAAATAGCTAAAACTAAAAACAAACTGAAAACTACTTCCAAAAACATTCAGCTTTGATATTAATGAGTTTTGTGGGTTCATTGAGAACATGGTTGTTGTTCAATAATAAAATTATTCCTCAAAAATACAACTTGCCTAATAATTCTGCACTCCCTGTAGAGTTCAATCAAGTGTTTGATCATGCTGATCGTCTGCTTGTTGTGGTTCTCTAATATTTCACTGTCTTTACTTTATAATATAGAGCATCTTTCTATAATTGTTAATGTGAATCACTGATCTACACTTAGAAGTGATTTAAAATAGAAATAACAGTACATTTGATCAAGAAAATTTGTATTTCTTTCAAGGCAAAACTGCATTCAGTTATCAACAATGACATGGTGACACACAATGACTTCCAAAAACAAACTGAGCCATATGAAGAATAAAATTACCATATAAGTTACCGACCTGGTCGCCAGTTAATCTTTGTGCTGTGATCCAGTTGTTGCTGTTTTGTTTGAAAAGTACGACCTGTCCTGTGTGCTGAAACCGGGGTGCACCCGTGAAATACAAAGAAACACCACCCCTCTCTCCAACAGAGACAGAATATCCTGCAAGAGGCAAATATAACACACAACATGTTTTTATTTGAAAAACTAATACGTGTATTTGTTGTACTTGGAAGATATTAAAACTGATTTAGACTGGAAGCTTCCAGAGTTCATTTGTTCTAGTGTTGAGCCAAATAACGAAATCTTATTTTAAAGAAAGAAAGATCAGATAATGTGTAAATAAAGTTTACCCATGTAGGAGTCCATCTCCATTTCTTGATCCTCAATTTGTTTTTCCATTTTATCTCGACGTTCTTGGAGAGAACCACGCCAGCTGTTTGTTCCCACTGAACCCAGAATCAGTGTATCCTATAAACAGGAACGCACAAGTGGAAATGTGGTGAATTTTTGTATGATATGTATGTGCACTGAACATCCATATTTTAACTTTCATGTAGAGTCTTAAGCACAAGGCATTTTGCTTCACCATGGTTTATTAAAGTTTTACAGTAACAGGGCAGTTAATGCTGTTGAGAGTTCGCCTGAATAACTCACTCTCCAGCTCCGGTAACTAACCTTCCCCAATACACACTCAACATCTTTCATGCAGCACAACCAAAACAGTAACATTGTAACAGAGATCCTGAACACATCACGATAAAATATCATACGATATAAACACACACACACACACTTTGAACCTACACTGAAGCGTGTAACCTATGTAGTTATGTGCCACTTGCTGTGTAAGATGTAATAATTAGGATTAATGTGTGATGTTTGACCGTGTCATGACCTATTGTGATAAGCCAAAGCCAAAGGGTAGCCGGAGTCCTGACTGGCCTCTGGCCAAGACCTTGGCCGCTACCTGACCCCTGCAGCTGTGTTTGGACGGGTGAGAAAGTTACCCAGCAGCAGGGTGCGGGGATACTGGTCCCTATATATTAGGGGACCAGAGGACACCCCCAGCACTTTCTTCCCCTCTGCTGTTTCTCTCTGTCCGTCTCTGTGTTGCTCTGCTGTCTGTGCTTAAGGCTGTACACACCGGGGTTTTGCTTTGCTTGCTTTCTGCTTTGTAATTTTCTTGCTAAATGTCTGTATGTATTTTTCCTGCTGTTCATATGATTCAGTGTATTAAACTCTGTTCCAAGAATTCTACTCTTTTCCAGAGCATCTTTTTGAGTGTCTTGATTTTAATTGGATCTAAAGAGGTTGGATCTCCACATCGTTGGTGGGAGAAGGTTATCAGGATGGTTTCAAAATTTGCGACCACAGAAAGAGGACAGAAATCCCAGGTATGATTAGAAAAGAATGTAAGATCAACTGTGTCATCTGACCTGATGCAGCTGGACTCATTTTTTCAGTTATTCAGCAGCAGAAATTAAGTTGTAAGCCTTTTAACAATTCAGCTTCAGCTCATGTTGTGTGGTTTCTAAGCCTTTACTCTGATCTTCAGATGAGTTTAAGGTGCTCAGATAAATTTTGCTCACCTTGTTGAAAACAGCGCTGAATCCACTCTGAGACATTTCATCAATCAGGTTTTCTGCTCGAGCCCCTTTGGAACCTAAATATGGATCATCAGGGAGTACATGTTACAGCTGCACATGTGGAAGATAACATACACTTTTTAATTGGGGAAAGAAATTAGACGCCACCTTCCACAACATAGATCCTTTTCTGAAAATTCTCCAGTTGTCCTTTGAGTCCATTGTAATCCTCAATTTTGAAGGCATTTTTGTCTTTTGGTTCTGAAGCGATGGCCCTAAATTTATCCAGCTTTGCATTCTTGATCTGAAACCAGAACACAGCTTTAAAACATGAAGGAGTTCCAAGTCTGACATCAGCATAAGAAAAAGATCAGTTCTACACATTAGACTTGTTCTGACCCACAACAGTAAAAACTAAATACATTAAAAGGAGCCACTAAACAGAAGAAAGAGGAGACATGATTTATGACATTACCCCAATAACAAGACGAATTATATTTTTCTCATCATATTTTTTAATTATCCCTTTTCTGTCTGTATCAGAGGGATCTCCGTCTGTGATTAGAATCAGAACTTTAGTTGCATCAGGGGAGGCGCCTGCAGCTTGGTTGTCAAAGATTTCATCACTGAAACAAAAGTAGAAAACAGATTTTGTCACACTCAAAATAAACCAAGCTGTAAACATGAACACATTAACACTAAATAAAACTTACAAAATGAATTCGAGGGCTCTGTGTGTGTTGGTGAGAGTTTTTAAATGTTTATCATTGTCAAGTTTATCGAGAGCACGTCCAGCTGCATAGTCGTTGAAGTCAAACACTTTGTGGACTGTTGTGGAGAACTGAACTGCTGCAAACTGAAAAACCAACATAAATTATTTAGATACGACACTAAACAGTATATCTTATATATACAGTATCTTAAAAAATAAAAGCTGTGAATGCTTAAATGTTGCAGTAGTGCAGTGACCTTGATCGATGTGTTCTTCAGGCTGTCCATTATCTCCACAATAAAATCTTTATTCTTTTTGAATTCAGCTTCAGTCATACTCCCTGATCCATCGAACAGAAAGACGAGGTCCACTGTCTTTTTGGTGCAATCTGGGAAAATAATAAAATAAAAATATGTCTGTGTCCCAATACCATAAAATTTATGAAAAAATAAAATAAAATAATTTAGTCATCATATGAACATTAACGAACGCCTTTTCAAAACACACTTTACTTTGAAACGCGGGTTTGAAAGAGGAGATTTTCTGGAGTTGATCCGAGAGCTCATAACAAATACTGTTCAGATAGGATGTCTCATTGCATTCATGCACCAAACTTGGACTGCAAACCTAAATCAGAGCATAAAAGTTAAATAAAGCTCTGCATATTAATTTGTTTTGCTCACAGTGATGAGGAGAGAGAGTGATTTACTCACAGTGAATCTGGAGCCGGAGGAATCAGCAGCGATCGACAAGCCAAGATGTTTGACTGCTGTTGTGTTTGACTGCAGGTCCTCTGCAACTGAAGCATTTTATTATAAAATACACAAACTTTTACAGTAATGTATTCCTATATTTTAATGGCGTTATAAATTATGTAATATTCAGTTGATACCAGAAGGGTTGAACCACTTGTTTTGGTGAGGTTGGTAAATTCCTCCAGATCCATTTAGCCTGAGAGGTGCAGTGACGACTATCCTGTGGAAAATGATAACACTAATTAATATATTCAGACACTCAAGCTAAGACAAGGTCACTGTAAGATCCCCAACAGCTGCTAAAAAGCAACCAATTGAAACACAGGGGTGTGAAACATGGAGCCCAAGGGTCACAACGGGCCTCTTGATGACTTCACGAAGCATAAAATGTAAACTTTTTAAAAGAAAAAAATCATTACAGGAAAGGTTCAAAGTCCTGGCAGATCTATACAAAATGTTTGAATAATAGAAAAAAAATGTTGTAGCTTTGTTGTGCATTTACTTTTCCAGATCACTTGGATCAAACTAGGTTCTGTGTGTCCCTTGAATTAAATGAGTGCGACACCCCAGCTTTGATTTTCAGTTAACACCATCAACTTTAATATTTTGATGGCATGCTTTGTGTATTATTGTGCTCCTTAAGCCACCTTAAGCATTTTCAGTTAATTTGACTGTTTTCAGTAAAATGAAAGCAGCTACAAGTGTTCCTATTTTTTTTTTTTTTTTAAATTTAACTCTGCAGCTGCTGATTTTTAAATGCAATAATTAGTCGATAATCTTGTCTTGCATGAAGCTTCTGGTGAGTGAATACACACTTTGAAAGAAATGTCCCAGAAATGTAAATATTTATAAGAAACTTTTCATTTCTCTAATTACTCTGAACATTTGGGTTTGAAATGCAGCAACGGAGTTTTAACTAGAAAAAGACGCATTTGCTCTTTTAAGCAGCGCGTTAGATTAGTCACAGCAGTATTCAAAGCTCAAGTCAAAACCACAACCCATCACAGGAGCAGCTTACGAATGCTAAACTGGAATCATCTCACATATTCATTTTAACTTCAGTGAACATACCTTTTGTTACCATCACCAGACTTGTACTGTATCACCTTGTATCCATAGAAATCACCTGGTTCGCCCTCGTGTTTCTTAGGCTCTGTCATTTTGATGTTAAAAGCCAAACAGGCAGGGATGGTTGAAGCTGAGAAAAGGAGAAAAATATGATCAAAGGTTCTACCAACTTTAAAATATAAAATATCTGAATTTAAGAAGAATACAAATAACTGAAGTTTTAATAATATATATTAAACATCACAGACAAATCCTGAAGTTGCACTAAGTATAGTTGGTAGGGATACGCCCCAAAAAACTACCCAACAGCATGTGTTCATTAGTAGGTTAGAGATCAGAGAGTCAGCTTTTTGTCCTTTTTGTCCATTTAAGTTGGGTTTTTTTTTTACTTTAGTGACAATTGAGGGAGAGATACCAGGATAACATCACATAGTATGGATCTAGCTGGAAAAGAAGTGAATGCATGGGTATTATTGTGTACTTCACTTTCTGAATGTGTTTCTGGGCCCTAATTGGAACACAAGTTTCACAAAATGATTGAAGAATAACGACTCATCAGGAAAGTATTAAAGTTGGAATCAAGGAAGATGAGGACGGTTAGAAGCAGACTCATGGGTGCAGTTTAGAGGAGTCACTTCCTGCTGGCCATTTAAACAGTTTTGGCCAGAGAGGGAAGTATAAAAATATAAAAGGACAGAAATTCTAGGTCGGAAAAATGAAACCAAGGTGACACCACCTGAAGCTCACATTCTTTTTAATAACGGCCACAGGTGAGATGACAGTAAACACTGTCCTAATAGGTTTGCAAGCTCATTAGTTCCTTTTGGGTTATATAGAATAAAACATGTGGTCAATTCTAAAAGTCCAAAAGAAGAAGAACGAGGGTGAGTTCACTGCTGCACTTTCACAGTCACACCCACTCAGTCTCTCCCTTTCTGGTAACATCCAGTTTTAAAACATGAACAATTTGAAAAACTCCCTGCTTGAGGCTTCATCGTCAACATCACAGCTGACACGCAGAGGAAATCTCAGCCAAGCACTGGTGAATTAAGTGCAGTCGCCCTTCTTCTCCTGCTTCTTATCTTATCCACAAAATAGTTACTTCTATTTTTGGCACTGGTACCAGGGTTGGGTTTTTTTTTTTTTAATTAAAAATGTGCACAGAAACTGCATGGAGAAGAGTTAGTACTTATAAGACACAGTTCAGAAGGAGGATGAGAGATACCATCTTTGTCATTTCACAGAAGCTCCTCCCTTGTTAAAACCTGGCATTTACCCACAATGCAACTCAAACCACAAGAACTTTGACAGGAAACTGATGTGGTGAAATAGAGGTGAAATTAAGATGTCTGATGAGCTCACTTCTTTTAAACTCCTCTTAATTGTATTAGAAGTCTGCAGACGTAAGAGATGATAGTGACACACTTCAGGCAATTTATATTTTGCACAGCTCACCATGGCAACATTAAAGACTTTATACACCTCGTGGGCTTCCCCCATTGAGATCACAGCAGAAAAAAACCTCATTCAGCTTTCTGCCACCGTTGTTAACCTAATTTCAAATCTTGGAGTGAAACCGTCATTCAGGTGCTCGACTGTGCAGATGTGTGTCAGTGCAAGTAAAGACAGGATGTGCTGCTTAGCAAATACAAGCAGAGGCAAATGTAAAGGAAATAATAAGCACTTTGACAAGCTGCAAAAATATGCCCAATCAACTGGGAAACCCATTCACAACTTGACCACATTCAGCAACACAAGATAAAAATAGTTGTATAACTGAGGCAAAATTAGAAGCGTAGCACATCAGTGTCACAAGTCGGGGTAGGCTTTTGCAGAAAACTGGTTCCCAGTAGTCCCAATGGGACTACCGGGAAGGAATGGGACTAGTCTGCCTGCCTGTGGTCCCACTTATCGGCAGCTGATTTCACTTCAGCTGTCAGAGGAAGAAAATAGTGATGCTGTCTAGAATGTGGAAATGAGCATCTATATTATTTTTATTGCACAATTGGACGAGATAAACGGTAATGTGGAAAACTGTGTCGAGGACAGAACCAACCGTATTATGCTGCTCCAAATACAAGAAAAAACAGCATGCTAACACTAAGCTAGCCAAGGTTAGTTTTGTTCTACTAAGAGAAAGATCTTAGAAACGTGTGTGGTCATTAGGGATTTTGTGTTGGTGTGTGTGGCTGTAGCCTCAGGTTTATACTGTTAAATAGTGATTATGAGACAGTGTTTCAGGTATTTTACAGAGTAACATGAAAGTAATGTAACGAGTAGTATAGCAAATTACTTTTTCCTGGGAGTAATTAAGTAACATGTTGCATTACTTTGAAAAAAAAAAGTATTCTGTGTAATAATTCATTTTATGAGTAATAAGTCCAACAATGATCACAACAAAGACAGGAACTACCTCACAAACATGCACAAACATTTGAACCACAGCATGGATGCATGACTGTAACTTCTTTATTGCTGCTTAGCAACTCTCAAAACAGAGCCAATGAGAACCCAGGGACAATCGATGAGTCATATTGATAATGGAATCCAGATCACAAATTTCTTATCAATTCCCAATCCTAGTCACAAGTTTTCTTTTGTCTATTTTTTCATTTCTGTAGATGAGTAGCAAATTAATTAACCACGAAGCATGAAAATTATTTACATGAACACAAAGATGCAGAAAGGTTAGTATAGTAAATAAAACCAAATGTTGAGCTGAAATAGATATTGAAATTATAGAAAGTAGAAAAACAAGATAACTGAAGCAACATTGTGTAACTACTTAAAAATAAGATTTAAAAAAAGTGCACAGGAAATGTATCTAGTTTTGTTTTTGTAAGTTTTCAAACGTGTCAAAGATAACAGTGTCAGAGAACTGATGGGGGGGAGGGGGGTTAAACTGAGTGTGAGTCTGTGCACTTTGCGAGGTAGGGCCTACACAGTGCTGCTTTTTTTATTTATTTATTTATTTTATTTTTTGCTCCATCGCTTTAATTTTGTGATATTATTACGGGTAAATAAAATCATATTAATTCACTACATTTTTGGCTAATTTTCACTTGGTTTTATTTCGTATTTATTTCTTATTTATTCCTATTAAATGTGTCAAAACAAAGAGCATGAGAAAGCATTTCAGGTTTACAGGTTGCCGTGCTGACGCCTGTCTCAGCTACACCCAGATCTGTCGCAGGGTCAAACTAAACATTTTTAAACCATACTAACTAAAATGAAATGAGGAAACACATCTGGAAACTAGCAAAACTGAAGTGAAATTTAAAAAAAAAAAAACCAATAATATAAAAAATGAAAGAGGAATTAATCAAAGTCTCAAACTGTGATGACTCATTTAAAAAAAAATATACATCTCTTTGCACCTTTCAGCTCCTTGTTTTGGCTTTAAAGACACAGAACCTTGAACAGCTGTACACACCTGGATCTGCTCAGCACCAAACAGCAGTAAAACGGTGAACATAATGCAGCTGAAGGGTCTTTGAACAGTCCGTCAATGTAACATTAAAACACGTGCAGCCCCCAGCCCCCATGCACTGAATCTACTGTATTCAGCCCTCTGGTTGGGCGGATGGTTTGGATGAGCTTTTCTACAGCTCAACACAACTGAAGCAAACATAACTCAACCAATGAAACCGGAAACTCAATTAAATCTTTATTGTCAAGTTGTAAATCCACATGAAGCTGCATAAATAATTCAAAGTGTGTCTAGCATGCTCCTGTTCTAAACACTCTTCCTGTGAGGATTTCCTGATTAGTTTCAGTTTTTTTCAACACCAGAACATTTTTCTTTCATCAAAATAAAAATTTAGACTTCTAAAAATACTATAATGAAAATATACAAAGTAGCCATGCCTGTCCGCAGATGAACTCTATCTCAGAAATGACAATAAATTCAATCATTTTGAAACTTACCAACAATCACCACGAAGGTGAGGAAATAGACGTGCTGTCGCCAGTGCATCTTTCAAGTCTAACACTGCTGCTGAAGTTTCTTCAAGCATGTGGCTGTGCAATACTTCCTGTGAAGGGCGTTTCCGTAACAGGTGGTAGAGACAAATTTCTCACGACAGTGTGCTCGACAAAATGTTTATCTTCGCTTCCTCTTTTTTTTGGCAATTCCTTAAATCCTTCACTTTTCACTTCATTAAAAAGAAATGTGAGAATTTTATTGAAGGGAAAAAAGATGGAAAAAAGTAGAAATAGCTCTTGATTGATGAGCTAGGACCCCGGACCCCTCATAAATTAGATCTAAATGTTTTCACAAGAGCTCCAGCCGAGTCTTTTGAACAAAACAGCTACAACCGGTTTGCGGTTATTCAGTCTACTGAGTCAACAAAAGAAACTAAACAGAATAGGAGTCAGCACAGTGATTTCCTTCAAGGACTTCTTAACATTTTTATTTTATTGGATTTCTGCTTTTTGTTTTTCAGGTTTAAAATATATATTTTTTAAATATAGTAAATGAAGTGTGTGAAAGCTTTCCACATCCACACAGTGATTGTTGTTTACAGCTACAGCACCATAAATGCATAAGAAGAAGGTTTTAAAATCGTGGTGGGTGGTGTTTAGCTAAAAATGAGGAACTTGTGGAAAAACTTGTAAGAACAGCCTGCTGTTCTCTTTGAAGCTTGAAAGTAAAAGCTGCATAAACTGTTCCATAGTATAAAATATTTGTTTACAAGGAAGCTTTCAGGTTGTTTTTAATATATATAAAACTATTAACAAGTAAACATAAGTTGTTCTCATCACATGGAGTTTGAGTCATGAGGGGCGATCTGGCTGAGAAACAGGGACACGACACGCTCGTGTGGTGCAGGCTGACCCGCCCATAGAGCTCACTTTGAATTACCGCTGTTTTGACACAGCAGAGACTTTGAATAAAAACAAATAACTCCATCCTGAATAAAATACAATTTTAAACACTTTAAACTGATCAGATTATAAATAAAGAGGGTTCATTTTCCAACATGCATCTCTATAATAAAGATTATTTTTTTAAAATAGAGGAGTCGCCACCAGCTACAAGCTTGAAATTTAACTGGTCCTTCTGAGTGCATCTTTGTAAATATAATCATATGATAGTAAGTATTATAATAACATCCAAATGCTCTTGTGCTGACGACGAGATGCAAAACAAACTTCTTCTTCTTCACTTCTTCACTTCCTGCCACCATCGACCCACTTCAGTTTGCTTACCGGACTAATTGTTCCACAGACGATGCCATATCTACCTGCTCCACACATCCCTGAGTCACCTGGACGCTGGCAGAGGGAATTATGTTAGGATGCTGTTCATGGACTACAGTTCAGCATTCAACACAATAATTCCCTCTAAGCTTTTCACCAAGTTGACGGATCTAGGACTCAGCTCATCACTGTGTCAGTGGATCCTCAACTTCCTCACAGACAGACCCCAATCAGTGAGGGTGGGAAAACAAGTCTCCCCCTCCATCTCACTCAGCACTGGAGCGCCTCAGGGCTGTGTTTTAAGCCCCCTGCTGTACTCACTGTACACTTATGACTGTGTAGCCACATCAGACACCACCTCCATTGTCAAGTTTGCTGACGACACTGCTGTTGTGGGCCTGATCTCCGACAACATCGAGACGGCCTACCTGGAGGAGATTAGGAACCTGGAGAACTGGTGCCAGGAGAATAACCTCCTCCTAAATGTCAGCAAGACTAAGGAGCTGATCGTGGACTTCACTACAAAGCAGGCGAGGAATTACAAGCCCCCCTGGCACGCCAGTGGAGAGAGTGGACAGTTTCCGATACCTGGGTGTCCACATCACTCAGGACCTGTGATGGTCCTGTCACATCAACACCCTGGTTAAGAAAGCCCGTCAGCGTCTCTTCTTCCTCAGAAGACTTAGAGACTTCCATCTGCCACTGAAGGTGCTCAAGGACTTTTACTCCTGCACCATCGAGAGCATCCTGACGGGAAACATCTGCACCTGGTTTGGGAACAGCACCAAGCAGGACAGGCGAGATCTGCAAAGAGTGGGGCGCTCGGCCGAACGCATCATTCAATCAGAGCTCCCTGACCTGCTGTCCATCTACACCAAGCGGTGCAAGTCCAAAGCTAGGAAGATTATGATGGACCTCTCATCCCAACAATGGACTCTTCTCACTGTTGAGGTCTGGGAAGCGCTTCCGCTCCCTTAAGGCCAAAACAGAGAGAATGAGGAGGAGCTTCTTTCCCCAGGCTATTCGGGCCCTGAACCAGGTGTAGGACTGGACTCTCCCACACACGTCACTATAAGACTGGACTCTCACACACATCACATCACCACACGCACTCTGTTTTTTCTTCATGCACACTTCCTATAATTTATAATCTCTTTCTGCTATTTGCACATTTTTTACTGTAAATTTCTAAATTAAATCTGTAAATTTTGTATAACCTGTAAATTGTAAATACTGTAAAACCTCTGTCATTTAATGGTCGGGCATTGCATTGCACAGCTACAAGCATTTCACCTCATGTCATACTGTGTATGGTTGTGTGTGTGACAAATAAAATTTGAATTTGAATTTGAAACTTGTCTCTCGGTGGTCTGGTCTACTGCCTGGCATTTAGGAGACTTTTGTCTTTACTTCTACCATTCAGCACTATTAAGTGTGCAAGGAGAATCCATCTTACTGCTTCTGTTGCTCTTTGGTTCTCTGAGAAATTTGGGGTAATGAATGTAACAGTTGGGCTGTAATGTTTCCTGTATTGCATTAATGCAGTATTTGAGATCTGAAAGACTTTTCCTTTGGCCTACAACACTGTGTAGAGTGCAACATAATTTTAGACTCATCGCTGATCCTTATCACAGAGAACTAAGGAGTAAGCAAACAAGATGCCTCAAACGCAGACGACTTTAAATGCAGTCTTTCTTGGAAAGTATTAATGTGTTAACACAATAATCACATTTTCCACAGTCTGGCATATTATTAGAAATGTTTTATTGGTGATTTTTTATCAATCAATTTGCGGTTGATTAAACATCCTGTTTAATCGAGCATCAGGCTTTTGAACCTTGAGTGAAAAGTCCACCACTGGGCAGCCCTGCGTTATGCAGCCCAGAGAAACGATGTCCACATGTGAGGAGAGATACAGAGCTACGTTTTCTGGCGTGACTCCTCCACTGGCTTCTATCAGAAGAGCAGAGAACTCCTCCTTCAGTGCCTGAGCTGTGACTCGGAGCTCCTGCAGGTGAAAGAGGAGAAGTGTAACCATGGAACAAAAACAACAATCACCCTGGGTTCGTGTTTCTATAATATTCGCCACCTGAGGTTGAAAGTTGTCCAGCATGATGACATCTGCTCCCGCTCTGGCTGCCTCCCTGCCCTCCTCTGCTGAACGACACTCCACCTCAATCTTGCTGCTGAAGCCGCACACCGAGCGGGCAGCTTTCACCGCCTGGGGAGCAAACAGGGTTCTGCGTTTGTGTTTGTCTGCTTTTTAGTGAGCACAGCTGACCTGATGAGAGCTGTGAGGCCTGAGCTACAGAATCTAGATAAAGGAAAGTAAAACAGACAAGCTTCCTCTTTGCTTTCCTGTGCAAAGAGGATGACTGCTTTCGGTAATCTCATGACCTCTTGTGAATCCCAGTGTTTTAAAATAAAATAATTTCACCACTTTTGTAAAACTATGTTAAAAAATTATGTTAAGGCTAAAAATCCCATAAAAACTAAACAGAATTTTACATAGATTAATCTAAAAATTCAACTCAGGAATATATTTTTTGCCTAGGTGTAGCATCCTCTCAAATATAACCTTAGAAACAAAATGCAAACACAGGTATGCAGACTGATACTGCCAGTCGCTGCTTTCGTCATTTTTCCTCAGTCTTCTGCTTCTGTTATTACTCACACTTCTTGTGATGTATTCTTGTTTTGCTTCCTCTTTCAGGGTTTATTTATTGTTGAATTTCGGTAACAGCAAAAAAAAAACCAACCAAAAAAACCAAACCCTTCCTTCTCACGTATTTTTGCCTGCTTCAGTCTCCTGCATTGAGTCCCCTCTCTGCCAACACATGACAGACGGCATCAAAAACAAAAGAAAACATGTCTACATGTAATCCTACATGTTGCAAACAGAAACATGCCCCTTTGACAGTCAAAACCGTTACCTCAAGCTTTTGGTTTTGAATGTGCAGGCTGTCTGAGGTTTGTTGTTGATATAAAGTTCCCTGAGGTAACTGTAAATTTACAAAACAAATCTATGGGGTGTTTTTGCCTTCATTGTATACTTACAGTGAAGACAGACAAAGAATGTTAGGAAGGGGAGCAAGGAGGGCACAGAAAATCAAAATATTTCATTAGAAACAGTGCAGCAGTATTGAAAATATTGATTCTCAAAACCTTTTCAAAACTATAGGAGTAGCTTTTTGATGGATGCATTCTTTCTAAAGCTGGCAGGGGCAGGAACTCTGGTTGCAAAAATAAATCAGACGGTATAGAAGTCTATTAAGAAATAATCATTTTATCACCTCAGATAATACTTTCCTGGTTTTATGGTCTGAAACTGAAAACATGATTTTTTTTTATTTTCTTATTTTTGTCAATTTTATAAACAAATAGAGTAAAATAAAGATAACCCCAAACAAACCTGAATCTTCAGGTCCCAGAAACCACTGGGTGATATCATGGTGGCTCCATCTATCTGTTATATACAGCCTATAGACGTTTCATGAAGCCCTGCTGTCTCTTGTTGATAGTTTTTGAGGCTTTTGAATCAGGTCTTCAAAATTCAGGATCCAACGTTATCAAAGACATTACTTTAAGTCTGCTGAACTTTATGCTGGAGTTTAGATTACTTAAATTTTATGTACTGATCTTTGATGCCCACCTCTGTGATACTTCCCGATGCCCACACATGATTGTCCTTTAACATCACCATCCCACTCAAATCTTGTCTGTGCATGGACACGCCGCCAACCAACATGGCATATTTCTCCACCAGACGAAAGCCCGGAGTAGTCTTACGCGTGCCAGCCACCTCCCCGTGCCAGCCGTGTGCCTTTGCAATAGCCTGGAGCTGAGAGCAGCGGGTGGCAATGCCCGATGCCCGTGCCAGGCAGTTAAGAGCCGGTCGTTCCCCGAGGAGGAGGGCGTTTGCCGGGCCCCTCACCACAGCCGTCAGGGTGACAGCATCTTCACCTGTGGATAAAAGCAGGTAATATAAAAACGGATCTGAATAAAAGTCTGTAATTTACTTTGAGAGTAATTTACAAGAAGAAAACTGAATTTTCACTTTATGGAAAAAAAACTTTTATTCGTTCCCTGTTGAGTGGTTGATGTCATTTCCTGTTCCTATACTTTCAGCAGATATGTCGTTATGCTATTAATCTTCTTTTAGTGTTGTGTTTTGCCTTTTGGCTCCATTGTTGTTTTCCTACCAAAGATAGTTCTGTAGTTACTTGGAAATATTTTGGGATTTTGCTTCAGGTATACTGTATGCCCACATTTTAGTGTGTATGTGACACAGCTCTGATTAGGAATTGATTACTGTAACTGGGAACTACAGTTGCATTATATGTAGTCCTCTCAACAGATACATTAAATGTAGTAAACTGAGAAAATATTAAGCATATAAAAACATAGGCGCAGGTTTTGGATGTATGCATTCTTTGAAAACATGAAAACGTGATTTTTTTGGGGGTTTTTTTGTTTTTGTAAGTTGTATTAGCAAATAGAGTAAAATAAAGATAAAGAAAACCCAGAAACCAAACTTGAGGGTTCAGATTGGAATCCCACAAACCACTGGGTGATTTCATGGTGGCTCCATTTATCTTTTTTTATACAGTTTTTAGACGTTTCATGAAGCCCTGCTGTCTCTTGTTGAAAGTTTTTGAGGCTTTAGAATTAATTTAAAGGGGGGCTGTTAGTTAGGGGGCCAAGGAGCTGGTGGTGGACTTCTGGAAATGCAGACCCATCACACTGACGCCAGTGAACATCCAGGGAGTGGACATTGAGGTAGTGGACTCTTATAGGTATCTGGGAGTTCACCTGAATAATAGACTGGACTGTAGCCACAACACTGATGCTCTTTACAGCAAGGGTCAGAGCAGACTCCACCTGCTGAGGCGGCTGAGGCCATTTGGAGTCCAGGGAGCGCTTCTAAAGACCTTCTATGACTCTGTGGTGGCATCTGTCATATTTTAGTGTTGTATGTTGGAGCAGCAGTTTATCGGCAGCTGAGAGGAAGAGGTTAGATAAACTCATCAGGAAGGCCGGCTCTGTTCTGGGATGCACCCTGGACCCAGTGCAGGTGGTGGGAGACAGAAGGACTCTGGCCAAAATAACATCTCTGATGGACAGAGTCTCCCACCCCATGCATGTAAATGTTGCTGAACTGCAGAGCTGCTTCAGTGACAGACTGCTGCATCCTCGATGCATGAAGGAGCGTTTCTGCAGGTCCCTCCTCCCTGCAGCTGTCAGACTGTACAATCAAAACTGCTCCCAACAAACAGATGTTTACATCAGTGCTGTAACTTGACTAATCAACTGAACAACTACTACTGTTATAACTTGCACACTACTTTTCTCAGTTTATATATACTAACTTATTGGAAGTTGTATGTCTACTTTTAAATGCACAGGTACAATACACAATCTGTACTTTTGTAATTATTCTAAATATTCTTAACTATTTAAACATCTTTCAGTATCCTGCTCTGTTTGCACTCTACAACCTGGGTTTGCCATTTATCTGTACTCTAATTATAAAAACTGTACAGAACTCTGTTTTGGTAACTATTCTCCATGATGTAAATATGTAAAAATTGTGTGTGTTTCTGTTCTGTTTGTATATGTGGGTTTTGGGGGTTTTTTTTTGCTGCTGTTACAACCAAATTTCCTCTTGTGGGACAATTAAACTATTATTCTATTCTATTCAGTTAAATTATTTTCTGTTATATATTTACTGTTGTTCATATTAAACATGGCCAAACTTTCAGATGATGATTATGTCAGAGTATGAACAATTAATCTGTGTGAGCTGAAGGCTGGTGACTGTTCACTCAACCTTAGCTATCTTTTTTAACTCTTTGTCCTTTTCGAAGTCAAAGAGAGTAATGATCTAATATCAGTGTTTTGATCAATCAAACGGCTGGAGATGAGCACAGAAACATCACCCACCTGCTGTTCAAACTTTCTGTTTAAACATCAGCCAATCAGAGGAAAGTTGTCTTAAGCGGGGATGGGTTAAATAGCTTGTTTCAGACTGGATGAGCTGAGAGGTCACACCAAGATCCAGTGTAAAACAAATAAGGATTATTTTGAACTGTGAATCATGCAAAGCTACTCTGGTTCCTTTTTGCTAAAGCATATAGTTAGGGCTGGACCAGGTGACCCCGAATCCTCCCTTAGTTATGCTGCACTAGACATAGGCTGCCGGGGGATTCCCAAGATGCATTGAGTTTTTCCTTTCCAGTCACCTTTCTCACTCACTATGTATTAATAGACCTCTCTGCATTGAATCATATCTGTTATTAACCTCTGTCTCTCTTCCACAGCATGTCTTTTATCCTGTCTTCCTTCTCTCACCCCAACCGGTCGCAGCAGATGGCCGCCCCTCCCTGAGCCTGGTTCTGCTGGAGGTTTCTTCCTGTTAAAAGGGAGTTTTTCCTTCCCACTGTCGCCAAAGTGCTTGCTCATAGGGGGTCATATTATTGTTGGGTTTTTCTCTGTATCTATGAAGCGCCTTGAGGCGACTTTTGTTGTGATTTGGCGCTATATAAATAAAATTGAATTGAATTGAATTGAATTGAATTGGTGTCCAGTAAAAAAAAAGTATATGGAGCTGGGAATGAGCAGAAAAAAAAACCCCTCCAAAAAACTCAAACACACTCGATAGTGCTGAATGTTTCACACCCACCCATGACAGTAAATAGTCATGTCTTCTACACCTACGTCAACTTTAAGTTTCCTGGGACTTTCACATTATCAGGGTTTTTTTCTCCCTCAGACCTTCAACCATTGAATCATCAGAGCTTCAGAGGACAGAAAGTCTCTAAAAGTAACAAGTGGGGCAATAGAGGCGGCAGCAAGTTAGCTTTATGTGGTTTCACACCTTTTCTGTTAGATGTTAAACTGGCTTCTGAAGGCCCATAGAATAAATGATACATTTCCATTCATTATCTGCTATCTGACTCATGTGTTGTTCTTTGCTACAGCAAAGGTCACAAACACAAATTCACAGAACTTTTCTTGTATTTTACTGCTATGGAAGGAACTATGCAACACCTACCGATCTCAGTTCCTTCCTGGTAAATCCAGTCCACTGTGCAGCCCACTTCAGTGAACACTGCTGTGAAGAAGGGACACCCAGCTAGGATGCTGTGTGGAGTTTTACACAGCAACCTTGCTTCCACTTCCCGTGAGCCCACACACACTCCTGCAGGATCAAAGTTTGGCGTGTCCTCTGCCAGCCACTCCCGTGCCAGCCGGGTCAGGGTGTGGTGTGGGACTGAGTGCACAGCCGGGTGTCGGCATGGTGGAGACATACTACAAATGAGAGAAAAGAAAGTGATGAGAAACTTTAGTTGCTGGGAATGTTGACATGAAAATGAGAAATGAAAGCTGATCATAAGTCAAAAAGTCAAAGTGCTTTCTTGTCCTTTAATGACAACATGAATGAATGATTTGAGTCAATTCTGAGCATGGAGACAATCTAAATCTTGTTCATTTTTCTTTCTAGTAAAGAATGGTAGTGAAGGAATTATAGAAAATCACAAATAGTGGATATTAATCTTTATATTGCCATCAAAAACAGTTAGAAAGAGAATAGTACCTGTGAAAACCTCAAGGAACAGAAATCTAGTGGCACATACTTTCATCCACATGCAAAAGTGAAGATCAATGACTGACACTGTGTGTATATACACAGGTGTACATTTTCATAAACATCATTTCCATCTTATTTGTAAAGCTGTTACTGAGTTTTTATCTGAGCCATTGTGGAATTCTGCCTTCTTTCATTTGCACACAAAAAGAGAGTTTCACTGTGGAGAGATTGTATTTGTCTGATATTAGCTTCTTTTCACTGGATGTGTATTAAATTCCGAACTTAATTAAAATGCTTCATCTTTCACACAAAGTTCTACAATCAGGCCACATCATAGCTTAAATACTTCATATGACAGTAGAGTTCTTCACTCTCACACTGTGGTTCTTCCTCGGGCCCTTCTCCTGTGGAACCAGCTCTCAGTTTTGATTCAGGACAGGATTTAAATCGTTAGTTATCCTGATATAGGCTCAGACTACTGTAAGACTTCCCATGGTGCAGTGCACATTTTCCTCTATTACCCTCTTTATTTGTACACTTTCACTAAATGTCATTAACTTTTGCGTTCACTCTCCTGAAGTTTGTGTCCTTCTCTCTTTGTATGCTGTCGCTCACCTGTAACTGGGCCCAGCAGATGGCTGCCCCTCCCTGGTGTTGGCCTCTTCCTGTTATATGGGAGTTCTTTCTCTCTACCATCGTCACATTTTTGCTTTCAGGTGGACATAGGTATATAATTAAAGTAACAACTTCATTTAAGTGCTATTAAATGATGTGAAAATGAGACACTAATTCTAGAAGTGGAGAAGAGGAAATGTGTTTTTCTCGGGGGAGGCGGGACAATCTTAGTCTTCAGCTCAGTGAGGTAATTTGTTCTGAAAAAGTTCAGAACAAAGGGCAGAGGAGGGGGAAGGAGTGAGGGGAAGAGAGATATGGTGAAATCAGCAAAAGATCCCTGTGTGATACACTGTATTACTCATGCTGTTAGTTTAATCCACTTCTACACGTTCAATCTGATTTTCTACAGATGAAAAACGTGTGGTTTTTCTGACAGTTTTGTCCTGTTAAATAGTGGATGTTCTTCCTCCCCACTATCACTGAGTAGTGTTCGCAGCCTTTCAACATAAAGCATCTGGAATCTGGAGATTGGCACTATATAAACACAAGTAAATTGATTCAGGACATGTGCATTTGCCTGATTCCTATGCACGTGAACAATTTTGTCATTCAAAAGACACTCAGACATTCATGTGATTTTAACATATAACTCTGGCTGAGGCATGGCAGTGAAAAACAAGAAGTGCTGTTTCATCACTGGGTGTTGTGTTGTGTAATCTTGTAATCTTTTGTAATCTTGGTTCAGGATTCAAAACTAAAACTAAAAAAAAGACAAAGAAAAAGTCAGGTCAAAGTTCAGAACCAATGAGTCTCACAGACGTTTGAAACAAGATGAAAGCTGCACCCACGATTACAAAAAAAGTTTTATCAAGTTGATTTGAAGCCAGCGGACACATTAATCAAACAAATATTCGTTTAAGGAAGGCTTGGATTCAAGTTTAAACTGAATTCTGGCAGATCAGATGATCTTACTGCCACATCCTAAACTTACATCAGATGATAGCATTAATGATTTAGGTCCCTGAACAGAGCTGAACTGCTAAATATGAATTACTGCAGGTGAGAATATCCTCTTATTGTGACTGTAGTGGCTCTCACTAACAGATGGGTTTACAAGTAAACAGAAAATATATACAAAAAGAAGAAATAAAACTTCTATGGGAATGTTTTTGTTAATTTTGTCACGGTTCTGGGTCGCTGACCCAGCGTTTTGAGTTTATTGTTATTATTTTCTAGTTTCTCCTGATTTTGTATTAGTTCTTAGCGTTTAGTTCTTGTATTTAGTGTTTTATTGTTCCTAAATGTGTTCTCCCCCGCTGTGCTCTGTTTATGTCCCCAAGTTTGTGTTGTAGAACAGTTTGTGAATTTCCTGTTTTACTTTGAAGGTCTGTGTCTCGTCGTGTCTAATTAGGTTCAGCTGTGTTCCCCTCTGGCGTGTCATTCCCTCGTTACCTTGTGTGTATTTATAGTGTGTGCCTGTCTATGTTTGTTGTCTGCTTGTCTGTGTAATTTGGTAAACCTCTGTGGCTCTCTGCTCTCTATTCTCCGTGTCCTTATGTTTTCAGGTTTGTTCATTAATTCTTCCCAATCTAGGTTTTAGTTGCTCCCTGTCCATGACAAATTTTGTCATATAAAAAATTATATAAAGAGTTTTTCATGTAAAACAAATTTAAACAGGAACATCTCCAGAAAGAACCAAAAAAGGGATACAATAAGACAACATTAAAATAAGATATGATAAATAATAAAACATAGTACAAGTACTAAAATGAATTCTAAAGTGTAACTCAATGCAATAAAAATGTTAATTTAAAACATTAATTAAAACAGTAATGATCAAAAGTAAAACGTCCTTATTAACCAGATTTTATTAAAACACTAAATGTACAGTTTTAATTCACATTTAAATGCTTTAAAACATGTTTTTTAACATTATCATTCCTTCAATCTAACCTTCACAAAAATATGTTGAGCAGAAGGATAATTACAATCACTGCGTATTCAAAGTCTGTTTTATGATTGGAACAGTGCGATAAAAGTAAATAAAATATTTACTTACGTCTCCTTCTCTATTAGCCAAAGTAGAAGTGCTGAGCACAGAGAGCCACTGGAAAAATGTTAACGTGGAATTTGACCCTAAGTCCATGATGGAATGTTTACAAGAGTTAACACTGCAGGCTTTCACAATGATCCTTTTGACCACGTCTGATTTAAAAGTTGCTGAGGTCAGGCTGCTTATTTGTAAAAATGACCTGCGATAAATTCAAAGTTTTCAGCCAATACATCCGAAAAACACGCCGAGACTTTTTAGTGTGTTAATAAAATATTACAGGTTAGAGATTCAGTGAATAAGCCACCTGGTCCTATTGTGATTAAAATAGATTAAGCATTATTCGACTTCTAGTAATTCTAGCATTTCAATAACATTGAACAGAACATATTTTTGTTTTTTTTGTTTTTTTAAGAGCCAAAGAGAAGTGAGTTTGAGCCCCTTTCCAGTGATACGGTTCAACAGTTTCTTTAACTCAAGGAAAACAAGCACAGGAGGGGATGTCAGCGAGGACAGCTGGGAGATTGGACAGGATGGAAGGAGATCTCACCGGGAGAGAGCAGAGTTTGGTTAGACCAGGTGAGACTATTAAAGAATCCACAAGGCGAGTCATGCAAGGTGAGCGAGGTTCCTCACCTGGAGATGTGTGGGAAGGATGATTATACAGAGCCACTGGTTTGCTTTGGGGTGGTAGATGAGGGCGATAGGAGGATGGGCAGGCACGCGAGTCACCCACTGGAGGGTTCAACAGGAAATGACTAGCTCAACAGGGACAGATAAAAGATTCTGAGGCCTGAACTGCTTTTCAGAAACTCATGAAACACCAGAAACCAGAGAGACAAGAACACTCAACTAGAGTGCTTAGAACAGCACAGGAAACCCACTAGGGACTGATTACCACTCTGAAGAGGCAGACACAGGGCCAAGGAGTGGGAACCCCGGGGCTCCTTCCTAGACTCAGAGACCGTAAGAAAATGAGGCCAACCAGTGCAGGAGCATGGCACATGCTGTATTAATCAGAATTTGTCATTCACACATTAAAAACATTATTATTGTTATTATTATTTTATAGTATTGTTCTGTTTATTTTTATCCTCCTGCTGCTAAACTAATTTCCCCTTGTGGGACAATAAAGAAATTGAATTGAATTGAAAAAAATGGTTTCCAAGGTAAAACTTGGAATATCTTTTATCTCTGCTTGGACTGGTTCCTTTAAATCTGCATGCTTCCAGCCAAAATTGGCTAAAAAAGAGAAAAGGTTTAACTATACCACACCTTGTTTTCCTGGAAAAAGAAGGAAGTGAAATTGTCAGAGCTGGATACTAATGCAGAGTTTCAACAGAATGAACATTTTTAAAATGCTGTGAGAGCAAAAACCTCATTATGCTCTTTCGACATGCAGGTGTGCGTCTGCAGGAACCGGCCCAAACAGAGATGTATAAAAATAAAAGCAATCGGTGGAAAGAGCCACTTTGCAACGTGGACCACTTATAAAGGGTAAAGGTTATTCATGGAGTCATTGCTAGTTAAGGTTAAATGAGTGCTTGCCTCAACAAGGCTCTGACTCTATGCCGGCCTGGCTAAACGATTGCATTTTTTCCATTTAGATTTATCACGTCCACATTATACAACTTTTTTGGAATTGGGTTTGTATTCCTTTTGGTCTTGTGACTGCTCTTAAAGCTATGTTTACATGTTTGTCATCTGTGAAGCTACATTTGTGATGGTTTATGATTAGAAGTGGTCTGTTTTAAAAAGACATTTTAAATCTCAAGAAGACTTTAACAAGATGAAGAATTTATATAATAATTAAAAACAAATCAGATATATTTTGACCCCTCGGGTGCATATGAGCCTCCTTAAAGCTTGATGACCTTGGCCAGAGATGTTTTATGTATTTCTGAGGGAGCTGTAAACTAAAAGGGAAAGATTTGGTTTTATTTTACTAATCTGCTTTATTTCTTTTTACGCCTTTTTTTTTAAAATTTGTTTCCAAGTTTGCATGTTAAACTGTATTGTTTGTTCTTATTCCTAATTTTATGATCTTTCTATTCCGTGCCTTGGAAAGAACTTTGTAACTTAACACATTTTTATTATCATCAACACCAGAGAGTGGTTCTTACAAGGCTCTTATTCACTCTTTGATTTGCAGTTTTGATTAGATGGAGGTAAAAATTTTATTTTTTTTTTTGCTGAAGTGTTTGTAAAGACAGGGACAAGGAGACCTGCTGTTTTCCCAGAAATCTCCCAGGTGTCTTCTAATCATAGAGCCATTTTTAACCTCACAATTGTGTAGCTGTTACTCCCTAGAAGTGCAGTTGTTAGACAAAGCATTGAACTGTTTCTGAATTTCCTCTTACAGGGCTTGCACAATTCTGTGGTCCCTGACTGGATTGAGAATCTACAACGTCTTTTATCATTGTAAAGATTTGTGTATGTTATTTACAAAAAAAAGAAGAAGAAGAAGAAAGAAAATTTGACCCCACATCTTTGTCTTTTGTCATTTTCACATCCATAGCTGTGAACTTTCTGCATAAACTCGTGAGTAGTGGTTAACAACACTGGTGTGTGTATATGTGACCCTGGTACATACATTCAGTTTAAATGTCTTTTCTGACTCTTGGAGTGAGAGTTTACAAAATGGACTTTATCTTTATTCAATATGGCCTAAAACTAGTGACGGACTCCGTGAAAGGCTCTTAGAAACACTTAGAAAAGTGTTTATTAAGGCCACAGATCAAAAAAGCTGAAGGTTGTTCTCTCATTAAGAGGCTGATCTCTTCTTGGAAACAGGTATGAAAGACAACACAGGTTACAACACAGTGAAAGTGATTAATCCAAAAGGAGGTAAACCAAACCCGTGAAGGTTACCACAGTGTAATTTCATTAAGAATTACAAAAATAAAACAGGAAGTTGCAAAACTGAAACCCAGCATCATGAGTTTCCTTGTTAAAGACTATTACTCACATTCTTACGCATGGAAATACATTGCATGTGTCTTTCACATTGAAAAAACCTAATCTTTCAGAATATATATTTGTCTATCTTTCAGATAGACAAATGATAAACGGCTAATCTCCTGTAACCAGATATTGTAACTACTATGTTTAAATGTAACAGAAACTGAGCATTTTTTGATTATTACATAAGATAATGTGATGAATTAGGAAAGAATCAGCTGTGATGAAATGCAGCGCTCTGTGACACACAGTCAATGAAACAATAGACAAACTTATGTTTGATGAAAGGTATCAAAAGCAGACTGTAGATTAAAAATGGCCTCCTATCACATCTCATCCAGTTTGGTAGGGATGTGACAGGAGACGGAGACAGTTGCTCCCCTTGACTTTTCCAACTTTTCCATTCTTCAGTCTCTTTTTTTCAATACATAAGCGTCACACTTCCATACTTTTTGTTCGGTGGCAGTTTTGAGTATTTGCTCAAGTCAACGTGCTGCTTTTCTGTAACCTGTACTGTTAGGAGACCTGGGTCATCGACCCGGAGTTTTGAGTTTTCATTATTATTGAACTTTGAATTTGATATTCTTTATCATTTCTAGTCTTTTGGTTTCTTTGTTAGAGTTCTGTCTTATTGTTTATGTCTCTGTGTTCTATAGTCGCTCTCCCCTGTCAGCTGTCGCCCCTTGTCAAGTCAGTGTTTCTGTGTTATGTTTCCTGTTTTACTTTGAAAGTCCGTGTCTCATGTTAATGTATCAGGTTTTGCTTCCCTTGTCTCGTCAGCCCTTATTTGTCCCAGCTGTGTTTCCCTCCTGTCTCTCATTCACTGATTGCTCCCTCTGTGTATTTAAGCCCTGTGTTTTCCTCTGTCTGTGATGTGATCTGCTGTCTAACATGCTGTGTGGTTTGTCTGCCAATTGGGTTGTTGCTTAGTTTATGTTCTCAGTTCAGTTAGGTTTCTGTTTTCTACCATCCAGCAATAAAGCTGAATAAAGCTTTGCTTCTGACTGTCAGCACATTGGGTCCTCCTTACCACCACTCCTGCCTGCACATCAGCCTACACACAACACGTACACATACATGCACATATCTGCACCACTTTTATTTTATGTTATGTTATTTTTTTTTCCCTCATCAGTTGCAGGACCAGTGGTGGAGGGGGGAGCAGGGGGTATGGAGGGGTGAGAGTTATCTTATATTGCTAGTAAAGCTTTAGGAGGCTGTAGTGGCCTTGGTTTTGTTGGTTTCATTTCTCTTTGCAAGAGAATCCTACCTTATTGCTTATGTTTGGGACTCTATAGACCCTTTTCCATTAGTACCTACTCCAATCAACTCTCCATGATTTGACCTGGAACAGCTGATTCCATAACAATTTAGTACCTCCAAATGTGCGTAGTTGTTTTCATATCAACACGTCGGAGGTCTTGTGGCGTAAGATAAAAGGCCTGGACTTGATTTGACGTGTGGTTCTTGCATTTGGAAGATTTTGCTGTGAACAGACAACATGTGGTCAAAAGAGCACTCCATGCAGGTGAAACAAGCCATCCTCAGGTGGGGTTGATTTTGGGGAATGTTGGGTGGCACAGGATTGCACAATTTACCTCAACTATGTCACCTTAACAACAATTAAGTGTATCTTTCATCATGCTTAGAACCTGAGACCATGTTGTAATATACTTATTCTATTCTTGTTGGATTTTTTTCATCTTTTTCCTTTCACAACCGTTGCACTGTTGTCTCTTTTATTGTGCTTGTTTTAAATGTGTGTATGATCTATTTGGTTTAAAAAAAAAAAAAAGGCCAGATCAAGGGAAGAGCTAGTGATATATGAAACCGTATCATCAGAGTTTAGGGTGGCAGTGATAAAAGTGTTTATATGGTAAATAAAAGTGAGAAGCGATACTTGTGGAACACCTGTACTGACAGCAAATGATACCTTGCCTGAACACTGTGGACTCTACTGCCTGAATACACCAGAAAGTCATTAATGATCAGACCACATCATATCTTAAAGATCTAACAGGGCTCTGTTGGTCATAACTCCTCCCCCTTTTGTGCAGTAACTCCTCCCCTTTTGTGAGTGTGGACGCTTCCTCTCTTTGCTCTTTAAATGCTTTGCTTCTTTTATTGATTTGCTTTGCTTCTTTTATTGATATTTATTTTATTTATTTTTTTTATTGATTTTTATGCTGTTTTTTTCCCTTTTTTCCATATGAGCTTACCTGCGATAGCTTCTGGACACTGGACGCTTATAGATCATTAGGACTAAAGTGTTCTTAACAGAAACAGCAACATTTTTATAGTTACCTTATCTTCAGCGCTCCGTGTGTCTGTGGCCTACACACAGCTGAAGCCTGATTACAGCGTCTGGGCACCGAACAGCCTCAATAGCCTGGAAAGGTGCTAACCGCTAGGCTATACTAGCAACAAGATGCCTTCCCTCTCCACAGATGACTACCACAGCCTCCTGCAGAAGATTGCAGTACTGGAGACAAAAATTCATCGCTTAGAAGTAAACGTGGAAGTAAATGGACTGTGTGGAAATGAAACAACCTTGCCTTTGATTCAAAACAATGGCGATGAGCAAGCTAGTACACAGCTAAGGAGCACAGATAACATGACCAAGAAAGTAGACTGTGCATTATAATAAATCCTCAAGCGATAATCCCCCCTTGGACTGTCTTGGTGCAAAACCAAGACATAAATCATGTCTCCTGGAAGGCGGAGGACGTATCACAGGCAGGGCACAGCGAGCTGAAATCTCTGAAACCGACTGGCCTTCACTTCCTACGAGACAGAGAAGCTCTTCTACCCCTGTATACAGGAGGAAACAGGACTGGACAACCGTGAATAGGAAGGTTAACAACAAACCTCCAAAACAACTGAATGTCAAACTGCAGAACAGATTTGCTCCACTATCAAAGGATCCTGGATCTACAGGGTGGGCCATTTATATGGATACACCGTAATAAAATGGGAATGGTTGGTGATATTAAAGTCCTGTTTGTGGCACATTAGTATATGTGAGGGGGCAAACTCCTCAAGATGGGTGGTGACCATGGTGGCCATTTAGAAGTCGGCCATCTTTGATACAACTTTTGTTTTTTCAATAGGAAGAGGGCCATGTGACACATCAAACTTATTGGTAATGTCACAAGAAAAACAATGGTCTGCTTGGTTTCAACGTAACTTTATTCTTTCATGAGTTATTTACAAGTTTCTCTTTGTTCACAGCTATTGACATGTCGAAGAGGTTAACACGTGAAGAGCGGATCGAAATTGATGATATTTGATATTTGATATCTGGTGAACGCAGTAACCGGGTCATTGCAGCAGATTTCAATGCAAGACACCCTACGAGACCACCCATCTCCCATGCTACAGTTAGCAAACTGCTTGCTAAGTGTCGTGAAACTGGTTCAGTGTTGGATTTGCCAAAATGTGGACGCAAGAAAACTGTCACTAATGAAGAAACATCAGTGGTTGTCCTAGCTTCATTCAGCAAGAGCCCACAGCGTAGCACTCGCCGCATGTCACTGGAGAGTGGCATTAGTCGAACATCCCTTCGGCGGATATTAGCTACTCACAAATGGTCCCCCAAACCCTTGACAGGCCATCCCCCTCCTCCCCCTCCCTTTCTCCCTCCTCCCCACACCTGAAATTCACTGACGAGATGATGGAGTAGGTCAATGCTGGGCTCAGATCTACCCCCCGGCCCAATCCCTTTTTGTCCCCCATAAACCCCCCACCAGAGCAGCCAAAGGTTCGCCATCGAGCTCGCCCTCAACAGAGCAATCGAAGTTACATTGCCCAGCCTCGCCCCCCTTAGTTCCTCCTTACCACGTGAGCACAGCCTTGAGTTTATGTTTTTAACTGAAACTTGGTTGGACCAAAGTAACAGTGGAGCTGTTCTCATCTAGACGACCCCTCCTAACTACAGTTTTATCAGTGAGGCCAGGGTGAGCAGGAGAGGAGGAGGGGTTGCTGTCTTAAAAAAGCGCTATATAAGAACCAGTCCATTTACCATTTATTTAATGAATCATTTCAATGTAAGCAGCTATCTCCTGGAAGTTTTCAGTCTTTTGAATATGTGGCTTTACAGCTGAAGGCCCCATTCAAAGTTGTGTTTCTTAGGCTACGTCCACACGTACATGGGTATTTTTGAAAACGGAGATTTTCCGTTTTCGTTTTAAAAAATAATCCCGTCCACACATAAACGCAGAAATGAAGGAAAACGCTGCTAGGAACATGCCAAAGCAACAGGTGGCGATATATTCCTAACCGTGTAGAAATGTTGGCCAATCAGAAGTCTAGAAGCCTCGGTGGGAAATAGTAAACAAGGATGGGGCATAGAAGCAGAACCGAGTCGTATGTGTGGAGGGACAGTAACTGTGTGTGTATATGTAAGCATTTAAACACTGCAGAGAGTACAATTAACAGTAACAGTATTGTAGAAATTCATTTCACCGAAACAATAACGTGGCACACAGTGTGACGTCAAAAAAGGCGCACACCTTTGACGCTGCGTTTCCTGCGTTTTCTCCGTTTTTCTCGTCCACACGTAAATGCAAAAACAGAGTTTTCAAAAATATCCACCCTGGCCGGAGTTTTTAAAAATCTCCGTTTTCAGTGACCAAAAACGCCGTTTACGTGTGGACGAAAGGTGCAAACGCATAGAAAAATCTGCGTTTTCAAAAATACCCGGGGACGTGTGGACGTAGCCTTAATGTTTACAGGCCTCCCAAATACTGCACAGACTTTTTTAATAATCTCAGTGAACTGCTGGCTGTGATCTGTGTTGATTTCAACTGTGTAATTATTGTTGGGGATTTTAACATCCATGTGGACAACCCTCAGGACAAAGGGACTAAAGACCTGAGTAATACTCTGGGCAACTTTGGGCTGACTCAGCATGTAACAGAGGCCACACATAATAAAGGACACACTCTTGACCTACTGATCTCCAAGGGCCTGAGCATTTCAAAGGTTACTGTGTCTGATGTGGGCCTGTCTGATCATTACTGTGTTTTCTTTGAAAGTAAAATTTCAGCCCACACTAATATATCAACAGCAGTGATCACAAAACGGTGTATAACTGAAAACAGTATTGAGATCTTTAACCAGGTCTTCCCATTAACACCTGACCTGTCCAGAGGTTCAGTCAATGAGCTCGTCAATAGCTTCAATGCTAAAATGTTAAATGTAATGGACACTATTGCTCCCATTAAGATGAAGGTTATCTCTGGAAGGAAAAAGTCTCCATGGAGAAACTCCACACTGGTGAAAAATGAAAAAAGAGAGTGTAGGAAAGCTGAGCGCAGATGGAGAAAAACAAACCTCCAGGTTCATTATGACATCTATAAAGAGAAACTTCACAATTATAATTTACAACTGAGGAGTGCAAGGAGGTCCTACTTCTCTCACATCATCACCAAAAACAGCCATAATGCTCGGGTCTTATTTTCTACAGTTGACAGGCTAACAAACCCTCCTGTGTCAGTGGCAGTTGAACTTCATTCAACCATGGCCTGCAATGACTTTGCCAAATTCTTCACAGAAAAAAAATCCAAAAGATTAGACAAGCAATTGGTACATCAACAGCAGATCCAGAATATGTACTGTGTCCACTGAAAAACTGTTTAAACGCCATCAAACAGTTTCAACCTATTAACAGCAAAGACCTGGAGGACATCTTAGGTCAACTGAACTCCTCCTGCTGTTTAGATGTCCTGCCAACAAGTTTTTTCAAAAAGGTCTCAAAGACTTTGGAGTCAGACCTGTTACAGATTGTCAACTTTTCTTTAATGTCAGGTGTGTTTCCAGAACGTCTAAAAACTGCTGTAATTAAACCTATACTGAAAAAGGACAATCTTGACAAGACACAAATGAACAACTACAGGCCGATCTCAAATCTCCCATTTTTAAGTAAGATCACTGAAAAAGCAGTTTCTCAACAGCTCAATTACTTCTTAAAACAGAATAACTGCTATGATGCCTTCCAGTCAGGTTTTAGACAGAACCACAGCACTGAAACCGCTCTGACCAAAGTGTTTAATGACATATGTCTGAATACAGACAGTGGAAAAATGTCAGTCTTAGTTTTACTGGATCTCAGTGCAGCATTTGATACAGTTGACCACAACATATTACTCAAACGACTGGAGAACTGGGCAGGTCTCTCGGGAACTGTACTAAACTGGTTCAAAACATACTTAGAAAACAGGAAATACTTTGTATCAATAGGTAACTTCACATCTGAGCAGACAAGTATCACATGTGGAGTTCCCCAAGGTTCCATCTTGGGACCCTTTCTGTTTAACATTTACATGCTCCCACTGGCACAGATTATAAAGAACAACAAAATAAACTATCACAGCTATGCAGATGACACACAAATATATATCACAATGTCACCAGGAGACCGAGGCCCTGTACAGGCTCTTGGTAAATGCATCGAGGAAATTAATGACTGGTTGTGCCACAATTTTCTCCAGCTAAACAAAAACAAAACTGAGGTAATAGTCTTTGGTGCCAAAGAAAAACGATTACAGGTCACCAGAGAACTTCAATCTATACACCTAAAAACCACAAACCAGGCGAGAAATTTGGGTGTAGTGATGGATGCAGACCTAAACTTAGAAAAACACATTAAGACAATAACAAAATCAACTTACTATCACCTCAAGAATATTTCAAGGATAAAAGATCTGATGTCTCAACAGGACCTGGAAAAACTAGTCCATGCATTCATCTTTAGTAGGCTTGATTACTGTAACAGCATCTTTACAGGTCTACCTAAAAAATCAGCCAGACAACTACAGCTCATTCAGAACTCTGCTGCTCGAGTCCTCACTAAGACCAAAAAAGTGGACCACATCAGTCCAGCTCTGAGGTCTTTACACTGGCTGCCTGTCCGTCAGAGGATAGACTTTAAAGTTCTGATGCTGGTCTATAAAGCTCTGAATGGTTTAGGACCAAAATACATCAGTGACCTCCTGACCCAGTATGAACCTTCCAGATCCCTCAGGTCATCTGGATCCGGTTTTTTATCAGTTCCCAGAGTCAGAACCAGACACGGAGAAGCTGCATTCAGCTTTTATGCTCCATATATCTGGAACAAACTCCCAGAAAGCCCCAGATCAGCTGAAACACTGTTTATTTAAATCCAGGTTGATCCTGTTCTCAGCTGCATTTGAATAAAACTCCAAATCCACACTTTTAAGCTTAAATTTCAAAACTTACATTTTAACTACTGATTTTATCTACTGTTCTGATTTTATCTACTGGTTTTTTTTAATCAATTTTAAATCATGCTTTTTATTTGTTTTTGTTTTTTAATGTCTCTGTAAAGCACTTTGAATCACCTTGTTGTTGACTTGTGCTATATAAATAAACTTGCCTTGCCTTGCCTTCACTTTTTAAAGTGTAGGCTTACTTCTGGTTTCTAGAGTTTCTAAAAGTAGAGAGCGTAAAATGCAGAGCCTTCAGCTATCAGACACCTCTACTGTGGTCCCAGTTTGAATTCAGGGCACCCTCTCTAATTTAAAATCTTTACATAAAGCTCATAGTTGGGGGGGCTAGCTAAGATTTCTATTTCTTCTCCACTCACCTCTTTTTACTTCCTCTGTGTTTTTATGTAATTTCTGTATTTTGTTCTTGTGTTTTTGTCTCTATGAACTCCTTTTTGAGCCTGGTTATACGAAAGGTCTCTTCCTGTTAAAAGAGACTTTTTCCTTCCGATCATCACAGAGTGCTTGCTCATAGGGGATGGCTGATTGGGTCCTAACATTGCTGGAAAGAGTGTTTTGAGGTGACTTTTTACAAACTGGTGCTTTTTAAATAGAACTGTGATGGTGTGAATTGTGATGTGCATAGTGTTTCTAGCGCTTCTAGTATTTGTCCTCTCACTGTTAAGTAAGCATTAGGCTAAAACGGACTATGAGAAAGCACAATGTCAGGAAGTGCAGCAGCAGCTATGCACAGTACCCAAGCATTAAACTATTTCTGTATTTCCTTTCCAGGGCCTGCTGCAAACGAAACCAGCGGTGGTGACGTCACGGGGGCAGGCCTGCACAGCTCTGCGCGTTCCTTGTGCCCGCGGGCACGAGCCAAGGCTCATTCTACTACACAGAACGGAGCCCGGAGCTAGAGAACCAGGAAGTGAAAGCATACACATGGAGGGAGTGTCCGCCGCTGCTGCCTCTGTGTGTGTTTTATTTTTAAAAACACGGTCCTCCGCGGACGCATAAATGGGAGACGCGAGGACCAAGCGGCGGGAGCAGCTGAAGCGCTGGGCCGGCTCCTCCACCGACAGAGCCTCAGATGTGCCCAGGCTGAGGCTGCGGGGCGATGCCGGGAACGGAGGAGGGGAGCCCGAGGCCGAGCTCGACGACCCGCCGAAGGACCAGCCGCTACCCGGGGGAGGAGACGAGAGGCGACGGTCAGGAAACATCTCCTGTCAAACCGGCTAACAGCCTGCTAGCTTAGCTCCAACATCTGACGATAGGCTGAGGGAGGAATGCTGTGCGGGGGTTTGGGCTGTAGATGGGCTAAATAATAGAATCACACCACAGCAGAAAACACGCCCGCTCTACAGTCCTTTATTTAACATTTTAATGTTTATTTGTTGCCATGCATACTTTCAGAGGCCGGAATTTGCTGTGAGCGGTAGCTAGCTAGCCAAGTGTCTTAGGTGAAGGTTTTTATTTCCATCAGTCCCACCACTGCTGGTCTGAGATGGTCTAAAATCTCCTATTTTAAAGCGCATATATCATAATTCCTTTCGTTGTTTTCCAGCCTGCTATAACTTATACGATTTGCAGTGGTTGTTTTTATCCAGACGACCTTTAATGAGCCAGTTTCAAGTTAAAGAGCCTAATGCTAATCATAGTATTTTGAGTAGTTATTGCCTAGTTGTCCGTCTGAGATGATGCAACATTATGAATATTGACGATGGAAACAAAGGTCAGTATTTATGATGACAGACACAAAAAGGCCTTTGCCATTTATTGAAGGTACATTTGTTTAACAAATTGAGGCTGATATAATACAAATGTGTTGCCATTGTCAAAAGATCCTGGAGAAAAAGGATCAAACGTTTGGCGCAGAAATTTGGGGAGGATGTTTAGTTACAATGTTTCTGATATAACATTATTAGATTTGTGATATACCGCAATACATACCAGAGACCGTAGATGAAATAAAGTAGTAAGACAAAACACATCCCAAGTTGCAGCGTTTCCCATCAGTTAATGATTTAGTGGTGATGCAAGATCAGAAAGGATTATTTCTCTTCATCAGGTGTCACAGTTTTGACCTACAGCTGTGTGTTATAGAACTGAAGACACTTGTCGGGTTGAGAGATGAAACGTTCTCAAGAAACTTTAAGAAGTCCAGTCGCTTTTCTTTCCAAGCTCCTTAGATGACCCTGATCTGGATGACTAAAAGCCTATACAGACAATAACTTTATTCATCCGCACCTGAAAATAGTCCCCAAGAAATCTTGTGGAAGTTTTTCAGTGGGTATTTCTCTGTTAGTCTTACAAGGATGTGAGGGATAAGTTGTAGGGTCTGTCAGGGTTTGCGCGGGTCCTGAAAGTATAAAACTGACTTGTATTCAGTTGGGTTTGGTTGTAAATTTTTAGAGATGCGTCACTGTGAGAATTTCACTATATTCGCCCCTTCCTCACATTTATTATGACATACCTTGTCATTCAATCAACTCTTTTAGTTCTTGTAGATCGTAAAATTGTAAAAAATCAAAAACTCCCAGCTGCATCGGCCCAACAGGCCATCAGTTTTAAGTTGCTGCGTATGGCTTATATAGCCAGTCACAAATCCATAACAGTAGCAGCACAGTTTACAGTTTATTTTGGCCTGATGAGAAAGCTCGGTACAATCAACACCCACTACATTTTGTTTCACAGAGGTGGTGTCCTTTTGTTGATCAGTGCACTGTGTTTACACCACCTAGCTCAGTTGTTGAGGTCTCTTTTGTTGCAGTGTTCAGTTACATTCATTCAGTTCTACATAAAAACTTTCATTTTTCAGTTTGCACCTACACGTTTCGGTTTACTTGAAACGATCATAGTTTCCCTTACAGCGTGTATTTCATTGTGAGTTTGGTCTGTATGGTGTGTATAAGAGCTGAATAGTGAATTCATGCAGCTGCCTGTGTCCTCTGTTTTCAGGAAAAAGGTGAAATTTGATATTGCTGCTGAGTTTCTTGCAGCCTGTGCCAGCGGAGACACGGAGGAGGCCAAGGTGATTTTGGAGGAGGCCAAACAGACTAAAAGAAGGAATGGCGAGGATACAGCAGCAATTATTAACTGCTCCAATGCAGACGGGATCACTGCTCTACACCAGGTGAAGCAGTTTCTCCCCCTGAGGTTTTATTGGCTCGTGAATAAAAAATTGTGCAGTTTCGTAAATTTTTTTTCTCCTTTGACACAGGCCTGCATAGACGGCAGCATAGAAATGGTGACCTTCCTTTTGGAGCAGGGTGCCAGTGTGAACCAGGTTGACAATGAGGGATGGACGGCGCTACATGTTGCTGCCTCCTGCGGCCACGCTGACATCACAGAGTGTGTACAATAGCAGAACACAGCAGCTTTGCTTCAGTGTGTGTGTAGCTTCAGTGCCAGTCTTTCTGCAGTCAACAATACAAACATTGTTATCATGTTTGGCGGATGAAGCATGAGTGGGCTGTGCCAGCACACACACAGCTCACATTTAGAGAAAGAAAACTTTTTTTCATTTTATCATTTCAGTGACTAATGGTTTTGTTCCAATGTGCATGCGCCACAAACACCGATAACATGACCAGAAGTTGTCTGTTCAAAGGTCATTGTGTTGGCCTTCTGAGGTTAAACGAATCGTCTCTACCTCCATGTTTGTTTTGTCAGGTTCCTCCTGCAGGAAGGTGCTTCTCTCACTGCTGTGAACTGTGATGGTGATGTTCCTGCGGACATTGCTCTGGATGAAACCACTGAGTCCCTACTTCAGAGTTACACTCGGAGACACGGTAAGTCTTTTTCTGTGTGTAGTTGGAAGGCGTTTCTTTGTGCAATCAAAGTTCTGGAGCTGTTCCTTTTGCATCCAAACGGTGTGAGACACGGTCATGTGCATGCAGCAGGTGCCATAAGTGAGCTTTGTGATCAGGATTTTGCGTGGCATGTGCTGCATACGTTTTGTGACAGTTTATGTACTGAGTAGCACCATGTTGACAACTAAGGTCATCTCCATCAACGGGCTGGAGATGACCTCATCTTCATGTTAAGGAATGTTGCTGGTCACAGATGTTGTTTCTGCAGCTACAATCCAGTGACCAAACAGGGATCTTCAGAAAAAATAAGTCGGTGCATCAGGTCAGGAGCGCAACCAGAAGCATTTTCATTAATTAAGCTCTCCTGACATTATTAATTCATCCACTACTATCACACTTACAGCATTAGTTCTTCTGAAACTTTCAGAGGGAGAACATTTCCCACAAAAGATCTGAAGTGCAGTGCTGAGCATGATTTTCATCACGCTCCATCTTCCCCAGTCACTAAATTCAGCTCCGCAAAGTGAAGCTAAAGTTAAAATGTTTTTATTCAGCAAAGCGGAGAAGATCCAGTAATGTTTCTTTGCTGAGAGAGCTCCGCATGTAGCAGGAGTGCTGGAAGCTGAGTTTCACGGTACAAAGTGGCACCTTTTAAAGGCGAAAGTTGAATGGTTATGATTTGTGCTTTTTATTGGAGGGTGACTTGTATGTTTGTGTGTCTGAAACTTTAATCAACTTATTTCTCATCAATGCAACTTTAACAGCTGCAACTGCATTCGAACTTGACTTGGCCCAGTTATGGCCCGTACATGTTTCTGTTAGTGGTGCTTGCTAAAATGTGAAAAAACTGGAAACTTTGTTTCTCGGTGGTTGCCTTTTTTGTTCATGTGTGATGCATGTATGCGGATCGCGTTCATCCTAGATGGTAATGGGACTTACTTTCAAAGTTATAGGCTGGACACTTGAGGATTTAGCTTTAGAGCTAAGACGCTAGGATGACAAGTCCTCCAATCTTTAGACAGAAATTCATAAAAAAAACAGGAAACACGTTAATTTGACATTATGTGTCTGTTCAGGTGTGGACGTGGAGTCAGCTAAACGTCGGGAGGAGGAACAAATCATGGCAGACGCCCGCACGTGGCTGACTGAGGGCCTGCCTGCTGACGTGCGACACCCAAAGACTGGAGCCACCCCGCTGCACGTGGCTGCAGCCAAAGGCTACCTCGAGGCCCTGAAGTAAACATTTCTGACTTATTGTGTTGTAGGTCTTTGACATTAAGCTTAAAAATCAGATTTTAAGTGAGGGCAGATGTTTGTCTGGACTGTGCTCTTCTTCTATTCAGTAGTTTGACTTCATATCTTCCTTTGCTGTTCCAGGATACTCTGTCAGTGCGGGCTGGATGTGTCAGCTGTGGACTTTGATGGCTGGACACCCCTCCATGCTGCAGCTCACTGGGGTCAGGGGGAGGCCTGTCGCATCCTGGCTGAACAGCTGTGCAATATGGAAGCTCGCAGCAAAGGGGTGAGTCCCGGATAAAGAAAACTTATCTTCCTGCATTGAATTCATCTAGTCAGCCTCTTTAACAGTTTGCTTGAATACTTTTAGGGTCAGACCCCATTTGATGTTGCTGATGAAAGTGTTTCAGAGCTCCTGGAGGAATTATCTCAAAAACAAGCCAATGTAAGTTTGTCTTTACCTCATATTGTGCATTTATGTAATCTAGTAGTTTGGGTTTCTTGATTGTGCCTCTCTTTTTCTTTCATAGTGGCTTAATGAGAGGTCAGTATTGGACAGGCAACCGGGGTCCAACGCTACGAACGCACAAAACAAGCGGCGGAGGTTAATAATCATCTGTTTCTTATCCAGAATTAAATAAAAATTCTTTCGTTTCAAAGCAAAAGTTACAAGTTGCCATGTGACCTCTGTCTCCCTTATTGTGCCTGCAGGAGCTCGGTGTGCAGGATGAGCAGCAGAGAAAAGATGACTTTACAAGACCAGTCTAAGGAGCGGGGCATTTCAGGAGGCTTGGACCTGAGCGAGGAGAAAGAGAGCAGCCCCGGTAAACCTCCCTGTCATGAGTACTGCATGCTCTGTAAATCAGCATCAGTGTGCTGATTGTAGTGAATGATGCCGATTCCTGTTTTTGTGCAGAAAGCTCAACTGTCTCCAGTCCCGATACAGAGAGTGCGACGTCTGCTGTCACTCTGGCCGACAAGGTAAAAAAATCTGAGTTTATCATACAGGATGTTTCATTTTCAGCAGGTGTTAGGTAATGGTGTGTAGCGCATGTGATCAGATATGATAAAACATGTTGCAGTAAAGAGTTGTGCTACTGCTTTTAAATGAGCCAAAAACTAGTTTATTGAAACTACTTATTCAAAGCTGAAGCTTGTGCCGAGCAAGCAGCAGCATGCAAGGCTGGAGTGCAAAAAAATGCAGTTTCTCTGATTCATACCTGAGGCTGCCCCCCCCCCCCCCCCCCCCCCCCCCAATGAAGGATAAGCATGCCAAGTAAAAAAACAAAGAATACATTTCAACACATGCTGATATTAGCATTTTTTTTATTTTTTCACTCGGGTCATAAATCTGATTCTGAAATGGTGACATATAATCTGTTGTCCTTTTTTCTTCTCTCCTATGTGATCCAGACACCAACAGATAAACAAGAGGAGGAGAAGGAGCAGGACAAGGCGAGCCGCACTGCCAGAGTACAACCCACCCCTCAGACGAAGGACTATGCCGCAGATAGTCCCAACGCTCCCAACGCTGACAGGCGCAAGTAAGAGAAACAAATACTTTACTAACAGTGAAAATGCTTTGAAAAATGTCTGATGAGGGAAGTCGTTTGTGTGTTTAGATTCCAGGCTCCAGCGAGAGACGAAGAGTCCGAGTCTCAGAGGAAAGCTCGCTCTAAGCTGTTGCGGCAGACTCGCCGCCCCACACAGGTAATACTTCTTATCCAGATTCAGTACATGCTATTCAGTTTTTTGTTATTTTTTTGTTAACAGTCCCTATAAAAAGCGTGCAGACGCCCGTGATAATTAAACATTTGAACACAGTTTGGGGAAGAGTGAATAATTTACTGGGTGACGACGGGACTGTAGGATGATTTTAAGAGCAGCACGCTGCTGCACCAGTGCTGAGTTAGCAGCAGTGTACTGCAATGTTTTTAATTCCTCTTGGCGGTTTTGTTTGTGCTCTGTGCATGCAGGGTGTGACTCTAACGGACCTCAAAGAAGCTGAGAAGTGTGTGGCTAAATCTGGCGATTCTTCACCTCGAACCATCCAGCCGGTCAGCCCCCTCGTCACCATCACGACTGCAGAAAGAGGTGAGTGACACAGACAGCTAAGAACCCAAAAACTGGATAAATTCAGAAGAATTTCATAATTTTCACTATAAAAGTTATTGTTGTGTGTCGGTGTAGCACCAAAGTTTAAAAAGGAATTAAACCAAAGAAGTGCCGCACATCTGCGATCAGCAATGTCAGAATTATCTTCCAGGTTCTGTTAAAACTGAGGGAGCTGGTGTGTATACAGCCTGAAAGGGGACGTGACTTAATCCTGTGTTTTTACGAATCGCCAACAGGGGGCGCCTCATTTGGTTGTAAAAAGAAGCCACGTTGTATGAAAGCGTATGGGGAACATGAAACCATTTATCACTTGTCTTCCGTAAACTTTAACATAGACGACTTTATTGGGTCAGTCACAAGTTTCTTAGTGAGTCCGACTTGTGTCTGCTCGCCCTGTCTGAATATTTCTGGCAGTGCTTTCGCTTCCTCTTTTTCAGCAGATCAGTTAACCTTTAAAACTTAAACATAGAATCATCATATGAATATTTAATACCCAAAGTGTAAGAACAGCTGTTAACTTGTCATTTCAAATGTAAGAATCTTGCTGACTTTTCAGCATTAGTCTTTTTCTAACTGCTGTTTTCCTGCCGGCGTCCCTCCTCAGGATTGTTTAAACATTCAGGTATGCGTGCTATGCAGGTGAAGCAACTGATAGCCCGGATTCTGGAGTAGGATGTCTGTTCTCTGCACCTGCATGTACGGCACGGTCAGATATATCTCTCCGTGATCACACCCAGATTCAAAATGCCAGGCTCGCGACTTCACAACTGTGACATCACGGTGGCTGTGTCCATCTTTAATATGCAGTCTGTAGTCAAAGATGAATATGAGTCTGAGAAAAACTGAAAATCAGGTCAGAAGTCCAGCTACGACTGTTCGGTTAGGGGTGTAAAACAAATTTTAGACCGCAGGCCACGTATGACCCTAGTTTGAGCTTAAGTAGGTCATATCAGTAAAGCTACTGCATACAAACATCTGCAACTTGTGTCGTCTTCTTTTAGTGTTAACAGGTTTAGTTACACATGTAGTTGCTTAAGAAAAATAAATGTGATTTGCAAAAATGCATTTCAGTTTATACACATTATAAAGAAATGGTGTTGCAGGAAATAAAAGAACCCCATCAGCGTGGGCACTGTGTGCTAAAGGTTGCAGGAAAAAGTCTCAATACTCAGACTTTATCCTGTTTACAATAAAACCAACACAAAAAAATTGTTTTAACTAACAGAAAATGTTTGTTTGTTTCACTGGAAAGACAAACAACAACAAAACAACAGGAGCTTCTCAGTTTAATTTAATAGTAACAATAGTTAAAAAAAAATAATGGCAAAAATACAGTTAGTCTAACATTTGTGTCCTTATTTTCAATTTTCACATTTTTCAAAGGCCATCCAGTGGGTCAGGTTGGAGCCTGTGGGAGGGTGTAGCTTGTACCATATGTTGCAGGGTTTCCAGGGATCGGTTCATTTAGGACAACAAGCAGCACAGAGGTGCACCGAACACAACGAGTTACAGGGAAAATCAGCCAGACTCAGCAGTCCCACCACTGAGTCCTGATTTATTGGTTAAAATATCTTTAAATTTTTAAAGGCTCCTTAAACTCAAAGTGAAATACTTGGAAACTACCTGAGCATGGCGAAACCCACCATACGCGTTTTGCTGTTTATGTGGCTGGAAGTCTTACATCGCCTCTGTTTACAGTATGACTCCCACAATATAAGTGACATATGAGGCAGCTTTTGGGTGGAGTGCTCTTAAGGGCAGCATCTTAAAGGAAATGATGGTTTCTCACATACTGCGAAGGCTAGTGCTGCTTGTGCTGTGTTTCTATGGGTAGATAGGGCGGCTACTGCATACTCAAACTCATTGAGCTGCGGTAGAAACCATCTGACCCATTTATCGTACTTTTATCACTCAGCACGCTCCACCCGTGTTTTGTGGGGGGGTTTTGGTGCAGTTCACCATCTGATATGATGAAGCAAAATCAGTTTTTAAAGTTAAGTTGCAAGAACATTCAGTTCAAAGCCCAAACCAGCAGTTTGTGTTGTCTAAACTCATTCCTCACGAGCCTCGACGTGCAGTGATCTGAGATGAAGCCAGGAGGCAAAGATAAGCCGGCTATGGCGCCAAGTTTCATTTGGAAACGAATCTACGTTTATGCATCGCTACGATGCCTCTGCCTAAACTCCACACGCCTCACGAGCGTTTTCTGTTGACCTCCTTGTGTTTCAGACACAGACCCGCAGGTGAAGCAGGAGGAGCCGGAGGGAGACAAGCGTCTGCAAGCAAAGGACAAGCGGAAAGCGAGGAGGGAAAGACGCTCCACCGGCATCGTTCAGCTGGGAGAAGAGGTGAGAGCGGTGCAGATAAAGTAATTTCCCAATCTTCCTTCCTGTTTTCCACAGCACTGAAGTTGGTGAGAGGGCAACCTTATGAGTCATTGTGTAACTCAAGACATAAACAAACAGTGAGCAAAGCCATTTTAGATCCTGTACTGTAGACATCATGTGAGTTTGACGTCACATCGTCAGGTGTGCGCCACGGTCTTTGTGGCGCTTCGGCCGGCCACCTGTTGACTTTTATAACCTGGCACTTTGCGCCCCATCCTGAGTGTCTTGAAGACAAGATATTCCAGCACAAAAGCTCAGAGACGCTTAAACAGAGGAGACTGTGTGATAGTGATAGATCGTGTATTAGAGCATCGACAACCTGCAGCTCAGTAGCTCAAGATAAATGCGACGACCAGGCGAGCTGATAAGGGTCTAGAGCAGGTAGTTCAGTGAGCGAATGAGGCAGCTGCCTCGAGTCATGAGAGCACATCTGGGCTACTTCCTGTTGTGTCAGAAACAGCAGCTTCGGGGAAGCCGACTGTTTTTAATAAAAGAAATAAACATCCTGCTGCTGTAATGTGTGAATGTTTGCATTCGAATCTCATTTATATGAAACAAGATGGATATTTGAGTCGGTTGTTGAAGTCTTAACTGTGTGACTATCTTGTTTTTCAGAACGAGGACAACCTTCATCCAGATGATAAAAACAGTAACAGCACAACCCTGTGAGTCTCATTCATTCTTGTGTGTCATGCATTTCTTTTATTTCACACACGGGCAAATGAAATAATTTGTTTTCTGTACATTTATTTCATGCATCTCTATATTTTTTCCCCTTTTGATCCTGATGTCTGAAATAAATGTCTGCATTTCAGATGTAATGAGTCAGCTGCCCTAAACCATGTAGCTGTATTCTCTGACCGTGAACTGGCATTTCTGCTGGTTTGAATTGTTGATGATTTGGTGAGATCCTGAAATGTTTTGGTTCTCCAAACAACGTGTTCACACCCGTCCAGGAGCAGATTTGTTCAGTGTGAACAAGATTAAATGATGGACGTCAGCATCATCGGTGCATTGATAATGGGAGGATTAAGCAGAGAGAATACGATCTTTTCTAGACTCATTAGTTTTACAGCGGCGCCTGTTTCAGGCGGGAGGGAATAATTCGCCCGGTGTGACACATTCCTCGATGCTGCGCCTAAATAATTATAAATGAGATAAAAGAAATTACGCCACTGTGATGTGACACAACCAGCAGGATTGTCAAGTGAGCCTTACCTGAAATAAAGTCCTCACCGCTGCCTCTTTCACAAACGCTAAAATTAGCAGATTAATATTTGAAGTGCATGTGCATCCTTTTCTTTACCCTTTTTTGTCCTTTTTTTTTGTTGTTCATACAATCTTGTTGATCAGCATCTTGCTCTGAATATGAGTAAATGATTAGAGCGTATAAATATTAAGGTCAGATCTTAGAAACTTTACACAAAGCTGTCATTTTCCTGCTTTTGTCATTTTATTCCCCTGACTTTTGTGCTGGTTCTGCTTCTTTTCCCTTTTTGATGATTGGTCGCCCGTCACCGTGTGCGCTGCTTTTTTCCTCCCGTTGTTTGGTAGGAGGAGCAAAAATGGCTCTTTTGATAGGGAAGGTTACCGACGCACGCCTTAGTAGAAAAGCAGATGGAAAATAATTTATTTTATTGCTTGTTTATTTGTGGGTTGTTTTTTTTTTCATATTTTAGTGATTTCAGACATGCCAAGTCACGTACCCAGCACTGTTTATTAACCATTTAAAAACAGACAAATTCACTGAAAGGCACAAATCATGTGTGCAGCAGTGTCGCAAAACTTCGTTTCTCCTTCGTTCGGCGGCTCCCTTTTGGAGTGATCATCTGGTCCGTTCACTTGGCTTCTCCTCTGTCCTCCTTCGCTTCCATGAATCTTCTTTGGTTTTCTTCTCTTGCTTCGCAGCGCCATCTTTGCCTCTACATCCACTCTCCTTCCTCTGCACGTGTCCAGACCATCTAAGACTTGCCTCTTTCTTTCTTTGGTTTCTCCTCTGATTTACTCGATTGTATTCCTGCATTCAGAGAACAAGGTCCATACGATTTGTGATGTGTTTTGATATCATGGAGGAATCTCTCTTATGTGTCTCTGCAGTGGGAGTCAGCTGTCAGATGCATCTGATTATAGACCGGTACGTACCCGACCTTCACCACACACACACCAGAAAACCCGCCTCAAGGCTGAAACTGAAATGTAGCTCACTAAATCCAGGACCACAGACTGAAACCTCAACCAACTGTTTCCACCTGGTCACCTGAAACAAACACACACACACACTTTTATTTTCTTGCAAATCCTTCACTAATGTGTTGTTTCCCTCCAGCTGTACTTCAAGATGCTGCAGGAGAATGTGTCTCTGAAAGAGAAGCTGCAGGAGATGGAGCTGCAGCTCAGCCAAAACAAAGTGGAGCTGGAGAGACTCCGACAGGTTGGGCAGGTTTGCTGATGCCTCTGACATTTAAGCAGCGTGTGAGGTGTTATTTAAAAATTGGGACGTGCTCTCTGGGCTTTGACATCGCGTCAGCCAAAGTAAGCAGAGGAAACCAGAACTAGGCCTCAAGGTCACAGCGAGACGCCGATGCTCTAAATGACAGGAACATCCAGAATATAAGATGAAGATTATTTGAACTGAGAATCATGCAAAGCTATTCTAGAGCCCAAGAGTAAAACATCGAGCTAAAAGAGCAATATTTTATTTTGTTAGTTTGTCATCATCGTAATATATTCTCAGCTCTCACATTACATCCGTGCACCTGAATAAAATGATCGTCATTTCTGTGTGTGGCAGAGTCAGGAGAGCAGCACAGACCGGCCGGCCCTGCTGGAGCTGGAGAGATATGTAAGTTGTTTTTTGCTTGTTTGCGGTTGGCTGGTGTTGGGTTTTTTTTTTAGCTGGGAAAATCCCCTGAGATTAAAATCTTTTTCAAGAATTCACACCATCAGAAGCTTAAAAAAATAAATTCATTAAATCGAGCGTAACAAAAATGGACATGGTGCATTAATAAAGGATAATAAAACACAAAAGGTACAAAATAGGAAGAGCACCTCCAGTCTGTGCTTACAGAATGTTTTAGAAGAGCTTTGAGCTTTCAACAGGGAACAAAATCATCAAGCTGCATGTCTTGGCACATCTCATCCTAGATGTTGTCAGTCTAGATATGCAGGCTCGCCACATACAGTGCTGTGCAAAAGTCTCGAGCCACCCAAGACTCCTGTAGATACATCTACAAAATATCTTTAAGGAGTCTTCAGGAAAGGTTCTCCACTCACTCACTCACTCACTTCTCTCCATGCTGGTGGCCTTTTCTGTTTATTTCTCTGTCAAGATGACCCCAAGATGAACATTTCCTGAGTTCTCAGATACCAAAGCATCTGAAGTGTGAGACCTTTCAGTTTCTGTCCCCTCCTAAAGTGTGTTGTTTGAGACATATTTGTGACTGACGGGGACACTTATGAAACTAAGCCTTTATTTCCTGTTGAAACTGTGGGGGCTGAGTATTTTCTGTGTTCATAGCAATCTTGAAAGTTGTGATCAAATATGAGGTCAGGGTGTGGGGGCACATTAACAGCTCTGCAGGCTCTGCAGTGCGTGAAACCCCGGTTGAAACCTCGGTTTCACGCACTGCGGAGCAAACGTTTTCGCTCCGGCTGCTTCAGCCAGTTTGATGTGCCGCTGTTCTTGTTAACAGGAGAAGCTGAAACTCCAGAGGAAAGCAGGGGAACTGGAAGACGAGCTGAAGGTACAGATGTTCAGAGCTGAAAGCCGACTGATAATAAACGAGAGCAGAATAGGAATAAAATACCAAACAGAACCACTTTATGGCTGCGACACACAAATCGAAACGAAAGCAGTGAGCTGTGTGAGCAGTGACATGCTCAGTTATTCTGACATACGCCGTGACCTCGGAAGCTTCTAGAAAGCTAGAAGCTTTTAATCCTTCGATACATCAGTTTATTGAGACTGAGATGTGTTTGTGCTGCTGTATGAAGTTTGGCGTGAGCCTCTGAGAAATGGCGTTCACTGGATAGTAAATGAAAAGCTGAACTCAATGAAAACAAAAATAAACATTTTTTTTTTAACCCCACAAAAATAAAACCAGTAAACTAACACTGGTATTTTTAGTCAGTTAAGTTTGTCCCAAAATGTGTCACGTCTGCCTGCATTACTGAGTGGCACGCGTGCTTGTGTAGTCAGTAATGTAGGCAGGTGGGAGCTGAATTCTTGTGCTCTGTAAGATCTGGTGAGACCAGTTTGTAATGCAGATGTGATGTCAGATAACGCACACGTTTCTGCAGGATGAAGGAGTCGCCACTAAAACATTTCTTACAATGACCTACATCAGAAGATGGAAGTAGCCGCCCTGTTTTGGGTGGCGGGGCGGAGCTGGCGAGCTGCATTCACGTGTGTGAAACAGACAGACATGGATACCTGCTAATTAGTGCTGAGTAGCACACTGATAAAACACTAGATATCAGTCATCAAACATGTGATTTGTTAGATAATCCCATTGAAAATGCTCCAAAAGACGCAAACGGGTCCGAGAAGTTCAGTTCGGTGACTCCAGCTGGCGAGGGTGAAGCCTAGCAGACGGCTACAGCTCCCCGTTTCAGCACACCTGTCAGACAGACCGGCCACAACTCAAACATTAATACCTCCCAGAATCCGGATGGGTGAAATATTCTTTTTAAATCTCTGCTTCACAGTCGTGGGAAGAGGGAACCTATCCGTAAAGACCGAAGCCTTTTTTATTGCAGGCTGCAAACGTGATTATTCCTGATGTAACGCTGGCTATTGTGAGCGTGTTGTGACCTCGGCACGTAAGTTTTCAGCCCAGAGGTCGAAGCTTGTGTTTGTGCAGTCTCAGCAAATTCTGCAGAGCTCCACAGTTTCCCGTAATGACTGAACTCATGTGACCCGCGAGGACCCTCGTGTCCTGAACTGTGACACGGCTGTGGTGGTTCAGATTACAGCTTCAGATTTTAAGGTCACGTAAACAATCCAGGAGCCCAAATGTCCAGCCAGATAAATCAATAGGGAAAGAAGGAGCTTAGAAGGATAGATAAAGGTAACGTAACAACTTATTGCCGCTTAATGAAACTAATGATTCGCTGAGTCTTTATTAAAGAATGAAAGGAGGTTTAAGACAGGCTACAAAAATCTGTTTACAGTAGCTGTAAATCTATGCAGTAGACGTGTGAAATGCCCTGTAGATTGGAAGTGCATCAGGCCGGCTGTGTTTTGTCTCTCTAAGGCAGAGTTCGTCTTTCTAAGAGCGTTGAGGCTAAAGCGATGTCTCCTGACGTGTCTGCAGGTTCTCGGGGACCTCCGAGCTGACAACCAGAGGCTCAAGGATGAGAACGCCGCTCTGATTCGAGTCATTAGCAAACTCTCGAGATGAACCTGTGACAGAAAATATTCACCTCCATGGACGTAACAAGTATTACAGGATGTATGTTTTTGTCCAGCACGGACGACACAAACGAGGAAGAGACACACACTGCACAACTTTCAACAGTAACTGGAGTAACGTCATTTTCAGGGTTATTGTCTGTGTTTGGGCCTTTTATGTTTTGGCAGATCTACTGTAAACCAAGCTGAACTTCACCTCCTGTGGACGGACAGGATGTCCCTGCTTCCCACTCCCACATTTTTTTTTTTTTTTTAAATAAGTTTTTATTGTTGTATTTTTAAAAAAAAAAGAAATTAAATATTTTAATGTGCTTCGCTCTGGTGAAACTTTGTATTAAGAGACTTAAAGCCATGCACAGTGAGAGTTCAGTGTGTTTTTAGACTGGGTGAAAGATTTGCATAAGAGCCAGTCAGGTGTGCGAGGTGGTCACTAGAAAAAGACACAAATAACGTCAACGTGCCAAAAACCAGCCCCGGTTGTTTTTTAATGTCCTTTTGGGGGGGAAACCTCAAGCGGTCAGTGTTGCTTCTCAGGACGAGTCTTGGGCCGATGCTTTCTGTTTTTAGCTGGCTGCTGTAGAAGATGGACCAAATTCGCACATCTCCCGGCTCCTCTGGATGTATGTTAAACATTTATGTTCAGGGGCCGGCCGTCCTGAGGACATGATGTAAAGGTGTAGTCGCAGCTTCAGGAGAGTTTTAGGTGCTAATCATGGACGTCAGGCACAGCTCATGTTCAGAGGGACGTTTACAGAAAATATTTGTTACACAGGTATTTCAGGAGGCGGAGGACGCATGCTCCAACTTAACTGTTCTTTACTCGTAGTTCTATTTTGCCATTTTTGACTGGATGCTTGTGAAAGCCCCCCCACCCCCAGCTAAGTATTCACCATGTGACAGACGGCCGTTGTCCAACAGGAAGGCCGGATGGGTCAGTTTTTGAATGTTTACTTCAATTTTAAAGATAAAACCAACCACAACAAATGCATGTTATATTGTATTTTGATGCCGTGCCTTTCGATATGCATTTGTAAGTAATATTTCTATTTTGCTTTGGCAGTGTACACTGTTGAGTATAAAATACAGTATGGGCATAAATGTTGAAGTATCTGTTGTTTGTTTTTGTTGATAAAGAGCAATCCCACATTACATGTGAATAAAACATCGAGGCCCACATTTTATTTAAGTTTTCACTCTCAACTTAATAATATTTCAAAACTCTGAAACAGCTCTCGTGTCCAGTGGATCTGATTTTGCCCATAAATCATTAGAATTCTGCTAAAGCATCCTGATTGCTCAGTTAAGGATTTACAACAGGAGACACCCCCTCCATGGCGCCTGTTTTCAAACGATAATTAGACCTTATGAGTGTAATTATACCACAACAGAAGTTCAGGAGGCAGCTCACTTCATGCCTGAACTTAAAAGACGCAGTGAAATTCCTGAGACTCTCAGGAACGTGTTTTTCTACACGTTAACCTACAAAGTTAAAAATGGGACCGTTTCCCTTTCGATCTGTAAGTGCTTGAAGATGCTTCATCACTCATCTGAAAGGCTTCTTCAGTGTTTAAATGCTGATGAGGGGTCCCGGGTGGGGGCTCTACCTTGGAGGTGGGTTCAAAACGGCAGAGCAGAGGTGGAGGCCTACACCACCAACTGACAGTGGCCTATAAAAGCAGAGAGATCCATTCCTAAGCGTTTTAACCATCACCTGCCTGCGTGACCAGAACTCACCTGATTGTAGGGCGGGGCAGAGACTCATGAACATGTCCTGACGTGTTCAGGCTTGTCAGCATCAGCTCAAAGGTTACAACCTCACTAGAGGTTGAATGGATGGGACACTCCATCAGATGAGAGGTGAAATGTCTTCAAGAACCTAAAAGAAGTCCACTTCTTAGCACTTTAGACTAAAATTGGATGGAAAAAATAATAATAATAAAATATCGACAATTTTGTCCCACAGCTGCAGAGTCCCCTTTTAATCTCGACAAGAAGTCCAGAGAATACGAGGATCTGTTATTTGATATGGAAATGATGTCCTTACACTGTTTGTCCACCAGAGGGCGATAGAGAGCCCGTTGGTTGCAGTTCATCTAGTGTCCAGCAGAGGGTGCTCAGGATGAGCAGGAGTAAATGAAACCGAACAGCTGAACCTGCAGGAATTTCTTGCAGACATAAAGACCCGGATGACCTCAAATTTTCTGCTTCTAAAATCAGATAAAACTGAGGCTATTGTCCTCGGCCCTAGAAATAACCAGATTCTTACTCTAATGGCATTACCTTGGCCTGCAGTATCACTTTGAGGGACCTTGGAGGCTTTTTTGACCAGGATATGTTCTTCAGTGCACATATTTAAAAAATATGTAAGATTGCTTTGTTCCATTTGTGCAAAAAGAAATCAGATTGTATAGATTAATCTGAGATGATTACATAATTTAGCAGTGCTGACTTGTAGACATGGTCAATCTGACACATTTATAGTCCCATAAGTGTTTTTGTAGCCACAGATACACCCGCCACCCGCCACCCCCCCCTCCCTGACCCTGGTGGACATTAAGAAGAATGGCAATTTAAACCACTTCTGTGTTGGCTTGACTTTCCAGACCCAAATTGTCCAATTTTTAAACAGTTTGGGAATTGCTGCTCTTATCCTGACCCTTTTGACAGGAGCAAATCTCCGACAGTACTGGGCTCGGCTGCAATTTTATTTATCCCATATTCATTACAGCTGTTTAAATAATAATAATAGTAGTAATAGAAATAAATGTAATAATTAGTCTGCTCTATCAGTGGGGGCCATGTATCGGCTGATATTAGCTATTTACTAATATATCTGTGTCAGCATTTATAATGACCAACAAATCAAAACCGAAGAGGCAGGAGAAACACCATTCACCAAACAGTTTGTCCACCAGAGGGCGCTCTGCAACTTTGAAACGCTACAAACCCAGCTGATCCGAGCAGACAGTGCATACACAAGTAACCAGCATCACTTTGTAAGGACTACAGATAAATAATTTTAGTAAAATACATTTGTTTTGAAATGCTACTTTGCCTTACCTGCAGCTCCACTCAAGCTGTGAAAGTCATCACTTTCATAGCCTGAGTGGAATTTATTCAGTGTAATACAGCAAAAAGCTTTATTTGCAAAACACCAGAACGTCAGAGGCCAGGTTGAGCAAAATCTTTATTGACCGAGAAGAGCAACCACAAATGACGATAGAATATACAACCCCACCAGCATGCCAGCGTTTTCATAGAAACTGTACAATGTGAAGGAATGTATGGAGCAGGAATTCATAATTATCATCAGAAGAAGAGGATGAGGAAGGAACAAACAGAAGCTTTACATCCATGTGTTTCGGTACAGTACGAGTTTGCTTCATATTTAATGTCACTGGTCAGTCGTGTTTTTAAAACCTTCATTCTTCATTTAAATAGCGAGCATGTGTTTTCTCTGATAGTGTCACCTGACTGTTCATGTCAGTTTTCCTCTGTCTGCGGGTGAGACCAGACGCCGCCGAGGTCTCCGGCAGTGGCGGCAGCAGCAGACGGCGCCTGGCTCAGCCTCCTCCACACCTGGGATCTCCTGACTGCAACCTATGAAAAGATCTGAACGAACGAGAGCGGGCTTCGGCGGGGAGGGGGCAAACATTAAGGCAAAGTGGGGGGGGGGGAAGAAAAATCTAAAAATGTTTTTACCGTTTTTCTCCACGTGATCGATCGTAGTTGGTGCCAAGGCCTCTTGGCTAAAAGAAGCGAGAGTGCCAGATTAAAATTTCTCCAATTGTTAACATTCAGTTCCCTCCGATTACAGGAAGCGTTTAGCGTGGAGGGGGCAGTGGGCGTGTGCAGAGCTGCCATTCAGTAACCTGTATAAACAGTCTCCACTACAACAGGGCTACAGGTGGTTATTCGTTGGCAGCGAGAGCGAGCCCTTCATATTCAGACTACTTGATCGCGAGCGCTGCTCGTGCACACAAGGCATGCTAAAGAAACATTAATCGATACGTAAGGCAGCTACTTTTTATACTTTCCACTCCCTTGTTCACTTTGGCCACGCCTCCCATCTGACAGGGAGCGTGCGAGTACATTTAGGGAAGAAAGAGGCGGCGTAGAGCAGCTCTGAATGAATGTGTTTCGTTTTGTTTTTCTTTCAAGGCAGGTACTGGTAATCATATCAAAAGACAGCGAGCGAGTAGGTGAGCAAAACGAGCGTGGAGCGGTTGGCAAGCGGGCAGACGGGGAGGTGGATGCTGGGGGGTGGTGCTAAGAACAGCTGATTAACTGTCGTGTGAATACAATCACATTACACAACCATTGATACCATTATATAAAAAAGGCAAACAAAAGTTGATTGTACAGTTGCTTTTCCACATGTACTTATACTGAGAGAGGAAGACACCTTTTCGGGGGAGGTGGAGGGCAGGACTTAATCTCTTGAAGCAGTGAAAAACTGGGGGCAAAAACAGGAAGCAGAGGAGGGCGGCGGGCGCAGGAGTAAGGTGCTACTTGGCACAGCTCGGTGGGGCGCGTGAGTGCATGGACAGAGGTGGGCTCGTGCGCAACCAATGGAACGTTGAGCAGGAAGGGTGTTGATGGACGGACAGACGGGGGGGTTAGGTTGCTGCTACTGCTGCTGCTACTGGTGCTGACAGAGCGGGGCGGGTGGGGCGTTAAGACAGCGAGGCATGAGATAAGGCATGACAGCATGAAATGCACGACAAAAACAAAGAAGGCAGAAATGGCGGTGGACGTGGCAGGGATGGGAGGAGGATGAGGAGGAAGATGGAGGAGGAGGGGAGGGGCTGAGGGAATCCCTTGCGGCCCCCCCTACACCCCCAGCTCCAAACACAAAGGCCTCTTTTAGTCTTTCCAGTCTTTCTTGATGTTCAGGTTCCACTCCCAGGACAGGTGGTCGTGCTTGTCGTCGTCGGTGAACTTGGATTTGATGACGTAGTTGCCACGGGCCAGCAGGCCCTTGGGCGCCTCCTCCACCGTAGTCAGGAAGTCGTATTCAGCACCACGCGGCCCATAGCTGCCCACCATGTAGTCTGACTTGTCAACTGTCAACAAACGAGAGGAAACGTTAGATCTTTACATCACGCTCAAGCTCAGCTCAGATTGTGAACAGGCTGGTAATTACCAACATGTGGGCCATGAAGACACTGCAGGTGGCTGCGAGGAGTCAGTTACAGCAAAATAAAATAACAGCTTCATAGGACTTAAATTTTTAAATATACATGGATATATAATTATAAAAGTTTTCTATAACTTCTATAATTTATACAACTTAATCCTGTAAGATAAGATCACCATGATGGGCTGTCACGAGGTTTCACTGCACAGCAGGAGATGGAGATATTAAGAGAGGAGAGCTGGACGTCAACCCAGCAGCAGGAACGCTCGTCTGTATGAGGGGGCGTAAGAGCAGCGCTGCTAGAGCTCTGCAAAACAACAACCAGCGAGATCCTCGTGTGTCAGAAACAGGAGCACTCCCGTTCCTCCTCACAGAAACGAGCAGATACCCACTATCTCCTCCACACTCTTGATCTGGAAAACCCTCATGTGGATTTGCCATCCTGGCGGAGCTAGACTGAAACTGAATGGGCTGCAGGCAGCAGCTCACTCTTATTTTGGGGAGTGCTCTCGTTGCCTCTCCTGTGAATCTGTTGTCACTTCAATTTGCACCAAAAAAGGTGAAATAGATTCACAACAGTCTAACGGCACTGCCTTTGAGTCATTCTGTGATTCCCTTAAATTGTTATTAAAATAAAAATCCAATGAAATATTTTTTAAAAAGAAGCTAAACATGCAAAACACAAACATAGGCTTTAAAAAGAGCCTGAGTTAGCTGCTTTAGCTCAGTAGGTAAGCAGGCGAGTGCAGCAGTCCCAGCAGCTGTGTCTCTCCTCTCCTCACTTTCCTGTCTGTCTTCACTGCTCCACCATCCAATAAAGGCAAAAATGTTCAAATAATACTTAAAAAAGTAGTATTTTGTGAGAGGCTGCTTTCGATAACTTATAAAGCTTCAGGCCCTGAAGAAGCTCTGGATCACAGGAGGTCTCAGGATTGTTGCTTCACTGTTTGTTCAGCTTGTAACAATGTTGTTGTGACATGAGACGTCTTATCCACTTTCACTCGCATTAATTCAGAGCTGCTGTTACAACTGTGGTTACTCAGTATTACCCATTACTCTGTGACTCAGTATCCCCTCTGTGTGCTTAAGCACTCTTTTATCTGTTTCATCGTAAGGAAAAAACGTTTAAATTTACTGATGAAGAGAAACATTTAAGTTGTGTGAGGGGTGACTGTGAGACTGAGGCCTGTACGTGTTTGAACATAAACAAATGTGCTGTAACTGTAGCTAACGCGCCAAGGAGAGACAAGATTTTTTTAAACAAAGAGCCAAAGTAAAACTCCCAGCAATTATCTGTTAAACAGGCTCATTTCAGCTCGCTCCAAAGGAGCCTTTTTGATTCAACATCAGCGACTGGCTAAATAATCAGCCCCAAACTGACATTAATAGCTCATTTAGCAAAGTAACAGCTGTGCATGCTTGTATATAAAAAGACTGATTAGCAGCACAGCTAATGAGCCTCTGGTTGTTGTAGGCTGCTGTTTGGCTGTTAGCACATGATCAGCTTTACATGCAGGAGCTGCATCCAACCAGTAACGCTGATCTTCAGAGGAACTGTGTTTGTACAGACGTTTTTCACTCACTCTTCATTCCTTTCCTGAACGTCTGCTGCACATACTTCAGCCCCGACACGATCTCCCTGTTCACCTGAGGACACAAAGACATTGCATCAGACATGTGACAGTAAGACAGATCAACTGTGGAAAGTCTATGGCACTGTGCAAAAGTCTTGAGCTGGCCCTCATTTCTTTAAACTTTGCCTCCAAGGAGCCAGACTTTCTTCTGACTTGATCAAAAGTTCTTGAAGAAAGTGGTTTTTGGACATTGGCTGCTTTTTCACTCATTTTCAGTCTGTGGACCTTTTTCAGAGAAATGTTTTTTTTCCTGTTAAACTAATTAACCCTGAACTGTGAATAATTCAAGCCTAAAAATGCACCTAACTTGAGGGTGAACCAACATTGCGTATATATATAACATCAACTCGTTATTGGCTGCCTGTCACAGAAACAGAATTTGGTCCCATTTCTTCTATGAAACTATAAAAATGACAAGGATAACACAGTCTGACAGGCATAAAATACCATTTTTGCACCAAAAAGATGATTTCCAACATGCTTTTAGCTGAAAACTGTTTTTAAGCTGATACAAAGCCTCTTTTCATCCTGTGAGCATCTACAACAATTCTCCTGCTACCAACTAATGTTTTAATGAGAGCACAGATGACCTGACACCAATTACTTTGAGATTTTGTATTTTTTGTTATTGAGTGGCTACAGATGGCTCTTTGTGGCTCTAAAACCTGCTTTGTAATTGTGATGTGGTTCCAGATAAATAACAATGTGTGTCGCTTGTTTTTTTGTTGCTATGTACATCGTCTGTGCTTACACTCAGTGGATTCAGAGGAAGTGAGCAATATTTCCTATAGTTAATGGCAGGAAATAAATTTTTTTAATATCAAAGCCTCACTGAGCAGCAATCTGCCAACATTGAGCTCCTGTGCCAACAATATTTCTGTAAAATGTGCCTTAGAGGATGGCTGTCGAGTCCTGTCCAGTGACCCAAACTTCACAGATTTGAAAACATCACTATCAGTGGAACAGCTGTACTTTAACATGGTCTGCAGAAAACAAGGACAGATGCACTCATTTCTTAAACAGACCAGCAGCTCTCACCTTAAAGCTGATCTTTATTCTGTATTCTACTCCCTCCTTCAGGACAAAGGCCTGCTTCTTAAAGGCTTCCAGGTCTCCTGTGAGCAACAACAAACACAGACAAATCAATATAAGGTCCAAACCTCAGTGACAGTTCACTTCAGCATTTTTTAATTTCATCTGTTATAAGGACTAGTGCCATTGATTCATTCATTCATGCAATCCTCTCACTCTCACGCTGATCAGTCTTCGCTAACCTGCTTAGCCGCGACCCTTCCTGTGTCGTGTCCTGGCTCTTTGGCCAGGCTGCTGTTACTATTATTATGGTCTTGGATTTCATTAAGCTGCTTCCCCAAGAGCGACCCACAGGTCATGCAGATGGGGGAACTTGAACATCTTGGACTGTAGCTGTCGACAGCAGCCCTCCCTCTGCTGTGGAGATCCGTCGTGAGTTTGACAGCCACTCAAACACAAACCTGCAGCAGGTGGCGCTATGCTGAGCTCACGAAGGCAGCAGAGGAGAACAATACCACCGTCATCAGCTGCAGTTCAAGATGAGACTTACTGGAGAGGCAGCCGAATATATGATTTCTCACAAATAAATTATTGAGTAAAACATTTGCATATGAAAGCTGGTAAAAAGCGAGAGCTAGACAGTCTGCAGGGCACAGAGCTGTTAGGACATCAGATTTCACTTCACAGTGACTTTGTTTGTCATTGTCTCTTTTGGCAAAAATGAATTTAAAAATAAATTTAAAACACAAATGCATGAAGGTGTAAACATCAATAAATCATATAAAATCAAAAAGGTAAAATACTGAGTTTTTATTAACTGACACAATGTTGATATTTCACAGCACAGCTGTACTGAGTGCACAGTTACCACCAAAGTACTTGTTACGCTGTGAGAATCCAGGAGCAAAGCACACACGTCTTTACCCTCATGTTTTAATCTTAAAGATTCACTGAACACATGTTATCGTAGCTCCTGTAACCATCCACTAACATCGTCTCACTCTGTAGACCTCAAACATTACTATGAGATAAGGAGGTGTTAATTATAATGCAGATCGTCTCTTTTAGATCACAATCGTGAGGTGAAGCTCACGAGTACAAACTGAGCTGCTTCTATTCTGAGGACTCGCATACTGCCCCATACAGTGAGCTCCCACTTTAGCCTCTAAGCTTTTATTTTACATCTACTTTATATTCTGGCAAGCTGGAACTAAAACAGTGTATGACCTTAGATTTTAGTACCGAGCTGCTGACTGTGACTGTATCAGTTTATATTAAAAAGAAATAAAAACGAGTGGATCAAACTTGGAGGTTAATCGACCATAAACAATTTAAAACTGCTTTTAATTAGAGACGTCAGGCTGTTTCACCAAAACAGGATGAAAACGTCACCAAAGCATCTTGTCTTCTGTTTTAAACGATGTGCACCTTCTACCTTTACAGCAGCACCTTCTTTTGTTATCTACCCCTTCCTGAAAGCACAGACCCAGCAGCTGACTGGTCAGATGTTGTTAGCAATGTTCCCCACAGAGTGACATGACCTGAAAGCATTTACATGGAAACCACGATGGGAGCTCTTCAAATGATCTAAATACTGAGGAAAGCTGCTTCGGTGCTTCCTTTATTGCCTCCCTTAGCAGAGCAACGCTGGCGAACGGTTCATGGCGAAAACACCATCTACTACTAACAGAGAGTCTTGTTAAAAGCACAAGTTCCACTGGATCACTTCTCTAGATGGAAGTGTCCTAATGTCTTAACAAACGTGCTTTTTACCTGTATACACTCTGTTACTCTAGTACAGAAAACAAAGCTAAGATTAAAAATGTGCAGAACATAAGTGATTAAGAAAAGAGGCGACACAGGAGACATTTTTGGACAAGGAAAGCTTTTGGTCTAGAGAAAGTAAAGTTATTAGTTGTCATACTTCTAAACTACAAGCCTGTCGAGCAAAAACTCATATGAGGCTCAGTATCGTGCTCAAGGACACTACGTCAACTGGCAACTAAATAACTGACCTTCTGATTGGTACCGCTTAAAATCACCCACTAATCTGTAAACCACTAATTTAATTATATCTGAATTTAAAGGAAAACCTCTGTAAAATGTTTTTTGGTTCAGTAATTTCTTGTTTGTTTTTTAATTACACTCTTAAATAATCCAGATTATAACAGTTTTAGTTTTTTGCCTTAATCACGCCCTGCGTGACACATTTACATCCCTCCCTTTGTTTCCTACAATCAGTGAGTCCTCGGGACACTAAAATCATCTGGCAGTCCCGTGGGAGCTGACTGCCATGCTGACCGTTGCTGCCCTGTTGTTCCCAGGCCTCTAAAAAAGGCTTTTAAACTGAGCTGTTTCTAGTATGTTCTTGCTGAGTAGAGTGTGTCCTCCTCTTCCTTTGGGTCCTCTTAAATCCAAGCTTCACAAGAAACCAACAACAAAGAAGGAAGTGAGCCCAAACAGACTCAAACCTCTGCAGAAACTAAGAAATATTTTAAAGTTCGGAAAGTTAGTGTTCCACTTTTATTTCCTGCTCCTGAAGTACAAAAACAGACAACTTACACTAATCTTTCCTTCTTCTGCTTTTCCTTCTTCTTCCTGCAAGCTTCTTTTTATCACAGTCTCTGTGATCACAGAAGTAAGAGTCTTATATTTTGGGCCAGTTTGTAAGTCATTTGAACCCGAAACTGTGAGGGCGCGTTTTATCATCAACCTTATTAAACGTTTTGGTTCCTTGCATAAGAGGAGAAATGACTGTGCCATGAAACATCTTAAAAATATTACTTTCAGGGACTTTTTATTGAAAAGCATAACATGTTTTATCTCCAAATACAAACACAATGGGGACAATTCATTTTAACGTCTCCTGAGGGGGGGGGAGGCACTTTTTGGCTTAACAGAGTTCAATTCAGTGTTTCTTAAGCCTGACAATATTCAGCTTTAAGGACAAACACACGAGCATAGCTGAGGGCTATCTGTGACTTTAAACTAGAATTAATGGCAGGATTTTTGAAAAAGTCACAATCAGTCAAACTGGACTATTGTGCCTTTATTTACCGTGTGGACAGTCACAACTTTATCTGAGAAAGCAGTAAAAGCTGCAACGAGGAACAGGACAAAATGTCCTGGACTGATCCAAATCTAGGCCAGCTGGGCCCAAAGCTGCTCCAGAGGAGTGAGAAGATGCAGTTCAGACCTACAAGATTATAAAACTCTGGAATATTTTACATTAACTTTTAAATTAGTGCCAGGAAACTAAAAAACTAAATCCAGTCGCTGTAGTTTGTCCATTTCTCTCTGCTTCTGGGATGTGTCGGTAAATCTTATTAGTAGCAGATTCAGACCTTCACAGAGTAAGTGCTGCTGGATGGAATTATAATAGGCAGAGTCTGTACTGGGGGTGCAGGACAAGCACTTCTGAGAGCTTTGAAACAGGATGAAAATGATTTGAAAGAAAATAATGGTGTGTGAAAATGTGATGGAACAACACGTTGTTGGCTTTGGCAGCGTGGCCTCGAGTCTCGAGTCCCCCACCACCACCACTGAAGGAGATTTACTGGCCCATGAGAGAAAAAAGGCATTTCAATTATTTTATAGATGGGAGCCGGGAAATTACTTTTCCCAAGGGGCAACATGCGAAACGGGGACTGTTGGACGGCTGCACCAATAACACGAACTCAAAGAACCTGCTTGATATTAATTTCGTCTCTCTTATTAACTGTTATGGTTACGGGTCGATTTTACAATAAGGCAACAATAATGTATTCGTAGTAACCCCAGATTATTTTATTTAATAAAACATCAATATTTGGTGTCACATGATACAAAATATCGCGATACTATCCAGTATAGATTTTTCACCCCACCCCTACTTCTTTGTGAGTTTGTCTCAGCAGTTTGCTTCACAGGTGAGCTCATCACTCTGAATGAACTCGAGGATGCTCAATTACATCCTCTCATATTTACAATTATTTTGGTGTGGCTACTCAAGAAACTTGAAAATATCTTGCACATACTGAACTCAGCAGCAGATTCCTCTAACTTTAAACAAAATAAAAATTGAAAAAATAACTGAGGTGAAAATGTTGGCGGGACACCGAGTTATCCAGGACTCCTTGAGTCACGCACAAATGTTTTTTTCACAATGCGAACCACGATCCCTGCACATGCACATGGGTATGAAGAAGGTGCCCAGGCAGCTGGGAAATAGCAAACAACTGAAAACCTAAAGCAGTGGACCAGAAGAGACAAACCTGGAAACAAACATAACTGTGGGCCACTTATTAATAATCCTTTCCCAGGTTCCCCTACGGCAGCGGTCAGCAACCTTTAACACCCAAAGAGCCATTTGGACCCGGTTTCCACGCAAAAGGAAACACTGGGAGCAGCAAATACTTTTTGACATCTAAAATTAAGATAACACTGTATATATTGTTTTTTACCTTTATGCTTTGTGTGAACAACTAAGGTGTGTTGCTTATGAAATCCATGAAGTGCTACAGAGAAAATTACATTTTATTCATGTAATTAACACATTTTGAACTCTTAAAGAAATATAACAAATGGAAAGGAAACTAGAAAGGACCACGTAGCAAACAAAAACTGTTGTGATATATATCGCCTTTGGGCTTTTGGAGCCTTGACCTGACTTTTAAAAAATAATTGGAAAAAAAGCTCTATGCTGCTGAAACATGAAAAATAGATATTTGCAAAATTCTGCCTAAATATGTATTTTACCTGGTTAATGTGTGTGGCGGGTGTGGTCTGCAGCGCCGCTGCAGGGGAGGCGGACGCACCTGAGCGGCACCCGCAATCACGCCTCGCCGCCTTAACGTCTGTGCTCTCTGTGCTGATGTGTTGGTATGTGTCGGGCTGTGAGCTGAAAAGCTACAGCTGGCTTACAGCAACCGTGTGTGAAAAGTGGTCAATAAAGAGATGCTGAAAAGCGTGTTCACGGAAACATCGTCGGGTCTGCCGTGATATGTTTACAATGGGACTTCTGCTCCTGAACCTCTGCACATAACGTCTGCAGATCGGGGCTGTACGAGGTCACTTCATCTTTACGCAGGACTGTAAGCTGTCGTCTGTGAGGCGTGAGCGGTGTTTGTTTTTAACATAGTTCACGGTGGAGAACAGCTGCTGACATAATGTGGATCCGAAGAGCCATAACTGGCCTACCTGGGGTTGAAAGTCTCGATAAATGCACGGCGTTTCGGCGGGTATACCGGCTTCCGCAAGTGTGACGCTTATTTTGAGCGATGAAAAAAATAATAGAATATAATTTTATTTTTATATTTCAATATCACAATAATCTTCCAATTTAGAACTACAAGTTAAAAAAACTAACATAAAGAAAATATACTTCAGCTAAATACTTCTAATTTATTTTCCCAAACCACGCGGAGCCGCACTATAAGGACTAAAGAGCCGCATGCGGCCGACCCCTGGTCTACGGAAACCTGTAGGAAGGATCAGCAGTTCCAATATGGCGCCATTAGTTATCAAACACTGAATGTTGGGGTTCAATCAGAAACTTCTACTTGATTTCTGCCTGAGCACAGACTCACCACAGAGGTCCAGGACCAGCGGCTCAGGAGCACTATCACAGACCAAACTCATCCGGATCACCTGGACGTTGGGAACATTGGGATCTGAGACAAGACCAAAGAAACAGGTGATTCAGTACAGACATAGCAAACATGCTAAACATGTGTCTCATACTACCCAGATTACTGCTGGCTGCTCCATAGTTTATATTCATAACTTTTATTTATCCTTAAAGACACTTTAACGTCATTTTCACATGCAGTCTGCTAAACCCAGACATTTATAGGAGGTCTGCATGTGATGTAAAAATCAGCTACGTGTTTGAAGTGTTTGAACTCAGGGGAGCTGAAATCAGGACAGGCTGCTGTAGTTGGGACAGATTCTGCATTAATTACTCTTCAGTTTGTTCTCAGTCAACAATTCAAACTTTTCTCCTCACAGCAGGAAGCGTACTGATCATCAGTGTTTGACAGACAACACTAGGCCACAGGTTACTATAAAGACATCAAACGGGGTGTAACAGTTCAATGACAAACCGAAAGCAATAAAAACATCTGCTTTATTGTAACACAGCACCACCTTCCTGCACTGTGATACCTACAGGGACCTCTTATGTATTGTTGAAGCAGTGAACAAGAAACACATAAGAGTAATGGACTTTAATGTTTATCATTAAATCAAATAAACATATTTTTTCTGTTTTTAATTAATCACTTCTAAAGAAAAACTGAGATACAATTTGAACTGTGGTTTTGCAGAACCGTTACACACACACACACACACACACACACTCAGACACACACAGTGTATTACCAGCCTCAGAGATCCCAGGGCCAAGCAGGGCTTCCTTATATTTGCGTAGGCTTTCGTCATCCTTATCCAGCTCTTGGATCTCCTTCACTGACTTCTGGGCTGGAGGTTTGTAGTTCACTGGCTCTGGCTCTTCATTTTCAGCGGCGATAGCTGCTAGCTGCTCCGTAGTCACGTCATCGTCAGCCATGTCTGGAGAGGGAAAAAATGTGAGTGACGGTATAGCGAGCATGGAAAGAAAGCAGGTGGGCAGACGTCCTATATTCTTACTAACACTTGTCTCTTGGGGAGGCAAGTGTTTTGTTGTAAACAAAAAGACAAACTCTGCTGTGTGTAGCATTTTATGTCATCTAATCTCACTTCTTTGAAGTAGTAATAATGAGAGGGGAGTCATGAACGAGGCGTCAAGCATCCCATGATGCAGTTATTTAGGTCAGATGAAAACAACTGTGTTCCCCTGGCATGGATGACATGAGTCTGGTCTTTTTCACCTCTATTACATTCATCCAAGCAACAGCTTCACAACAGTGTACACCGCAGTCGTGTATATTTGTTTTTCTCAGCGATGTTATCAGGGAAGAGTTTCAAGGATAACAAGAACAAGGAATAACATTTGTTTTGTCCTCATAAACCTCCAAATAAGGAAGCCATCTCATTTATGTCAGGAAAGCAAGATGATCGAGTTAATCTGATGCAGAGACAATGGGTTTGTGTTTCATTTGCACAGAAACTAACTGTGTTCCCGTTTTAAGGAGGCTAATGCCCAAAAAATTTCCACTGCTCAAACGCACAGTGTAACAAAAGCAGGAAGAGCTGTGCTTGGACCGAGAGTCTTAAAGCTCACAATAAAGCCCCCCTCCCACCCACAGCAAAACAGAAAAAAAACACAGGGCCTGAATGCACCACTGGCACTCTAGCATACATCGCTTACAATTACACTTTAGTGCTGGTTGTGTATCTTTAATCACTTAAGAGCAGCCACTTTGATGTTGTAAATAATTACAGGAGCATTTTTAAAAAAAACCTGAAGGACACCTCTGCACACAACGAACTCTCAGTAATGTGGAAAAACCAGCAGAGAGAATTCAGGACGTAAACTCTCTTTGCTCAGATGCAGTGACTCTGCTGCTTCACAGGGCTGCTCCATTATGACAAAAAACATCCATGCCTAGACTAGACATTTAAAAGAATGTCAAGCGCATGAATGGAGCCATTTGAGGTGGTCTGGGCATCTGAACAGGACGCCTCCTGGACAACTCCAACTTCGAGAGGTGTTTCGGAGACATAGGAGGAGATTTTAAGAAACAAGATGTATTTACTGAACTTATAATATTTTACAGGGGATTTTCTTAGGATTTATGTACAATTTCAATAAAATGTTTTATTTAATAAATAGATAAATGTAAGAAATAAAGGGGTACACAGCTGTGGTGGAGGACGTACAAGGTTATGACATAGGGAGTACTCTTAAGGGAAACTGCTGGTCCCTGCCAGCCTGCAGCCTGTACTGCAGGATGTTTGTGGTAGATATTGGACCTGCCCACCTCAGAAGCCCTGCGGCAACAGCCACAAACTCAGTGATAGCAAACAGTTAAGAGTTTGGGTGAGGGATGCTGGCAGGTGTACTCGTTTGTCTTTCTTCTAGAACATGTTCACCTATGGAAACTTGTTCGTTTTTCTCCTTCTAGGCAGACCAGGTTTTTCCATCATCTTGGTCAAAGCTGAACACGAGCGAGTCCGAGCTTTCAGGGAGGGGCGAAAGCTCACTGCTGTACAGGAAAAGGATCAAAACAGAGCCGATGTGTTTCCTCTGACTATAAAAGTTAGTGAAATAATGTCAACATGCACGCTAGAAAGATCTGATGCACCATGATCGTTTTAGTCACTATACTCTTGATTTTTTTATAATCCGTTCTTATTTATTAGGTGATATTTAACTAGGCTGGACATTTTTCACAACTGATAAAAGAATTAACTGCTAAGTCAACATCACTGTAATCTGCTTCAGTTAGTTCAACAATACAGCAAACGTAGCTGTGAACTAATTGTACCTCCATCTCCACCCAGCAGTGCTCAGCCAGCAGTGTTTAATACCTCCATGACATTCGTTTACATTTCAGCAGCAACAGATGGATTAAATGCTTCGAGTCTCCAGCCTCAGATGCAACACTGTGTAAACTGTGGCTGTAACTAAAAGACTGGAAGTTTGAAAAGAACTGTGGATAATGCAAATGTCCCAAATAATTTTAGTAATTAGTGATTTTTGTGATACAAATCGTAAGTTTGAGTTTGTCTGCATACCTCTCTCTTCTCTTATGAACTGCCTAAACTAGCAGGCATCATAGAAATGTCTATAAGCAGCACAGACGTGAACTATGCGAGGAGCCGCAGCCATAAACATGCCTGAGCAGGAGCCAAAATCCTGCTTCAATTTTCCTCCTTTCTATTCCTTACAAATGCACCATTATATATACACAATTTCTTGCACCTGAAGGAACCAAAATTGTGTGACTAAAGTAAGACTTCAAGAACATCTTCAAAATGTGATTATTAGCTGCTGGTTGCACAAATTCTCCTTAATCAAGCAGAGCCTTTAAACACCAAACTTTTACTTTGGTCAAGTTTCTCATGTGACTTCAGATATACCTTCCACTCAATAAAAATAAAATGCATTATTAGAGATATGTACAATGATAAAACAACTGGTTTTTTTTTTTAATGCAATCTTCATTTGAGTTCATGTTTTGCATAACTAAACTGCAGATTTAACTGAGGTCAAATTTAGATGACGGTTACTCGACGAGGAGTGAAACTCCTGGCATTAACTCTTAGCTTTTTATTTATATTTTTGGTTTGCATGGTCTCCCTGTTACGAAATTTCTTAAAGCTAAATATTTTTCCCACTGAGCACTGTGCAAGTACATCAGTCTTTTACTTGTAGCTTTTAGATTGTATTGTCCCACAAAAGGCTAATTTAATCCCTTTATATACTGCTATCTTATTCTGTGAGACCATATAATAATTTATTAGTAGACAAGCTCCATTTACTTTATTCTCCAAAGTTTGGTCAATCGGGCAGCACAGAAAGTGATCATTCTGACACAGTTTTACGCAAAGTGTGACCCTAAAGAGCCGTGCTGATGGGCAGTCAGCAGTTTTTTTCATAATGTGGAAAACTGATGTGTTATTTTTCTTCAGCTCACTTTTATAACTGATGGTTGGTTCAGTAAATGTGTACTTAAACTTCGTGACACTGAGGCTCTGTTTAATCAGAAGGTCAGTGGATTGATTTCCTCCAGTCCATCTGCTGAAGATACCGAACCTCGAGTTGACCCCGATGCATCCATCGGAAGGTCAGAAGGTGTGTGTGTGTGCATGTCAGATAAAAAGTGCTGTATGAATGTGTGTGTGTGATTAGGTGAATGAGGCATTTTGAGTGCACAAATTAAGCAGAAAGATGCTATATGAGTACCAGTCCATTCACCATTTTAGAGAAAGGGAAACAATCTACAACTGTCCACTTTAGCTCATACTGGGCTGTATGTGTCCCAACTAAAATAAATTGGCCATCCCTGATTTTGACCTTGAGTTGCACTTTGAGTGAACTGTTAACCACACAACTCAAGTGATTAAATTTTAGGATATTCACTTTGTATTGTTACTAATAAAAGCACAAATGTACCACTGCCTGCTCAGCCGCTTTTTCTCCACAAAGTGAGGAAATAAAATATTTATATTTAACCTAATATGATTAAATTTGGACAACTGAAGATGTTTTCATGAGGAGTAAGGACACCTGTAACGTCAATACCTCACGGGATTAGCACAGGTCTGAAATATGGAACAGTCACATTTTCAGATAGTAGAAGTTACCTTTCTTGCGTTTATGCTCTACAGTTCTCCTGTCACAAGCTTTTCCATTTGAGCAAACATTCAATAAAAAGGTTAAAAATTTAATTTCCGGTAAGCTCATAAATGTATTTTAGATTTAAATAAATTAGTATAATAATATTTGTGCTTTTATTTGAGGAAAGCTGAAAAAATCCCATGTTTTATGTTTTAAAAAAAGTATCCTCGTGTGTTTTCACTTTCAACAGTTCACGTGCTCTCACAGGACATGATGTAAGAAGTTAATAAAAGTGATATTAAGAAGACTCCCCTTGTGCTGTCATGCCAAATATTAACATTAGGACATTTCATGAGTTGACTAGAACCCAGTTTGACAGACTCGCCCCACACAGCCTTCAGCAGGCTCACAAACAGGACGGGAAGCTTAAAGAAACTTCAATTTCACAAACAGAGGAAGCATGCGGGAGCCTGTAGCCTCATCAGTGCAGTGTGTCACTAACGTTTACATCCTCTGTTTGGTGTTGGGTTGTTTTGGGTTCATCTATTTTTGTATCAAACACTAAGAACAACAACCTGCAGGGCAACAGCCAATCCAGACTGTTACCCCTGCCGGCCTCTTGCAAACATTAATAACAAATACAGAATTTAATAGAGACATGGAGGTTTCTGCCTGCTGTAATTTTGAGCAGCAATATAATTTAAATTACGGCGACTGGTGCTACCCCTTTGTTGCCTTGTTCTTAGGTTATCGCATTCACAAGATTTTCAGAAAACTTGACCTCTGACCTTCAGGTTGAGTTCACTGAGATATGCAGATAGATAATACCTATAGTAATAATTTGAAGCTCCGAGGTCGCCTCATTCTCGAGTTATCGCATTCCAATCTTAGGTGTCCGTACTGGCCGCCCGCACGGCAGGGAGACAACAATACCCTGCAAACAACAATGTTTTGCTCATGGGCGATGATGTCAGGGATCAACGATGGTCAAGGTTAATCTTTGTTATGCATTTTTGTGCATGTTAGTCAGCGACCGTGTGCGTGTGTATGTGTCTGTCTGTTTAATGCCGTCTGTAATTGCTTTTAAAGAATCATCATGATGTTACAACATGTTCAGAACCTGCCAACGGCTTACTTAATAATAATTTACTATCCAAACTAACAGCCCCACGTCAGTGCTTAAAGTTTTGCGGACCCCATGTATGCTTTTACTGACCTGCAAGATAAAAAAAACTTTTATTTGTTTTTGTTTTTTAACTGTAAATAAATTTTAATTTAATATGTATGACATTATTTATGTTTTATATTCATCTAAATCTGAAAAACAATGTTACAAAAGCCTTGAAATAAATCTAGTCTAGTACACCCTGGGCTGCTGCCAGTTTAATTAAGTTAACAGTTAATCTGCATAAATAGGCTTTTATTCTAACTTCTCTAGCTTTAACGTGGATTTTTCTCTGTGTAAGGAAAACGGTGGCGCATGCGAGGAGATGAAAGTTTGCTTTATGTCATGTTTGCGCTGGTTGTTGATGTGGATAGACGAAGGACTCACACCAGCTGTTTATCAGAAAGGTTTTAATAGTTTTGGACGAGACAAACATGTTTTTTTTTTCACTGCGGCTGAGTTCACTTTCTCGGTAACAACGCCACCTCCCCGCTTTTCACCACGTGTCTGTAGACAGACTGTGGCTCCACGTTAAACTGTGACAGCATCATCTCCACAGCTGCTGTTGTGTTTTCAGTCTTTTTGTTGAGAAATGTAGGAACTACCTGGCCTGAATCTTCCAATACTCCACGTCACTATTTCATGTCTATTTTAGTCACAAACGTGGATGAAATGCTTACAAAGCACTGAAGCAAAGAAGTTACATTGAGGATTTTTTGTAATCAAGTGGTTTGCATTAATCAATAAATCTGGATAATTTTCCTCAAATACTAACATATAAGAAAAATCTGAGCCTGACCTAAACAAGAACTGGGAATATAAAATGTCTTGTAGGAGCAGTCGAAAATAAGTGAGCCAAACTCTTCTCAGCTTTGAGGTGAACATCTTAAGCGACTACCAATGTGAGTGAATTATACCACTGATTGATTTATCACAGGGTGGTAAATACATTAGTGGGTTACCTAAGCAACCAGAGTCTGCTATGTCCACCAATGCAACCAACAACCTGGACACAATGAGCAAATATATGTGAACCGGGCTTCATATCTGCTACTATATAACCATTTATTATAAAATAAATATCTTCTGACAACTTCTTTCTTTACAGCTTTTGTAGGGTTGGAAATACAGACTCACCTCCTTGTATTATTCATGTGTAATTTATTTGCCAAAGAGAAATTATAAAATATATTAAATTATATCTTGTTATTCGTCTTTTGCATTTCTTGAATTTCTTTCTTTTTTCATCGACTGGGCTTTTTAAGTAGTTAAATATGTTCTGTTAGTGGACCAATAGTAGCACTGAGGAGAGAATGATTATGGGGACCTGCAGTGACACACCTTACCAAATCTGTCAACATTCCTGCTTTTCCCAGTTTCTCCCATATTTTAGGACCATCCACAATCGTGTTTTCCGTGTTTATCTAATATTGCACAAGCTGCCAGACTGTCTATGAAACAGTCTATGCATAGAATGCATAAAAACTGCATGCTATTTCAGCACATCTGTCAAAACAACCTGATTCTCATTGGTCCAATCTCAGCGCAGAAAAACCAGGTAAGGGTTAAACAAACTAACTGCTACCTTAGCTGTTTGACTGTTTTAAGTCTCTTTAGTGCAAAAATTCAGTAAAGAGTGATATAGTTGGCTCTTCAGACGTGCTTAGCGGGGAATTATTAAATTTGGTACATTTAGAAAGAAATTAAATCAAACTGAGCTTTATAAAACATTAAGTTAGTCCTTTAACAACGTATAAATGAAACAGTAAAAACAAAAATGGCGCCCTCTTTCAACCAAAGCAGTGTCACCAAAACTATTTCACACATCACTGGCTTCCTCCTGGTTATGCTAACTTAATAAATCAAAGTTATACCGTGTCATCAAAACAGTTTCTCATATCACAGTCAGGTGAATATGCTACAACAGGTAAACTGAAAGTCTCCAGATCTCCAGAAAGTCTTATAATTTCCAAATGTTGCAGCATTTCCTTTTGTATGATCTGAGAAGATCTGAGCTCCTGTATTGATTCGACATCACTGAAATAGCGGTACACTCATGTTCAATCCAGCCATGATGCACGCCATACACAAGCCAACAGTTTGTTAACAGCTGAAAGGGACTCCAGCTACATTCAAGAACAGCAAAGAGGGGGAATGAGATGCTCCAAGGGAGTAGCTGTGTTTGCTGCTTTAAAAAAGAGAAAGACTTTCGCTGTGGGGGCATGAGTTTATTTCTCTGCTGTGAAAACGTTAACGCCAACAAGTAAAAAGTCAACAAACCGGCGCCAAAGTGCCATTACATCTATCTGACCTTCATAACGGGCAGCCTGTTAATGAGTAACTCCATGTGCAAAGAATTTAAGTTTTGTTAAAGTGTAATAGAGGCTAACAGATGATTATTTATTATTTAGGTTCATCATCAAATCATTTCACACTCTATACACACCTGACAGAAGAATGAACCTATATAAACCTATATAAAGGCTCACTTATATAATAATAATACTCTAATATATCATGCAATCTCTAAATCGTATACATTTTTGTTCATAAACTAGTTCTTGGAAGGTCTGACTGACTTTGTTTGTAATCTAGATAAATCTAATCCCAGATGAACAGAGTAACAACAACATATATTAAAAACAAAGTGTAACTGTTCTTTTTGTGGGGCTTTTTTAACGTACTGATCTCTAACTAACACACCGAATTAATAGTTCGTTGGTCAAAGTGCCTTAGGCAGGCATATAAACACAAAGACTTTCAGAGTTTCCTATATTTATTTTTCCTGCATTAAATTAAATTAAAAACAAAACAGCTCTTTCAATGAAATTTAATGAACATATGTTTATTTTAAAGATAATATCACGGATCTTTGCAAATTTTCCTCAATTATGTATTATCCGCGAAAAAAAACCAGATGAACCGCAGCTGCCATGGTGATAAAATAGTAAATATATCTGTCATTATTAGCCGGGTAACAAACCTCCTTTTGACAGCATATCAGTTTACTCACGCCACTGGTTCATTAGCCTGAACGATTAAACTCATTAATACTGAACAATGTGGCTCAACTTTTCCTGCCGCCGACCCCCCCTCTCACACAGGGTGGGACTGAGGAGAGAGACAAGTGGCTAGCTCGTTAACCGCTGGGAACAATTCAGCCGAGCTAACCGGAGCCTGCAGCTAACATTAGCATGACAAGTTATCATCAGCTGACGGGAGCCGGTGCGACAACGGAGCGGCTTCACGGACGCGCGCCGGTTATGGTTGCTCTAGAGAGGGCGTTAGAAGCTGTCTTCGAAGCTGGAGACGCTTACCTTTAAATTAAACGCAGTAGTGTTTTCAGGAGCCTTTGCAGTAAGTGCGTTCGTTGCTCTCTGGGCTCTCCTACAAGTATGGCGAACAAGGGGACGGCGCCGCCCCGTGCGCCGCCCGCGCGTCACGTTCCCGGGAGCGGGTCCGCGGCGCGCACGCCCTACGTAGGTGACGCGCTTAAAAGCTCGTGTTTAGTTTTGGGTTCAGTGGGATAGTTTCGCTCTGCTGTCACACTTTGTACTGTGATAAAAGGTACAGAGGATAACGGGACATATTTAAAACTGACCTGTGTATTAAAAAAACACTGATTGCTTCTAATACTTACTTGTAAAACCCCTTGAAGTACATGTTTCTTTGTCTGATTTAAAATCTATATGTGTGTGCAGAGGCAAATTCTTACAAAACCTACACCTTCTGATAATTTTTCTTAATCATATATAATATGTGGCACGGGTGTAATGAGCCATAACTTCAACCTAAATCTTTTTTATTACCAATTTATGTGTTCTTTCCATCTAATTCAATTAGTTGTTTTCTGTTTCTTTGTTTTTTCTGGCCTTTTCCTGGTCTGTTTGCTAATGGCCAAAAATAAAAGTCATTATTATTTATTAATAACCAAGGACCAGTGCCTCGGGGCACTGACTGCAAACACTGTTGCCTTAAGTCTTCAGTGAGGCAGGGACAGGCATCCCCGTGTGGATCTTGAGAAATGCATTATCACACAACTGCAGTTGAAAGATGCAGAAGTTGTAAAGCCAATGGCCTTAAAACTAACTAGAAAAATCTGCATTTCCTGCGAAAATGCAGTGTGGATGCTTTAAAGCTGAAGCTGTATGCAAAAACTAGCTGAAAAAACTGAAAAGTTGCAGAAATTGTAAAAACTTTGCAGAAGCAAAGGAACTTTGCTAAAATAGAATAAGTTAGCAGAACTGCAATATCTTAGAGGAAACATAATACTTGGCAGAAATGCAATAGCATAGCAGAACTTCGCAGAAATATTGTAACTTACCAGAAACATGATAACTTCTCAAAAATACAAGAATTTAGGAGAAATAGTATAAGATAACAGAAAGAATATATTTAGCCAAAAATACTTAAGCATTACAGAAACACTATGATTTAGAAAAATAGTACAACAGAGCAGAAATACTGTGATTTACCAGAGACACTGTGATGAACTATGAATATTGTAATTTTAAATTAATACTATGTTTTAGCACAAATACTATAATTTGACAGAAATACTATCATTTGGCAGAAATACTATGTTTCAGCACAAATACTCTGGTTTAGCACAAATATTATAACATAGCAGAAATACAATTATATAGCAGAAATGCTATATTTAGAGAGAAAAATATAATACAGTAGAAATAGTATGATTTAGCAGAAATACTACAATATAGCATAATAACAATGATTTAGAACAAATACTATGATTGAGCAGAATAGTAATAACTTAAGTGAAAATACTGGAAAAGTAAGATGACAAGCTGAAAAAAAACGGAACATGGTTAAGTTCCCTCAAAACTAATTGTTGTTCACCTGTGAAAAAAAAATAAAGAAATAAAAATAAATTTAAAAAACAAGAAGGAACAGCCAACAGATACACACAAAATCAAAAATGTATACACAAATGCACAGAGAGAGAGACACACGGAGGGTCTATGCCAGTCAACCAGTCTGAATATATTATACTTTTTTCCAACAATGAGATGCTGCCCTAAAGAGGGTCTCTCTCTCTCTCTCTCTCTCTCTCATGCACACACACACACACACACACACACACACACACACACACACACACACACACACAAGATCCAATTCAGTCAACCAGTCTAAATATATTGAATTTGAATCTTACAATGAGATCATCCCATAAAAAGGCTTTCTCTCTCTCTCGCTCTCTCTCTCTCTCTCTCTCTCTCTATCTCTCTCTCTCTCTGTCACACACACACACACACACACAGGGAAAGAGAAGCAAGTTTCTAGCTCAGTCAAGCAGGCTGGGAGCTGCTGAATTTGAATCCACCAATCAGAGAGCCTGTGCACTTTTTCCCGCCAAAACAGGTGCACGCAGCACAGAGAGACACAGGATTTTTGCAGTCTATTTCTCATAATGACGACTCCCCTCAAACAAATGACCATAATTTCCTAACCGTAGGGGCTAGAACGGTCATTCTTACACCGTTTTGTTCAGAAGAGATGGGGGAATCTTAAAGTGTTGACAATTTATCATTAAAATATGAATTATTAAAGATATTTGACTTCTAATGCACCATAACTGAGTAGAGCAAAGCAAAAACTGCCTTGACTTGCCCTCAAACAACGCTTTCTAACTCTAAATCTATTTGGAGTATCAATATCATTCTTTCACCATAAGAGACAGCAGGCTTTGGTGAACAATCATGGAAATTTTCAGGTCTCTGTGGAAATCCATTAAAAAGATATGACGAGAGAAATAAGTGGTTCATTTCCAGAGTTTGAAATCTGAAGAAATCTGAGCGAAGGACGAATTTCCTACCCTCAAACAAGTCTAACTCATTTCAGAACGGTAATAGGTGAGAAAATAATTCTTGAATTGTGAGCGTCAGGAGTGTCTGAAGATATACTGGGACAAGCCTTATGTCTTAACTTTGCTTCGTTAAGGAGATATGACGATTCGAATATGCCTCTCATTACAGAAATCAAGCGGTGATTTTGAACAAGCTCTCCATTGACTTTCTATGGAGAGTTTTGCGACTTTGTGTTGGTCTGAGGAGATTTGCCAAAATTCTATAAATCCCACAACAATGATAGTGACATTTTCGGAAAGCCAGCAAAAATACCTACGTTTTGATGTATAATTTGTGGAAGTTGAGTGAAAATTGAGCAAGTAGCAAGAAGTTGTTCGGACATGAAGAGAAGACTGCAAAACCTTCAGTGGCACACTGGAAGCCAAGTGCATAGCAACCATAACAACGCATGTATTTTGTGAAAAATCACAATTTTGCAACTGAAAACTTTAAGAGGCATAAAAGTAAAACGGTAAAAGATTTGAAAAAGCTGATTTATACCTGAATAGCCCAATAATTTGAGAACATTTTAAAGTTTGAATGGTTGTTCTACGTGAAAATATGAGGAAGTAGTTAAGTTTCAAAAACAAGCAAATTTTAGCAGAATTACAGAAGTTTCCCATTCATTTCAATGGGACAAATTAAGCTTAATATTTTAAAAAGTATAATAGTGAAAAATACCAAAAGACATAGCACACATTAGCAGAAATAGCAGAATAGTTTAAAATTTGAACGGTGAAAATCGGCTGAAAATTGTGGAAGTAGTTAAGTAACAAAAAGTGTACGGAAGTCCTAAGAGGAACTCAATAGTGTGGATGCTTAAAGCATCCACACAATAAATAAAAATTGTTGATGATAAAAAAAAAAAATTAAACTTCAAAGCTCATGCATACATGCACATCCAGTGCTCAGTGTCTAATTGTGTGTTTGTGTTTTTACCTTTTCGCAGTAGCGTAGTGAAACATTTGGGCGGTGGATAAATAATGGAAAATAAAATTCAGACTACAGACGGCTTCAGGTGAGTACACGTGGTGCACAAGGACCAAAGCTCACCTTCTCAACCTGGACAAAATGAATTATTTTACACTGATACTGTAAACTTTGTGTTTGTGTGTCAGGTTTCCATACATCGGAAACAGCTGCTGCATCTGTAGTTCTGTCCATCCTGAGGAGAGTCCACACTCTACATCAGATCCTTGGCTCACCTATAATGACGCACAGGTGCTGCACACAACTGGATCTGCAGCTTGTGAGGAACAGCAGCACTCAGCCTACATCCTGTTTTACGAGATTAACGTAAGAAGACACAGCATCTCATCCTGAAGTGAGAGAATGGCACGCCAGCTGCAGCCTAATCCAATCTCTCTTCTTTTTTCAGTGCCCAGACACCCTTCAGTTTCATCATGTCATCCCTAACAATAGCTGTAGAGTTGGATGGAGGATGAAGACAGCAGAGAGCAAAAGAAACAGGTAAGAGCAGACAGGTAGTCAGAGTTAACAAAAACTTTTAAAGCCAGTGTAGCTTCTGTTTTGAACACATTTATTGATGACAATTTTACATAAATAAGCAGTGTGTTATACTGTTATCAGATGTGGAGTCTCACTAACCACTTTAATAGTGACTTGTGTCCCAAATACTGTTTATTTGTCGTAGTTACAGATAGTGAAATAAAAATGGGAAATGGTTGTTTCATAATTGTATACTCAGCTTGGTCAAGACAATAATTCGAGAACGAGGGGCAGGATTTTGAATTGATGCCATTGGTGCATCTACTAAAGTTCTGGGGTCAGTTTGAATATCAGTGACCTTGACCTCAAGTTCAAAGGTCAAGTTTTCTGAAAATGTTGTGAATGCTACAACTCTGTGACGAGACGTAAGTCTCCTAGGTCTTTAAATTTGTATATAGGTGCATCTACTAGGAAGCTGAAGGGTTGCACTGCGGGCCATCTGTAGAGGTGTAGAGTCAACAACCTGTCTCTGAACGTGGACAAAACAAAAGAGATTGTTGACTTCAGGAGAGCACAGTGGGATCACTGCCCACTTAAGATCAATGGATCCTCTGTGGAGGTCGTCAAGAAGAGGACCAGATTTCTTGGTGTCCACCTGGCGGAGAACCTCTCCTGCTCCCTCAACACCAGCTCCATAACCAAGAAGGCCCAGCAGCGTCTCTACTTCATGCAGAAGCTGAGGAAAGCCCATCTCCCACCATCCATTCTCACCACCATTTACAGTGGGACTAACGAGAGCATCCTAAGTAGCTGCATCACTGTCTGGTATGGTAACTGCAGCGCATTGGATCGCAGTACCCTACAACGGATTGTGAGAGCAGCTGAGAAGATCATTGGAGCCCCTCTCCCCTCCTTATAACACCCGCTTGCTGGAGGACCCCACACAGCCTTCAAACACACTCTTCACCCTGCTGCCTTCTGGAAAGAGGTCCCAGAACATCCGGGCCCTCGCTACCAAACTACGGAAAAGTTTCTTCCCACAAGCCGTCAGACCCCTGAACACTCAGTGACTGCACTGGCACACGCACACCTTCACACACGTCACTACCAAGCACTTATCTGCAGTATCTCACACACACACACATACATACAGACACCAAGTTACTTTTGCACAATACTCAGCATTTTGCACATTTCCATTGTCTTGTGTCTGTATCGTCCTGTTCTGTCTAGTTTTGCACTGTTTTGTCTTGTTTATTTTTGCAGTTTATGCACACTGCACTTTATGTAGTCCTGGGTTTGTCCGTATATGTCATATATAGCACCAGGGTCTCGGAGGAACGCTGTCTCATTTCACTCTGTACAGTACCTCTGCACGTGGTTAAAATGACAATAAAAGCCACTTGACTTGACCTGTTTTTGTAGCAGTTGCTTGGAGACGAGTACCACACAGTTCAAATGAGCATACATTCCAAAATATGCAAATTAGCCCCATACATCATAATGATGATGTTTGCTGTTCAGGGTATGAACATTCTATGCTGAAAGTTTATAAATATACAACCTTTGACTGCTTGTTTTCAGTTGAACTTTTGCAAAGCTGAGGAGATTTTCGCTGCGATCGCATCAAGTCCAAAGATGTTTAAACTTCTTTTTCACAGAAAGGTAAGTTTGAAGAGACTCGCAGCACATTTCTCTGAATATTTTCTTATGGTAAACAAGCATTTTTGAAACTTTTAAGGAAGCTTCTTGGATGATTTCTGTAAAAACTGAATTTTGAATCCAAATGAAGGATTTTGTATTTTCATACCATATACTTTGTTTTATGCCATTACTGATGTTGGTTTTCTTGTTTCTAAACAGAAATCACACAAACAAAACGTGGCAGAGAAGGAAATTCCTTCTACGTCTCATCAGAGGTAAAGAAATGCGCCACTCTTTAATGCTGCTGGAGATATTTATAGCAGTGCTTTAGTTGGAGCTCTTTTATTTCCCTTTTATTGGTGTTTTGTATTTACATCTTTTTTACTACTTCTAGTCTTGTCTATAATTTATATTGATTCAGAGATTAGCGTTTGAAAATGTAGAGTGTAAATGTACAAAATACATGATTTTGTTCCATTACAGTTATTCATTTTTATTTGCAATCTCCAGCATGTACTTCTTGTTAAAAATTTCCACTTTGAATTTGATTTACACTTTTGTCCTCATCAGCATCCCGGATGCTTCTGTTGCTGAAAATGTTCAAAAGAAGAAGAGAAAATGGAGACACCTCTGCTGTTCCTCGGTTTGCTTTTACACAAAACATATGAAATGCACATTCTCTTTAAATTGCACTTGTTAATTTAAAGTGACTTTACTTTTTTAATAAACGTATGTTTGTTCGTCCTCTGCAGCAAACTGACAGCGATGCAGAGGCAGAGAGCAACACTGTGAAGACACAAAAAAAGTGTCGCTGGTTTCTTTTTAAATTCTGGAAGGTATGTTTTATGGAAAGAGTCACTGTCATCAAGCATTTACTCATCACAGTTAAATGAGAAGAATTAAGAGCAATTTAGCACACAGCTATGTCCTCAAATTAAGTTCAAAGATGTTTAAACGTTTTTTTTTCACAGAAAGGTAAGTTCGAAGAGACTTGCAGGATGTTTCTCTAAATATTTTTTATGGTGAATAAGCATTTTTGAAGCTTCATGGATGATTTCTGTAAAAACTGAATTTTGATCAGAACCAAGTGAAGGATTTTGTATCTCATAGGACAAACTTTAAAACTCAATTTAAAGCATGAATAAATTGTTTTTATTTTATTTAAAGATATTCCTATATATCTGCTTCATGAGCTGACAGCTCACTAAAGTGATAAATAATATGAAATAATACCAAATTTTCTAACTGGACACTTTTCATGGAGAGACCCACTTGGTATGTTTGTTTTATGCCATTACTGATGTTGGTTTTCTTGTTTCTAAACAGAAATTACACAAACAAAACGTGGCAGAGAAGGAAATTCCTTCTACGTCTCATCAGAGGTAAAGAAATGCGCCACTCTTTAATGCTGCTGGAGATATTTATAGCAGTGCTTTAGTTGGAGCTCTTTTATTTCCCTTTTATTGGCATTTTTCTTCCACCTTGTGTATTTGCATCTTTTTTACTACTTCTAGTCTTGTCTATTATTTATATGGATGCAGAGATTAGCGTTTGAAAATGTAGAGTGTAAATGTATAAAATACATGATTTTGTTCATGTTGGTATTCCATTACAGTTATTCATTTTTATTAGCAATCTGTATTAGCAAAATGTACTCCTTCTTATAAATTTCCACAACATTTACACTTTTGTCCTCATCAGCATCCCGGATGCTTCTGTTGCTGCCACACCAGCTAACCCTGAAAATGGTCAAAAGAAGAGAAAATGGAGACACTTCTTCTGCTGTTCCTCGGTTTGCTTTTACACAAAACATATGAAATGCACATTCTCTTTAAATTGTACTTGTTAATTTTAAGTGACTTTACTTTTTTAATAAACTTATGTTTGTTCGTCCTCTGCAGCAAACTGACAGCGATGCAGAGGCAGAGAGCAACACTGTGAAGACACAAAAAAGGTCTCGCTGGTCTCTTTTTAAATCCGGGAAGGTATGTTTTATGGAAAGAGTCACTGTCATCAAGCATTTAAATGAGAGCAATTAAGAGCAATGAGGCACACAGCTATGTCCTATATATATATCAGGTAAGAAGCACCACAGAAAAGATCCCAGCAGACCTGAGTTGGGACACTTGGATTATGGAGCTTCTGGACCAAGAGAGTGGATGGGAGCATGTGTTTAACAGGTAAGAGAAAGACGTCCTCCAAAATGTTTCAACTTCAAAGCTCATGCATACATGCACATACACTGCTCAGCATCCTGACATCTTTCCTAATTTTGTGTTCGTGTTTTTACCTTTTTGGAGCAGTGTAGCATGCGGTGGAAAAATAATAGAAAGTCAAACTGAGACTACAGACTGCTTCGGGTGAGTACACGTGGTGCACAAAGACCAAAGCTCACTTTGTCAAAGTGGAGAAAATGAATTCTTTTACACTGATACTGTAAACGTTGTGCGTGTGTGTCAGGTTTCCAAACATCGGAAACACCTGCTACATGAACTCCTGCCTGCAGAGCCTCCTCAACATTGAGGAGTTCATAAGAGACATCGGGCGTCAGGAGGTTTTGTGGAGCACAGATCCAGAAGCTCAGCTCTTAAGGTGCGCTACGTCAACCTTCTACTTTCTTCAAAAACCTGAAGAACAAAGAGATCTAACAGCAGAAATGTCTGTTTACCCTTTCCTTTCTACAGAAGGCTCATTGATGTCAGGGACTGTCATGAGTCAACAGATTATGGCCTTAAAGATCACCACCTAAGAGCTTTTAAGAAGGCATTCAGCAATCAAGCTCCTGAATACACCGGCAGTGCACAGAAAGTGCGTCAGCTATTTGGACATTTCGTTTTTTGCTTTACCTTCTGATTTTGATGTACTGTTTTAAATCTCTCTGCTTTTCTTTCAGGACGCTCATGAATTCCTAACATTGTTCCTCAATGAGGTCAAAAGGCTCGCACCTCACCTGGAGAGGAACGCAGCTCTCCTGGGCCAAAGTTATACCTGCCCAGTAGAAGACCATCACATTTTTAAAATGGAAAACATGAGGACATGCAAGAGGTAAGCCTGTCTTTCAGAAACGCAGAGCTGGTTGCAATATTTTCATATACCTCTTTTCCACCTACCTGATCTTTACTTTAACTACGTTACTCCTGAAATGTGTAGCTGCGGTCACCAATCATCACAGCAAGAGGAATTCACCAGCTTGTCTCTTGACCTGGTTCCAGAGGGGTCTGTTATAAACATGTTAGAGACATACTTGAAGGTAAGATCACAAATTCCAATAGAGTTGTAGTGTCAGCGATCTTAACACACCTTTTTTGTTAGTGTTTGTGTGTATGTGTGTGTGCATATGTTGAGATTTCTTTCTACCATAAAGCCTGTTTTCTCTGTGCTGTTGTTCAGGAACAAGAAATAGAATTTCGCTGTGATTGTGGAGGGACGGCCTCAGAACTGAAGTCGTCTTTTGATACACTGCCAAGGTGAGTAAGGTCACATCAGAATTGATCGACTGACCAGGTTTCCAAACTGTGGCGCATCAAATATCAGAGTTTTTCGAGACAATACTTGAGCAGTCGTTTTCTCCCATCTTCTGTTTGTGTTTGACACTCATTCTTCTTATTTTCTACCTTGTTTGTGTTTTTTTTCTTTTCTGCCAGAGTTCTGATCTTGCATCTGAAGAGGTTTGGCTTTACACAAACCTACAAGATTCAGAAGGTGGATGACCCCGTCAGGCTGCAGAGGGACTTGGTGGTGCCATCCAATCAGGTAAAAACAGACTGCAGAACGTCTCAGGCTACGTCCACACTAGCCCGGATAGATTTGAAAACTCCGTGTCCACACTAGCGTTTTCAGTCATTTTCAAATAGTTGTGCGTCTGCATTGAAACGGCCGAAAACGCTTACGTTCCAGTCCTGCGCATGCGCAAAAGTGAGTGAGAATTACAGAATTTGAAGAAAAGCTATCCGGAGCATGTACAAACTGATATTAATCTTTTTTAGGGCTGTCAAAGTTGAGAGCAATCAAAACAACTGCTGTATAATGCACTCGGCTATCTTTGTTTAATTGCTCACATGACTGCATCACATGACTAAAATGCGTCATCGTTTTAGAAAGTCTGCGTTTTCGAGTGTCCACACTGCGACGGGACAGCTCCGTTTTCAAATGTATGCGTTTTCGAGAGCGTTTTCAAGATGCTGTGTTTTTCCTTGAGGAAAACGCCGTCTCAGTGTGGACGGGAGGTCAAAGCGGAGAGAAAACGATGTGTTTTCAAACGAAAACGCATTCGTGTGGACGTAGCCTCAGCAAATCAGCTTAATTATGGCACTGATGTGAGACTTTATGAAACTAACACTCTTTGGATTTGTTCCTTCTCAGGGTGGTGGCTGTTACAGTCTTGTCAGCATCATCAGTCATTATGGAGGCACAGAGTCAGGTAAAACAGCAGACTTGTTACAAACAGAAAATGAAAACTTGCTACTTTTCAGTGAAGGACTCACACACAAAAGCTTTTGATGTTCTAAGAAGCACTAAGTCAAAATCACTGTTTGCTTGAATCAGTTGACTTCCAGAAGTTGGATTCATTTGTCTTAATGTGATTTCAGGACACTACATCTGTAGTTCTGTCCATCCTGAGGAGAGTCAGCACTCTACATCAGATCGCTGGCTCACCTATAATGACGCACAGGTGCTCCACACAACTGGATCTGCAGCTTGTGAGGAACAGCAGCACTCGGCCTACATCCTGTTTTACAAGAGAAACGTAAGAAGACACAGCATCTCATCCTGAAGTGAGAGAATTTTTAAATGTCCTGTTACCTTGTTAACCAGTTTTGTCTTCATTCTCAGTTCTGAAACAGGAAATGGAAGGAAGGAAGGAAGTTAAGGTCATCATCATGCTGAGAAGGAAAAGCAGTCGTCCCAGCCCACCATCGCACACTGGAGGACAAGTACTGGTAAGTATTGCCCTCAGGAGGAAGGGTCCTCCCAGAGAGCCTGGTTCCTCCCAAGATTTCTTCCTCCAGGAGGGAGTTTTTTCTTGCCACCGTCGCCCCACATTCACTGGTCTCATCAGCAGGGACATTTTTAACATCCTAAGACCTGAACTCTTTCATGGCATGCATTTTTAATTTCTCTGTGCCATTTGGGTTGATTGGGACCTGATCGATGTAAAAACAAAGACATCAGATTCGGACTATCTTTTTTTTGTTTCTCAAAACAATGAGATCCACATATGAGGACGTTCATTTTAAATTTCGATTGAACAGTGGCAGTGTAATGTCCTCCCTCATAAGTGGATATCAGGTTTTTGAAGAGCAAAATTTTGTATTTTGGTCTAGACAACCCAAAATGTTATGTCCACATATGTGGACACCAGGTCCTAGGAGGTTAAAACAAAATCTACTAGTAGTGCACCACTACTAGAGATCGTCCTTTTCTGGACCAGTGTTTGGCTTGCTCTCTGGGAACAACAAATTAGTGCTGTCAGCGTTAACGTCATTTTAACTAATGACGTTAACGCTGACATCACTAATTTGTTGTTATTATTATTAATATTATTATTAATTTATTTGTAAAATAAATTAAATTAAAAAATAAAGAAATTATTTAATTCTTTATTTTTTTTGTTTTATTAAAATCAAAATAACAACAAAAACAAAAATAACTAATAAAAAAATATTAAAAGTATTCAGCAGTGTTTTGTGAAATTTGTAATGAGCCTTAGTTAAGTTGATGTCACAGAAGTTTCTGAATCATTTAGATTGTTCAACAAACTGATTCACTCAGGTAAAGATGGTAAGCTGGAGCAATGGTACCCTTGGAGTTCAGTTTAAGTTTTCAGACAAATATTCCCTCGATCAGTTGCAGCTTCTGCTTTTAAATAAATGATTTAGCTGCAAATGTTTAGCTGCAGGTAGCAAAGTCCAAAAGTGACAACATTTCCACTGCAGTCTCTCCAGAAATGGCTTATAAAATTTTGACCAAATTAGACATTTATCCTTGGATCAATTAAAGGGTGAAAATCTTTAATTGTACCTTTTATAACATTTTAACAAGTTACTGTCTCCTGCTGCATGTTTCCTGTTTTGGCTGAACTTCATCAGCTCAAAAAACTCACCGTGCTGTGGTGTACTAAATGACCTCATGTACAGGACACACTGAAGGCAGGTTTGCAACGTTTAATCAACAAAGTCAAGATCAGTTAACAACAGCTGAACTAAAGACTTTCTTTTTCTCATCGATAAAATGAGGTCCATGCCAATGCGCTCAAATGGGACCTCCATTAATGGTGAGGGGCATAAAGGCGCTTTTTGAATGACCAGCTGGTTCACCAGCTGACACCACTGGACGCACACCATCGGCGCACATCCAAACATGCAAAAAATGCAAGATGGTGGTGCGCACAGATACAGCGGCTCTATGCTCTCGACACACTGAACATGGTCTGTCCCTACTCGTTACAACATGTGGAAATGTCAGTGCTATGTCAGGGCGCACTATTTGACTCTCAGCTCTCATCATTTGATCAAAGGGCCAGTTGCATAATGCCATTATCTTCTGTGTAGCGAATTGCTGGAACGGGCAACCCAAACGCCACGTGTCCCTGTTGGTGGTGTGTGCAGGCCTACATACTGTCCTATTGAGCTACTAAACCCCGACCAATCAGTTTTCAGATTTAAGGGGTATGATGGCCGTCAGCTAACCGCAGCTGTTACTCTTTGCATTTTCCCCCGATATTTCTTTTCCACCAGTACTATGGGGTATTTGTGAATATCCATGACTGACCCGGCCAGTTGGTCTTTGGACAGGGTCACGGCAGTTTCAAGGTTAAAAAAAAAATCCCTTTCACTGACAGACTGAAGGAAAGCTCCTCAAAAATGGAGGGTCTTCAAGCTCCTCAGTGGCAGGAAAAGGTTTCCCGGACCCAGTGTTGTATATTTGTTTCCCAAAAGATTGAAATAGTGGAGAGAAATCAGGTTCTGAAACCATCCAGAAGACAAAGTCTCCAACTGGTTTGTGGAAGTCCAGTTTCTCCAAATTAATCAGCGGGTGAAATGTCTCTTCATGGATGGTTTTGATTCTGTTGTTGTTCACGAATAAAGCCCTCAAAGCAGCATATGAAAGAAAGTCATCTTTCATTGTTGTCTCCAGCGTGTTAAAAGAGAGATCGAGCTCAGTGATGAGTTTTGAAGCGGCTGCAGGGACTTCTCGAAGGTTTTGGCTCAAACGGTCGCAGGATGTTGTTCACAGTGGTGACACTGTTGACTGGTGATTGACAAGCACTGAGATACTAACATGACAAACACAAGAAACATCATGACTTATTCTCCTGAGTGCCTGCAAAACACAAAATCAAACTCAAAGCTTTTCTCTCAGGTGCTGGTGTGGCACAATCTAATGATAAGAAAGGTCATGCTAACAGCTTTTGGAGCACAGCTGCACAAAATAACAGCTTTTGGAGCACAAAATGCATTACAGGCAAACCCAGTACCCAAACATGTTAACAAGGATAAAGAAAAAAATCTGAAACAAAAGCAGGTAGTGTGGTGATTTATGTTGTGAGGATGCTTTCACTCCCATCAAAGTCACCCAGTGTTGAGAACCCAAATGAGCCCAAAAACCTCAAGTGGCTGCAACCAACAGCGAACGTCAAGAAGTGGATACTTGCATGTTGAGCCAGAAACATGCAGAAAACCCAAAAGAGGCAAGACGGCACATCTTGGTCCCACTCAGGCAGTACGAACACCTGGAAAGAGGAGCCCACAGTTCAGACCCAAGGTCACTGGTAAGGACACCAGCCAGCCAGTTATAAGTCTAGTTTTAATTTTCATTTTAGTTAGTGTTATGGCCATTCTAGGGGTGGCCAGACCATAATATAAGGGTGATCCACCCCTGTCTGACCCCAAGCAGCACATCACACAACCAGTACAATTTTGATGGTGATTTATTTACAGTGATTGAATTCTAACAAAGGAAAGGAGCGAACTATAGCTTCGGGGTGGACCCCAAAACAACAAACAAAAGGGACCGTATCTAAAGGATGTACAAAACTTATTTATGAAAAGAATAAAACCAAATGACAATGTCTTATCTCCCTAACTAACAAAAACATGAGAAAAGGGTAATCAAATAAAAAGGCAGTCCACCCCTACATGCTCCTGTATAAAGAAACAGGTAACACAAAGCCTGCCGGTTGAGGTCCATGGCGGTGTCATCTTATATGTTGTCTCCAGGTCATGAGCCAATCTGTATGGGCCGTCCCATGGATGCACCAATCACGGAAAGGCACCTGCACACTCAGATTTACATATGAGACAACATTACAACAACAGTCGTAACATTAACTAAAAATGTTTTTCACCATCTCGTTTTAACTTCTGGTTTAGCTTCAGCTAACTAAAACTAAATGGGCCTTGGAAATAATCACATCTTAATAGAGTGAACCATAGACTGTATAAAAGATAGGACCATTGCAACTTTACTGCAGCACTTCACCCTTTCACATAGTCCCAGCTCTTCTCTGTCATGTTTTATGGTTCTGCAAATGTCTTCAGTTGGTGAAAGGTCTGGACTGCTGGTGTCTTGTTGTGCTTGCTATGCATCCCTGACTCGTTTCTTCTTTCTGCATCAAGTAAGGAATGTAGTGAAAGTTCCCAAGAGGTTAAAAACACCACTGAAAACATGCCATCAGACCTGAGTTGGGACACTTGGATTATGGAGCTTCTGGACCAAGAGAGTGGATGGGAGCATGTGTTTAACAAGTAAGAGTATAACGTCCCCCAAAATGTCCCTAACTAACAAAAACATGAGAAAAGGGTAATCAAATAAAAAGGCAGTCCACCCCTACATGCTCCTGTATAAAGAAACAGGTAACACAAAGCCTGCTGGTTGAGGTCCATGGCGGTGTCATCTTATATGTTGTCTCCAGGTCAAGGAGACAACATATAAGATGGATAGACAGACAGATTTCAAAATAGCCAGCTGGAATGTTAAGGGGTTGAATAACGGGATTAAGAGGAAGAAAATGTTAACATATCTAAAGTTATCAAGAGTTGATATAGCCTTTATTCAAGAAATGCACATGTGCAAGTCAGAAGCCTTAAAACTTAAATGTTCCTTGGTAGGTAAAGTCTTTTCCAGTCCTGGAACTGATAAAAGTAGGGGAGTGTCGGTTCTGATTCATAAAGCAGTTAGCTTTACTGAAACAAAATTAATAACAGATAAGGAAGGTAGATTTATATTGGTTTATGGACAGCTACTGGACACACCAATAATTTTATGCAATATCTATGCACCTAATGCGGACATACTCGCCTTTTTTCATAACCTGTCACAGTATCTTTTGGAATTAGAAGGTGCACAAATAGTGGTAGGAGGAGATTTCAATCAAATACTGGATCAAGACCTAGATAGATCACTTCCTAGGAGAGGCACAGAGAGTAGATCTGTAGTTGCCATAAGGCAGATGACCTCAGATTTAGGTCTGAATGATATTTGGCGGACAATGCATCCAGAAGGCAGGGAATATTCCTTTTACTCTCCGCCTCATAATGTTTATACTAGAATCGACTACTTTCTTATTTCTGAAGCCTTAGTGAATAACTCTATAGATTCAAGTGTTGGTAATATAGTAATCTCGGACCATGTGCCAATTTTTCTATGTCTTGGAAATATTTTACAGATTCCTCAAAGCCGCAGATGGCATTTAAATGTGTCCTTAATTAAAGACTCTGGGTTTATTAAATTGATAAGAGATGAAATACAATTTTACAAACAGACAAATAAGCGAGAGGACACTACATTGGCTACTTGGTGGGATGCTATGAAGGCATACTTAAGGGGGAGGATAATTTCTTACGCTTCCTTTAAAAAGAAGGCAGCTAACAAGAATATCATTACGTTAGAAGCCAAATTAAAGGCACTTGAGGCAGTACATTCCCATACAAAAGACAGAGTTACGTTGACTAAAATCGTTAAAGTTAAATATAAGTTGAATGTACTGTACAACAGAAAGGCAGAATACGCTTTATTTCGCATTAATCAAGCATATTGGGAAATGGGAGAAAAGCCGAGTCGTTTATTAGCATACCGTCTTAAACAGAAAGACGGTATGAACCATATCCCAGGCATACGACAATCAGATGGGGTTATTTCAACTTCTATTAGACATATAAATGATGGATTCAGGGCCTTTTACAATAATCTTTATTCTACACAAGGTAGTTTAGATGAACAGAAATTCGAAGCATTCTTTACTGATTTAAACCTGCCACAGCTTTCTACTACTGACCAGCAGATTATAGATGCTCCAATTACAGTGGAGGAGATTACCCGTGCAATTAACAGTATGCCACTTAATAAAGCTCCAGGATTAGATGGGTTACCATTGGATTTCTATAGAGCATTTGAGGATATGTTAAGTCCCCTGTTGCTCGATGTTTATAATGAGGCGTTCAAAGTAGGCTCATTACCTCAGTCAATGCACTCTGGACTTATAACATTTATTCTTAAAACTGGGAAAGACCCTTTAGACCCAAGTGGTTACCGCCCCATATCTTTGCTGAATTCTGACCAAAAAATCTTGGCAAAGGTCTTAGCGGGTCGATTAAAAGTAGTAATGGTGAAAATAATTCATGCAGACCAATCTGGTTTTGTTCCAAACCGCTATGGTTCAGATAATATTAGGCGGTTGGTTAATTTGCAAAATTATGTATATGATTCAGTATATCCAACAGTGGCCCTATCGCTGGATGCTGCAAAAGCTTTTGATTGTGTTGAGTGGGATTATCTGTTTAAGACATTATAAAAGTTTGGTTTTGGTGACAATTTTATTAGGTGGATAAAGATATTATATGATTCGCCTTCAGCGCGAGTATTGACGAATGGGCTCATATCAGACCTATTCCTTTTACAGAGATCCACAAGACAGGGTTGTCCCCTTAGCCCCGGTCTTTTTGTAATTGCTATAGAGCCTTTGGCACAAAAACTGAGAAATAATGTAAATATATTTGAAATTTCGATGGGTAATAGTCAACATAAGCTTCTATTATATGCAGATGATATGTTGTTACTCATGACCCAGCCTGGGAAGTCAATTCCAGCCCTATTAGAATGTATAGAAAGCTTTACGCTGCTTTCAGGGTATCGCGTCAACTGGGATAAATCAGAGGCAATGCCTAAGTCAGGACACTGCCCCCATACTTTATTTAAACAGTGGGAGTTTCGGTGGTCCGTGAATGGTTTGAGGTATTTGGGGATACAAATTACCTCGAATTACACTAAGATGGTTCGAGCAAATATGGAGCCAATGTTTGAAAGAATAAAAATGGAATTTGGTAGATGGTCCAGAGTACGTCTCACAATATGGGGTAAAATTAGTTGTATTAAGATGATGACTGCACCCATGATCTTTTATATTTTATCTAATATTCCATTACACATTCCAGATAAGTATTTCAAAGATCTAGACTTTTTAATCCGGCAGTTTCTTTGGGGTAGCTCACCGCATCGTTTAAGTATTAAGAAACTTCAAGCGAGTGCAAAACAAGGAGGTTTTTCATTGCCTAATTTCCAATGGTATTATTGGGTGATGAACGTGAAACAACTTAGAGCTTGGTTACCTACTGCACCAGTTAAACCCATCTGGTCCCATATAGAGACGGAAGTTAATGGCGGTATTTCTCCTTGGAGGGAGCTGTTTGATACCAGTCATAAAACTACCCATCCTATAATTGCAAAGACATTGTGGTTTAAATTACATAGGGCAGGTCGCTGGGACTTTATTAAATCACCTTCGGCAACCTTATGGAGTAATAAAAGAATTTTGATTGGAGGGACATCGGTTGACTGGTTACAGTGGCGTAAAGCAGGCATCCTTAATGTATCAGATTTATTTGACTGTGGGACTAAATGTTTTTTAAGCTTTGATAAAATTGTAGAGTTATATAAGTTGCAGCGTAATCAATTCTGGAGATATGTCCAAATACATAGTTCATTATCGAAGTGGCTGGGAACCCCCTTGAGTTGTCCTGTGGGCAGCCCTGTGGAAGTCCTGCTCTCAAGATCACCCTTGGGTAAAGGTACCAACGCTAAGATTTATCACTTATTGCAAGAACGGTCAGCTGACCCTCTCCTTAAAGTTAAGGGCTACTGGGCCCAGGACATGGCATTGGACATATCTTCAGTTGAATGGGATTCATGTTTTCAAAATGTTAATACTATGTGTAAAGAAACAGGCAGTAGATTTATTCAACTTAAGATAATCCATAGGTGGCATCGAACACCGCAACAATTGTATAAATGGAACCTGGCCTCTACGGACGAATGTTGGAGATGTGATGGTCAAAATGCTTCGATTTTACATATCTTATGGAGCTGTTCGGCACTTCGGGATTGGTGGGAAAATATAATGGAGGTAATTTTCAGTGTTTTAAAAAGGAGATTTGGTATCTCACCAAAACTGTCCATACTTGGTATAACCACAGAACTTTCTGATGGAGATTTTTCCAGTGATACAAAAAGATGGATTATTTTGGCTCTTACTACGGCCAAACGGGTCCTGCTAAGACATCGGCGGAAAAAGAACCCCCCTCCCTATGAAGAGTGGCTAAAGACAATGGCTAAGTTGGCGTCTTACGAAAAAGTGACTTATGGTTTATTAGACAAATTGCCTCAATATGATTGTATTTGGTCCCCCTTTACAAGCTGGCTTTCTGTAACTTGAAGAACAGAGGAGTAATGACAGAGTGGTGGTGTGGGGATTGGTGTGCGAAGAAAGAATAGGATAACTTCCCTTTGTTTTGTTGTTGTTTTGTTTTTTGTTGTTGTTGTGTTTTGTTGTTGTTTTGTTTTTGTTTGTTTGTTTTTAAAACTATTTATTTATGTAGTTATCCTTAAGCTCTGTTATTGAAGTTTAAAATGAAATAAATAAAAATTGTTGATGATAAAAAAAAAAAGTTTAAACTTCAAAGCTCATGCATACATGCACATCCAGTGCTCAGTGTCTAATTGTGTGTTTGTGTTTTTACCTTTTCGCAGTAGCGTAGTGAAACATTTGGGCGGTGGATAAATAATGGAAAATAAAATTCAGACTACAGACGGCTTCAGGTGAGTACACGTGGTGCACAAGGACCAAAGCTCACCTTCTCAACCTGGACAAAATGAATTATTTTACACTGATACTGTAAACTTTGTGTTTGTGTGTCAGGTTTCCATACATCGGAAACAGCTGCTGCATCTGTAGTTCTGTCCATCCTGAGGAGAGTCCACACTCTACATCAGATCCTTGGCTCACCTATAATGACGCACAGGTGCTGCACACAACTGGATCTGCAGCTTGTGAGGAACAGCAGCACTCAGCCTACATCCTGTTTTACGAGATTAACGTAAGAAGACACAGCATCTCATCCTGAAGTGAGAGAATGGCACGCCAGCTGCAGCCTAATCCAATCTCTCTTCTTTTTTCAGTGCCCAGACACCCTTCAGTTTCATCATGTCATCCCTAACAATAGCTGTAGAGTTGGATGGAGGATGAAGACAGCAGAGAGCAAAAGAAACAGGTAAGAGCAGACAGGTAGTCAGAGTTAACAAAAACTTTTAAAGCCAGTGTAGCTTCTGTTTTGAACACATTTATTGATGACAATTTTACATAAATAAGCAGTGTGTTATACTGTTATCAGATGTGGAGTCTCACTAACCACTTTAATAGTGACTTGTGTCCCAAATACTGTTTATTTGTCGTAGTTACAGATAGTGAAATAAAAATGGGAAATGGTTGTTTCATAATTGTATACTCAGCTTGGTCAAGACAATAATTCGAGAACGAGGGGCAGGATTTTGAATTGATGCCATTGGTGCATCTACTAAAGTTCTGGGGTCAGTTTGAATATCAGTGACCTTGACCTCAAGTTCAAAGGTCAGGTTTTCTGAAAATGTTGTGAATGCTACAACTCTGTGACGAGACGTAAGTCTCCTAGGTCTTTAAATTTGTATATAGGTGCATCTACTAGGAAGCTGAAGGGTTGCACTGCGGGCCATCTGTAGAGGTGTAGAGTCAACAACCTGTCTCTGAACGTGGACAAAACAAAAGAGATTGTTGACTTCAGGAGAGCACAGTGGGATCACTGCCCACTTAAGATCAATGGATCCTCTGTGGAGGTCGTCAAGAAGAGGACCAGATTTCTTGGTGTCCACCTGGCGGAGAACCTCTCCTGCTCCCTCAACACCAGCTCCATAACCAAGAAGGCCCAGCAGCGTCTCTACTTCATGCAGAAGCTGAGGAAAGCCCATCTCCCACCATCCATTCTCACCACCATTTACAGTGGGACTAACGAGAGCATCCTAAGTAGCTGCATCACTGTCTGGTATGGTAACTGCAGCGCATTGGATCGCAGTACCCTACAACGGATTGTGAGAGCAGCTGAGAAGATCATTGGAGCCCCTCTCCCCTCCTTATAACACCCGCTTGCTGGAGGACCCCACACAGCCTTCAAACACACTCTTCACCCTGCTGCCTTCTGGAAAGAGGTCCCAGAACATCCGGGCCCTCGCTACCAAACTACGGAAAAGTTTCTTCCCACAAGCCGTCAGACCCCTGAACACTCAGTGACTGCACTGGCACACGCACACCTTCACACACGTCACTACCAAGCACTTATCTGCAGTATCTCACACACACACACATACATACAGACACCAAGTTACTTTTGCACAATACTCAGCATTTTGCACATTTCCATTGTCTTGTGTCTGTATTGTCCTGTTCTGTCTAGTTTTGCACTGTTTTGTCTTGTTTATTTTTGCAGTTTATGCACACTGCACTTTATGTAGTCCTGGGTTTGTCCGTATATGTCATATATAGCACCAGGGTCTCGGAGGAACGCTGTCTCATTTCACTCTGTACAGTACCTCTGCACGTGGTTAAAATGACAATAAAAGCCACTTGACTTGACCTGTTTTTGTAGCAGTTGCTTGGAGACGAGTACCACACAGTTCAAATGAGCATACATTCCAAAATATGCAAATTAGCCCCATACATCATAATGATGATGTTTGCTGTTCAGGGTATGAACATTCTATGCTGAAAGTTTATAAATATACAACCTTTGACTGCTTGTTTTCAGTTGAACTTTTGCAAAGCTGAGGAGATTTTCGCTGCGATCGCATCAAGTCCAAAGATGTTTAAACTTCTTTTTCACAGAAAGGTAAGTTTGAAGAGACTCGCAGCACATTTCTCTGAATATTTTTTTATGGTAAACAAGCATTTTTGAAACTTTTAAGGAAGCTTCTTGGATGATTTCTGTAAAAACTGAATTTTGAATCCAAATGAAGGATTTTGTATTTTCATACCATATACTTTGTTTTATGCCATTACTGATGTTGGTTTTCTTGTTTCTAAACAGAAATCACACAAACAAAACGTGGCAGAGAAGGAAATTCCTTCTACGTCTCATCAGAGGTAAAGAAATGCGCCACTCTTTAATGCTGCTGGAGATATTTATAGCAGTGCTTTAGTTGGAGCTCTTTTATTTCCCTTTTATTGGTGTTTTGTATTTACATCTTTTTTACTACTTCTAGTCTTGTCTATAATTTATATTGATTCAGAGATTAGCGTTTGAAAATGTAGAGTGTAAATGTACAAAATACATGATTTTGTTCCATTACAGTTATTCATTTTTATTTGCAATCTCCAGCATGTACTTCTTGTTAAAAATTTCCACTTTGAAAAATAACATTTACACTTTTGTCCTCATCAGCATCCCGGATGCTTCTGTTGCTGAAAATGTTCAAAAGAAGAAGAGAAAATGGAGACACCTCTGCTGTTCCTCGGTTTGCTTTTACACAAAACATATGAAATGCACATTCTCTTTAAATTGCACTTGTTAATTTAAAGTGACTTTACTTTTTTAATAAACGTATGTTTGTTCGTCCTCTGCAGCAAACTGACAGCGATGCAGAGGCAGAGAGCAACACTGTGAAGACACAAAAAAAGTGTCGCTGGTTTCTTTTTAAATTCTGGAAGGTATGTTTTATGGAAAGAGTCACTGTCATCAAGCATTTACTCATCACAGTTAAATGAGAAGAATTAAGAGCAATTTAGCACACAGCTATGTCCTCAAATTAAGTTCAAAGATGTTTAAACGTTTTTTTTTCACAGAAAGGTAAGTTCGAAGAGACTTGCAGGATGTTTCTCTAAATATTTTTTATGGTGAATAAGCATTTTTGAAGCTTCATGGATGATTTCTGTAAAAACTGAATTTTGATCAGAACCAAGTGAAGGATTTTGTATCTCATAGGACAAACTTTAAAACTCAATTTAAAGCATGAATAAATTGTTTTTATTTTATTTAAAGATATTCCTATATATCTGCTTCATCAGCTGACAGCTCACTAAAGTGATAAATAATATGAAATAATACCAAATTTTCTAACTGGACACTTTTCATGGAGAGACCCACTTGGTATGTTTGTTTTATGCCATTACTGATGTTGGTTTTCTTGTTTCTAAACAGAAATTACACAAACAAAACGTGGCAGAGAAGGAAATTCCTTCTACGTCTCATCAGAGGTAAAGAAATGCGCCACTCTTTAATGCTGCTGGAGATATTTATAGCAGTGCTTTAGTTGGAGCTCTTTTATTTCCCTTTTATTGGCATTTTTCTTCCACCTTGTGTATTTGCATCTTTTTTACTACTTCTAGTCTTGTCTATTATTTATATGGATGCAGAGATTAGTGTTTGAAAATGTAGAGTGTAAATGTATAAAATACACGATTTTGTTCATGTTGGTATTCCATTACAGTTATTCATTTTTATTAGCAATCTGTATTAGCAAAATGTACTCCTTCTTATAAATTTCCACAACATTTACACTTTTGTCCTCATCAGCATCCCGGATGCTTCTGTTGCTGCCACACCAGCTAACCCTGAAAATGGTCAAAAGAAGAGAAAATGGAGACACTTCTTCTGCTGTTCCTCGGTTTGCTTTTACACAAAACATATGAAATGCACATTCTCTTTAAATTGTACTTGTTAATTTTAAGTGACTTTACTTTTTTAATAAACTTATGTTTGTTCGTCCTCTGCAGCAAACTGACAGCGATGCAGAGGCAGAGAGCAACACTGTGAAGACACAAAAAAGGTCTCGCTGGTCTCTTTTTAAATCCGGGAAGGTATGTTTTATGGAAAGAGTCACTGTCATCAAGCATTTAAATGAGAGCAATTAAGAGCAATGAGGCACACAGCTATGTCCTATATATATATCAGGTAAGAAGCACCACGGAAAAGATCCCAGCAGACCTGAGTTGGGACACTTGGATTATGGAGCTTCTGGACCAAGAGAGTGGATGGGAGCATGTGTTTAACAGGTAAGAGAAAGACGTCCTCCAAAATGTTTCAACTTCAAAGCTCATGCATACATGCACATACACTGCTCAGCATCCTGACATCTTTCCTAATTTTGTGTTCGTGTTTTTACCTTTTTGGAGCAGTGTAGCATGCGGTGGAAAAATAATAGAAAGTCAAACTGAGACTACAGACTGCTTCGGGTGAGTACACGTGGTGCACAAAGACCAAAGCTCACTTTGTCAAAGTGGAGAAAATGAATTCTTTTACACTGATACTGTAAACGTTGTGCGTGTGTGTCAGGTTTCCAAACATCGGAAACACCTGCTACATGAACTCCTGCCTGCAGAGCCTCCTCAACATTGAGGAGTTCATAAGAGACATCGGGCGTCAGGAGGTTTTGTGGAGCACAGATCCAGAAGCTCAGCTCTTAAGGTGCGCTACGTCAACCTTCTACTTTCTTCAAAAACCTGAAGAACAAAGAGATCTAACAGCAGAAATGTCTGTTTACCCTTTCCTTTCTACAGAAGGCTCATTGATGTCAGGGACTGTCATGAGTCAACAGATTATGGCCTTAAAGATCACCACCTAAGAGCTTTTAAGAAGGCATTCAGCAATCAAGCTCCTGAATACACCGGCAGTGCACAGAAAGTGCGTCAGCTATTTGGACATTTCGTTTTTTGCTTTACCTTCTGATTTTGATGTACTGTTTTAAATCTCTCTGCTTTTCTTTCAGGACGCTCATGAATTCCTAACATTGTTCCTCAATGAGGTCAAAAGGCTCGCACCTCACCTGGAGAGGAACGCAGCTCTGCTGGGCCAAAGTTATACCTGCCCAGTAGAAGACCATCACATTTTTAAAATGGAAAACATGAGGACATGCAAGAGGTAAGCCTGTCTTTCAGAAACGCAGAGCTGGTTGCAATATTTTCATATACCTCTTTTCCACCTACCTGATCTTTACTTTAACTACGTTACTCCTGAAATGTGTAGCTGCGGTCACCAATCATCACAGCAAGAGGAATTCACCAGCTTGTCTCTTGACCTGGTTCCAGAGGGGTCTGTTATAAACATGTTAGAGACATACTTGAAGGTAAGATCACAAATTCCAATAGAGTTGTAGTGTCAGCGATCTTAACACACCTTTTTTGTTAGTGTTTGTGTGTATGTGTGTGTGCATATGTTGAGATTTCTTTCTACCATAAAGCCTGTTTTCTCTGTGCTGTTGTTCAGGAACAAGAAATAGAATTTCGCTGTGATTGTGGAGGGACGGCCTCAGAACTGAAGTCGTCTTTTGATACACTGCCAAGGTGAGTAAGGTCACATCAGAATTGATCGACTGACCAGGTTTCCAAACTGTGGCGCATCAAATATCAGAGTTTTTCGAGACAATACTTGAGCAGTCGTTTTCTCCCATCTTCTGTTTGTGTTTGACACTCATTCTTCTTATTTTCTACCTTGTTTGTGTTTTTTTTCTTTTCTGCCAGAGTTCTGATCTTGCATCTGAAGAGGTTTGGCTTTACACAAACCTACAAGATTCAGAAGGTGGATGACCCCGTCAGGCTGCAGAGGGACTTGGTGGTGCCATCCAATCAGGTAAAAACAGACTGCAGAACGTCTCAGGCTACGTCCACACTAGCCCGGATAGATTTGAAAACTCCGTGTCCACACTAGCGTTTTCAGTCATTTTCAAATAGTTGTGCGTCTGCATTGAAACGGCCGAAAACGCTTACGTTCCAGTCCTGCGCATGCGCAAAAGTGAGTGAGAATTACAGAATTTGAAGAAAAGCTATCCGGAGCATGTACAAACTGATATTAATCTTTTTTAGGGCTGTCAAAGTTGAGAGCAATCAAAACAACTGCTGTATAATGCACTCGGCTATCTTTGTTTAATTGCTCACATGACTGCATCACATGACTAAAATGCGTCATCGTTTTAGAAAGTCTGCGTTTTCGAGTGTCCACACTGCGACGGGACAGCTCCGTTTTCAAATGTATGCGTTTTCGAGAGCGTTTTCAAGATGCTGTGTTTTTCCTTGAGGAAAACGCCGTCTCAGTGTGGACGGGAGGTCAAAGCGGAGAGAAAACGATGTGTTTTCAAACGAAAACGCATTCGTGTGGACGTAGCCTCAGCAAATCAGCTTAATTATGGCACTGATGTGAGACTTTATGAAACTAACACTCTTTGGATTTGTTCCTTCTCAGGGTGGTGGCTGTTACAGTCTTGTCAGCATCATCAGTCATTATGGAGGCACAGAGTCAGGTAAAACAACAGACTTGTTACAAACAGAAAATGAAAACTTGCTACTTTTCAGTGAAGGACTCACACACAAAAGCTTTTGATGTTCTAAGAAGCACTAAGTCAAAATCACTGTTTGCTTGAATCAGTTGACTTCCAGAAGTTGGATTCATTTGTCTTAATGTGATTTCAGGACACTACATCTGTAGTTCTGTCCATCCTGAGGAGAGTCAGCACTCTACATCAGATCGCTGGCTCACCTATAATGACGCACAGGTGCTCCACACAACTGGATCTGCAGCTTGTGAGGAACAGCAGCACTCGGCCTACATCCTGTTTTACAAGAGAAACGTAAGAAGACACAGCATCTCATCCTGAAGTGAGAGAATTTTTAAATGTCCTGTTACCTTGTTAACCAGTTTTGTCTTCATTCTCAGTTCTGAAACAGGAAATGGAAGGAAGGAAGGAAGTTAAGGTCATCATCATGCTGAGAAGGAAAAGCAGTCGTCCCAGCCCACCATCGCACACTGGAGGACAAGTACTGGTAAGTATTGCCCTCAGGAGGAAGGGTCCTCCCAGAGAGCCTGGTTCCTCCCAAGATTTCTTCCTCCAGGAGGGAGTTTTTTCTTGCCACCGTCGCCCCACATTCACTGGTCTCATCAGCAGGGACATTTTTAACATCCTAAGACCTGAACTCTTTCATGGCATGCATTTTTAATTTCTCTGTGCCATTTGGGTTGATTGGGACCTGATCGATGTAAAAACAAAGACATCAGATTCGGACTATCTTTTTTTTGTTTCTCAAAACAATGAGATCCACATATGAGGACGTTCATTTTAAATTTCGATTGAACAGTGGCAGTGTAATGTCCTCCCTCATAAGTGGATATCAGGTTTTTGAAGAGCAAAATTTTGTATTTTGGTCTAGACAACCCAAAATGTTATGTCCACATATGTGGACACCAGGTCCTAGGAGGTTAAAACAAAATCTACTAGTAGTGCACCACTACTAGAGATCGTCCTTTTCTGGACCAGTGTTTGGCTTGCTCTCTGGGAACAACAAATTAGTGCTGTCAGCGTTAACGTCATTTTAACTAATGACGTTAACGCTGACATCACTAATTTGTTGTTATTATTATTAATATTATTATTAATTTATTTGTAAAATAAATTAAATTAAAAAATAAAGAAATTATTTAATTCTTTATTTTTTTTGTTTTATTAAAATCAAAATAACAACAAAAACAAAAATAACTAATAAAAAAATATTAAAAGTATTCAGCAGTGTTTTGTGAAATTTGTAATGAGCCTTAGTTAAGTTGATGTCACAGAAGTTTCTGAATCATTTAGATTGTTCAACAAACTGATTCACTCAGGTAAAGATGGTAAGCTGGAGCAATGGTACCCTTGGAGTTCAGTTTAAGTTTTCAGACAAATATTCCCTCGATCAGTTGCAGCTTCTGCTTTTAAATAAATGATTTAGCTGCAAATGTTTAGCTGCAGGTAGCAAAGTCCAAAAGTGACAACATTTCCACTGCAGTCTCTCCAGAAATGGCTTATAAAATTTTGACCAAATTAGACATTTATCCTTGGATCAATTAAAGGGTGAAAATCTTTAATTGTACCTTTTATAACATTTTAACAAGTTACTGTCTCCTGCTGCATGTTTCCTGTTTTGGCTGAACTTCATCAGCTCAAAAAACTCACCGTGCTGTGGTGTACTAAATGACCTCATGTACAGGACACACTGAAGGCAGGTTTGCAACGTTTAATCAACAAAGTCAAGATCAGTTAACAACAGCTGAACTAAAGACTTTCTTTTTCTCATCGATAAAATGAGGTCCATGCCAATGCGCTCAAATGGGACCTCCATTAATGGTGAGGGGCATAAAGGCGCTTTTTGAATGACCAGCTGGTTCACCAGCTGACACCACTGGACGCACACCATCGGCGCACATCCAAACATGCAAAAAATGCAAGATGGTGGTGCGCACAGATACAGCGGCTCTATGCTCTCGACACACTGAACATGGTCTGTCCCTACTCGTTACAACATGTGGAAATGTCAGTGCTATGTCAGGGCGCACTATTTGACTCTCAGCTCTCATCATTTGATCAAAGGGCCAGTTGCATAATGCCATTATCTTCTGTGTAGCGAATTGCTGGAACGGGCAACCCAAACGCCACGTGTCCCTGTTGGTGGTGTGTGCAGGCCTACATACTGTCCTATTGAGCTACTAAACCCCGACCAATCAGTTTTCAGATTTAAGGGGTATGATGGCCGTCAGCTAACCGCAGCTGTTACTCATTGCATTTTCCCCCGATATTTCTTTTCCACCAGTACTATGGGGTATTTGTGAATATCCATGACTGACCCGGCCAGTTGGTCTTTGGACAGGGTCACGGCAGTTTCAAGGTTAAAAAAAAAAATCCCTTTCACTGACAGACTGAAGGAAAGCTCCTCAAAAATGGAGGGTCTTCAAGCTCCTCAGTGGCAGGAAAAGGTTTCCCGGACCCAGTGTTGTATATTTGTTTCCCAAAAGATTGAAATAGTGGAGAGAAATCAGGTTCTGAAACCATCCAGAAGACAAAGTCTCCAACTGGTTTGTGGAAGTCCAGTTTCTCCAAATTAATCAGCGGGTGAAATGTCTCTTCATGGATGGTTTTGATTCTGTTGTTGTTCACGAATAAAGCCCTCAAAGCAGCATATGAAAGAAAGTCATCTTTCATTGTTGTCTCCAGCGTGTTAAAAGAGAGATCGAGCTCAGTGATGAGTTTTGAAGCGGCTGCAGGGACTTCTCGAAGGTTTTGGCTCAAACGGTCGCAGGATGTTGTTCACAGTGGTGACACTGTTGACTGGTGATTGACAAGCACTGAGATACTAACATGACAAACACAAGAAACATCATGACTTATTCTCCTGAGTGCCTGCAAAACACAAAATCAAACTCAAAGCTTTTCTCTCAGGTGCTGGTGTGGCACAATCTAATGATAAGAAAGGTCATGCTAACAGCTTTTGGAGCACAGCTGCACAAAATAACAGCTTTTGGAGCACAAAATGCATTACAGGCAAACCCAGTACCCAAACATGTTAACAAGGATAAAGAAAAAATCTGAAACAAAAGCAGGTAGTGTGGTGATTTATGTTGTGAGGATGCTTTCACTCCCATCAAAGTCACCCAGTGTTGAGAACCCAAATGAGCCCAAAAACCTCAAGTGGCTGCAACCAACAGCGAACGTCAAGAAGTGGATACTTGCATGTTGAGCCAGAAACATGCAGAAAACCCAAAAGAGGCAAGACGGCACATCTTGGTCCCACTCAGGCAGTACGAACACCTGGAAAGAGGAGCCCACAGTTCAGACCCAAGGTCACTGGTAAGGACACCAGCCAGCCAGTTATAAGTCTAGTTTTAATTTTCATTTTAGTTAGTGTTATGGCCATTCTAGGGGTGGCCAGACCATAATATAAGGGTGATCCACCCCTGTCTGACCCCAAGCAGCACATCACACAACCAGTACAATTTTGATGGTGATTTATTTACAGTGATTGAATTCTAACAAAGGAAAGGAGCGAACTATAGCTTCGGGGTGGACCCCAAAACAACAAACAAAAGGGACCGTATCTAAAGGATGTACAAAACTTATTTATGAAAAGAATAAAACCAAATGACAATGTCTTATCTCCCTAACTAACAACAACATGAGAAAAGGGTAATCAAATAAAAAGGCAGTCCACCCCTACATGCTCCTGTATAAAGAAACAGGTAACACAAAGCCTGCCGGTTGAGGTCCATGGCGGTGTCATCTTATAAGTTGTCTCCAGGTCATGAGCCAATCTGTATGGGCCGTCCCATGGATGCACCAATGACGGAAAGGCACCTGCACACTCAGATTTACATATGAGACAACATTACAACAACAGTCGTAACATTAACTAAAAATGTTTTTCACCATCTCGTTTTAACTTCTGGTTTAGCTTCAGCTAACTAAAACTAAATGGGCCTTGGAAATAATCACATCTTAATAGAGTGAACCATAGACTGTATAAAAGATAGGACCATTGCAACTTTACTGCAGCACTTCACCCTTTCACATAGTCCCAGCTCTTCTCTGTCATGTTTTATGGTTCTGCAAATGTCTTCAGTTGGTGAAAGGTCTGGACTGCTGGTGTCTTGTTGTGCTTGCTATGCATCCCTGACTCGTTTCTTCTTTCTGCATCAAGTAAGGAATGTAGTGAAAGTTCCCAAGAGGTTAAAAACACCACTGAAAACATGCCATCAGACCTGAGTTGGGACACTTGGATTATGGAGCTTCTGGACCAAGAGAGTGGATGGGAGCATGTGTTTAACAAGTAAGAGTATAACGTCCCCCAAAATGTCCCTAACTAACAAAAACATGAGAAAAGGGTAATCAAATAAAAAGGCAGTCCACCCCTACATGCTCCTGTATAAAGAAACAGGTAACACAAAGCCTGCTGGTTGAGGTCCATGGCGGTGTCATCTTATATGTTGTCTCCAGGTCAAGGAGACAACATATAAGATGGATAGACAGACAGATTTCAAAATAGCCAGCTGGAATGTTAAGGGGTTGAATAACGGGATTAAGAGGAAGAAAATGTTAACATATCTAAAGTTATCAAGAGTTGATATAGCCTTTATTCAAGAAATGCACATGTGCAAGTCAGAAGCCTTAAAACTTAAATGTTCCTTGGTAGGTAAAGTCTTTTCCAGTCCTGGAACTGATAAAAGTAGGGGAGTGTCGGTTCTGATTCATAAAGCAGTTAGCTTTACTGAAACAAAATTAATAACAGATAAGGAAGGTAGATTTATATTGGTTTATGGACAGCTACTGGACACACCAATAATTTTATGCAATATCTATGCACCTAATGCGGACATACTCGCCTTTTTTCATAACCTGTCACAGTATCTTTTGGAATTAGAAGGTGCACAAATAGTGGTAGGAGGAGATTTTAATCAAATACTGGATCAAGACCTAGATAGATCACTTCCTAGGAGAGGCACAGAGAGTAGATCTGTAGTTGCCATAAGGCAGATGACCTCAGATTTAGGTCTGAATGATATTTGGCGGACAATGCATCCAGAAGGCAGGGAATATTCCTTTTACTCTCCGCCTCATAATGTTTATACTAGAATCGACTACTTTCTTATTTCTGAAGCCTTAGTGAATAACTCTATAGATTCAAGTGTTGGTAATATAGTAATCTCGGACCATGTGCCAATTTTTCTATGTCTTGGAAATATTTTACAGATTCCTCAAAGCCGCAGATGGCATTTAAATGTGTCCTTAATTAAAGACTCTGGGTTTATTAAATTGATAAGAGATGAAATACAATTTTACAAACAGACAAATAAGCGAGAGGACACTACATTGGCTACTTGGTGGGATGCTATGAAGGCATACTTAAGGGGGAGGATAATTTCTTACGCTTCCTTTAAAAAGAAGGCAGCTAACAAGAATATCATTACGTTAGAAGCCAAATTAAAGGCACTTGAGGCAGTACATTCCCATACAAAAGACAGAGTTCCGTTGAATAAAATCGTTAAAGTTAAATATAAGTTGAATGTACTGTACAACAGAAAGGCAGAATACGCTTTATTTCGCATTAATCAAGCATATTGGGAAATGGGAGAAAAGCCGAGTCGTTTATTAGCATACCGTCTTAAACAGAAAGACGGTATGAACCATATCCCAGGCATACGACAATCAGATGGGGTTATTTCAACTTCTATTAGACATATAAATGATGGATTCAGGGCCTTTTACAATAATCTTTATTCTACACAAGGTAGTTTAGATGAACAGAAATTCGAAGCATTCTTTACTGATTTAAACCTGCCACAGCTTTCTACTACTGACCAGCAGATTATAGATGCTCCAATTACAGTGGAGGAGATTACCCGTGCAATTAACAGTATGCCACTTAATAAAGCTCCAGGATTAGATGGGTTACCATTGGATTTCTATAGAGCATTTGAGGATATGTTAAGTCCCCTGTTGCTCGATGTTTATAATGAGGCGTTCAAAGTAGGCTCATTACCTCAGTCAATGCACTCTGGACTTATAACATTTATTCTTAAAACTGGGAAAGACCCTTTAGACCCAAGTGGTTACCGCCCCATATCTTTGCTGAATTCTGACCAAAAAATCTTGGCAAAGGTCTTAGCGGGTCGATTAAAAGTAGTAATGGTGAAAATAATTCATGCAGACCAGTCTGGTTTTGTTCCAAACCGCTATGGTTCAGATAATATTAGGCGGTTGGTTAATTTGCAAAATTATGTATATGATTCAGTATATCCAACAGTGGCCCTATCGCTGGATGCTGCAAAAGCTTTTGATTGTGTTGAGTGGGATTATCTGTTTAAGACATTATAAAAGTTTGGTTTTGGTGACAATTTTATTAGGTGGATAAAGATATTATATGATTCGCCTTCAGCGCGAGTATTGACGAATGGGCTCATATCAGACCTATTCCTTTTACAGAGATCCACAAGACAGGGTTGTCCCCTTAGCCCCGGTCTTTTTGTAATTGCTATAGAGCCTTTGGCACAAAAACTGAGAAATAATGTAAATATATTTGAAATTTCGATGGGTAATAGTCAACATAAGCTTCTATTATATGCAGATGATATGTTGTTACTCATGACCCAGCCTGGGAAGTCAATTCCAGCCCTATTAGAATGTATAGAAAGCTTTACGCTGCTTTCAGGGTATCGCGTCAACTGGGATAAATCAGAGGCAATGCCTAAGTCAGGACACTGCCCCCATACTTTATTTAAACAGTGGGAGTTTCGGTGGTCCGTGAATGGTTTGAGGTATTTGGGGATACAAATTACCTCGGATTACACTAAGATGGTTCGAGCAAATATGGAGCCAATGTTTGAAAGAATAAAAATGGAATTTGGTAGATGGTCCAGAGTACGTCTCACAATATGGGGTAAAATTAGTTGTATTAAGATGATGACTGCACCCATGATCTTTTATATTTTATCTAATATTCCATTACACATTCCAGATAAGTATTTCAAAGATCTAGACTTTTTAATCCGGCAGTTTCTTTGGGGTAGCTCACCGCATCGTTTAAGTATTAAGAAACTTCAAGCGAGTGCAAAACAAGGAGGTTTTTCATTGCCTAATTTCCAATGGTATTATTGGGTGATGAACGTGAAACAACTTAGAGCTTGGTTACCTACTGCACCAGTTAAACCCATCTGGTCCCATATAGAGACGGAAGTTAATGGCGGTATTTCTCCTTGGAGGGAGCTGTTTGATACCAGTCATAAAACTACCCATCCTATAATTGCAAAGACATTGTGGTTTAAATTACATAGGGCAGGTCGCTGGGACTTTATTAAATCACCTTCGGCAACCTTATGGAGTAATAAAAGAATTTTGATTGGAGGGACATCGGTTGACTGGTTACAGTGGCGTAAAGCAGGCATCCTTAATGTATCAGATTTATTTGACTGTGGGACTAAATGTTTTTTAAGCTTTGATAAAATTGTAGAGTTATATAAGTTGCAGCGTAATCAATTCTGGAGATATGTCCAAATACATAGTTCATTATCGAAGTGGCTGGGAACCCCCTTGAGTTGTCCTGTGGGCAGCCCTGTGGAAGTCCTGCTCTCAAGATCACCCTTGGGTAAAGGTACCAACGCTAAGATTTATCACTTATTGCAAGAACGGTCAGCTGACCCTCTCCTTAAAGTTAAGGGCTACTGGGCCCAGGACATGGCATTGGACATATCTTCAGTTGAATGGGATTCATGTTTTCAAAATGTTAATACTATGTGTAAAGAAACAGGCAGTAGATTTATTCAACTTAAGATAATCCATAGGTGGCATCGAACACCGCAACAATTGTATAAATGGAACCTGGCCTCTACAGACGAATGTTGGAGATGTGATGGTCAAAATGCTTCGATTTTACATATCTTATGGAGCTGTTCGGCACTTCGGGATTGGTGGGAAAATATAATGGAGGTAATTTTCAGTGTTTTAAAAAGGAGATTTGGTATCTCACCAAAACTGTCCATACTTGGTATAACCACAGAACTTTCTGATGGAGATTTTTCCAGTTATACAAAAAGATGGATTATTTTGGCTCTTACTACGGCCAAACGGGTCCTGCTAAGACATTGGCGGAAAAAGAACCCCCCTCCCTATGAAGAGTGGCTAAAGACAATGGCTAAGTTGGCGTCTTACGAAAAAGTGACTTATGGTTTATTAGACAAATTGCCTCAATATGATTGTATTTGGTCCCCTTTACAAGCTGGCTTTCTGTAACTTGAAGAACAGAGGAGTAATGACAGAGTGGTGGTGTGGGGATTGGTGTGCGAAGAAAGAATAGGATAACTTCCCTTTGTTTTGTTGTTGTTTTGTTTTTTGTTGTGTTTTGTTGTTGTTTTGTTTTTGTTTGTTTGTTTTTAAAACTATTTATTTATGTAGTTATCCTTAAGCTCTGTTATTGAAGTTTAAAATGAAATAAATAAAAATTGTTGATGATAAAAAAAAAAAGTTTAAACTTCAAAGCTCATGCATACATGCACATCCAGTGCTCAGTGTCTAATTGTGTGTTTGTGTTTTTACCTTTTTGCAGTAGCGTAGTGAAACATTTGGGCGGTGGATAAATAATGGAAAATAAAATTCAGACTACAGACGGCTTCAGGTGAGTACACGTGGTGCACAAGAACCAAAGCTCACCTTCTCAACCTGGACAAAATGAATTATTTTACACTGATACTGTAAACTTTGTGTTTGTGTGTCAGGTTTCCATACATCGGAAACAGCTGCTGCATCTGTAGTTCTGTCCATCCTGAGGAGAGTCCACACTCTACATCAGATCCTTGGCTCACCTATAATGACGCACAGGTGCTGCACACAACTGGATCTGCAGCTTGTGAGGAACAGCAGCACTCAGCCTACATCCTGTTTTACGAGATTAACGTAAGAAGACACAGCATCTCATCCTGAAGTGAGAGAATGGCACGCCAGCTGCAGCCTAATCCAATCTCTCTTCTTTTTTCAGTGCCCAGACACCCTTCAGTTTCATCATGTCATCCCTAACAATAGCTGTAGAGTTGGATGGAGGATGAAGACAGCAGAGAGCAAAAGAAACAGGTAAGAGCAGACAGGTAGTCAGAGTTAACAAAAACTTTTAAAGCCAGTGTAGCTTCTGTTTTGAACACATTTATTGATGACAATTTTACATAAATAAGCAGTGTGTTATACTGTTATCAGATGTGGAGTCTCACTAACCACTTTAATAGTGACTTGTGTCCCAAATACTGTTTATTTGTCGTAGTTACAGATAGTGAAATAAAAATGGGAAATGGTTGTTTCATAATTGTATACTCAGCTTGGTCAAGACAATAATTCGAGAACGAGGGGCAGGATTTTGAATTGATGCCATTGGTGCATCTACTAAAGTTCTGGGGTCAGTTTGAATATCAGTGACCTTGACCTCAAGTTCAAAGGTCAAGTTTTCTGAAAATGTTGTGAATGCTACAACTCTGTGACGAGACGTAAGTCTCCTAGGTCTTTAAATTTGTATATAGGTGCATCTACTAGGAAGCTGAAGGGTTGCACTGCGGGCCATCTGTAGAGGTGTAGAGTCAACAACCTGTCTCTGAACGTGGACAAAACAAAAGAGATTGTTGACTTCAGGAGAGCACAGTGGGATCACTGCCCACTTAAGATCAATGGATCCTCTGTGGAGGTCGTCAAGAAGAGGACCAGATTTCTTGGTGTCCACCTGGCGGAGAACCTCTCCTGCTCCCTCAACACCAGCTCCATAACCAAGAAGGCCCAGCAGCGTCTCTACTTCATGCAGAAGCTGAGGAAAGCCCATCTCCCACCATCCATTCTCACCACCATTTACAGTGGGACTAACGAGAGCATCCTAAGTAGCTGCATCACTGTCTGGTATGGTAACTGCAGCGCATTGGATCGCAGTACCCTACAACGGATTGTGAGAGCAGCTGAGAAGATCATTGGAGCCCCTCTCCCCTCCTTATAACACCCGCTTGCTGGAGGACCCCACACAGCCTTCAAACACACTCTTCACCCTGCTGCCTTCTGGAAAGAGGTCCCAGAACATCCGGGCCCTCGCTACCAAACTACGGAAAAGTTTCTTCCCACAAGCCGTCAGACCCCTGAACACTCAGTGACTGCACTGGCACACGCACACCTTCACACACGTCACTACCAAGCACTTATCTGCAGTATCTCACACACACACACATACATACAGACACCAAGTTACTTTTGCACAATACTCAGCATTTTGCACATTTCCATTGTCTTGTGTCTGTATCGTCCTGTTCTGTCTAGTTTTGCACTGTTTTGTCTTGTTTATTTTTGCAGTTTATGCACACTGCACTTTATGTAGTCCTGGGTTTGTCCGTATATGTCATATATAGCACCAGGGTCTCGGAGGAACGCTGTCTCATTTCACTCTGTACAGTACCTCTGCACGTGGTTAAAATGACAATAAAAGCCACTTGACTTGACCTGTTTTTGTAGCAGTTGCTTGGAGACGAGTACCACACAGTTCAAATGAGCATACATTCCAAAATATGCAAATTAGCCCCATACATCATAATGATGATGTTTGCTGTTCAGGGTATGAACATTCTATGCTGAAAGTTTATAAATATACAACCTTTGACTGCTTGTTTTCAGTTGAACTTTTGCAAAGCTGAGGAGATTTTCGCTGCGATCGCATCAAGTCCAAAGATGTTTAAACTTCTTTTTCACAGAAAGGTAAGTTTGAAGAGACTCGCAGCACATTTCTCTGAATATTTTCTTATGGTAAACAAGCATTTTTGAAACTTTTAAGGAAGCTTCTTGGATGATTTCTGTAAAAACTGAATTTTGAATCCAAATGAAGGATTTTGTATTTTCATACCATATACTTTGTTTTATGCCATTACTGATGTTGGTTTTCTTGTTTCTAAACAGAAATCACACAAACAAAACGTGGCAGAGAAGGAAATTCCTTCTACGTCTCATCAGAGGTAAAGAAATGCGCCACTCTTTAATGCTGCTGGAGATATTTATAGCAGTGCTTTAGTTGGAGCTCTTTTATTTCCCTTTTATTGGTGTTTTGTATTTACATCTTTTTTACTACTTCTAGTCTTGTCTATAATTTATATTGATTCAGAGATTAGCGTTTGAAAATGTAGAGTGTAAATGTACAAAATACATGATTTTGTTCCATTACAGTTATTCATTTTTATTTGCAATCTCCAGCATGTACTTCTTGTTAAAAATTTCCACTTTGAAAAATAACATTTACACTTTTGTCCTCATCAGCATCCCGGATGCTTCTGTTGCTGAAAATGTTCAAAAGAAGAAGAGAAAATGGAGACACCTCTGCTGTTCCTCGGTTTGCTTTTACACAAAACATATGAAATGCACATTCTCTTTAAATTGCACTTGTTAATTTAAAGTGACTTTACTTTTTTAATAAACGTATGTTTGTTCGTCCTCTGCAGCAAACTGACAGCGATGCAGAGGCAGAGAGCAACACTGTGAAGACACAAAAAAAGTGTCGCTGGTTTCTTTTTAAATTCTGGAAGGTATGTTTTATGGAAAGAGTCACTGTCATCAAGCATTTACTCATCACAGTTAAATGAGAAGAATTAAGAGCAATTTAGCACACAGCTATGTCCTCAAATTAAGTTCAAAGATGTTTAAACGTTTTTTTTTCACAGAAAGGTAAGTTCGAAGAGACTTGCAGGATGTTTCTCTAAATATTTTTTATGGTGAATAAGCATTTTTGAAGCTTCATGGATGATTTCTGTAAAAACTGAATTTTGATCAGAACCAAGTGAAGGATTTTGTATCTCATAGGACAAACTTTAAAACTCAATTTAAAGCATGAATAAATTGTTTTTATTTTATTTAAAGATATTCCTATATATCTGCTTCATCAGCTGACAGCTCACTAAAGTGATAAATAATATGAAATAATACCAAATTTTCTAACTGGACACTTTTCATGGAGAGACCCACTTGGTATGTTTGTTTTATGCCATTACTGATGTTGGTTTTCTTGTTTCTAAACAGAAATTACACAAACAAAACGTGGCAGAGAAGGAAATTCCTTCTACGTCTCATCAGAGGTAAAGAAATGCGCCACTCTTTAATGCTGCTGGAGATATTTATAGCAGTGCTTTAGTTGGAGCTCTTTTATTTCCCTTTTATTGGCATTTTTCTTCCACCTTGTGTATTTGCATCTTTTTTACTACTTCTAGTCTTGTCTATTATTTATATGGATGCAGAGATTAGCGTTTGAAAATGTAGAGTGTAAATGTATAAAATACATGATTTTGTTCATGTTGGTATTCCATTACAGTTATTCATTTTTATTAGCAATCTGTATTAGCAAAATGTACTCCTTCTTATAAATTTCCACAACATTTACACTTTTGTCCTCATCAGCATCCCGGATGCTTCTGTTGCTGCCACACCAGCTAACCCTGAAAATGGTCAAAAGAAGAGAAAATGGAGACACTTCTTCTGCTGTTCCTCGGTTTGCTTTTACACAAAACATATGAAATGCACATTCTCTTTAAATTGTACTTGTTAATTTTAAGTGACTTTACTTTTTTAATAAACTTATGTTTGTTCGTCCTCTGCAGCAAACTGACAGCGATGCAGAGGCAGAGAGCAACACTGTGAAGACACAAAAAAGGTCTCGCTGGTCTCTTTTTAAATCCGGGAAGGTATGTTTTATGGAAAGAGTCACTGTCATCAAGCATTTAAATGAGAGCAATTAAGAGCAATGAGGCACACAGCTATGTCCTATATATATATCAGGTAAGAAGCACCACGGAAAAGATCCCAGCAGACCTGAGTTGGGACACTTGGATTATGGAGCTTCTGGACCAAGAGAGTGGATGGGAGCATGTGTTTAACAGGTAAGAGAAAGACGTCCTCCAAAATGTTTCAACTTCAAAGCTCATGCATACATGCACATACACTGCTCAGCATCCTGACATCTTTCCTAATTTTGTGTTCGTGTTTTTACCTTTTTGGAGCAGTGTAGCATGCGGTGGAAAAATAATAGAAAGTCAAACTGAGACTACAGACTGCTTCGGGTGAGTACACGTGGTGCACAAAGACCAAAGCTCACTTTGTCAAAGTGGAGAAAATGAATTCTTTTACACTGATACTGTAAACGTTGTGCGTGTGTGTCAGGTTTCCAAACATCGGAAACACCTGCTACATGAACTCCTGCCTGCAGAGCCTCCTCAACATTGAGGAGTTCATAAGAGACATCGGGCGTCAGGAGGTTTTGTGGAGCACAGATCCAGAAGCTCAGCTCTTAAGGTGCGCTACGTCAACCTTCTACTTTCTTCAAAAACCTGAAGAACAAAGAGATCTAACAGCAGAAATGTCTGTTTACCCTTTCCTTTCTACAGAAGGCTCATTGATGTCAGGGACTGTCATGAGTCAACAGATTATGGCCTTAAAGATCACCACCTAAGAGCTTTTAAGAAGGCATTCAGCAATCAAGCTCCTGAATACACCGGCAGTGCACAGAAAGTGCGTCAGCTATTTGGACATTTCGTTTTTTGCTTTACCTTCTGATTTTGATGTACTGTTTTAAATCTCTCTGCTTTTCTTTCAGGACGCTCATGAATTCCTAACATTGTTCCTCAATGAGGTCAAAAGGCTCGCACCTCACCTGGAGAGGAACGCAGCTCTCCTGGGCCAAAGTTATACCTGCCCAGTAGAAGACCATCACATTTTTAAAATGGAAAACATGAGGACATGCAAGAGGTAAGCCTGTCTTTCAGAAACGCAGAGCTGGTTGCAATATTTTCATATACCTCTTTTCCACCTACCTGATCTTTACTTTAACTACGTTACTCCTGAAATGTGTAGCTGCGGTCACCAATCATCACAGCAAGAGGAATTCACCAGCTTGTCTCTTGACCTGGTTCCAGAGGGGTCTGTTATAAACATGTTAGAGACATACTTGAAGGTAAGATCACAAATTCCAATAGAGTTGTAGTGTCAGCGATCTTAACACACCTTTTTTGTTAGTGTTTGTGTGTATGTGTGTGTGCATATGTTGAGATTTCTTTCTACCATAAAGCCTGTTTTCTCTGTGCTGTTGTTCAGGAACAAGAAATAGAATTTCGCTGTGATTGTGGAGGGACGGCCTCAGAACTGAAGTCGTCTTTTGATACACTGCCAAGGTGAGTAAGGTCACATCAGAATTGATCGACTGACCAGGTTTCCAAACTGTGGCGCATCAAATATCAGAGTTTTTCGAGACAATACTTGAGCAGTCGTTTTCTCCCATCTTCTGTTTGTGTTTGACACTCATTCTTCTTATTTTCTACCTTGTTTGTGTTTTTTTTCTTTTCTGCCAGAGTTCTGATCTTGCATCTGAAGAGGTTTGGCTTTACGCAAACCTACAAGATTCAGAAGGTGGATGACCCCGTCAGGCTGCAGAGGGACTTGGTGGTGCCATCCAATCAGGTAAAAACAGACTGCAGAACGTCTCAGGCTACGTCCACACTAGCCCGGATAGATTTGAAAACTCCGTGTCCACACTAGCGTTTTCAGTCATTTTCAAATAGTTGTGCGTCTGCATTGAAACGGCCGAAAACGCTTACGTTCCAGTCCTGCGCATGCGCAAAAGTGAGTGAGAATTACAGAATTTGAAGAAAAGCTATCCGGAGCATGTACAAACTGATATTAATCTTTTTTAGGGCTGTCAAAGTTGAGAGCAATCAAAACAACTGCTGTATAATGCACTCGGCTATCTTTGTTTAATTGCTCACATGACTGCATCACATGACTAAAATGCGTCATCGTTTTAGAAAGTCTGCGTTTTCGAGTGTCCACACTGCGACGGGACAGCTCCGTTTTCAAATGTATGCGTTTTCGAGAGCGTTTTCAAGATGCTGTGTTTTTCCTTGAGGAAAACGCCGTCTCAGTGTGGACGGGAGGTCAAAGCGGAGAGAAAACGATGTGTTTTCAAACGAAAACGCATTCGTGTGGACGTAGCCTCAGCAAATCAGCTTAATTATGGCACTGATGTGAGACTTTATGAAACTAACACTCTTTGGATTTGTTCCTTCTCAGGGTGGTGGCTGTTACAGTCTTGTCAGCATCATCAGTCATTATGGAGGCACAGAGTCAGGTAAAACAACAGACTTGTTACAAACAGAAAATGAAAACTTGCTACTTTTCAGTGAAGGACTCACACACAAAAGCTTTTGATGTTCTAAGAAGCACTAAGTCAAAATCACTGTTTGCTTGAATCAGTTGACTTCCAGAAGTTGGATTCATTTGTCTTAATGTGATTTCAGGACACTACATCTGTAGTTCTGTCCATCCTGAGGAGAGTCAGCACTCTACATCAGATCGCTGGCTCACCTATAATGACGCACAGGTGCTCCACACAACTGGATCTGCAGCTTGTGAGGAACAGCAGCACTCGGCCTACATCCTGTTTTACAAGAGAAACGTAAGAAGACACAGCATCTCATCCTGAAGTGAGAGAATTTTTAAATGTCCTGTTACCTTGTTAACCAGTTTTGTCTTCATTCTCAGTTCTGAAACAGGAAATGGAAGGAAGGAAGGAAGTTAAGGTCATCATCATGCTGAGAAGGAAAAGCAGTCGTCCCAGCCCACCATCGCACACTGGAGGACAAGTACTGGTAAGTATTGCCCTCAGGAGGAAGGGTCCTCCCAGAGAGCCTGGTTCCTCCCAAGATTTCTTCCTCCAGGAGGGAGTTTTTTCTTGCCACCGTCGCCCCACATTCACTGGTCTCATCAGCAGGGACATTTTTAACATCCTAAGACCTGAACTCTTTCATGGCATGCATTTTTAATTTCTCTGTGCCATTTGGGTTGATTGGGACCTGATCGATGTAAAAACAAAGACATCAGATTCGGACTATCTTTTTTTTGTTTCTCAAAACAATGAGATCCACATATGAGGACGTTCATTTTAAATTTCGATTGAACAGTGGCAGTGTAATGTCCTCCCTCATAAGTGGATATCAGGTTTTTGAAGAGCAAAATTTTGTATTTTGGTCTAGACAACCCAAAATGTTATGTCCACATATGTGGACACCAGGTCCTAGGAGGTTAAAACAAAATCTACTAGTAGTGCACCACTACTAGAGATCGTCCTTTTCTGGACCAGTGTTTGGCTTGCTCTCTGGGAACAACAAATTAGTGCTGTCAGCGTTAACGTCATTTTAACTAATGACGTTAACGCTGACATCACTAATTTGTTGTTATTATTATTAATATTATTATTAATTTATTTGTAAAATAAATTAAATTAAAAAATAAAGAAATTATTTAATTCTTTATTTTTTTTGTTTTATTAAAATCAAAATAACAACAAAAACAAAAATAACTAATAAAAAAATATTAAAAGTATTCAGCAGTGTTTTGTGAAATTTGTAATGAGCCTTAGTTAAGTTGATGTCACAGAAGTTTCTGAATCATTTAGATTGTTCAACAAACTGATTCACTCAGGTAAAGATGGTAAGCTGGAGCAATGGTACCCTTGGAGTTCAGTTTAAGTTTTCAGACAAATATTCCCTCGATCAGTTGCAGCTTCTGCTTTTAAATAAATGATTTAGCTGCAAATGTTTAGCTGCAGGTAGCAAAGTCCAAAAGTGACAACATTTCCACTGCAGTCTCTCCAGAAATGGCTTATAAAATTTTGACCAAATTAGACATTTATCCTTGGATCAATTAAAGGGTGAAAATCTTTAATTGTACCTTTTATAACATTTTAACAAGTTACTGTCTCCTGCTGCATGTTTCCTGTTTTGGCTGAACTTCATCAGCTCAAAAAACTCACCGTGCTGTGGTGTACTAAATGACCTCATGTACAGGACACACTGAAGGCAGGTTTGCAACGTTTAATCAACAAAGTCAAGATCAGTTAACAACAGCTGAACTAAAGACTTTCTTTTTCTCATCGATAAAATGAGGTCCATGCCAATGCGCTCAAATGGGACCTCCATTAATGGTGAGGGGCATAAAGGCGCTTTTTGAATGACCAGCTGGTTCACCAGCTGACACCACTGGACGCACACCATCGGCGCACATCCAAACATGCAAAAAATGCAAGATGGTGGTGCGCACAGATACAGCGGCTCTATGCTCTCGACACACTGAACATGGTCTGTCCCTACTCGTTACAACATGTGGAAATGTCAGTGCTATGTCAGGGCGCACTATTTGACTCTCAGCTCTCATCATTTGATCAAAGGGCCAGTTGCATAATGCCATTATCTTCTGTGTAGCGAATTGCTGGAACGGGCAACCCAAACGCCACGTGTCCCTGTTGGTGGTGTGTGCAGGCCTACATACTGTCCTATTGAGCTACTAAACCCCGACCAATCAGTTTTCAGATTTAAGGGGTATGATGGCCGTCAGCTAACCGCAGCTGTTACTCTTTGCATTTTCCCCCGATATTTCTTTTCCACCAGTACTATGGGGTATTTGTGAATATCCATGACTGACCCGGCCAGTTGGTCTTTGGACAGGGTCACGGCAGTTTCAAGGTTAAAAAAAAAATCCCTTTCACTGACAGACTGAAGGAAAGCTCCTCAAAAATGGAGGGTCTTCAAGCTCCTCAGTGGCAGGAAAAGGTTTCCCGGACCCAGTGTTGTATATTTGTTTCCCAAAAGATTGAAATAGTGGAGAGAAATCAGGTTCTGAAACCATCCAGAAGACAAAGTCTCCAACTGGTTTGTGGAAGTCCAGTTTCTCCAAATTAATCAGCGGGTGAAATGTCTCTTCATGGATGGTTTTGATTCTGTTGTTGTTCACGAATAAAGCCCTCAAAGCAGCATATGAAAGAAAGTCATCTTTCATTGTTGTCTCCAGCGTGTTAAAAGAGAGATCGAGCTCAGTGATGAGTTTTGAAGCGGCTGCAGGGACTTCTCGAAGGTTTTGGCTCAAACGGTCGCAGGATGTTGTTCACAGTGGTGACACTGTTGACTGGTGATTGACAAGCACTGAGATACTAACATGACAAACACAAGAAACATCATGACTTATTCTCCTGAGTGCCTGCAAAACACAAAATCAAACTCAAAGCTTTTCTCTCAGGTGCTGGTGTGGCACAATCTAATGATAAGAAAGGTCATGCTAACAGCTTTTGGAGCACAGCTGCACAAAATAACAGCTTTTGGAGCACAAAATGCATTACAGGCAAACCCAGTACCCAAACATGTTAACAAGGATAAAGAAAAAATCTGAAACAAAAGCAGGTAGTGTGGTGATTTATGTTGTGAGGATGCTTTCACTCCCATCAAAGTCACCCAGTGTTGAGAACCCAAATGAGCCCAAAAACCTCAAGTGGCTGCAACCAACAGCGAACGTCAAGAAGTGGATACTTGCATGTTGAGCCAGAAACATGCAGAAAACCCAAAAGAGGCAAGACGGCACATCTTGGTCCCACTCAGGCAGTACGAACACCTGGAAAGAGGAGCCCACAGTTCAGACCCAAGGTCACTGGTAAGGACACCAGCCAGCCAGTTATAAGTCTAGTTTTAATTTTCATTTTAGTTAGTGTTATGGCCATTCTAGGGGTGGCCAGACCATAATATAAGGGTGATCCACCCCTGTCTGACCCCAAGCAGCACATCACACAACCAGTACAATTTTGATGGTGATTTATTTACAGTGATTGAATTCTAACAAAGGAAAGGAGCGAACTATAGCTTCGGGGTGGACCCCAAAACAACAAACAAAAGGGACCGTATCTAAAGGATGTACAAAACTTATTTATGAAAAGAATAAAACCAAATGACAATGTCTTATCTCCCTAACTAACAACAACATGAGAAAAGGGTAATCAAATAAAAAGGCAGTCCACCCCTACATGCTCCTGTATAAAGAAACAGGTAACACAAAGCCTGCCGGTTGAGGTCCATGGCGGTGTCATCTTATATGTTGTCTCCAGGTCATGAGCCAATCTGTATGGGCCGTCCCATGGATGCACCAATCACGGAAAGGCACCTGCACACTCAGATTTACATATGAGACAACATTACAACAACAGTCGTAACATTAACTAAAAATGTTTTTCACCATCTCGTTTTAACTTCTGGTTTAGCTTCAGCTAACTAAAACTAAATGGGCCTTGGAAATAATCACATCTTAATAGAGTGAACCATAGACTGTATAAAAGATAGGACCATTGCAACTTTACTGCAGCACTTCACCCTTTCACATAGTCCCAGCTCTTCTCTGTCATGTTTTATGGTTCTGCAAATGTCTTCAGTTGGTGAAAGGTCTGGACTGCTGGTGTCTTGTTGTGCTTGCTATGCATCCCTGACTCGTTTCTTCTTTCTGCATCAAGTAAGGAATGTAGTGAAAGTTCCCAAGAGGTTAAAAACACCACTGAAAACATGCCATCAGACCTGAGTTGGGACACTTGGATTATGGAGCTTCTGGACCAAGAGAGTGGATGGGAGCATGTGTTTAACAAGTAAGAGTATAACGTCCCCCAAAATGTCCCTAACTAACAAAAACATGAGAAAAGGGTAATCAAATAAAAAGGCAGTCCACCCCTACATGCTCCTGTATAAAGAAACAGGTAACACAAAGCCTGCTGGTTGAGGTCCATGGCGGTGTCATCTTATATGTTGTCTCCAGGTCAAGGAGACAACATATAAGATGGATAGACAGACAGATTTCAAAATAGCCAGCTGGAATGTTAAGGGGTTGAATAACGGGATTAAGAGGAAGAAAATGTTAACATATCTAAAGTTATCAAGAGTTGATATAGCCTTTATTCAAGAAATGCACATGTGCAAGTCAGAAGCCTTAAAACTTAAATGTTCCTTGGTAGGTAAAGTCTTTTCCAGTCCTGGAACTGATAAAAGTAGGGGAGTGTCGGTTCTGATTCATAAAGCAGTTAGCTTTACTGAAACAAAATTAATAACAGATAAGGAAGGTAGATTTATATTGGTTTATGGACAGCTACTGGACACACCAATAATTTTATGCAATATCTATGCACCTAATGCGGACATACTCGCCTTTTTTCATAACCTGTCACAGTATCTTTTGGAATTAGAAGGTGCACAAATAGTGGTAGGAGGAGATTTTAATCAAATACTGGATCAAGACCTAGATAGATCACTTCCTAGGAGAGGCACAGAGAGTAGAGCTGTAGTTGCCATAAGGCAGATGACCTCAGATTTAGGTCTGAATGATATTTGGCGGACAATGCATCCAGAAGGCAGGGAATATTCCTTTTACTCTCCGCCTCATAATGTTTATACTAGAATCGACTACTTTCTTATTTCTGAAGCCTTAGTGAATAACTCTATAGATTCAAGTGTTGGTAATATAGTAATCTCGGACCATGTGCCAATTTTTCTATGTCTTGGAAATATTTTACAGATTCCTCAAAGCCGCAGATGGCATTTAAATGTGTCCTTAATTAAAGACTCTGGGTTTATTAAATTGATAAGAGATGAAATACAATTTTACAAACAGACAAATAAGCGAGAGGACACTACATTGGCTACTTGGTGGGATGCTATGAAGGCATACTTAAGGGGGAGGATAATTTCTTACGCTTCCTTTAAAAAGAAGGCAGCTAACAAGAATATCATTACGTTAGAAGCCAAATTAAAGGCACTTGAGGCAGTACATTCCCATACAAAAGACAGAGTTCCGTTGAATAAAATCGTTAAAGTTAAATATAAGTTGAATGTACTGTACAACAGAAAGGCAGAATACGCTTTATTTCGCATTAATCAAGCATATTGGGAAATGGGAGAAAAGCCGAGTCGTTTATTAGCATACCGTCTTAAACAGAAAGACGGTATGAACCATATCCCAGGCATACGACAATCAGATGGGGTTATTTCAACTTCTATTAGACATATAAATGATGGATTCAGGGCCTTTTACAATAATCTTTATTCTACACAAGGGAGTTTAGATGAACAGAAATTCGAAGCATTCTTTACTGATTTAAACCTGCCACAGCTTTCTACTACTGACCAGCAGATTATAGATGCTCCAATTACAGTGGAGGAGATTACCCGTGCAATTAACAGTATGCCACTTAATAAAGCTCCAGGATTAGATGGGTTACCATTGGATTTCTATAGAGCATTTGAGGATATGTTAAGTCCCCTGTTGCTCGATGTTTATAATGAGGCGTTCAAAGTAGGCTCATTACCTCAGTCAATGCACTCTGGACTTATAACATTTATTCTTAAAACTGGGAAAGACCCTTTAGACCCAAGTGGTTACCGCCCCATATCTTTGCTGAATTCTGACCAAAAAATCTTGGCAAAGGTCTTAGCGGGTCGATTAAAAGTAGTAATGGTGAAAATAATTCATGCAGACCAATCTGGTTTTGTTCCAAACCGCTATGGTTCAGATAATATTAGGCGGTTGGTTAATTTGCAAAATTATGTATATGATTCAGTATATCCAACAGTGGCCCTATCGCTGGATGCTGCAAAAGCTTTTGATTGTGTTGAGTGGGATTATCTGTTTAAGACATTATAAAAGTTTGGTTTTGGTGACAATTTTATTAGGTGGATAAAGATATTATATGATTCGCCTTCAGCGCGAGTATTGACGAATGGGCTCATATCAGACCTATTCCTTTTACAGAGATCCACAAGACAGGGTTGTCCCCTTAGCCCCGGTCTTTTTGTAATTGCTATAGAGCCTTTGGCACAAAAACTGAGAAATAATGTAAATATATTTGAAATTTCGATGGGTAATAGTCAACATAAGCTTCTATTATATGCAGATGATATGTTGTTACTCATGACCCAGCCTGGGAAGTCAATTCCAGCCCTATTAGAATGTATAGAAAGCTTTACGCTGCTTTCAGGGTATCGCGTCAACTGGGATAAATCAGAGGCAATGCCTAAGTCAGGACACTGCCCCCATACTTTATTTAAACAGTGGGAGTTTCGGTGGTCCGTGAATGGTTTGAGGTATTTGGGGATACAAATTACCTCGAATTACACTAAGATGGTTCGAGCAAATATGGAGCCAATGTTTGAAAGAATAAAAATGGAATTTGGTAGATGGTCCAGAGTACGTCTCACAATATGGGGTAAAATTAGTTGTATTAAGATGATGACTGCACCCATGATCTTTTATATTTTATCTAATATTCCATTACACATTCCAGATAAGTATTTCAAAGATCTAGACTTTTTAATCCGGCAGTTTCTTTGGGGTAGCTCACCGCATCGTTTAAGTATTAAGAAACTTCAAGCGAGTGCAAAACAAGGAGGTTTTTCATTGCCTAATTTCCAATGGTATTATTGGGTGATGAACGTGAAACAACTTAGAGCTTGGTTACCTACTGCACCAGTTAAACCCATCTGGTCCCATATAGAGACGGAAGTTAATGGCGGTATTTCTCCTTGGAGGGAGCTGTTTGATACCAGTCATAAAACTACCCATCCTATAATTGCAAAGACATTGTGGTTTAAATTACATAGGGCAGGTCGCTGGGACTTTATTAAATCACCTTCGGCAACCTTATGGAGTAATAAAAGAATTTTGATTGGAGGGACATCGGTTGACTGGTTACAGTGGCGTAAAGCAGGCATCCTTAATGTATCAGATTTATTTGACTGTGGGACTAAATGTTTTTTAAGCTTTGATAAAATTGTAGAGTTATATAAGTTGCAGCGTAATCAATTCTGGAGATATGTCCAAATACATAGTTCATTATCGAAGTGGCTGGGAACCCCCTTGAGTTGTCCTGTGGGCAGCCCTGTGGAAGTCCTGCTCTCAAGATCACCCTTGGGTAAAGGTACCAACGCTAAGATTTATCACTTATTGCAAGAACGGTCAGCTGACCCTCTCCTTAAAGTTAAGGGCTACTGGGCCCAGGACATGGCATTGGACATATCTTCAGTTGAATGGGATTCATGTTTTCAAAATGTTAATACTATGTGTAAAGAAACAGGCAGTAGATTTATTCAACTTAAGATAATCCATAGGTGGCATCGAACACCGCAACAATTGTATAAATGGAACCTGGCCTCTACGGACGAATGTTGGAGATGTGATGGTCAAAATGCTTCGATTTTACATATCTTATGGAGCTGTTCGGCACTTCGGGATTGGTGGGAGATTTGGTATCTCACCAAAACTGTCCATACTTGGTATAACCACAGAACTTTCTGATGGAGATTTTTCCAGTTATACAAAAAGATGGATTATTTTGGCTCTTACTACGGCCAAACGGGTCCTGCTAAGACATTGGCGGAAAAAGAACCCCCCTCCCTATGAAGAGTGGCTAAAGACAATGGCTAAGTTGGCGTCTTACGAAAAAGTGACTTATGGTTTATTAGACAAATTGCCTCAATATGATTGTATTTGGTCCCCTTTACAAGCTGGCTTTCTGTAACTTGAAGAACAGAGGAGTAATGACAGAGTGGTGGTGTGGGGATTGGTGTGCGAAGAAAGAATAGGATAACTTCCCTTTGTTTTGTTTGTTTGTTTTTTAAACTATTTATTTATGTAGTTATCCTTAAGCTCTGTTATTGAAGTTTAAAATGAAATAAATAAAAATTGTTGATGATAAAAAAAAAAAGTTTAAATTTCAAAGCTCATGCATACATGCACATCCAGTGCTCAGTGTCTAATTGTGTGTTTGTGTTTTTACCTTTTTGCAGTAGCGTAGTGAAACATTTGGGCGGTGGATAAATAATGGAAACAAATCAAACAAATGACCATAATTTCCTAACCGTAGGGGCTAGAACGGTCATTCTTACACCGTTTTGTTCAGAAGAGATGGGGGAATCTTAAAGTGTTGACAATTTATCATTAAAATATGAATTATTAAAGATATTTGACTTCTAATGCACCATAACTGAGTAGAGCAAAGCAAAAACTGCCTTGACTTGCCCTCAAACAACGCTTTCTAACTCTAAATCTATTTGGAGTATCAATATCATTCTTTCACCGTAAGAGACAGCAGGCTTTGGTGAACAATCATGGAAATTTTCAGGTCTCTGTGGAAATCCATTAAAAAGATATGACGAGAGAAAAAAGTGGTTCATTTCCAGAGTTTGAAATCTGAAGAAATCTGAGCGAAGGACGAATTTCCTACCCTCAAACAAGTCTAACTCATTTCAGAACGGTAATAGGTGAGAAAATAATTCTTGAATTGTGAGCGTCAGGAGTGTCTGAAGATATACTGGGACAAGCCTTATGTCTTAACTTTGCTTCGTTAAGGAGATATGACGATTCGAATATGCCTCTCATTACAGAAATCAAGCGGTGATTTTGAACAAGCTCTCCATTGACTTTCTATGGAGAGTTTTGCGACTTTGTGTTGGTCTGAGGAGATTTGCCAAAATTCTATAAATCCCACAACAATGATAGTGACATTTTCGGAAAGCCAGCAAAAATACCTACGTTTTGATGTATAATTTGTGGAAGTTGAGTGAAAATTGAGCAAGTAGCAAGAAGTTGTTCGGACATGAAGAGAAGACTGCAAAACCTTCAGTGGCACACTGGGATCCAAGTGCATAGCAACCATAACAACGCATGTATTTTGTGAAAAATCACAATTTTGCAACTGAAAACTTTAAGAGGCATAAAAGTAAAACGGTAAAAGATTTGAAAAAGCTGATTTATACCTGAATAGCCCAATAATTTGAGAACATTTTAAAGTTTGAATGGTTGTTCTACGTGAAAATATGAGGAAGTAGTTAAGTTTCAAAAACAAGCAAATTTTAGCAGAATTGCAGAAGTTTCCCATTCATTTCAATGGGACAAATTAAGCTTAATATTTTAAAAAGTATAATAGTGAAAAATACCAAAAGACATAGCCATCATTAGCAGGAATAGCAGAATAGTTTAAAATTTGAACGGTGAAAATTGGCTGAAAATTGTGGAAGTAGTTAAGTGCCAAAAAGTGTACGGAAGTCCTAAGAGGAACTCAATAGTGTGGATGCTTAAAGCATCCACACAATTATCAGTTACATCAATTCTATAACATTCTGGAAGCCAGTGTTCAAATGCAAAAATGAGTGCAGGAAGTAAAAAGGCTTTTGCAGTAGTCTAGACAGGAAGAAATACAAGTCTTGTCTTGAAATTTGTTTACATTTTTATAAAATTATAAGATAAAACATGACTACATTAGTTTCACTGTGTGATGCTGAAAGTTATCAGTTAGGGCTACGAATTATCGAGTAATTCGAATAACTCGATTATAAAAAATTCTTAATACAAATTCTTTGTTTCGATGCTGTTTAAGGCACGGCTCATACCACTGTCGCTATGAAAATGTGAAACATTTGTGATTTAAAAACAGACCTGAAATGGCACTCAGGAGCAGTGTTTGAATAAAATGTTTGACAATGTTAACCCTACACACACTGATAACACAACAGCAGCAGTGAGGATGACACTGGTGCAGTTTGCACACACGCTGCGAAGAGCAGCTGAGCTCAGGTGGAGCGAGAGAAAACGTTTCTAGTGTCCAAAACAGCAGCTCTGTAATCAGCAATAAAAGCTTTACTGGGAAGACCTTCTGAATGTACCTCAAGTTATTTATGCATTTTTTTTTTTTTACTTGTGTTTTTGTTTAAATTTAATTTATTTGCACATTAATATCCTTCTTGACAAACGTTTTCATTAAAACATTGCAAGGAGTTCATTTTGAAAAACCTGCACCCCCCTCGTTTGTATATTTAGTATTGCTCATTAGAGAAAAGTATTTCCTATCCAATTACTTGATTAAATAACCGAGATTACTCAATTTCTAAGATAATCGGTTGCTGCAGCCCTAATGTCAATTCAGATACTGGAGATATGAGAGACACCACCAAGAAGACGGAGCAAAGACAATATGAAGAGGTACAAGCAGCAAGATCAAGATGTTGACCCTGTATGAGGAAGAGTACCAATGGTAGAGACTTTGGAAGGTAATTCATTGTGTGGTGCTTTGAGAATGCACCATTATAAAGACAAAGGCTTTAGTTTAGCATGGTTTCAGTAGTTGGCCTGAGCATGGCCAGTCAACATTTGGCACCACTGTGAGTCCAAGAAGACGAGAGACGTTTTTCTAAAGATGACTCAATATCATGAATTTATGTACAAAATCCTTTGAACGTGTCCATGTGTCAAATATACAGTACTGAGTGACAGAACCAGTGTACATTAAAATGCAACTTTTGTTTTTAAATTTACATTCAGAAGTCTGTCATTCAACCATGTTTATACAAAAAAAGAGAACAAAGATTCTCATTACAGGTTTAAGGCAACAACAGTTCCTGAATCCTGATAACATGGTTTCATGGTTATAAAAAGAGAAATTTTGAAAATAACACCCAAAAGAAAAAAATGGTCCATACAAAATGTCTTTAAAACACAAGGGTCTGATCCATCACATCTGATTAGCCAAAATAAAAAAAATGATAAAAGGAACAGCAGTGCCATCCCAGCAGAGTCCTTTTAACTGGTGTCCATCTTACACTAAGAAAGATGAAGAAAAAAAGAAGAAGAAACCGATTAGAAAATTCACAGTATTATCCCAAATAATTAATGAAACTGATTTCATGCAGCCTGATTACATACCTCAGCATTATAGGCATCCAACTGGGCATCAAGTTCCTCTGCAGAAAGCTGGGGTCTGTTTCCTCCTCCCCTCCCGCGGCCTCTGAAACCTCCACCACCACCGCCGCCTCCACCACCACCACCACGCCGCCTTTCAACCCTGGGCTGACCGAGCCTAGTCCGATCAAAACCTTTGTTTGAGCTCCAAACGATAAAAAGAAAGAGGGTTAACTCCAGAGAACCTGTAAAAGCCAAACAAGTTCCCCCCACCCAGATAAATGGAAGAAAATTAATGGAATTTGTTGTCGATTTTGCAATAAATCACTTATCAAATCTCAAAATCCTTGTAATACATAAATTGATTTTTTTTTTTTTTTTTTTACTGCGTAACACCGTAACCCATTTTCAATGCCTATATCATAACATTAACCCATCAACCTTGATTTACAACCCCGGATCCTTTTTTTAAAAACAAAAACATACCCTTGTGTATTCTGTCTGTTCTGTGTGTCGAATTCTGAAGTGGCTTGTTGGATTTTCATAGGGCGGCCTGGCGGGAAAAAAATAAATAAAAATAACAGAAGTATAAATTTAGTTAGTTACCATTAACAGTTTAAGCAACAGCCATGTGCACACGCCTAAACAAGAGAACAAGCATGGGAACAAATCCTCACCATCAAGCGGTACGCCGTTATAGTGCTTCATGGCTTTCAGTGCATCTGCCTTATTTACAAAGTGGACGTCTGCAGTTCCTTTACTGCGACCAGACCGATCATAGTGTATAGATGCCTTCTTCAATGCTCCGAACTCAGCAAACAGCTCCTAAAAAGTAAAATCTGGAAAATCAGTGCCATTCCTCAGCATCTGAGGTGAGCAAAATAGAACTGAGCTTAGATAATTACCCTGATATCAGAATCAGAGACACCAAAGTCCAGATTGGAAATCAGCAGCTTGCTGCCGTTTCCTCCGCCATTTCCACCACTGTTTCCTCCGCCGTTTCCACCACTGTTTCCAGCACGTCCACCAACATGCTCCTCAAACATATCGTGCTGCCATTTATCGGGCAACTCTCTGGGCTGTGGAGACAAAAAAATAAAATACAGGCTTAGTTTGTGTTTTGTTCTAGGAAACTCAGAGTGCTACTATGATGGCTTAAAGCACTTGAATATTGAATGTCTGAAGGCTATTGAAAAAGGTAATCTAATAACCAATTTATGGTCATTACTCCCTATAAACATCACGGGAATCAGGCTAGAGGCATCATCCAGGTCTTCACAGGAGGAGTCCATTCAAAAGGGATGAGAGTCTTTCTTCAGTGCCTGAAAACACTCTTCTTTCCACAGAGGTGGTGAGAGTAAGGCAGCGAGTTTCCACAGGTTGGAAAAAGCCCCATGTTAATTATGCGGCCAAAAAAATGAAGCAAGGGCCCCACTTTGAAGCAGTTTTGTCAGGAGGCAAAAAAAAAATAGTTTGGTAGACAGGATTTCGGCTCCTTTTGCTCGAGCAGGCTATAAAATGCTGACAAAGCCAAAAACAAAAAACAACAACAGCAAAAAAACAAAGACACTCCAGCGAGGGTAAAACATCCACATCAATCAGAGCAACCGAAGAAATACAAGAAAACACACAGAAAAGTCCCTCAGAGTCCATGCTGGTTCAGCTCCTAGCTTCTCCTGTTACTGTTAACTGAACCATGCTAGTTTCCGGAAGTCCGTTATCACGTAATTACACCTTTAATGACGCATTTTAAAATACATTTCCAACATTTTAACCATTTTCACAATTTCAACCGCTTTTCTTCCATACCCTCGTGTACGGCGTGGATCTGTTGTTTCGGTTGAAGTTGCTCTGTCGGCCCCGCGCCGGCCTCGACGGCCCGCCGCCTCGACCTGAGCCTCCAGCCCGGGCGAACGTTCCTCTCCCGCGGCCTCCACCTCCGCCTCCTTTCTTGCTCATCTTGATAATGTCGTCCAGAGACATGTCCATCTTATCACCCATGGCGCTGTTCAAACTTCACCGACAAAGAAGACAGACAAAGACTACCGACAAAGCGTGCAGAGGTGGCTGTTTATAAGCTACCGGCGGCGCGATGTTGAAATTGACGGAAATGACGTCAGAGGGAAGCTTCGCTGACGCAGAAGCTCCGCCTTTTGAAAAAAAAGACACTTTATTGAACTTTAATAGTAAACGATGAATATGTAAATGAATATGTAGCATTTTCTATATTTAAAGGATAAGTGTGATATATAATATTTTTACATTTCCAAAACACAATGAAGTATCAAAAACCGTTTTGCTTGATATAAGCAGGACAGATTTAAACAGAGAATTCGGTTCAATTTTATCTACATTTTTTTTTACATAGCACCAAATCGCACCAACAGTTGCCTCAAGCACTGAGAATAAAACCTACAAAAGACAAACGTCCAATTTCTGACCATGAAAACTACAAATAATACAAGTAATATTTGGTAGGGAATATCGTAAATAAAGCAGCTCAAAGCTTATGGCCATCAAAAGATTAAAAAAAAAATGTGATTTAGGAGAAGATTTCAAGGAGGTCCCTGACTCCACAAGCCCTAACTTTTTATGGTTTGGTTGATGGCAAAAGTATTTGATACCATGATGATGGACTTCAAGGGCCTTGTGTTGGCATCTGAGACATATTGGGTCAACATTTCTGCTTTGTAGCTCCAGACACAAAAGTTCTTTAAAAGCAATCAGTAAAATGTTTAAAGTGATTCTAAAAAATATAGGGAGCCAGTGTAGAGAAGTCAGAATCAGAATTATTTAGATAAACTGTTTTGACTCATTCTTATACAGTATTCTTCATTTAAGTGTTATATGTAATTTTTTTAACTGAAATATCGCTTTGTGAATTTTTATGAAAAGTTAAATTCAAGTCAACATTTTAAAAGAAACAACAATAGTAATAAAAAGAGGTAGCGTTAATATGACAGAAGAACACAAATGAATAAGAAGTTATTTTTCTTACCAGGATTAAACACAGCAGAAAAAAAGGAATCAAACTTTTGAAAAGTAGAAATATGTTATATTAGAAGATCCGCTCTGATGTAAATTATGATTTTTTTTTCTCATGCAATTTAATAGTTTGACATTTTCCAAACACAAAAAGCACCAATTTTATACATGCAAATAAAATCTGAGATCGTGTACTAGCTGTGTTTTCACTGTTACTGCTGAAGTAGTTTAGTAGTACTAGTAGTAGTAGTACCACAGATAAGGAACAAAGTTTAGCAACATAGTTTCGGTAAGCTGTAACCTGTAAGCAGCACTGTCAACGTCGTAGAATAAACAACAATAACCACCCAGAGCTGTTACTGAACTGCTTTCAAACATTGCCTGAGGATTTCAGTTGGTGGCTTTAATTTGCAGAATACTTTGCATTACACTGAGAGCCTAACCGTTTATGTGTCTGAAACCCACCTACAGACCCACACTTTTTCCTGCATCCTCCTGACTGTTTACATGTTTCACACCACTGTTGCTTCTACAGTTTCTTTTCAGTTGCATACAAAAACTAATATTCAGCAACAAGTGTATTTAAAAATGATGAATTTAATCAATCCAACAAACCAATAAGTGAATTAGTTTGTTGGATTAGATGTGATATTCCAGTGATTTATTAATTTAATGAAAAGTTTGTTTTCTGACACTGATGTAGAAAACATGTTTGATTTACTGTAAGTTTTAAAATGATGAAATGATATTGATTGTGGACCTACGTAGAGTGATCAGGTGATCCTTCTTTTTGTGGGACTGTACAGCCTTTTTATTCTGTAGGCAGAAACCTTTCTAAAGTGTTTTTATTTCATGACTGAAGAAAACAGCAAAGATTCCTGCAGGTCAACATGTTAGTACAAAGGTCACTACAAACACACTCAGACATTGGTGGGACATGACAAAAACTACAAAGAAAAGCAAATGCAGCTACAATAAACCCCTAATAATTCATTCAAACTGGTAGAAGGTTATTGATTCCTTTGAGGATTTTAATGTTTGGAGTTCTGGAGAAAGCCTGGAGCTCAAAAAGATACGTGTTGTTCATTAAAATTGAAATGATTACTACACATTATGTCTTAAAAACCTTGTGGATTATTGGAATTAAAAAGAGAATACTATAGGGGACTAAATTTTAGTTTCTTTAATGCTAATTGTATTTACCTAGTGTTTCACCCAGCCGAACAAGTAAACTGCAAATTAATCCACTCAAAAACATAGAGTTAACTTGTTCATAGGGGATAATCTGATTTCTTGGGTTTTCTCAGAGATACTTTACCTTGGGTATAAGCTATCGTAATGTTCATAAATCTGATTTTAACCACATTGAATTGATTTGAATTTGATGTGTATAACTGCCACATGCAGCAAAAAGGAAACATTAGTTATGAGGTTAATGACAGTTTCCAAGCAAAATGTATACGGTGAGATCATCACCAGGCCAATTATTTGATTTTACGCTGTTTAGATTTGAGTTTACGGCTCTGTGGAACATAAAAGTGTCTGATGATTATTCTCTTCAATACATCATGTCAACCAGTTAACCTTAGAAATCTAGTCCTGTTAGCTCTCAGTGTCAGTGAGGAATACTCTTTGAGAGTTCTGGCAAAATACTTAAAGACTTTCTTTTCAATTGCAAGCTGTTAAAGGCATTCGTAGCAATAAAACTGACAATGAACGTGATATAAAGAAACTACCACAGCTACAAACAGGTAAGCCAAATCTTTCAAAAGGTCAGGTTTGGCCCCCAGGGACATGACATTGACATCTGTTTGTGTTTTTGCTGTATAATCAGCTATTTCCATAAATGTACTTTCATTACAAAAATGTTTTGAATAAAGACCAAATCAAATGAGAAACCTGTAAATAGAAGTTACAAGATGTTAGCCCGCTTTCTATCACGCCACATTTCTTACCTTTGATCTTGTATCTGCACTAATCTAATTAATCTGTTGATTAGAAATATAAACTACCACATCAGCGGTCTATTGCATTAACTTAGCAGCCACACCTACTAACAGTTGAAGAATAACAATGAAATCCATTCAGATCCTCTCACTCAACTCTCTCAAGCAACAATTATATATCTTCAGTCGTTGACCTTTTAGTGTGGAGTCACTGACGTTACAATCAGATCATCGCTGTCCTTTTGAGTTTCACAAACCTGTCCACAGACCCATCTCTTATCTCTTATCCCACACCTCTCTGCTCTTTATCTGTTTGCAATTTATCCACTGCTGGATTCAAAAAACAGATATTGTTTAGTTTCTTTCTTCTACTTTGTTTCATGTTGGAAATTAATAAGTATATTCTTGAACAAAAATATGGTTTATAAATAAACTGTATTGACTTATTTTTAGCTTTGGTCAAATTAAATAGCAGCATCAGTTCTCTAGAGTTTCGGTAAAGCCCGACCAAACTGGACCATGAATAAAATAAGGCTTGATGAGTTGAGGAAATCACAGTATTGAAGTGAAAGCATGGAAACCAGTAAAATAATAAAATGTATTATCTTAGTATTTCTGATACAAAACTAATAGCTATACCTTCACTAGCTGAAGCAGATGCCCCTCTCTGAGCCCAAATCTGTCTGACATTTGAATTTTTACATTGCAGTTTAAAGTGTTTTTGGCAGTATTAAAAACAAGAAAAATTAAAACAACATCCTCGATAACAGCTTTGTAATGAAAATATATGGGGCTAATTTAAATGAGTGTTACTATTAGAAATATCAGGCACACAAAAATGACCACTATGACTGACAGATTTAAAAAAAAAAAAAAAAAAAAAGGAAAAAAAGGCAAATTTATTTATGAGCCAGAAAAAGCTGGCAGACAGCTCGACGTAGCAGGGAATGTTAGCTCAGATCAGAAGACAGCTCACTTTAATGAAAACGAGCTCGCAGTTCTTTGAGTTTTCAAAGTTAAAGTCACAAATGAAAAGAACACAAAACTAAAACAAAAGCAACACAGTAAACCACATGAGAAAAATTTAATTACAACAGTTCTGTGCTGGAAATGTTAAGTAGAAATGAAAAAAAATGACACCTGTAATTTGTATATTTTTAAGAAACAGTCCCAAAATAAAAGGAAAGTAAGTATACATTCAACTATGTGAACCTGAAAATTGTGTTGCACTTTTTTGCAAAAAAAAGCTAAAATTGTCTGCAAGTTGACTAATCAGGGAATTATGTCATTGATTGCACTGTTTTAAGTTTTACAGGTCATCACAAAAACTACCTCATTATGAACCTCTCTAAAACCCTAGATACAAACTAAACATAAAAGGGCAGAGTCGCCTCTATTTGTTAAGGAAACTAAGATCTCCCGACATCTGCAGTAAATTGCTGCAGATGTTCTGTCAGTCTGTAACGGCAAGTGTGATTTCTATGCTGCGGCCTGCTGGGAAGACAGCATCAGAAACATGGATGCAAGGAGGCTGGGCAAAGCAGTGAAGAAAGCTGGCAGATTGGACACACTGCGGGTGGTACAGGAACAGAAAAACATCAGTACTGGATGATCATTCGCACCCACAGCCATCAGGCTTTTAAATTCTCATACAAATAGGACATGAGTTATGTCAGACACTCAAGTTTCCCTTTGGGATCAAGAAAGTTATTCTCATTCTTATTAATGCAAATGTTCTGGCAGGAAACCCAATGTTCACCAGCTGAACAATGAAATGAAACTTGACTTTTAAACAGTCCAAGAATGAGCAAATCAGAAAGCCAGCGAGCCTTCATCTCCTCTTTTGAATTCAGTTTGTAATAACTTCTGTGCCCTCGTCCTTTCTTTTCATCAGTACATTTTTATTTGTATTTTTTCCTCACACTGACCAAATTTTCTCACAGAATAGACAAACGTATTCAAAGATAAAAACAAACAAATAAACAAAAACAAACAAACAAACAAACAATCAAAAGTTGGAATCAGCGCGCCAAGGACTTCCATCCTAGAATACCTGTGAAAAGTCGGTAAAAGTCAGATTTCTGAGGCTTGCGATCATTTTATGTTCATTATATTCATTATTTATTTATCGAAATTTGTTCTTAACTTTGTTCATAAATATCTAATTATAAATTATTTTATAAATGCCTGATTAGTAGCCAGCGAATGTGGCTAAATTTTTAGCTAACTGTGCGGCAGAAAAATGGCGACTAACGGTCGTGAGGAGGAAAGCACTGCTGCCGCTGCCGATGCTGCGATCTGGAGGCAAAGGCTGCTCAAATGCTGGAACTTTGTCCTGGTCAACAAGTTTTTGTTCCTAAGTGTGTTGGGGGTTGCTGGTGGTAAGTGATGACTGGTTAACCCACCAGTTAGTTTGTTCTGAGTGGTATGGTTTTGTGCTGCTGTTAAATGTATTTTAATTTCACTTTATTGTGATTATTCCAGGTTATTGTTTAGCTGCACAGCGCTCTGTGACTAAATGTCTGTTAGTGTTTTATAAATTCACTTACAGGGTTAATTTACTTCTGATTCAAGTCAAACAGTATGAGGCAAGTCCACAGGCTTAATCATTGAATTTTAATCAGGGTAAATGTGAATTAAAATAACGTCAATATTAATCATATAAAAATGGCGAGTCAGCTCAGTAATTGTGTTGTTTTTTATTTAAATTTTATTTTAATTAAAATACAGCTATAATACAACTTTGTCGCACTTTAGCATTACCAGATACACAATTGCGCATGCGCCAGTGGTTTCTTTATTTCCTTCTTTTTCTTTTATGTTGATAGCAGCCGTTAGGTGAAAATCCCACCAGGTTAAACAGCTACATCTGGTGGGCTAATGGAGCATCGCAGGTGTTTTCACCGTTTCCACTGTTGACAGTTGAAAGCTGCTGATACCTCCTTGCTGTTGAAATAATTCAAACAAAGTTTACATGGGAACATTAGAAAAGGATGCTCCTGCAATTTATTTACTAAACTTAAATATTACAATAAAACAGAAAGAATAAAAAAGAAATACCAAATAAAAACCAAATGTGCTAGTTTATACCAAAACAGCACTATTTCTTTTTTAAATTGCAAGTGTAAATAAAAATACTCATTGTTTGTTTAAAAATCTAACAGACAGGGTTTACACTGATGATTCATTCAGAGTAACTTTCATTTTTTATCCAAATCTTTTACAAAGTTGTGGGATGAAAAATTAGCACACTGAAGGCTAAAAAAGAAAAATGAAGGGTTTCTGTCAGGAGACTTTTGTTAATGAAAATGAGTTCGCAGTTTGTCGTTGGCCTTTATAATATGATTGAAAGGAGGTGTTAGTTTAAATGTGTGAGTTTATTAATAACTTTTAACCAAGAAAAGTGTAGTAATATTGATCCTTAACTAAAAATAAACAAACAAAAAAAAATAATATTTATAATAATAAATAATAATAAAACATTTTCTTGTAATTTGGCAGGGTTGTTTTCTTTATTAGGGTTGTTTTGTTTTGTCTTTTGTAAAAATAAAACTTTCATCCTGAAAATTTGGAGCGTTTCTTTTGGCCACATCTTTTCTTGTTTTTTCACAGGTGTCATACTGGGCTTCATTCTGAAGACCTACACACATTTAACTTCAGTCACCCGGCACTACGTCGGCTTTCCTGGAGAAATACTCATGCGGATGCTTCAGGTGGTTACTGTTCCTCTTATTGTAACCAGTGTGGTTGTTGGTAAGTTGCATGTTTTTGTTTCCCTCACACTGTTAACTGGTTTGGCAAAGTTTTGAGTTATCAAATATCCAGACAGACCTGTCATCCATGTGACCACAGTGAGTAACTATGTTAAGGATGGTATGTTCATATCCTTGACCTGGTATAGGGTGGGAGAGGTTGGAGAAATGTGTTTAAATTGCTTGTGCTGGTGTGTGTGTGTGTGTGTGTGTGTGTGTGTGTGTGTGTGTGTGTGTGTGTGTGTTTAGGTGTTTCTGGTCTAACTGTCAGAGCATCCAGAAGAATTGCCATTCGTGCAGTGATATATATTATGTCAAGCTCACTGATAGCTGTGATCACAGGTGAGACAAATGTTTCAGATTACCAACAATTAATTAATAATAATTATTATTAATTAATACACTTTTTAAGTGTGATATTGTTCGCCCTTTTCAGGAAAAAACACTTGGTTACACCAAGTGTCCCCTGAGAGTTTAAAATGACCCAAATTCTTTCAGCTCCAATCAAACAATCAGTGTGGATGTTCTCCCATCACAATAATATTTAACAGGTTTTAGCTGAATTAAAAGTTATTTCTAAAAGAACTAAGATGTGCATCACCGCTTTATTTTGAACATAAACACAGACAGAAAACTAAATATCAGCAACATTAGGGTGACTGAAGTTAGGCTCACATCTAATGACCTTCCCCCAGTGGCTGGTTATAGAGCTGTGGTTAGCTGTGGTAATATAGACACATTAGCAAAAGACAAATGTTTTGTGATGGTTAAATTGTTCTCAGTAAAAGTGCTTGTTGAAGGTCACTGATGGGCTGAGACAAAGACACAGAAAATGGACCAAACTTCAGCCAGAGAAGTTCTGACATGATTCTTACGAATTATGTTGAATCATGTTACACCTAACAATATGTTGCTGGGTGATTTGGACGACTCGCCATGAAAAAGTCCTGATCCTAAGCTAAATGTCCACAGTGAAATCCTACCTGAGAATGATCCTTTTCTTCTTTCAGCTGCTCCCTTTAGGGGGTCGCTATATCTGTTCCGATCTCCCCGATCCTCTTCTTTCACACTAACCCTCTGCATGTTTTTGGAGAGAGTGATTTATTCAGGACACTGTGAGCCTCTAGTGTCGACTGTGAGTTTTTTTTATAGCTGGAATATGTGCTATACATGAATAGTGCTGATAAAGAGCTGCAGAGGCAGAGAGCAGGAAGTGCTTGGACCTGGAAACGGGATCGATATGTCATCCCTTAAAAGCCAGGGTAAAACATCTGTATGCATTTGTTCTTGATTCCTACACTCAGTCTTGAATTGTGTGTTGTAGGAATGATATTGGTCATGATTTTCAAGCCAGGAGTTGACTACGTTGAGGATGAAGAGCCAGAAGGTGAGGAAGATTTCTCCACTGTCGATGCCCTGCTAGATCTGTTAAGGTAGGACATCATTTCAGGCTGGACTTTCTGTTCTCCGGGAAGGTTTTTCAGGTCTTCTGTCATCCATAATTCATGTGTTGAGGAGAAATATTCTTTATGTGAGTTTTGGCAAAACATCAACAAATTTCATGCCATATTCTCGGGTTGTGTTTGTTTTATATTTGGTTGACATTTAAAAGATTAATGAACGAGCTATCTTGCACATAGGAACATGGTCCCACAGAACTTGATTCAGGCTTGCTTCCAACAGGTATGATTCAGATGTACAGCTAACTTTCTCAGTTAACAGTCAGTTAACAAGATGAACATGAATATTTTTTATTTGTTCTTGTAGTACAAGACTACCACAGTGGTGGTGCAAAATGAGGATGATGACCAAAACTCCACCGTGGGAATGGTAAATGTTTGTGAGCTGATCTGCAGCATTACAGTCTGACAAACACGAAGTCATTCTGAGACCATCGTTGTTTTTGTGTCTTCAGAATGCAACAGATGTGCAGCTAGTGGGCCAATATGTTGAGGGAACCAACATGACGGGCCTGATCATTTGGGCTTTTATTTTTGGCCTCGCCATTAACAGGATAGGAGAGACGGGGGACGCCCTCGTGGAGCTCCTTACTGTCATTAATGAGGCCACAAAGAAGATTTTCAACATGATACTGGGGTAAAATGAAACAGCTGCACATAAATTTGCTCTCTCTATTACATTTTTTAAAAATCATTTTAGAAATGCATCACATGTTCTGTAGTGGAACGTGTGAAAGACATGAATAAAAACAAACATCATACCAATCTGTCTATTACAGTGAGAGTATTAACAGGATTCACATATTCTTTCTAGATTATTATTTTGTTATGATGAGCTTTAAATGCATTTATGTATTGCAGTTTGTTCTTATTTGTTCTTATTCTGTCAGATCATGTATGACTGTTAAGTACAAGCGATCTCAGCAGATTACCTGCTGAGAGTAAATGATGTCAGTGATCCTGGCAGTAATCATATAATGAAATAAATTACTTGTAAAAGTAATTTGCCAACACTGATGATGAACCTGTCTCATTAGTGCCATAACCGGTACATCGTGCGCTGACACCAACGTGGAAATGTGATGTGCCCGTGGCCCAGCCACTATTTCACATCCCGCCAATGACTGGATACTTGAGTGTGAGTTAATTTCATGGCATTAATTAATTAATTTTATAAAGATTTGGTTTCTGTTTTCAGATATCTGCCCATAGGAGTGCTGTTCATGATCACAAGCCACGTTGTTGAGGTTGAGGACTGGGAAACTGCTCTGAGGCTTGGAAAGTTCATGGGAGTGGTTATTTTCGGGTATGTGCACCTTAACAGTGGCTCCTCTTCATGTGGCAGCATTTGAAAACTTGGCGTTTAACTTTGTGTAGAGGAACTGGTGCTTCCTTTAGATGCCCTGAAGGATGATTACAGGATAAAGCTCTGGACACTGAATGTGCAAAGTCAGTTTTAAGGAAATATGAACATTAACTACCAGATAGGTCTGTTATCTAAAAAAAAAGTCTTCTTTTGGGGGATTTGGAACAATGGAGATATATAAATCCTTCAGTTGAGTCTCATTGTTTTAGGCAGTGAGAAACTGTATTTGGTATAATCACAGTTGGCAGTGTGTATACTGTTTTTTCAGGCTTCTGATCCATGGCCTGGTGATTCTGCCAATGATCTTTTTCTTGTTTGTGAGGCGTAACCCCCTCCCTGTCATGAGAGCGGTCACCCCGGCTTTAGTCACTGCAATGCTGATCTCATCCAGGTAAGACACACACAGAGGGCGGTGTTCCGTTGTAATCAGAGGGTAAGTTCAGATGTAATCCTGGGTTTACAGGCTTATGAAGGTGGTTCACTTTTTCCTTCCTGGCTTCTATTAGGCTTTATTTATGACACATTTTTCCATTTTCTCAATACTGCTACTCGTGTTGCAGACAGTTTCTATTATTAATTTCTGACATAGTCTGACCTTCTTTGTAAAATATGTTGGTTTAAGTGAAGCCAGATAAAGAAAAGGTTTTAGCACAGGCCCCACAGCTGACCGAGTAAATGTTTTATAATTCCATAACTGTTCAAGCACTAACAAATGATGTGCTGTCTCTCATAGCTCTGCTGCGTTGCCCCTCATGTTTTTGTGCTGTGAGGAGAAACTGAGGATCAACAGAAAAGTAGAATGGCTCCTGTAAGTTTCGCTTTCTGTTCATTTTAATGTCTGACACATTACTACTGCTGCCTTTTCACATCTTAAAAACTGTTTGCTGTGTTTGTGTAAAGTTCCAAAGATCTCAGCAAGTTCCTGAAGTCCTGCAAGGTAAACCCCAAGAATCATTACTTATAACACAAAGGAAGGACCTGTGGAGAGGATCCTCACACAGAACATGACATCGTGGTTTGGGAACAGCTGTGTGAAGGACCAAAAAGCTCTCCAGAGAGTGATCCGTACAGCAGAACGCTGCTGCAGGATTGCTCTCCCCCCGCTTCAGGACACCTACACCAGGAGATGCCGGACTAGAGCAGCGCAGATACTGAAGGACCCGTCCCATCCTGGCAACAAACTGTTCCAACTTCTGCAATCTGGTAGAAGGTTCCGCATCATCCGGGCAAGGACAGAGAGACTCAAGAGGAGCTTCTATCCCCAAGCCATCCGGGCCCTAAACACACACACACCCGCCCTCTCACATCATCTATAATTGACTGAGACAGGACTCTCTTCCAGACACTCTAAACCAAGGCACAATGTACATGTAATTTTAAATATGTTTATATTGCCTATCCTGTAAAATAGTCAGATGTCTATTCATATTAATGTACAGAATTCACCTGCTTGCTGCTACTACTGCACATTCACCCAATGTATATACTATTTATATATATATATATATATATATAATGTTCTTCCTCTACCCCCCCCCCCCCCCCCCCCCCCCCCATTTTTGCACATGTCGAGGAGCGTGTCAGGCTACATTTCACTGTGTGTTATACTTGTATAACTATGCATGTGACAAATAAAGAACCTTGAACCTTGAACCATGAACAATGCAAAGAGCATGAAACTGTCTTGATATTCAACTATAACGTTGTTTTGCGTAGGGAGGCTATACCAGCATCAAATTATCCAAGTGTGTTGTGTCATAAATCCAGTTCTAGCTTTGGTAAGAAATCAAACTCTTTGTCTCTGTTTACAGTTCAGTGAGTTGTGATGATTTTTAATAACATATACACCTCTGCTTTCAAAGGTGTGCACGAATCCCTGTGAGCACTATGGTCCTGCTTCGACTCATTAAACTACATGTCACGATTCAGTAGCTTGTAGACCATCTTTAGCAGCAGTAACTCCAAGTAACTGTTTTGTGGGGCTTTATCATCTTGCATGTCACTGTGGAGGAATTTCAGCCCACTCTTTTCAACAATGCCGCTTCAGTTCATTCAGGTTTTCAGGCATTCATTTATGCACAGCTCTTTGTCAGCCCAGTTTTAGCTGTCGGCAGATGGCCTCACATTTGACTCTAGAACAGTTTGATATACAGAAGAGTTCATGGTCGGCTCAATGACTGAAAGCTGCTGAAGGCCTGTGGCTGCAAAACAAACCCACATCATCACCACTATGATGACTGTTCATATTTGTATTGATGTGCTATGTTTAGCTGTTCATGTGTTTGAGGGTTGAAACTCATTATCAGAGTTTAGAAAGAACGATTTGCTGACTGACTGCGTTCTGTGGTCATTCTTTGCCTTTCAGAGATCGATGCAACACCGTCGTCAACGTCTTTTCAGACTGCATTGGCGTGTCGATCATCTATGAAGTGTCCAAAAAAGAACTGGAGGAGCATAGACAGGAAATGATACAGTAACTATGATGACTTCTTTTCTTTTTAACCATAAGATTTTCTCAGAGGTGCTTAAGGCCCATTTAGGATTTGTTGTTGTTACAATATGATAATTTAGCCTTTTCTGAAGAAAAAGGCTAAACTGTATTAGTTGTAGTCAGGAGTTCTGCAGCTTTGAGAGCTAATAAGCTAGAACTGGAGATCCCAGAGTGATTCTCTTTAGAAGATGGAATTCTGAATGCAAACCCCCAATGCAAAAACAGAGTCAGAGGATATAAAGAGCATTAGGAAAGATCTCAGATTTTTTTAAGTTTAAATGAAAACTGTTCATCACAAATAAAACCACCTTGAGACACATTTATAAACAATATAAAAGATGGACATACATGCTAGCTTCCCTGTTCAGACCCCGATGCTGAGTGCCTTGAACCAGGAGTGATATCCGTGGCCACAATTAACTTTCAGGCCAGTAAAAGCCTGAAAAAAATGGCCTTTAGCTCCTTCTGTGAACTCAATAAACACGCCACATATTAAGTTTAGACTCAGTTGCTAATTTCAGGCCATACTGAACAAAACTTAGTTTATTTTGTTATTTTTGGTCATCCTAAAAGCGATGATTTCACCGTGCGTTTCCCCCCTCACTCATCACACTGGGGCTCGAAACAGAAAATGCCTCGACTTGGTAACAAAACTTCCCTGACCAGTGGGCGATGTTGCAGCAGATACGTCCATCTTTATACAGACTTTGTTCATGTCACATGTTTGTGAGATGGAAAATGTTCACAGTTTGTTTTAGATCTTAAAGGACCACATCTTACTTGTCTTTGTCTTTGCTAGGATGGATTTCAGCAATGCTGCGGATGCTGCCCCTGACCAGATCCAGGTCCACCTCAGCGACAGGGACTTGGATAACGAGTCCCTACATACCCCACCGGAAAATCCATTCTCTGAGTTCAGTGATGCAGCGGAGCAGCTCGACCCCAACCGTCATCCTGAGACCCAGTTTTAATGATTTAGTGATGAGTACAGTGGAGCAGTGCATGTGGTACAAAAGCCCTTTGATCTGTGTAAAAATGGAATAGATGAGTCTTGTTAAATATTCTCAGCTGTATATACTTCTATTAAATTTATGTAACAAGCTGTTGAAAGTTATTGAAATGTATTTAATTTCGATTGATGGAGTAAATCTAGTTATTATTTGGATTAGAATAAAATTCATATAATCACTTTTGGCCTCATTTTCATGTCAGTCCTCTGCTGGTGCAAACGTCTCTAAAAATCCAAATGCAGTCTGAAATTATGTTGAATTTTGTGTTTATGCATTACGAACATCATACACGTGTTAGAAAACAATCACTGGCAGAGAGGGAGGCTGATACTGGACAGCAGAAACTGGTCAGAATCTTTCAACAGGAGAGAACACAAAAACAATGCTGTAATATTAGACCCACACCGGTCTTTCTCGTCCATATTTTGAAATATTTAGCAGTTCGGTGACTCATATTAATATATCCCTTAATCTTTTCCTATTTATTTTGGCCATAGTTTGAGTGAATATCTGACTTTATGGATGATAACCTGTTTGTTTATGTGTCTGCATGTTTCCACATACATCTCTGTATTCGGCTTTTATTCTAACTATGAAGCACTTGGGTTTTGAAAAGTGCTTTACAAATAAAGTTATTATTATGTCAAAGCAGCTACAGTTCTAACATTATGCCTTACCACAAACCAAAAAGGTGAAAAAACAAAAACTAGTTGAAGTATTAGTGGTGTCCCTCAACTCACCTGTGCTCAATAAACGGAATGAGAAAAAAAGAAAAGTCAAAAGATTATGGCCAAAAATTTGAACAAGTTAAAAAAAAAATCTTAATCTTCAGGCTGCAGAGACACAAAGATTTCAACAGAACAATTACCGGTTCCCTCAACACGGGGAAAGCTAAGCACATGCATTATTTCTCTATCCTCTCAGGGCATCTCACAGGAAGTGCAAAGTCAGGGTAGAGTAGCCACAAGAGACTGAAACCCAAAACAAAACGGACACTAAAATAGAGCAGATACACTGAAGACACTGCGCTGTCACTGAGGAAACACAATATTTTCAGGTCAGTGCCAGTCACCTGGGTCAAATTTAGGACCAACATACTGACTGTAAGAAATAGATCTACAGTAAGTCCTCATTAAAACCACAGTAAGTGGCAGTGTTGAGGGCATACGTCCAGAATACCTCTTTCATTTTGTCCCACCAGTTAGCTGACCTGAGGCTGCTGTGGCTGAAACGCTCCCAGGATGTGCTTCCATAGTTGGCCATAAGTTTCCTATATGAATGATCCTTCACCTCTGACCTCTGTAAACAGTGCTGAGATAAGGTTTGTGGGCTCAGTCATTCATTTTGATTTATTATAAATTAACCTTATATTTTTAATATTCATACCAACATGGGGAAGCAAAATGCTCATCTCGACGCTTTAAAATGGGATCGACTGGAGCCAGCCTCAAGTGGTCACTGGAGGTACTGCAGTTTTTGGCACAAGAGGCTATGATGGCTTTTTGCGGTTTTCCTCTGTGATCGATTAGTTTGATGTCAAGACGCAAATGCAGCATTGACATATGTTCATGTGAAACATGAGACAGAGGTTTTTTCACGTTAAGCAGGGAAATGACGGCAAAGTCAGACAAACTGATAAACTTTATTTAAAAAAATAAGTATAAAAAGTCATACAAAAGACTATAAAGAGAACATTTAACTCACAATAATCAAAAAGGCACAAGTAACCAACTTGATAAGCTGCACACTGCACACACTGCAGCCTGTTTGGTTTTGTTAGTTCAAAACTTTCAACAGGCAGAAGTCGTAAAGTTCCTACCAAACAAAATCCAAAGATTCATTTCGTTCACAGCATTTAAAAAAAAGATCTGAAGCCCTGACAGGAAACAACAAATCTGTGCTGCTGGAGTTTTAGGTGGAGTCCTCCTTCCAGCGAACATCGACTCCACTCAGAGGGCATCCAGACCAGCTCTGTCAGCCCTCCTTCCACCAGACCTCTGCAGTCCTGGATCAAAGTTGAGGCACCTCACAGAGTCAGGATCCTGGACCGACGTGGCTTTGCCTAACCATTCCTGCAGAGCAAACGGTTTTCAGGGTTTAAAAGCTGCTTCAGGGAGTTTCAGTCGTTGGCAGCTAGCCCGAAAAGCTCCAGCAGCTCCTTGTTGTCCTCATCGATGAGATCAGCCGGCTTCTCCCCGCAGTCGTTCTCCAGCTCGGGGTCGGTACCCAGGGAGAGAAGATAGCTGAAAGAAAGATAAACCGTCGTCAGTGAAAAAGATCACCATGCTTCGGTGTCTGGGAGCGTGACCTTCTACATCTGTGGAGCCACTGTAAACATGATGTCAGCCTCCTCCAGCTGGCTCACTGCGATTCGTGTGGCTTCCTTGGATTTGCATTGCACACAATCTTCCCTTACACTAAACTTTTTAACTATAAAGGAGAAAGTCTCGAGGCTCACCGTGCGATGTCTGGGAAGCCATCACTGCAGGCCATGTGCAGAGGGGTCCATCCCTCCTCGTCTCTCTGGTGGATATCTGCTCCATACTGGACCAGGAGCTTCACACACTCCAGGTTCCCAGACAGGACGGCCTCGTGGATTGCAGCCATGCCTGCTCAGAGAGGAAAGCAGGACACAGTTAGCGCACTGAATAAAGTCTGAGAAGAAACATTTCTACTAGTGTAACTGAGCATTTCATTCGCGTGGCTCTCACCGGAGTGGTAAATGGTGTCGAGCGTCACTCTCTGGGCTCGGATGAAGCGTCCAATCCTTTCTAGCTCACCCTGTCGCACATAGTCCTGGAAAAGGATGTCATTGGGGAAGTGGACACTTCGGATTGGCTTCAGAGAAGCAGCGCCTTTGCAGGTGATTGGGATGTCCTGGATGCAAGGTTTGATTCCCAAGGTCTGGGATGCAGGGCAGTGATAGTATTTCATCATGGTCTCTGCAGAAGTTTTCAAAAGCGGCAACTAGAAAAAGATCAGTCGGTCTGTTCTCAGTGTGGCTCTCTTGCTTTCTAGTGAAGAGTTCCTCTGAAAGCCCGGCCTCCCCGTGGGTCTTTTTATACTCTGTCGGGCTATTTTAGGATGCAACACCTCACAGATCCAGTGGCGAGATTTGGAAGATGAGTAGTCCCTCTGGCAGGCCTTCCCACTGGCCTGTCACAAGCTTCACGTCTCCAGACATTACAGTCAGTAACCCTTACCTCTGCTGTCACCCCCACATGCCCAGATGCTGTTCACTTAAAGATAGCGGTGACATCTTGCCAGCTGAGTGGGAGGGGATGGGAGAAGATGGAGGCTTCTAGTAAACACCAGGCTGTGTTGGTGGGGGGGGTCGTCACAGAGGGGTAAGGTTGCTGGCATGTGGAGGCTGTTGACCAGTAACTGCCTGACACAAACAGTCAAGAAAGGACGACTGCCATCATGGTCATCATTATGTGTAACACAGGATGGGTAACTTCCAGATTACTGAGGTTTGCATCATCCTCTTTATCAGTAAGGCAGCACCGTCTTCCTCAGACTCCTTAAATGTGAAGATTTTCTTCATTTCACTTTAAGCTGTTTTTGTCTTTCGAGCTGTGCGATGCTAAAATACAGATGGATGAATTGCCTTGAAGTTTTGTTCAATGATAATCTCCAGATGAAAAATGTAAACACATTTGTGAAGTCCTCTGACTCCACCTCTTTTAAATTTGTTGTTTAAAAAAAATGTTTCTCATCAAGTTTGGTATTGAGCCTGTGGCGGCTCCTGGTATCATGTAGAGTGACAGGGAAACACTCAGTGCATTATGGGAAAGGCCCAGCAGCCTTTACCTATTGCAGAACAACTAAGGGATGGTCACCTGATACAGCCTTAACTACAAGCTTGATAAAAAAGGAAAATTTTAAGCCAAATCTTAAAAGTACAGCCTGAAAACTGAAGGTGATACACTGATTATTTAAGACCTTGCATGCAAAGACAAAAAGATTTTAAGTTCTGGTTTTAACAAGAAGCCAATGAAGAGAAGCTAATATGGGTAAAGTAAGTAATAATAAATAAGATGAAGTAAGCATCTCTGCTTAGACAGCCTCCCCTGTGACTTGAATAAATGATGGCATGGATGAAAAGTGAATGCATAGAGAAATAAAGCAGAATAAAAAAAGGCTTTCTGCAATAAAGAAAAGTCTGATGTGAGCCTTTTTTCCTGTCTGGCCTTCGCTCACTGACTGACTCATGGGCGTGTTACAGGATTCAGTGATTCATCATCAGATGGTGAGAATGAGACTGAGTGGCTGTGTGCCTGATCATTTTTTAACCACAAAAATTCATCCAGGGGACTTTACATCTGCTAAACATGCACCGTCCTGTGTTCACAGCATAGTTTAATCAGTCATTTAAAAAGTTTAGAAACTGAACATCGATGAACAGGTCCGCGGCTCTCACCGAGGGGGGAAAAAATCACACACTGGGTTTTTTTTTGACTAGTTATTTGTTTAACCACTTAGTATGGAGCTTTGAGACCTTCACGGTGGAATAAGACAAACCAGGAGACAACCCAGCCTCTGGAGAATAATTAACCGAGCCACATTTTAGGACTGAGAAACTCCTCGCTCCAGTTTCGCAGGCCTCAGTTTGCTGACTGAAAGGCTGCACTGGGAGGGGCAGAGGGCTTGGACTGTTGACCCCACTGCTGACCCTCCAGTATGCTGGCTACGTGCCGGAAAGCGGCACAAACACCAGTCAACGGGCATATTAGCAGCCCTGTGAGGCTGTACTGCATGTTCAGCTGATCTGTGAACACACAAACAGCTGAAGACGTGTGCACACGATGCATTTCGACTTTGCTGGGATTTAATTTTAACTTTAAATACCATAAACAATATATGTAGGGTAGTTTTTATTTATTACAGCATTTCAATGAACTACATATCTGTCTGTGCTATTGATGCGATTCCAGCATCCCAGTTTGGTCCAAAGTTACTTCAGTAATACCTGAAACAAAAAAAAACAAAAACATGCTGTTCACTGAAATCAAAAACTATATTTTAGAAAAATAGAAACTGAAAAAAAAAAAAATATTGTACTACTATAAGAGGTTGAAAAAGTGTTATAGTTTTAGTCTCTGAGGACACTGACATTTTTGAGTGTTGGCTTTGAGACTGTGGCTTTATCAGGACTCTGCCTCCTTCATTAATTCATGTTTTAAACCTGTGACATAAAAGACTAAAAAACACAAATCTGTAAAAGCTAAAGCTACAGTTGTAACCTATAGATTCAACAAAAATGAATTTTTGGTCATTTTTTGCACTTATTAATATAACTAAATTTATTATAGATCCTTCTGTCTTCCAGGTCTTTATTTTTGCTTCATTTTATTTTTAATAAATCCCATTTTGATTTTGAATACTCCATATGGGCTTAAATTTATAATCATTTACTTTTGAGATGAGTTTTTTCCAGATTGAACATTATCTACCGTATACAGTTGGAGGGGTAGCTCTCATTTAGTTCATGTTTGAAATAAATCGGTAGTCTGTAGTTTCAGTAACAAATAAAATACAAAAAAAAAAAAAAAAAAAAAAAAAAAAAAAAGCATGAGGCATTTCATTTTTACATTTTTTTTTTAATTTATTTATTGGCCACCATTTCACGTTTTCCACATTAATTTGGATATGATGGAATGCTTCGTTAGGATTCCCCCTCCCACACCACCATCGCTGTTCAGCTGACATCACCTCGCTCTACTCAAGCTTCCCCTCCCTGCCCCACACTCACGCACACACGCGCACACACACAAACACACTGAGGCAAAGTAAGGGTGCTGCGTAGAGCCAAAAGGGATGCAGGAGGTACAGTATGGGTGAGGGGTGGGGCTGTTCCAACTGTTCCCTCCCCGCTTCAGATATCAGACACGTCTCTCAGACCGACCCGACCAGTAAACTTAACCAATCTCTGTTTGCTGTAGTAAACACATGAATCTCTGATTAGGCATGAATGCAGTGCAACCCATCAGAATCCCCCATACTCCCACCCACCAGGTCTGAGAGCGTCCACACGGGCCAACTCTGCCCCAACCGGGCCAAACTGGCAACAGCTGGGCACAATGGTAGATTTTTTAATAAAAAAAAAAGGATGACAAGTCCTATATAATAAAAAAAACTCAAAGTGAAAGCAATTAAATAAAATACGATTTTCCCCAAAAAGTTAACTTTGTTCCATTTAGAATAGAGTCAGTAGCCGCGCTGAAACGAGGAGACAGAACCGAAGGATTTGGGAATGAAGAAATGACAGACCCCCCCCCCACTGAAAGAAAGAAAATAATTGGTCTCGGCTACAGATGGGGGGCTCTTTGTGCTACACCATGGGGGTTATTTTAGTGAAAACATCTACAGGATGGCCCCTTTTCCCCTGAGAGATCAGTCCTTACAAACCCGTCACACAAACCTGTGGTCCTATCAGAGGGAGAAGAACACTGGCAGCAGCCCGCCACCCCCCCCTTACATACAAACATAGGTTACAACGCTCGATTTGCTGATACCCACACTGAACAAATGAACAGCAACGACTCTTTAAAAAGGAGGGGGGCGTGTGGAAAAACAAACATTTTGAAAACTTGGATCTCAATGCCATTTTTTTTTTCTTTCTTACATTTGGTTCAAAATATACAAGGCAGACAGCTGATGTGGAGCTTTGCAGACAAGGCATTGAGGTCTCCCACAGGAAATGGTGCACTGTTCCACAGGGTCCCGCCAGGTGGGACAAGACCAGTCTGAGCCAGAGGTTGGGAGGTTGCAGATGTGACAGGCAAGGGGGGAGGTTTAAAAAAAAAAAAAAAAAAAAAAAAAGCCCTGCCATGCCAATGATGGACTGACTAGCTGGCGGGCTGTTATCAGGCCAGCTTACTGACTGACTGAGAGGCAGTTAAAGGGGAATAATGAATGTTCACAGGACAGGGAAGGTCCACAAAGAAGTGAAGGTGGTGATGGTGACTGTTTGGGAGGGTTAGGGCGGGACTCGTCTCCTCTCTCTCCGTTTCTGCCGACGTTTACAACTCATCGTGTCCGTCGTCGTCAGTGCCGTCCTCACTATCGGAGTCGTCCTCCACGTCTTCCAAATCCTGCAGAGCAGAGAACAAGGGTTAGAGATTCAACAAAGTCCAGTTTACTCTGTACCACAGAGGGTTTATAGCTTAAATATAAACTGTCAACATAAACCACTCAACGACATTAAAGGAACGCTTTTATTGAAAAATGCTGATATCTACTGATACAGTCAAAGTAAAGTAAGACTTTGCTTATTGAGACAACTCAACAAATCCTGCTGGTGCGGCAACAAACTACCGAAAATAACCCCCGATGTCACCCTGAATCCCTTCATCACTAAACAAGACCTTGAGTCAACACCATCAGAAACGCAGCTCGCCATTTTGATGACATCTCTGCTTTACAGGGCATTTCTTGTGTCTAGTCTGAGGACAGGTGTGGTGAGGAGAGGTGTGGGATATGTGAAGATGCTAATGGTGACTGCTACGCTGCACGTGCTGCTTTTTCCTGGAGGCTCAGGTCTCCAGGCGAAGCCCAGTAAACAGCGACAACAGCTGCAGGAGGCATTAGAAGACTGGGCTGCAATTAGACTTGTGTGAAGGGGGTGGCGTGGTGGCAACAGTGGAGTGGGAAGGTGTCAGGAGAAAGTCTCCCATGCTAACGTGCACGCCAGGGAACACAGGGAAGTACGGTAGAGTATGACTGCATACATCGAGTTTCAGAAACTTCACCAAAGTCTTTATTTAAGTATTTGAATCCATAGATGTCGTAATTCTGGCTTTTATCCAGAAAATTTAAACATACATTTTGATCAGCTGCTTACATCTGGGCAAGAAAACAGCTTTGCCTCAAACCTGCACCCAGACATCAGATTATTTGGACATCTACATCCGTGAAAGCTCAAAACGCGATACCGGCGAGCATCTAATCGATGAGGTTCAACGGTGACCACAAGAGTGCCGTCTGTGCAGTTCAGAGGATCTCACCTCAGGTTCCAGGTCATCGTCATCATCTCCTGCGGGGGCACCGCCTTCTTTGCCGCCACTCTCCAGGAACTTGGTGAAGCCCTCAAGTGTTCTCTCCCCATTGTAGTCGATCACCTGCAGATGAGACGTCATTTCAGAAAGAAAACCAAGAAAGGAAGAGTCTCCTCTCACTGACGTGCATACTAATCCTCATCCAAAAGACTTATTTCCTTTTGGAAAACACTACTAAATAAAATTGGAAATAAAATCTTGTGCACTGAAAACATAAATTTGACATAAATTTGTTCAAAGTTAAAAACTTTTCCATGTTTGTTTCTGAGAAATGCACACAAAGCATTTAATTGCAAACACTGAGTAGATTTGCTTTATTATTTTATAATGTCCAAAGCTGCTCTATATGCAGGACAAAAGTAAAAAAGACAGACGGTCAACTTTTAGAAAACCAGCAAATTTATTTTAGCATTTTAAATCAGACATAATCATGTCTGTCATTGCAGCCACCTCCAGACTCCTCTGCATGCTTCCACTAATCGGTGTCACAGGCTAATCTGCAGACTTATTATGGGGTGACCCTGGTATATAGCACTCATTTAGGATTCCTGAGAGAAAGTGGCACGAGCATGCCTGGCCAAGAAAGCGCAAGGCATGTGCAGGTCATCTTAAAGTGAGTGAAGCCATCGAGCAGGAATGCTCCAGAACCGCACACCAACATAATGCTGCAGAAACTTTCAGGAGTGGGCTCATGTTTCTGCACAAGGTTAACGCTGCTAAATCAGGAGGCAGTAATAGCACTGAGGTGACCCCAATAGCAATGATTTCAGATTCCAAGAACATAGCAAAGACATAAATAAGATTAGTGTGAGGGTGGAAATGGCTTCTCTCCGGCTCAGTGATCAGACAAAGGAGTTTCAGTCGTAACATGCCAACCGTTATTAAAACTGGTGTGGCGTTCGGGCCAGCGGGAATTATTTTCTAATGTTTATTAAAAAGTATTAGTATTTGTAGTCATTTGTTTTTAACTTTGATTCATCAGCTTTGGCTCATTTTCTGTGAAAAACAAAATAACCTTTATAGTGACCTATTAAAAAGTGGTGTTTGGATCTACTGGACAGACGGGACATGAAGATGTGGAGGTGCTGTAATCCCTCCTCCTGGCCTCATTTTTTAACCCAAATGTGAACATAAATCCCAAATTCAACATCGTTCGTTACTCAGACTGAAACTATTGACCGACAAATAGGCCAGTAGCTGTCCTGACCACAGTTTTACTGAGGTCACAGATCAAGGAAGGCCAGGTTTCATTTCCTTCTCTAAACTCAGAATGTCCACGTCAGCCATCTCCATCTTTTACATACAGTCTGTTAAAGCTGTCAGCACTCACCTTGCGCTCTTCTCCTGCAGGGAAGAACTTCAAAGTGGGGAAACTGTGGACTTTGACAGCCTCAATCTCATTGGCTGTGGAGTCCATTTTGGCTACAATAGTGTCAGCGCTGTCCTTGTACTTCTCTCCCAGCTTCTCCCAGATTGGAGCCAGCTGTTTGCAGTGTCCACACCACGGTGCATCTAAATCACCACAAAGATTATTAAAAGAAAACCAGAATTTTAATGGTGAATAATTTTTGATAAAAACAGTAACAGCCGTCAGCTCAGGGAAAACAATGTAACTTTTACAAAACGGGTTAAAAATGACACCCCAGGATAGAGTAAACAGCATCAGCACACTGATGCTTACCAGCTACGGTGGACATAAAGTAGCAGCTGACAAAATCCTTTCTGAAGCCACCACAGGTTGCGTTTGAGTTGGGTTTGCGTGTCTGCAGCTATGTGCTGGAAGCCCGTCAATAGTGGATTCAATATCTAAGCTAACTTTAGCTGGTGTTGTTCACTGGGAGCAGAAAAGGCCCTGAGGTTACCTCTAACAGCCTGTGGACTGATTTTAAGGCCTTTCACCAAAGAGAGTCAAGGAAAGTTTCATTTTGTTAAAAGGTGTAAACTGCTCAGACACTAGCAGACATGTTTGCACTTATTTGTTTAGCATTTATTTGAAACCTCAAAATGTAATTCTATACTGCAGAAAGAAACTTTTTACTCAATATGCATAGAATATTTTTCTTTTTATCTTAGTGAGTAAAATTCAGTTTGAAACGCTTTACAGTATAAAGCTAGAAACAAGTAACCACAGAGTGTGCATGCCATGTGCAGCCTCGGCTTCATGACCTGGGTCTATCCTTTGGCTGGCTAGAAAACGCATCACCTGTCAGGGAATATGGGGCCTTTCCTGATGTTCATACCTCAACATAAACCAGATATGGAAAAAATGCTCCAAAAATAGTGCAAATCTGGACAAGGATCACTAACAAACAATCCTTCAGCTAAATTTAACCAGAGCTTTTCAGCATCAAGTGTCTGGTAGCAAATTAATTTGCAGAGAGCGTGCATGAGTGAGCCTCGAGAATGAGCAGGTATCTGGCTTAGCTTGGGCAAAGCAAGACGATTTGAGTTTCAGACAAGGGGCTTTGCCAAATCTCACACCCAAGAGAGTTACTGCAAAAATACCCCATCGCCCCAACAGGTGAACCCCCCCCCGACCTGCTTGCCCCACTTCTGATTTAAGGATATGGGAGATAAACACGCTGCACCACAAAATAAAAATGGTTGAAATGCAGAAAGAAGGGAAAGCTCTTACAGAATTCCACAAAGACGTTCTTGGAGGGATTGAAGGCAACCTCCTCAAAGTTTTTGCCGACCAAAACCTTGACAGGGTTTTTGTCCCAGTCTTTAGGGATGTCCTGGCTCATGAGGTGGGGCTGTGAGAAACAGACAATCACTTCTTTAAAAAGCGAACTGTGGTTTGGAGAGAGTATTTAAAGCACATTCCTACAGGCAAGGATCACACAGATACATTATGGCATTAAGCGGATTAAGGCTGTAATTGCTTGTAAGATTCCAAAAAGATGTTTGCACTCTGGATGTGGTCATGCAATCGCCTTCACTATGTGATTTATGGAGACTGTAAAGTCCAAAATTAACATTTCTTGTGGCCAGAACATAAAGTCTATGTATAGCGGTGTCCCTCACCTTGAGTTTGCCCTCAGTGAACAGTTTGCAGAACTCAGTGATGCTTTCTGCAGTGATGGCGTCGCTCTCTGGCTTGTACTTGGTCATCTCGTCCTCCAGAGTGATGAGGCGGATGGCAGGGCACTCCTCTTTCTTCAGGCCGAAGAACTCCAGGATTCGCTGGTTGTCGTCAATGTCACTGTCGATGAAGATGAACAGGATCTGGACAGAAGAGAGGGCGGAGTCAGTGAATGATTTTACTCAAAATAGCCCTCCTGATGCGTGCGTCAGGGTGTATACAGGTACAAAGAGCCAAGTTTAAGAAGTGTGATTAAATGTTTGCCAACTTTGGATGTTTACTGGAGAAAAAACAAAAAACACCTTCAAAAAGAAACGTTTTTCACCATCTTTACCAACAACACATGTGTCTGCTTGGCTGAAAATACATTTTCAATAAAGCGTTTTCCTTGAGGTCTCCATATAAAAACACCCAAAATCACATGTTCCTTCATTGCAGGTCACTGATGGCTGGCTCCCTTCTGCTGGACACTGAGTGCTGCACCTTATTTTCTAGCATGATGGAGAATACCCACTCTTCCGATTGAGTGATGTGTATCAACTCTCAAAATTGCTTGTCCATGTGATTAGAGATAACCTCTAGGTTGGCTAATATAGCCAGCCACCTATTGACATTTGTAAACATCTATAATGTCCTTTATGGGCAATAACTGCAGACTTTCTGGAAAATCCCACATCTCAATCCCAAAAGAAAAACCACACTGCTCTCTTGATGGTACAATTTTGCACTTTACAGTGACAGCTTTGCCGTACCTGACCCTTGAATCCCTCTGCGGCCTTCTTAAACTGGTCCATTTTGTCCTGGAAGTCTGAGGCAGCTTTGGGCAGGAACATGAGGATGTGGGACTTGATGTCTCCGCCGAAGATTTTAGGGGCAGTCTGGAGAAAACAGTTTGACACGTGAGGAAAACATCTGGAGTGCGGACAGCATTATGGTGTGAGAAAAAGGGATCTAAACGGTGTGAGCAGCCCCATCGATTACCTGCTCGGTGAACTCAATGACCAGGGGCAGCTGGTTGGCCTTGACAAAGGACAGAAGCACTTCTTTGGTCAGCTCACCATCGAAGGTATTGCGTCCCTCATCAAACTGCAAAGGAAACATTATAGTTGCAAATATTACCCACCTGGTGTCACATCTAGTCTGCCTGTGAACACCGGACATAGATTTCCCAGACAAAGCACTTTAAAGTCGCCCAGTAACCCCCAGCAGACCGAAGACTTTTATCGGTTGTTAAGAATAGCAGTGGTGCAGCTGTGCCAGGCAGCTCTTACTGGCACAATAGCAGAGATGAAATTTGGCCTGTTGCGTACTGCCAGCCTGAATGGCACTGAAACTTAAGCTCCAAAATCCTCGGTCAAATAAACAAGTGAAAGACTCCCAGCTGTTTATTAAAACCGAGCCCCTGCTTTGGGAGCGTTTGCTTAAGAGCTGCCCACATGTCCGCGATGTTTGTGCCAGTATGAAGTTACCAACAGGTTTCAGAGGCCAGAAAATGGCACGAGGAGGAATAAGCACTTGTACATGTGCCAGATCACCCAACACCCTAAGGGCCGAACACTTATGTTGTGAAGTTGCTTCATGCTGCAGCAACAAGGACTGCATGAAATTGTTTTTTATTACAGATCACCTCCCAACTATCAAACACAAGGACAGAGCTGTCTGTTATTAATTTATTAAGTACACACCAATGTCAGAAATATGCCAGTAGCTGTCCTGCAGTGCGTGGACACACACGTGCAGTGTCACAGTTTAAGGTTAGGTTTGAAAATACAGTTATTGTGTTTGCAAGATTACTTTCCATCTATCAAGAGATAAAGCTGCTTTCCTGTCTCTGCTGACAGCATAAAGCTATGAAAAACTCAACATGCCATTGGTTTAGAAACCTGAAGCTTCAGATAATGTTTCCAACAACATTAAAACTGAAGCGTTCTAGTTAATTAGTAACACTTTGCTCCGAGTGTTCATATTTTTTAGAGGTGGCTCTAAATACTGACAAACTGGCAGCACTCGCAGGGCAAAATGTTTGACACCAGCCAAATTCATCCCCCCCCCCCTTTATGGCATTTAAAAAAAACAAAAAACAGAGTGGTACACTTCTTAAAAATAATCACGCTTGATGCGGTTTAAAGTTTTGGGTGCGATCACTACGATTAACCGGTGTGATTAAGCTGCCTGCTCGCCCTCAACTCGATTATTCTGTCATCAAACCGGATCTCGGCACCTTGTTTGTGTTAACATTGTTTGCTGCAGCAGTTTAAGTTTGTGCTTTACTTCTTCTCTGTTACATTCGGCACTCGTTAGCAGGCATCTGTGCACCTGTGTTGTACCATCACAATTTACAGATGCAGCTATCTAACTGAGCTTCCTAGTGTCAGCTGTTTGTCATTTCAGCCGCCTTTGGCTCCAAAAAACTAACATGGCAGCAACCACTGCACCAAGTTTTAGTCCAGAAACCAACGCAAGGCATCACAGCAGCTTTTAAATTTGAGTCGAGTTTCCAGGATTTGCTCATAGTTCAGATTTTGCTGTGTGAAAATGTTTAGGTTTCTTGAGTTTCACTGTTGATCACTGCTCAGGGGAAAAACTCATGTAGACACCAAACATCTGAATAAACACGTTCAACAAAGTTGCCAGGCAGGAGGTGCTGGCACATTTTACCAAACTGACAACCACTAAAACGATATTAACTACATTATTTAGCTTTAGGTACACATTACCGTTTCAGTTTTTTCAAAACTCTAGTTTGTTTTTATTTTAGTGAAAATGTTTTCAAACCCATTTTTTAAATCAAGTAATCTGCCATTGTTTTTACATGTTCTTTAAATTTGAGCTCTTGAATTTCTTATGTAACCGACATGATTTTGAGGTTAACATTGGCATCATGTGAACACGCTTGGCCAATAAAAAATCCACAGACTTTTCGTAACTGATATTTGCATTGTAATTGATATTGTAAATTTTCAGCGGTTTTCATTTCCATAGGTTCCTCGTGTTACATGGTTGCCAACGCACCACTTCTGAAAGATCCTCTGGACTTTGACTCAATCTGATGAATCAACAGGCTGACTGTACTGCAGATAACAAACTGATCTCTGACCAACTGCACATGAGATGGCTGTAGTTAATAACCTCTTGTGTAAATTATAGTGACTTTTATTACCTATACAGGCTTATAGGAAGGCATTCAAATTACATGCATTCATCCTCTGCCTTTAGCCAACGGGAGCTGCTTGGAGGACCGACAGTAACCTAACAACATCCACGACCGTGAGGGCGAGCAAAGTGCACGTCTTAAACGTTCAAGTAGCTCAAACGAGCCAAGTTTAGCACCGGAGAGCGGATACTGTGGGTTCAACAGCATCAAATTACAGAGGTGTGGATCAGAGACACAGCTGTGGCGTCTTCTGCAGCTCCACTGTAAATACTCACACATGGAAGTGTGTTTCACAGGCACAAACAACATATTTACAATGTATTCCGATTACACCTCAGATTGAGTAACAGCTTTAAATGAAGTCAGTAAGAGAACTATGTCTTCGTGATGTCCTGTGAACACAGTTTGTCCACATGTTTGTGTACAAACAGACGCAAGACAATATTTGAGAGTCACCTTCTTGAAGAGGACAACGCTGTCCTTGGACACTTCAAACTTGGAGTAAACGGCATCGCTGGAGGTCTTGGCGAAGGGAATGTCATCTATGGCCTGAGCTGCTTTTTCATAGGCCTGGGCACCAGCAGACTCTGCGTCCTAAAAGAAAAACAGCAATCCTCTGACTGAAACTTGCAGTAGCTTCAACCTCTGTGCTTTGATAGCAACAAGTACAATATATGTATATTTTTAAAGGAAAGGCAGGAATTAGGACTAATCTTCTGCTTTTAGAGATGATACCGTAAACACATTTCAGTTATAGAGATCCGAATCGCACCTTGAAGAATCCGATGACTGCCACCTCATTATCAGCGATCAGAGACTCTGCGTCGGTGACCTCATTCAGGGTGGCGACGGCGGGCCCTGTGCGCTTCTTCAGCCAGTTGACGATGTCATCTGCCTGCCTGCCAGCTGAAACAAAACAGTAATTCAGGCTCTTTAGTTTGGATTTCAATAGAAATAGCTGATCTTGAGTGGGGGGAAAAATGGGTACATGAATATTAATTTGAAAAACCTCCATATGCCTGCCTCTTCTTTGCCCACTTAGTTGAACCCGAGCTGCGAGTCAGAGCAGTGCTACATTTCATTTCATTTAGATGAGCTGTTAGAATATTGTTGAAAGCAGTTTTGTAAGAGCCAAACCGTTACCCAAACACAGTCTAACTTTACCCAGCAACAGTCTTAAACAAAATGAAGCCAACACCAGTGCTAAATACCATCAGTTCCTCTACTGGCCATTAAAGGCTCCATTAATTCCCATAAATGTCCAACTTCACAATACACAAAAAAGGCCCGTCAGTAAAGTTTCAGAAATATCACATTTTCATAAATCTTACATGACACAAATTACCTGGGATCTGTGTCTGTGCAGCGCACCTGTACGTTTTTATGAAGGCAGCTTGTCAACAATGAACACTAGCATCAGCTGATTACGTGGCACTCTACCATCTCAACCAAGCATGATTTTAACATTAAAAAAAACCCCAAAACGTTATTATAAATAAAAATAATATACCGGCAAACAAAATACCAACTTCATTCTTTACATTGCATCCATGCATGTTTTTGTATTGAGGGCATACCCTACAGTCTGTGTATAAAAACACCTGTGCATATTTTATTTAATTTGTCCTTTTTGGCCTGAATTTGTTTTCGTTACAGCAAACCACTCACGTCATCAAGAGTTTTAAGAAAGGTGCAATCTGCATGCTGAACAGGGACAATCACATTTTTAAAGAGTTTATTCTCACAATCTCCTCTTTGTATCCCCAAAACATTAGTAACACTATGCCTAAAAGTTCAGTGCACCAATTAGTTTTAAGTACAAAACTATTTAAAAAGCACCAATGGATCAGGCAGACCTTGAAATTTTTGGGGGGCGTGAGATTGAAGTGAATTTGCACAGCACTTCCTGTGGTCACACGTAACACACGGAGGCAGCCGACTCACTTTATGGGTGTGAACACTTAAGCGCCTTTGCCAGTTAAAATTTTTGCACTTCTGCAATTTCTGAAACCTAACTGCTCTTTACAACTTCAACTCAGGCTCAGTCGTTTCCCCTTTAAGTACCTCAGCAGTTTAATCACCACACAATGATTGAAAAATATAAAACTGTACGCCACGTTTGTGAGGCCGTTAAAACATGTTTACTTTCAGTGGGTTTTACTTAAACTGGACTTAAAAGAGGCTGGACCTGTGATGCAACAGCAGTTTCACTATGAAAACGATGAGGCGATTCAGCACGTAGTCTTTATGCAGCACTTTGAGGTTTCAGGGAGTGCGTGGGAGACGGGAGGCGGCTTTTTTTTTTTTTTTTTAAACTCAGAGTAGTCGTTTCCACAAAAGCACTTCCCAACCTGCTCTCTTCTCCTCCAGCTGAAAACTGAGTCAGGCCAGCAGAGGAGACGTGAAGAAATGCACATACCTCGACCACGTCCCAGAGGCAGCGTGAGGGGAACGTGTGGAGCAAGGCCCGCCCACTGCCCGTCTAATGCAGCCGATTGGCTGGCTCATGTTTAGGCTGCTGTGCAGATCATATTACTTAGGAGTCACTCGGCCCGGCTTCAGCAATTTAATCTAAAACCCTAACCCTGTCATAACATCATTTTTATGACATAATAGTCAGTCACTATCCTGAGACAGAACTTACTTAAGATTACATCATTTCAGAGGCAAGAACACTCCAATTCATCAAAGATCATTGAAGGAGAAAAGTCACAAAGCAGCAATGCACCATCAGCTTAGTATTTTAGCACCAGCTGAGAAACATGATGAATGATGCTAAAATAAATACTATAAAAGTAGATGTGTCGATGTGATTCTTGCTAAAGCTAAAAAATAAATAAATAAAGTGAAAGTCAACAGTTTCTAAAACTACTACAAGCTACTTTCAGGTGCTCCCTTATTCACAGGAGATCGTCACAGCGGGTAACTCTGCACGTTTGGCAGATTTTTACACCGGTGCCCTTCCTGAAGCAACCCCCAGGGGATTGGTGTCTCCTCCCAATACTACAAAGACAAGTATTGTAGAAGTGTAACAAAGGATAAACTTCAGATTTCTCATCAGTTATTCCCAAAGTGTGTAGTTCATATAAATTTCATCATGAGGCAGAAATTAAACTAAAGTGTGAACATTTAGGATATCAGTTTGTGTTGTGCTGTTTCTATTATACTGCACGTAAAACAGGTCGGTGGAATGAACCAAATCTTCATACAGTTTTGTGTATACCAATTTATCTTCTTCACATTTAATTAAAGTGTTCAATTATATATTTATGTTTTTTCTGGTTGTTGACACTTCAGAAAAACTAAAAACAATTGAAATAATAAATCTCTCCACATGAAACTATGATACGACCATCTGGTTTAACCACAGGATGATTAAAATTTACTTTAAGAGTCCGCTGGTACAGATAATAAGGCCTGTGATTCCTGCAGCTTGCCATCCTTTATGAATCAGCTACTGTTAATCAAAGCTGATGTTTCTGCTTAAATATGAAAAATGATCATGTGATGGATGAATCAGGAAGGACATTGTGTAACTGATAAGACTCGATCAGGAAGCTGACGTGGAAGTTTGTCATCATTTCCATAAGTCCATCCTTCCCCGAGCTGACGGGGACCTATGCAAGTAGTTGACTAGATGACTAAACGTTACTGCACTCACTACACTTAAATTATTCTTGTTTTATAAACAGCATGGATGTAGACTTCTTTCTACGAGGGCTCTGGTGATCCTACTCCAGAAATGTTTTAATCCACCGTTCTGTTTTATATTAGGCCGTTTGCGTGTCTTGATTTGGCAGGAATCCTGCTCGTGTGTGTATGCGACACCTGTTCACAGCAATGAAACTTCCTAATTATTTAGCAGATTTTGGCTTTTATTAGCTTGTTTATGCAACATTTCTACTCCTGTACAAAAGATCTGAACTTCCTTGTGTCTGTGTTTTGGTTTGACTGTTAGGAATAATGTTCTTCTGATGTTATCACGTCTGTAAACAAGGACAGGCTACATTTAGCATGGGGGCCACAAACAAGAATACCTGTAAACCCCCAGAAACAGTCACTAATAACTTAATTGGCTTTGACCTCTGAAAAAGTCCCAATGCTTATGTTTGTCATCCTGCTAGAACAGAGGCAGTACAGACACTGGTTTGCATCACAACACTGAGAGATAACCAAAGCAGATTCATGACGGTCATCGAGTACAGACTCACTGCTGAAGGAAACGAGATGCTTTCTCATTTTAATAATCATTTATGCTCGCTGTTATAGTGCGATTAGCCGCTGCAGTATGCTCCTTAATGACACGTGTCGCCCCCAAGGTAATATGTCCCTTTGTATAGTCTGAATCTCTGAACTTTAGTACAGATATAATTTAAAAATGGACACAATCACCTCTGTCTTTAATCCAGCTGCAGCGGCACAAAATGCCAAGTTACAAAGAGAGGGCCACGACCAGCTGAAACGGCAGCTTGACACCGTGTGTATGTGAATAACTCAGCGTTAACAGTTTAAATGCTTTTACTTTTTTTCCCCCCTCCTCCCCTCACTCCTATTTTAATTACTTGGAAATCAGCAGCCAGGAACAACTATGGTCCACCCCAATTTTTAAACTAAAACTTATGAATGAAACGCATCCATCCCCACTCACCTGAGTACTCTTTGGGAGATTCCTTGTCTCCACCCTTGAAGAACTTGATGGTGGGGTATCCCCGGACGCCGTACTCTTGGGCGAGTTCGGTTTCCTCTGTGGCGTCCACTTTAGCCAGGCGGATGTCTGAACTCTCTGCCTTCAGCATGCCAGCAGCCTTGGCATACTCTGGAGCCAGGGCCTTGCAGTGACCGCACCATGGGGCATCTGAGGAAACCACACAGAGAAAGGTTTGTATTGCTACCGAGAATGATATCAGATCATAATGGTGGAAAACAAAAATGTGACAAAGAACAAAAGACCACATGAGAATTTGTATTAATCAGCAAATTAAAAAGCTACATTCATCCAAACTATCCATCGGCCATTTCCGCATCACCTTCTGTCCTTGGGGATGATTGATAAGATTTAATTTGTAGTCAGTTCTGATTATAGGTTCAGTTCTTTAGAGAATATTTTACTGACGCCAGATCTTTTCTGTGGAGCTTAGTTTCTTTTTTTGCCTCAGTGCTTCTGTGATGAAAACTATGTAGAGACTGTAGAAAGTCTACTGAAATAGGACTTGGATTTTCAAAAGCTCAACTGCAATGAGCCTGATGTCTTTTTGCAAAATTGTTCCTGTCAGAAAAAGACAGCAGCACTGATGGAAGTGCTCGAGTGCCTGGAGGCATTCGATCCTGATTGATAGGACACTCCAAAGCGGTTCTGAATTTCCATCCCCATTTCATCTCTTGGCTCCAGCTTCACAAATTTGTACAATTTGATTTTTGCTCAAGGATGGTGTGTGTGAGTGGGATTAAAGTATTTGAGTCTCCCTTTGCTTGGCACAAAGGGATAATAAAGAGGTTTTCCTAAACAATCAATTCTGTTTATCATCATTTAAACAAACATACAAAAAAAACAAACATGGCCAATATAGTGTCCTGTTATTCTATAGTGAAAATATCTGAATGTTTTAGAGCAACTTAAAGTGAAATTAGCAGCTTTCTTAAAGGATGCTTGTACTTTTAATGATTCCCTTGAGGATCCATAATATATCTGTATGTGGATGAGGAGGGTAGGTTGGTGGTTCAATCCCTGACTCCTTCAGTCTGTATATTAAACATCCTTAGACAAGATACAGAAATCAGAGTTAAGACGGTGTGCGAGTGCCTGACTTAGTGTGGCTCATAGTAAAAAATACTTTGAATGCTCAATTAGAAGGCACCATTGAAATATCACTCATTTACCAAAATAAAAAAAAATTATGAAACTGGGAGGTGTGTGTGTGTGTGTGTGGGTGGGGGGGTATTGCAAGAGAAAAACCTTTTCCAACATTAAAGTTGCACATTTAAATGTTTCCAGGATTAAAATAATAATAATAATAATAATAATAATAACTTTAAGACTAAGATCAGATAATCTTAGATTATAAAGACAATTTTGCTGAAAAACAATATCTTGTGTGTGCCTCTCTCCTCTTGTTTCACGTTCAGTCGCGAAGTGTACTTATACACTTGGAACCGATAAACCTGCTTATCAGAAAGGCCACGTCAACTAATGACCTCATCTTTTAAAAACGTATTGACAAAGAACCAAACTTCCTTGTACCACTCAGGTCATTACAAACACATACAGTTGAACTTTTGTGAAGTACACGTCAACCTAGCTCCATGCACACAGAGATCCCGCCCAGCTGAGGAGGACGTGGGCAAACAAAGCCCTTCATCCCTCCCATCCCGAGAGCCGACTAGTCCAATCAGCTGTCACACACTTTGTGAAAGAGGTCAACAATCAGACAAAAGTGAAGCGGGACGGGCCTGCAAAGCCCAAACTAACCAGTTTAATAAGCCAATTCAATCGGGAAATGAATTATCAGGAGGTGCAAGAAAAGCGAAAGCTACCGCATGAAACCGCAACAGCCGATCGAAACCTATCTTGACCCATTTATCTGCTCTCCACCATCCCAGCTTTCCTGCATTTTACAATTTGGCGATTCAAATTAGGGGGAAATTTTGTAATAATAATAATAAAAAACACCTTATTAATAAAAACTCGCTGTATTTCCCCGATTATAAGATACACTAAATACTCAGAACTAACACAGACTTCTCTGACTTCAGAGGAAACTCACTGCATTTTGCTATGTGCACAGCAACTTCCTCAGACACCCCCAAAGGCCCAATTTGAGGCGTGCAAAAGACCCCTTTGTGGCCTTAATAATGCTCTTAAAGCAACAGATGTATCTTAAGTACAGCACTGCACAATTTCTATATAATTCACCAGAGATAAAGCTAATTTAAGGAAATACTATATTCGCACAGATGTTACAAACTGGTTGAGGTTTGCAGAAAATAAATCTGAGGGTCACTGCCAAGTTTTGCCTCCGCGGCAGAGTCCCGTTATACTTCGGTGTTAGCTTGACTAATTTTACCATCACAGCGAGAAAACAGCTCGATGATCAAGGCTCTCTGTTTCATTAAAGGAATAACTACAGCAGCTCTGTAGCTCGGTGAATTACAGTCACGCATGAACGCAAAACCAAACCCAACGTCGGTGAGTTAGCTAACCAGCAGCAACTTATCTCAAGTGTCAAAGTTTAATGCTAACATTATGTCAGGCTTAACTCGGCTAGCTTAGCTCTGCACGAGCTGAGACCGCAGCGGGAGGCTTAGCTTGAGCTGGAGACCTTTTAAAAGCAGTCAGAACCACTTACAGAACTCAACCAGGATGTTGGGGTGAGCCTGGAGAGCCTCGTCGAAGTTACTCTTCTTCAGCACCAGGACATCTTCTTCCTCGGCTATCTCAGCGTTGATGGCCACAGCCAGTGTGCAGAAAATCAGAAACTTCAACATCGTCGCCGTCGAGTTTTCTTCCCTAAAATAGACGAAAGGTTCAGACGAGCTCGGCTACGGCTGGGGTGGAGGAACAGGTGTTAGTTTCAGGTCCGTTTCCCCTCGTTTAAGGTTGGGAGAGTAGCTGGTATTTTGTGTCTACCGCTACTAACGTGGCAGTGCACGCAGAAACCGGAGGGTCAGGCGTAGTGCGCATGCGCCTTTATGAGGCAGAAAGCAGTTCGTGTTGAATTGTGACTGGATCGCAGCGGGCTGCACCTGGAAGTGAAAGAGAGGCGCTCCCTGCACACATCAGTCCGCCGAGAGCAGGAAAACTGGATGGGAAGGTTTTAACTGCCCACACTTTTTTAAACAGGGAAACAAACTCAACTATGTAATCATATTTTATAGATTTACTTTATTAGAGCATATTACAGCGCACGAACCACGAGTACAATATGTGAAATACAGTATAGTGAAACATCGGAATTCACTGAATGCCTTTTCTTTTTTTCGGCTCTTGGCTGTGGGGTGAATATGAGTGTAAACTGATGCAACCAGCTGGGGGTTGGAAACTGGGTGTTTGCAAAGAGGACAGAGCAAAGTCTGAATGACTAACGCTTATCTGCCACACTGATTTTTACATTAACACCTCCATTGCAGCCTGGTTTGACAACAAAACTGAACAAATAAACGGAACTTTCTGTACTCACTCTGGATAATCCCCAGAACGCTGTGTCAATAGTTGGTGAAAGGGAAATCTGGTGGGATGGTGCTACAGAAATCTTTGCAATACACATATTTTAAACCAAATAAAACCAAAACTGCTGTGATGGTGAGATACGGGCATACATGAGAACATTACTTGTGAAAATCAGTCATTTGAGAAAATTTTAGTGTATGTTTTACAACCTTCTTTACTAAGAAGTCAGGACACACTGTAAATGTCAAGAAAAGTGCAATGTGATTATCTGTAAATTATCAAAAGCCCTTTAGTTGATTCAAACCAGATGAAAGACAAATTTTAAAGTGAGAAGTGTTCTTTTTTCAAAAATCATGCTATTTAAAAAAAAATTCCAACAAAACATTTTAAATATGTTATGAGGCATGTTTACCACTGTGTTGCATCACTGCGTTCAGGAACGGATGGACATCAGTTCCTGGAAATTCAAAGCCAAATGTTTTCACATTTTTCAATGCATCCTAATTCATATTTATTGCTCTATAGTTGCAAGCATGCAGTTTAGAACCCAGACACTCTTTTTTATTGAATATGTGCAGAATGAAGTTTTGCATTGTCTTCCTGAAAAGGTGCCATCTAGATGAATGCCATTATATGTGGTTGCAAAACCTGTATGTATTGTTCAGCAGATTTAGTGCCACGTGTACTAATGCACCCTCAGTCACAGATACTGGCTGTTAAACTGTGTGCTAGTAACAAGCTGGATAGTTTATCCTGAGATGAGCTGACATGAGCATTAAAAACAACCTACTGTAGAATAAAATATTAAAATAATTATTGTGACAAAACAAAACAGGCTCAGGAGGTAAAGCATGCGCTATCGAAAAGGAGAAGTAGATAAAAAATAGAAAAAAAAGAAAATGACATAAAAATAACAGCCTAAAGATTGTAGAAATTTGTGTTCACTTTTTTTTAAGTATTAATTTTGTAGTTTTAAATGAGTATTCCTGAAACACTGCTATGATTTCCACCGCAGAATAAAGTGTGTTTTCAGTGCAGTTCTGTCTGAGTGCCTGAACATCATGGCCAGTTAGAAAAGTTAACAGGGAATCTATACGACATTGCCACAATAAACTGGTGAAATTGACATTACAAACCTTTTCCTGAAGTTTTTGTAAGTGCTCCCTGTTGGTAGTCAACATTGGAGTTACATGATTTTTGTCTTAGCAGCACAGATGAGTTCACTAGGAGGAAACATCTGACTCAGAGAAACCGAGAGCAGGAGAGCATAGTTCTGCTCAAAGCCAGGAAGAAGACGCTGGAGTTTGAGCTGGAGGCTCTGAATGACAAGAAGAGCCAGTTGGAGGGTAAACTGAAGGATGTTCGGTTTCGTCTGTCGAATCAGAGGAAAGAGGTGGAGCAGACGAACCAGACCCGAGAGATGCGCATCACTGAAATCACTTTTCATGCGCTCCAAGCAGACATTTTGGGGATTCTTAAAAAAATATAATGGCCAGACTGCTTCAAGCTGACGGTTACTGCAACAGTTAAAACCAATAACCGCTGGTTACAACCAAGATATGCACATCGTGTCAAACCTTGATGGGCTACAACAGTAGTAGACCACACCAGCTGCCACACATGTCAGCTAGGAACAAGAAACTGAGGCTAAAATTCACATGGGCTCAACAAAATTGCCAGACTGAAAAGACTTTGCTTGATCTGCTGACTTGCGATTTGGATGGTAGGGCCAGAGTTTGATGTAAACAACATAAAAGGAGGGATCCATTCTGCCTTGTATCAATAGTTAGGGCTGAGTATTATTTAAACTCAACAGCGTCCCTGAGTATTGTTGCTCACCATGTCCATCGCTGCATCACCACAGTGTATTCATCTTCTGATGATTGCTTCCAGCAGGATAACACACCATGTCACAAAGCTTAAACTTAAAGTGTCCCAACTTTTTTGGAAACAGTGTTGAATTTGCTAGTATCAGTAATTAATAACCATATTTTAAATATTGGCATTAATAGGATTATTTTTAAACTATCATTTCAACTTGGTGCTTTTTTAAACAAAGAGACGATGCTTGGTTAACTGGCAGAATTTAGACCTTTACTTGAGAAAGTCACTGAAAAACTGTGTTACTGCAGCTTGAGGCACAAACAACAAATGCTGCTGAGGACAATGAGAAAGTTAAAAAGTTCAAGAATATACGCAGGACACCGTGGCATGTTTTTATCGCAGAGAGCGAACTTCATCTGCAGGTCACTTCGAATATTTTATATAAACAGATCTGTTCATGGCACCACAGGGTTTTTTGGATATACTATATGTTGCAGGTGTCTGTGCAGTATAATATATGAATGCATCAGTGAGGAACGAGAAAAGCAGTTCAGCAGGTATAGTCGGTGCTTGTATTTGGAAACACAGGTTCGACTTGTGGAGGTTAAGAAAACATTTTAAAAAGAGGGTGCAGCCAATTCTGCTAAAACCATAACGCAAACAGTTAAAGATTAGGAAAGATACATATCTGCACACAATCAAACAGGCAGCATGTGTAGTTTTCTTATTATAGGTCACCACTCGCTTGGTTAGACTCCCAGATTGCTAAAGCAATGACATAACTGTCATATCCTCTATCACAGTAGCTACAGGCACACATTTATTTTATACAATCATACAAAGCCGGTACTTATTTGAGGCCAAACTGAAATACATAACCCATTCAAATGCAGAATAAATGAACATCTGGTGGTGAGTAAGCACCATAAAATGTAACAATGTGGAACATTATATCTAAATTATAGGGTCTTTCATAGCTCAGACTGGTCTCTGATAGAGAAGAGTAAATTGGTAAACCACTCACAACTTCACAACTTCCACCAGTAAAGGATTTCATTAGGAAGTATCAGTTTTGTCGAAAAAAGACGTGATCCAGAAGTATTTAATGTGTGGGGACTCAAAAACACAAAAGAGACTTGTGTTTAACCCCATAAACACCCTGAATTTTTAAAATGTTCACATTAAGAACACTCCCATATTTGTTCTGTAACAGGGCCTCAGCAGTAAGTTCCGAATAATCAACTTTGGCAGAAGTTTGAGATTAAAATAAGTAATCTTGTCCCCATCGCTGCGATCGAGTGAGAGTTTTAAAACTGCTGCAAAAATAAATTTCATTCTAACTAAACAGAAGTGTATGTTTGACAGTAGATGTAATGGTTCTAACGGTGATTCAGTGATACTGACACATGCCACTGGTCCTAAACCGTTTCTAAAAAAAGAAGGAGAAGCAGCACAACAATTCTGCACTCATTTAGTCACAATAATACAAGCGGGAGCAATACTCATGCCACACTCTGGAACCTTCGAAACAGGGTGGCAGGTTGACTTTTGGTAACACACATGACCTGATACTGCACCTCCAGTGTGGAAACTGTCAAAACAACACAAGCTGATATAAGCTGACAGACTATAGTCTATATATGGACCTAGATCCAAAAATATTAGATTCTAAAAGACTTATAATAAACCTTGATAGCTTATTTTTTTACTGTTAAAGAGTCATGTCAAATAAAAATTGCATTAGAAACAACTTATAGGACTACACATAATAAGATGACTCATGATGACCAAGGCAAAAGTCAGAACATTATCCAGACTGGCTGATGTGAGGAGCCTCTTTATGCCTTAATATTCAGCTCTATCAGAGCTTTCAGAAAAGTCACTTTCGCAGTTTTATTTTCTGACATGCTTACGTAATCGCTGTTAACGCCTCTTAGTTTCCTCAGAGCTCTCTATCTGATAACCGATGAACGTGGGATTAGTTCCCTTCTGTTAGTGACCGCTCATGTTTTTCTAGTTTCTAAAAGTAGAATGGGAGGCAGAGCCTTCAGGGATCAGGCCCCTCTACTCGGGAACCAGCTCCCAGTCAGGATTCAGGAAACAGATGCACTCTTTACTTTTAGGATCAGGCTTTAAACTTTCCTTTTTATTAAAGCTGATGTTAGTGTTGAATCAGGTGACCCTGAACTGTCTCTTAGTTTCTGCAGAACTTCCCATGATGCACTGAGCACTTCTTCACTCACCTCTTTTGATTCCTCAGATGTTGATACATTTCTCTACACCTTACTGGTCACTGCAGATGGCTGCCCCTCGCTGAGCCTGGCTCTGCTGGAAGTTTCTTCCTATTAAAAGTGAATTTTTCATTCCCACTGTCGCAAAATGGTTACTCATAGGGGTTCATTTGATACCTGAGGTTTTCTCCAGAATCCTGTACAGTATAAAGCACTTTGAGGTTATTGTTGTTGTGATTTGGTGCTATATAAATAAACTCGATTCAGTTTCCTGGCAACAAGCCTTTCTGACTAGAGCAGTAATGTTCGAGCATATTAGTATTCATCCATAACCCTCTTCATTCATCCATGCATCTCAATTATCACGCAATTATGAAGTGACACCCACAATTTATGGATGATGTTAACCCACAATATTTGTATACGTGGAAGTGACTGCAGGAAACAGTGGACTGTCCAGTCAATATTTCAGGAGGATAAAAGATTCAGTGTGTGCTAAAGCAGTAATACTGGTTAAACAAATACTGAATACACAAAGCTTTTCAGTGTCTAACCTCTCACCTTTAAATTTTGTTTCCTATAAGGAAAAAGAGGCTTTCCTGTTCATTCTAAATACAATCACTGAACAGCTGAACGGCTTTTTTGCCCGCTTTGAGTCTCAAACACAGCAGTCAGCCACACCACGCCAGTGACCACCACAACCCACACCAGCCTCTAATAACTCCCCACTTATTCTTGAGACACAGGATGTGAGGTGTGTGCTCTGTGCAGTGAACCCCAGGAAGGCTGCAGGTGGAGTACCTGGGAAGGTGCTCAAGGAATGTGCCAAGCAGCCAGCACAGGTTTTCACTGACATCTTCAACCTGTCTCTGGAACAAGCCGTTATCCCATCGTGCTTGAAATCTGCCATAATCATCCCCATCCCCAGAAAAGTCACCCATAACCAGTCTCAATGACTTCCACTCAATTGCACTAACCCCTGTCATCTATGTCTGTGAAGGTTCTCAGTCATCCAGGTCATCGTAGTCAAAGGAGCTTGTAAAGAAAAGCGTCTGGACTTCTTTAAGTTGCTTGAAGATGTTTCACCTCTCATCCGAGAAGCTTCTTCAGTTCTAAGGTCAAGGTCAGTTCAAAGGTTGACCTTAGAACTGAAGAAGCTTCTCGGATGAGAGGTGAAACGTCTTCAAGCAACTTAAAGAAGTCCAGACGCTTTTCTTTACAAGCTCCTTTAACCCCTGTCATCAGTAAGTGTTTTGAGAAACTGGTTCTGTGGCACACTGTAGCCTACTACTAACCCCTACTGCTCATTACGCTGCTCCTTGGACTTTAGCATGAACTCATGTCTGTGTTTAAATTGTCGGTGCTCAAACTGTCTGTGTCACTCCGGTATTGTGTATTTATTTTATTTGTATGATTATTTTATTGTATAGCTTCTTAAAATGTGCTGAGTATATGTGCACTTTTACAGAGCTGCTTTTAATCTTGCTATACTGTGTATAATGACGATAACGGCTTTCAACTTCAACTTCAGTCCACACATGTCCTGAGCTCGAGCTGGTGGGCTGAAGCAGCGTGACAGTTTGTCACGTTCACACTTGGTTTGGCCACATCCGGAAATCTGTCACATCAGAGACACCAAAACATCTTTATGCCAAGTTAGGATGAACTTCCTCACAGCTTTACTACACGATGTAATGAAACCATACAGAGGTTCTGTTAATAAAAATATCAGTTGACAAATAAAGGTTACATTCCAAATCTGGAGAGTTAGTGTTTGTTGATATTTCTGTTACTCTTACATCTACAGTCATGTGGAAAAAAAAACACCCCATCAGTTCCTAAGTTTCACATATAAGTACAATACTTTAGCTTGTAACACCATTTGAAATAATCAGTGTGGAGGAATTTGGTCCCACTCTCGTTTCAGTTCATTGAAGTTTGTGGGTATTCATTCATGCACAGCATTTCAGTCAGTGTAATGTCTGCACTTTAACCGGGTCATTGCAGCACCTTGATTCTGGTGATTCCTGGTATTCCTCTTTGGCAGAGTGGTCCAGACGCCAATCTACCAAGAACGTCTGCTTTGATAACTTAATCAAGTGTATTTGATTATCAGCTGCTGCTTTCCCTCTTGATTCCTATGGAAGCAGTAAGGACATACTTAAATGTTCACACGCTGCTTCTATTTTTTGGCTCAGCTTTTGCTAAATAAATAACGACGTGGTGTAAAATGCTATGTTTCCTGACTTTTAGAACCTGCTCAGGTGTACATGATTTCTTTATTATGTCTCTCACATGACTATAACTGTTAGTTTCCACCTCGTGTGCAGCTAGCTTTCATGGAGGGGCAATCAGTTTATTTTATCAAGGTCAGTTTTTTAAAGGCAAATACTGCCCTCACTGACTGTTAGCGCTCTAAACTTAATTTACTTTTTTTTAATCATATGTTTAACTTTTATGTGATCAGGCCAGACGGCCCTGAATAGTCTGCTTTATATGATAATCACAGCAATTCCTGGAAGATTCAAATAAAATCGCATGTCTGCATGCATATTTATAAATAGTGTGGGTTTCATGTAACTATAAGGTTGGCAAAGAAAAGATAGAAGTCTTTGAAGGTTAAAACATTCAACGGTCACTTCAACATTAGATACAAGCACACAGTGGAGCAAATATTCATGTAATAAGATGAAGGTTATGGGGTACTGTGTGGCAGAGCAAATATGTGTGTGTTTGAGTGTGTGTGTGTTTACCTGGCCATTAAGAAAAGGTATGAAAGACACCCCAGAATGTGCTGAAGTACACCAGCGTTACAGCAGATGGTTAAACAAACTCAAGTCATATGACAGTCAGTTGGCTTTAAACACAACTAACTGCCTGGACCCACAGATCCAAAACCATGTGAACCATTACTGGGCCAGAGCACAGCAGAGGATACCAACACTCAGCTGCAGTTGGTCTGATTCAGATGGCTGATTTGGGGGAGTTTGATTTGTTTGGTATATCACTGATATTACTAATGTCACTAGCCTGGCTGTAGCTCAGGAGGTAAGTAGAGCAACCTTCTACTAATAGGGAGCTCTGTGATTTGCTCGTCGGCTCCAATCCCAATGCCAAAGTGTCCTTGGGCAAGATGAACCTTAATTTGATGATGCATTCATTAAGGTAGGAAGGTTAGAGAGAAAACACTTTGGCATAGAAAAAAGTGCCTCTAGGAATGAGTGGGTGAATGAAGCAAGATGTGGAAAGCACTTTGAGAGCTTAAGTAGAGAAGAACAGTGCAATATAAGAACCAGTCCATTACTTTCTGGTATTGTGGCAATACTGCTAACAACAGGTGAGTACTGACATCATATTAGCAGTCATTTAGTGTGGCTTTATACTTATAAGTTGAATATTTACTCTATTTTTAGTTTAATCTAGATTCAAGAAAATCTTGGCTTTATAGCTGCTAAGTCCTGAAACAGGGTCACCAAAACATAACACACACATAAACTCCAGAAGTGCTTCTGCCTTCTCTGGGACTGAGGTCATTTAAGATGGTCTGAGATGAAGTGAAAAATTATCATCATCAAGTCCTGTTTGTAAGGTTTATTGTTCCCATTTTAAACAGCATTCCTGCATTTTCAGGAAGTGGCGTGTAAGATTATTCCTTGAGTAAATGCTCTTAGTTCCAATAGTTTATACTGTACACTCAGCATATACTGCAGCTGATAACATAACAGTGTTGAACTGGATGAGCAGTTGTGGATAAGCTTAAATCACAGAACTGGAAAGATGTGAAGAGGCAAAGTGAAAATGTGATTGTTCGTATGGTTGACTGCAGCTGGAAGTTCAGTAATAATCATGACAAACAAAGCAGGAGGACGATGAAAGACGAGGAGACTCTGATGGAGGTTAACCACGCTCACGCTCATGGTTCGGCCATTTAGCTGAAGTCGTGTCATTAAAACTTAATGGTATTTTAATAAGGAGGTTTGCAGAGGCAGAGAGAGATGAAAGTTCATCTTTAAATATATTCATTTAAAAAAAGAAAGGAAAGTCCAATGGCAGTTACCATGACAACAGCACCTGTGAAGGCCCTTTGAGCCGCTGAGGTTACTGGAAGAGGACATTTGATTAAAGGGACCTCTGACTCTGACGTGGGTTTATAATCAAAAAAGCGGATGATGATGTCATGGCAAAATTACTGATATGTTCCGTTTCTAATGGATACGATGTGAGAGGATACTGTTTAAATGTAACTTTAAGTGAGATGGTAAACAACAATGTGTCATTTCCTCCACAGTAGAGGTGTCAAACATGAGGCCTGGAAGCCAGAATCGGCCGGAAAAGACTCCAATCCGGCCCGCTGAAACCAGCAATCACTTTATTTATTTCTATGTAATAAGATGCAAGGCTTCGGGTGCTGTGCGTTTGTGGCGGACGGCTTAAATTTTGCATTTTAATCAATTTTACAGCTTGTCCTATTGATAAGGAGCTCCCCCACACCAAAGTAAAGTCCCTGTTTTCACCATCTACAACTGAATTATCAGATTGTTTTAATGAGCTACCAGAATGTTTTCTGTAATTTTACACATTTATTTCTTACAATTTAAACCCAAAGAGTCATGCTGACAGAATGACCTGACCACCAAACATCCCAGCTCCCAGTCTGATAATGCATAAATAGGAAATATCTCGATGCGCTGAAGCTCCATAAAGAATCTGCTGGCAGTGCATAACCACCAGAAACATCAGATTTACAGTTTTTTCTGGAAAACAATGTTAAGTCTGTAGTTTTAATGTGGAAGCTGACTGGTTTAACATCATTTTCCCACAAATACAGAAAGAATCAGTTCTGTTTTATTAATGAGAAATAGATAATAGCATATTTTTGGTTGAAGTCCTCAGTGGAACAGTTGAAGTGTATAAAGATGTCAGTGTTTTTTGCTTTTCCCAGATTCATTTCAAATGATGTTTTTCAATTTAAATTAAATGTATGCCTCAGTACTTTAAACTATTATAAGGTTTGGCTGGTACAGATCTTAAATCTTTTTATTATCTTTTTATTACTTTATTTATATTGAGAGAATGTGTTCTCTAATTTAATCCAAAAGATAAAAACACCCTGGGCAACGTTGTCACAGGTCTCATAAAAACCAGTCACAAAATAATTATCCAGCCATCATAACACTTGGGCAAGCAACATACCCTATGTATGTAAAATGAGGCTATCCAGAAAGCCAGCAACGTGCGTCACAAGCCTGAATATCAGTGCTACCAGTAACATAACAAAATACATCCTGGTGTAAAATCAAAACTAGATGATTTAAAACATTCTTAGTCTAAACTACTGCGTGTGTGTCCGGATTCAAATGTGCAAAGCGCCAGATTTGATACAATTGTTCTGAACTTCACATGAAGTTTTTCATTTTCTACGGCAAAGATTAAAAAAACAAAACAAACTGTATTATACATATGCAGAGTCATGCAAGCTACAAACTGACGCTTGCGATATACACACAGGCCCTTTATCTGCAGAGCACTTCTACTTTTGCTTGGTGACCTTGCATAAAAAAGATCACACTGACTTCCTTTTTTAATGCCACATCATCCTTATGCTGATTTACCAATACACTTGTTTTTCACTTTTTCAATAATTACAGCCTGGTATAAAAGTGCATATTTTTATAAATGCGTCTGAGAGAGAATCTGGAACATCATAATATTTTTCATAATTTGGTATCTTAGATTCAAACTATTGCAACTGCTCTTTGCGTTAAACTGCATTACACCGGTACACGAGATTGAGCTGAAAAACATAAAATATAATATTATATGAAACCATAAACTATATTATTTTACATGTAACGCAGAGGGAGGGGAGGGGAGGGGCTGGAGCTGCATCTAATAACCAGCTTGCAAAATAAAACAAAATTAAAAAAAAACAAAACAACAAACACAAAAAAACGAGACATCATGATATAGACTAATTATTTGCACCGATGTGTTACCTAAATTCTATCACACACATATACGTGAAAAGTGAGCGCGAGGGCCCTCGGTGCGCCTGCTTGCTGCTGCTGCTGCGCTGAAGTCTCACACACAACCTGTCGAAAGGGGAGGGGAGCAGGCAGCTTCCAAATAGTGCACATTTCATTCATAATGTTGTCAATCCAAGCCCATTATGTTAATTATTTTGTCCTGGGTTGTGTGAAATACCAGGAAAAAAAAACCCTATACAAACCGAATCTGTGTACTAAGGTTAGGTCTGTTAGGTTATGTTGTGGTAATTCTCGAGTTAGCGAATGGGTGTTGATACTGGAGTGCAAAATTAACACCGATGGACAAGGAAATGTCAAAGTCATCAGTTTAGAAGAAATAAGAGAAGAGGAGGAGAAACGACCAAAAGATAGAGGTAAGCAGATGTGTCGTTGGATAATGGCAGGTATTATGTAGAACATGTATCCTGAAACAAGATAACATTAATTATTAGTAGGGATAGTGAAAACCTCTGTTTATGTTTGATAGCCATTTGGCTATGATAGCAAACAGACAGCAGACATTGATGTGGCTTATTGAATCTTTTGGACTGTGTTCAGAACAATATTAATTAGCCATTAATTTGAAGAGATGTATTGTTGATTAGTCTCCTATTCTCAATGTATGAAGAATGACCAGAGGGAGCGTTTGCCCAGGGCACCAAATGGGCTAAGACCGCCTCTGCAGCCCACCAGAAATGGACAACAGAAGACTGAAAAATTGTTGCAGTTTTCCCACAATCTTCAGATACAGTGCAGGTTTAAAGCACCTCGGCACTGTTTTCATTGGTTCTCATGGAAGATAAGTGTCTCAAAAGGTAAACTTGGCTTTCAAAACAGATTACATACTAGCATAAGGCAAAAAATTAAAACACAGGGAGCTTAAGCTGGCCTGATTACCACACTGACCAACAACAATCTGGTGGGGACTTGTGACTTCAGATGGTGTTTAAAAAAGATTACCAGATGGAAAGCAGGTGACAGGTGACAAATGGGAACTAAGGAGGCACCACTAGTGGGCGGGGCTTGCACAAGACCCACCTTTAGCCACCTTCAGTGGGAAAAGAAGAAGAACAAGAAGAAAAAAACTACAACTAAAAATACATATACAGCAGCCCCAAACCGTGACAAAGTCACGTTTCTGTTTTGTTTACTAATCCCTGTCCATGAACTACCCCGGCCTTAAAGCTCTCCAACCACTTGGTGCCCTGTGCTGCAGTGTGGGACAGTATTTAAAGTCACTTACTGTAAGTGTGCAAAGTTTACACCTCGTGAGTCACTTGCAAAGGCCCTGGTTTGAAATTGCCCCGGGCCATTTGTTGGGTGTCTTCTCACAGTTGGCTTGTAGTAATAAAGGCCAAAAAGGCCCAAAAATTAATTGATGAACTAATTTTTCACCCTCACTCTGAGACAGCATGTTTCTAATTTTAGTGATACGAGCAAACCCCTTACACTTTATTAATAAATAAAACTTGGTATCATATGCACTGCAATGAAAATGTATGCAGTGTTTTCAAATAATATTGCCCCACACAAGCATGAAAATAGCTCTGGTCTCAACATGGAACCCTGTGAAATTAATTCTATCAATGATTTAAACTAGCAGAGCACATTTCTTTGAATTTATTAAATAATATTGGTTAGACTATAAAACAATTATGCATAACCTTCAGTGGGATTTCAGTGTCATGATGAATTCTAAACCCTGACTAAAACTCTTCAAATAAACCTTTCCTCTGCAATTATCATGTCAAGTGAGGCTGTGTGGCAGGCAGGATGAGGACCCGAACATCGGACTCAAACAAAAGGTTGAACTCAAAAGGGCAACTTTATTTGCTGGAGAAAACTCAGACATCAAATACAAAAACTAACCAGGAACTAGAAACAAGAAACTAAAAACTTGAAAGCTAGGAAACTAACCAGGACCACAGAACTAGGAATTGTCATGAGCACGGAGGAGACACACAGCAATGAAGGTATACAAAGCAACAAAGGGCAGAGGAAAACACAGGGCTGAAATACACAAGGGATTAACGAGGGAATCATTAAAGAAAACCAGAACCTGAATATTAAGAATAAAAAAACACAAACATGGAGTCACCAGACTTCGGACCATGACAGATCAGTTAATTATTTTACTACTATCTACTTTTTGAAGAATTTTTAAAAAATACAATAATTTGGTCTGCAGTTAGCTGAAACAACTAACTGACCTTCAAAGTAAGAGAAAGGTAGTGGTGTGTAGCCTGTAACAGAGATCAACTGATCAAATTCACCATTGTTGTAGGAACTTGGCATGCTGATGATTTAGAGGAAGACACTACTTAATTTAGTTTGGAAAGCTTGACAGAAGACAAAAAAATATAAATAAATATCAACAGTTATTAAAGTTGCTGTATTTAATGAAAGGCCCGCTGGAATCCTGTGAATATTTTTTCTCTAATAATTATACATTTTTATTTATTCAGTAATAATTAAAATTTTCACCTGAACATACTATATTGTCAATAAAAACTTAAATGATTGGTAAAAAAATGGCACCCCATCCCTACAGTAGATGTGGACTAAATGGTTTTAGATGCCATGAAAAAGTGTAAAAGTGTGTTTTTGGCTCGAAGTTAAGGAAACCGCTGCTTCTCATATCAAATGACTGAATGAAGCAAACTCTGTATTGTCTTAATATCCTTCCGCCAACGTAACAGAAAACTGAACCTGCCCCACAGGTTCGATGAGTGTGTGCAGCACGTGCACGTTGGCGCACTCATCGAACGTCAGCTTTGTGACGTATCGAGAACCCGAGAATTCAAACTGTAGACAGACTTTCGGCGTGAAGAAGCTTCAGCGGACAATCAAATACTCGGAAATAATTAGAAAAACGTGCAGTTTGCAATTGTGCTAAACGGTAAAGACATGACAGAATTTAGTGACGTGAACAGAAGGAAATCTGTGGAAATCGTTTCATCGCTCCAAACGGATAAGCTAAAAATAAATAAATAAATAAAAATAAATAATAGCATTTCTGGATAAATTACTTTTATTCCTGATAAAATAACCTTCAGTACATTGCTCTATCAAATAATATGTGAAGTCAAGTTGTTAATATACTGTATATTGTTAGTGTGACATATCACACATATATTTTTGTCTTATCAGTTGTTGGATTTCATTAGTGAACTGTAGTGCAAAGCATTTAACAGTGATGATTTTAAAATCCCATTGCAGAACATTTTGTTATTGTGTCAAAGATTTCTAAAAACCTGACTGCCTTTTCTTTCTAGATGTTGGAGGAAATGGGAGAATTGGATTGCAGGCATTTGAAATTGCCTCTTCTGACCCTGGAAAATCTTGGAAAAATCATCACCCCCTATGTGAAAGATGTTTCACAGGAGTAAGTCACACATTTAAAGCCATCAAGCTTACAAGCAGCAAAAATGATCACTAATACACACGTATACTCTGATTAAATGTTTGTTTTCTCAACTATTTTTCTTTTTTTCATCTTTTAGTCAGTGGGCGTCTTTAGCCGATGGTGACCCTGGATCAAAAGTTGTCATTCTGTTGTCCAACATGTGCCATGCGATTATAGAAGAAATTAGCGCCTTGGTCCTGGAGGTTGTAGAACCTCAGGTTCTTGCCAAGGGGCACAATCATGCATGTGGAGATAAGGTAAGTTTGCAAGATGGGTGCAGCTGCTGCAGAGTAACAGAAAATAATATTCAAGCCAGCTTCAGAAACACCCTTCATCACTGTTTTGGTGAAGCCCTGTCCGTGGCACAAGGTAAGTCCCACAACTCGGATATATTAGTAAAGCTGTTTTCAGCAGAAATTACTAAAAAAGTCAACACGTCGCTGGCTCGTATCACAGGGCCAGCTCCTACCCCAAAAACTCATGGCTCAGTGACAGGTATGAGCATTATACAAATGGTGTATAATGTGACTGAGATTTTTGAATGCATCTTGAATGTCAGCAGAAAAATCACAGACAAGGCATCTGACAGCATGACATGCTCAGACTCTAACTGTAAGCAGACTTGCTGTCTAGATGTGGAGGAGGAGGAAGATGCAGAAATCCCACAAATAAGTGACTGTTCCTTAGAGAATTCATTGTGCACGGATAATCTGAGTCCTCCTCCAACTCCAGAGCTCCCTAAGTATTCAGAAACATTTGTCCCTTCAGCATTGATTTTAGCCTACCAGGAGAATTCTTCTCCAAGTCTGGAGTCTCCTGACTGTCCAGTCAACATGACCTTTCTTACCGTGCTTCTTGCTAAGTTAGTCGACCATATCGCATCAAAAACCAGAACATCCATACTAAACGTGGACCTGAGTCAATTACTGGGTGGTGTAACAATGAGGGCTGAAAAAGAACTGGATTCCATTCCCCCACCAAGTGTTGAAAACCTGCACATCCCCATCTATAAAAAGCTGTGCAAGGAGTTTGGATCCAAATACTTGTTGCAGGCTGCCATGGAATCTGGTGACGAAGCATTTGAGATTGCTGTTTCAGAGGTTTTAGTGTCACAGCTCCAGAAATCTTTAGTAAGGTCAAAGGATTCTGGGATGATATGGAGAGTTGTCCAGGATGGTAAACTTTCTCCAGTGCGTGAGATTCCAACACCAGAGTCCCCCAGTGAAGAAAGTAGTGAACAAAAAATACCCCTGCCTTCAAACACATCACCAGCCAGTACTCTCAAGAAGAGTACTGGCTGGTTTTCTCGTCTTTTCAACACGCTCAATAGAGCCCTGGACAGTGACATTCACAGACTTGACTATACAGTGACAAACCCACCGGTCTGGACAAACCCTGTTCTGTAATTTTTATCTTAAACTGATCTGAGGCTCATTTCTCAAGATAAAAATAAATGCAATGTAGGGCTTGTTAAAATACCTCTTAGACAGTTAAGTTAACAAAGGAGATCTGGAATTTTAAAAAGACCTACAAACAATCATCTTTTCAAAAGTTGGGGCATGTGCAACTATTTAAAAATAGTGCACAGATAATGATTATTGGACACATAAGCTGTAATGTTAAATGTAATACATTGGATAATTAAAAAAATGCTAATTTGGCTTTTTTCAAAACACAAGGTAAGACAAGAGTACACTCACCATGTGTCTGTCACTGGCCAGTTGTTAATGTCTGACTGTGTCCATCCTAAATTAGCTCAGCTTGTTTAAACTAGTGTCCAGAATACTTTTGTCATCTGAATGAATGTACCAGCTTTTTGGAAAGATGGTTCTCTTTTCCATCACCCCCAACCGGTCGCGGCAGATGGCCGCCCCTCCCTGAACCTGGTTCTGCCGAAGGTTTCTTCCTGTTAAAAGGGAGTTTTTCCTTCCCACTGTCGCCATGTGCTTGTTCATAGGGGATCATCTGATTGTTGGAGGGTTTTTTTGTAGGGTCTTTGCCTATGGTGCTATATCTCTATAACATCGTACTGAATTCTAAGCACCATAGTGGTTCTGTGGGTGATCATCAGAGGAAGGTTTAGGAGTATTTTGCTCCCTCAGCCGCTCTCTGGGGTTCATCCTGTGTTCCTGGCTTTCCTCCAGATTCTCCTATTGGAAATTCAAAATTTATTACAAAAAACAATTGGAAAATAAAAGACAACAACAACTGAAAAATAACTTGGATCTGTTTTTTTCTCTCTTACTATTTTTAAAGCTTTTAGGCTGCTGCATGTTTTAATTACTGTGAGAATAGGCTCTGATTTCAGTGGAGATTCAGTTTACTCAGCATCACAAACATGCTTGTAGACGTTTTTTCACCATTTCACAATTATTCTGTTTGTTGTTAATTAAAAAAGTAAATAATAATCTAACAGTTATAGCAGTATTGTGCAAAAGTCTTGAACTACCCCATTTTTTTTTAATAGAAACATAAACACACATAAATAGTTACAATGCTATTGTGATACATTGTGAGACACCATTGTGATCTGACATTCCATCCTATACTATGACATTGTCTTTGGTGCTCAGCTGAACTGTCAATAGTACATGATTTAGGAATTTATATAAAAATATTTGCGTATAACTTATAAATGTTGGCACTCACAGTGGCCTAGGCATTGTTTAGTTAAAGTTTCATCAAGATTGGGTCACTTGTCTTGGAGGAAATACGGAACATACAAACATATAAGGCTAAATATGTTTTGAGACTACAGACAGATTTTTTGGGTCAAGAATTGCTTTAAAAAGCTTTTTTAATAGTAAAAGACGACATGGTTTAGTCCAGCGGTCCCCAACCCCCGGGCCTCGGACCGGTACCGGTCCGTGAGTCGTTTGGTACCGGGCTGCGAGAGTTGAGGCTCAGGTGTGAAATGTATAGTTTTCAGGGTTTTTATCGGTTTTCAGCGTTATTTTGTTATCGTTTTTATCGTTTACTCGGTTTTCCTTGGTCTTTTCACATGTGCTATGAATAAATTTTCTTTTTTTCGGTACCGGTACTAGTTTTATTTTGTTGTATTTATCCGCGACACCTTAAAGGCCGGTCCGTGAAAATATTGTCGGGCATAAACCGGTCCGTGGCGCAAAAAAGGTTGGGGACCGCTGGTTTAGTCAAACAGTTTTGTAATGATTTAACTAAACACTAGATGGAGACAAACATTTGGATTCACACAAACTGAACTATATGCCAGACACTGGTTTTATAAAAGTAAATGAAATTTAATATCATGAAGGTTCACATTTATTTGTTAACTAAAACACGGTTTAATTAGTGTCTAAACAACCTTAAAGTTTTGCAGTGAGTTTTGGAAAAGAAGACAGCAAGATGGCAACCTTTAATCATTTACAGAATTGGACATTTTTCAACAATTTTTCTTAATTTGAAAATAAAAATCAACCCATTATGAACAATATTTATGCCAATAAGATATAATGTACTTTATGTAACTGCCACTGAAGGATGTCAGAGAGGAATACCTCAGGATCTTCCAAACTCCAGGGACGCGTGCCAAAGCTCTGATGAAGATGATGGTATGACAGAGTTCAGACAGCAGTTCTGATAATAAGAATGTCTAATACACCTCTTCCTGCAGACAATGTTCCCTCTAACCTTTCATGTGTCTGAGCAAACACACAAACTCCCTGACCCAGGCCCATGGACCTGATGGGCCTGGGTCAGGGCTCATGCATTGTTCTTGGGTTTAATGAGTATTATAATTTCTATCTGACTATGTGGATTGTTTATTGTTGTTGTTGGTGTGATCTGCTCCTGGTCCCTTGTTTCCCTGTCTCTGTGTTTGGGTGTGTGTGTTGCGGTGTGTGAGTTTTGCTGCCATACCAGGCCTGGAGAGTCTTCAGCCTTTGAGCCAGCCACACCTGGTTTAATCAGCCACCTGTTGTGGATCGTCAAGGAAACACTACTCAAGAGAGGATCGGAGAGGCAGCCAGTGCGGGATTGTTAAACTAGGAACATAGTCAGTGCTCTTGCTCTGTTTACTGTGTTCTCTGAACTTTTCCTGTTGGAATGGTTAAAGTGTTTTTGTCGGCCGGTGGATGGGACGGTACTCACTGTGGACTCTCTCGTTTCCAGGTGGATTGTGGAAACGTGTGGCGGTAGCAGCACACTGTTGTACAAAGGCACCGAGGAGGACTAAACACTTACCACGGATCACGGCACGGGGATTAGGAACGAGCGCTCAGAGAACACAGACACTGTGGATTGTTGGCACTGTTTTATAGTTTCTTTTCATTGTAAATAAACGCACCATCTCCATTCAGAAAGTCCTGCATTTGGGTCCTACTTTCCCCGCACTGTGACAGGACCACTGTGAGCAACATCACACGTGTGCACTGTGGTCACGCCAGCATCGCATCCATCCAAGTTACATAGTTTATCAAAAGAATCAAATTACAGCATTTACATTTCTGTTAGAATGTTTTAATTAAGTTCTTTAGCCCACTGACAATGAAAATTACAAAGGTCTTCTTCATGACCCGTGTAGTATGTTAATGCTATTGGAAGTATAAATATGTCATTTTAGCTAAGGCAAAACATGAACTGCCAACCAAACCAACTATAAACTCCAATTTTGAAAACACACTTAACATTTTTAATGTAAAGCTCTGACTTGTATTATGAGTATGAGCCAGTGTGTGAAGCTCCTGCTGTGGTCTGTGGGAGAGTCCTGTAACTCTTTGTCTGCAAAATACAGTAAGTAATGACATGATTATTTGCATTTCTACTACTCATAAAGTAGCGACAGTATTTAATGATCAATATCCATAAATGAAATTTGTAAATAAATGACACTAGATGAGCAAAAATCCAACTGAGAACTTAAATTTCACCTTATTTTTCCTGCGTCTCCTTCTCACTTCTCCAGTGGCTGCACTTTGTTGTCCCAGTTAAAAACCCCGGTCTGCTTCTTTCACAGTGTGAAGGTCCTCCTTCTGGGGTCAGGGTGGGGTTCCTGTTATGGAGGAATTGAGACGTGTGCACCTTTTTAGAGATAAAATTTTGTTCACATTAAAACTTTCACATTTTGCACAGTGACATGTGTACTGTTGCACAAGCATGTGATACTGTGAAAATTCAATTAACTCTGCAGAATATATAATTACACAGTTTTTTCACCTTAATTTTCCCGTCTGCCCTTCTCACGTGGTTGTATGCGTCGTCCAAGTTGATGGCCTCATCTGCTTGCAGGTTTGACCTTATGTGCATCAGCTGGTCCAAATGGTCCACTTCAAGACGATTCCTGGAATCTGTTTTGATACGATTCATTAAACTAAAGCCTCTTTCACAATCTGCACTGGATGCTTGAAATGTAGCACAAATCTACAAGCTGTGAGATGTGTTTTAGCTCTTTACATTTTAGTGTTGCAGCCACCATATCTGAGAATGTGCTGATTGACCTGAGTTTAGGTTTTTGCCTTATTATGTACTTGAATTCAGCATATTCACCGTCACTGACCTCCACATAATGTGGGTGGTGGACAATTGCCTCATACTTCTTTGCCAGTGTGGCAATGTCTGCTGCTCCATACTCAGAGCTGATGTCTGAGCTCAATGCCTCAATGTCAAATGCAAACCACTCCTTTAATTTATCCTCTGAAAAACGAGCACCCGAGTGATCGTAGAGGTTACGAATAAAATGAGTAATCTCACCGGTATTTCTGCCATCAGCTGATGAGGCCCTCATTGCCTCTCTGACACGGTCACTCCACTTAACATCCTTTACCTCTGTTGAGTATTGGGAACGCAACTTCACAACCTTTGCTCTTGCAAAGCAGAGCTCTTCCATCACAGTCAGGTTGCATTTTTGAAAAGAAAGACAGGTCTGCCAGCTCACGCAAAACATCTCAGAGAGCGGTGAGAGTAACCTTGACATTTGAATCGGTTACCTTTTTGTAACAGTAACTTGCCACTGGATCTCTTTTATCACTGGATTCTGTCTTGCAGTAGACAGCCATCGCACTTTGTACAGAGGCCTGAATGACTTTGACAGTGTATCCTCATCAAGAATCTTTGCTAGGTCTTCCGATTTTCTCCTCTTTAGTGTGGATCTAGAGAAAGTGGAATAAACTGTTCCACATCAAGCATCAAAGGTACATCTTTCGACGCATCATCAAAGTCCTCTCTATGGACCACACAGCGTTGTTCAGTTAGTTGTGGTATTCGCCGCTTTAATAAAGCTGCAAATCCGTTGTGCTTTCCTCGCATTACTGAGGCACCATCAGAGGTCAGCATCACCATTCTCTGCATGTCTAGTTCATGCTTGGTGTAAAACTGAGTTATTGCCTGCACATTATCCTGAAAGGTGCATGTTGTCAGCTGGATGATGCCACCAAACAGTTTTATAGTTGACGTTATTTTCCTCCCTGTATTTAATATACAGGACTAGCATTTTGTGCACTGTTATGTCTGTGCTCTCCACTATGATCAGGGTGTGCCAAGGTGCATTTTTAACTTTACACATCGTCTCATTCTGCACTGTTTGATTCATTGAATTCACAAACTCAAAGGCATCATTTTTGCTTCGCCAGCTTTCTGGTATACTCATATACTTTGCCATGTGATTGTGAACCAATAGCATAGAAGAATTCATGTTGATGGCATGTAGTAGAATATTGTTGATGAGAACTTTAACTTGCTCGGGGTTGGGTTTCTTTACAGCTTGTTCCTGTTCTCTCGGTCTTTGGCGCTCTCCTCCAACAATGTACCCCATCTTACAATTCTAACTGCTTTCAAATTACTTTTGTGCTGAATGTTCTGTCCACACTTTACCCTCCGAAAACTCGTTTGCTATTTTGGCCTCGCAACATGTTTTGCAGAGTGGACCTTTCTCGCTTGAAAAAGAAAAAAATCTCACCCAGTTTCACCGTTTTTTCTTCTGTTTGCAAAAACTCTGAAAGCCATTCCATCTTAAAAGAATTGCATTGCTTTTTTACTTTGGCTTGGTGAGGGCATGTGCCACTGCCTCTTCGTTTTGCCATTATTATAAAAGGTCAACATAAGCACCACATCAGCCACACCACTTAACTAGCTAGAACACCAGTGGCGGCACATAAAGATGCTGTCATAGCCCGTCAATGACTTTGATTAGCTGCGTACATACGTATGCGAATTGCATCATTGGCTGGAGCAGCCAGTCACCCGTCACTCACTGACTCGCACTGCAAAATAGTACAGAATGAATTGTTATGTGTTCATTTTATTGTCGAATCAGTGCAGAATTTCTGTGTGTGGAGACTGTGTCAGCTGTGCGCAATTGAGCGCGTGGGCAACGTAAAGGGAGCAGTGCCTGGAGACATCTTTTGTGGCATCTAGATGATATCAGAAGTGGTGTGGATTTTATTCTTTTAACAGTTGCTAACTTGGCCCATGTTTATTCTGATAGTAGCTTTGATTAGCATTTTCTGTTAACCTAGAAGTCATTTGGATGATGTCCGTCAGCATGAATGTTCTCATCTGCCAAGACATCTGCTCTAAACGCAAGTGCTGCCTTCCTCCACCCGTACCTGAGTTGTTTGTTGACCTTCTTTGTTAAATCTGTGAAATGCTGAAACTACAAATAAACTAGTGCACTTTTTGTCCCTCGCATTCCTCTATCTTTGAGTGCTGTTTGTACTTAGTTCTGGAGCTGTCAGTAAGAAACTAACATGGTGACTCATTACGGGTCATTTACACTTAGGGGTGTACTCACGTTGTTGCCAGCGATTTAGGCAATAATGGCTGTGTGTTGAGTTATTTAGAGGGGACAGCAAATTTACAATGTTGTACAAGTTGTACACTGACTACTTTACATTGTATCAAAGTGTCATATCTTCAATTGTCCCATGAAAAGATATAACAAAATATTTAAAAAATGTGAGGGGTGTACTCACTTTTGTGAGATACTGTATATATAATGTTTATCTGGTTAAATTCAGTATAATTCCTACAACAGTTTTCACCAGAGGGAGTGTTCGCCCAGGGCACCAAAGGGGCTGGGACCGCCTCTGCCCCCACAGATCGAACTATAGCCATGCTTCTGGTTTTCACTATAACTCACTGCCATAAGGTGGAACCAAGTACCAACAAACTGTAAAGAAAACAAAGACTCACCCCACTGGCGAACTCTAGTAGAAATTACTTATTTGAGAAAACAATGATTAGAGCTGTTAGGCTTGATTTCATACAACACACTTAAACTGAGGAGATTGCACAAAATTGTGAATATTTTATTTGAATCATAATAAAAATCTGTATTTTTTACTCTAGTAGAGCTTCAGAGAATAAATGCCAAACACACTGAAGCTAAACATGTTGGACCAGGACCCTTTAACTGGGCTTTTTCACATATTTGACACCCATTTGTTTGTCTCATAATGTAAAGTCACAACTGTAGTAGCTGGCAGCAGGGGCTTTACTCATTTTGGCAAATGAGATAAACAGCGGCGCCAGTGAAATGTTGATGCCCCTGAAGGTGACATTTATCCACCGTGTTCATACAACCATTTCCTCCCCTAACCTAACATTCACACACACTTCAGTCGATGTATCAGGGGAAACTAGGGGTTCAGTGTCATGCCCGAGGATGCTCTGACATGCAAAAGAAACCAGAGATCAAACCACAGACAAGTTCATTAGAAGGCGACCCGCTCTACCTCCTGAACCACGGCCAAATGCCGAGATTTCAAGATAGGTAAGAAGGTCGGGATATTTATATAAAACATACCTTTAAAATAAAGAATATGGAGGATGTTGTTTTGAAAATGTATATTTTTTGATGGTGGGAAATTACAAATCAGCATGAAATTAAAAATGATTAAGTGAAAAAACAGGAAAAATTTAAAAGGATATATATACATTGCTTTTAATGATTATGCATGCATGAATTTTTAAGAACTGAAACTGTACATGTAAGAGTAACAGTGTTTGAAGATGTAACAGCAGTGTGGTGAGGGAGGAGCAGCTAGCAGGCCCAGTGGGAGTGCAGCATGGAAGTCCAGTCAGGCAGGTAGGACACCGGGCTTTTATTTGGCATTAACAGTAAAAAGTCGATAGCGGAAAGTTCTCCACGGCTCTAGACAATCCGGCCATACATGTCCCGGGGTCCGGTAGATGTCTGCACCAGCCCGTTACAAGGTCTTCCTTGAGAAGAGAGCAGCATGCGACAGTCCAGTGTAGGGGTCTCCCCTACTACCACAATAATGTAAAGACACCCCCTAGCGGTGCAGTGCCATAATGACAGTTGTTACACAATGCTAAAACTGTAATGTGGGTTTGTTTGTTTTTTAATATGAACAACTTAAATCTTTGGTTTTAAATTCCACTTTCTCATTTTTGAAAATGAAAAAGTAAAATAAGAAAAAGGAGGGAACACAGCAAACAGATGCAACAAAAAAAGTAGCATCTGTACACATAACTGCAATGCATTTTTTTGAACATTTGTGTGTTTCTTTTTTTTTTTTTTAGAGTTAACCTCATTTTACCTCACATTGGTATCTTTGTATGTGACAGAGAGACATATTTCTGATAACAAATGTCATACTCATGCATGCTCATTAAAAAACAAAAAAAAAGCTCAACAAAAACAGCACAGCAGTACGAGAAGACTGGAGAGACAGCTGTGATCTTATTAGTCCACCGGCTCAGGGAGGTCCTGGTAGCTGTGGACCTGTGGATCGTACTGACTAATCTCAAATTGTTCACGGTTGAGCTCAGCGTATTCTACCGAACCCTGCAGACACACAAGCAAAGACAATAACGATTCTGATTATTAAATACACAACACAAAGCAGTATTTGATCAAGGCTGCAAATAAGATATATGATACTCAGCTGCCCTTAATTTCAAATCTGATTTTATGTTTTATGTTTATGTGGATTTTATGCATCATAACAGATGCCAAAAGCAAAAACTGCAAATTGTCTACCAAATATTCTGACCTGAGCAAACCAAATCTGCTATCCAGAACACACAACAATGAGAAATTAGCCACTTTTAGACAGTGATGTCACATCCTCAGTTTATTCTTCAAATTCCCCAGTTTAACCGCCTTGAGCACCATTTAAGGACAAATAGCGCGGCCATCAGTGGTATGTTTAGGGCTCAGTGGGAGACAGTATGTTGGCTGAGATGGGATTGAAGGTAATTTGACTGGACCGCAGCGCCTGATCTGACTGCCTGATAGGGAAGGAAGCCCCGGCCCAAATGCTTTTGTTCTTGTCTGGAAACTTTGACAGCCGTTTCCCTCTCTCTGGATTATCGGCCTGCAGAGGGTCACCGAGACCAGAAGGATACATTACATGAGTTACTATAAAAAACTGTGGTGACTATTTTACCCACTGGCAGAAAAATACAAGTGTGCAATAAAATGAAGATAAACTTATACTGCTTTTCATCGTGTGTCACTTCCAGAACAAGATAAAAGCATGAATCATTCATTAATGCATAAAAATATACAGCACCAGTACTAATCATCACTCCACAGGTGCTTATGCATGATTCAACTGACGAGCTGTACCTGCCATTGTGATGAACTCATACACTCAGTGTGCAATACTGAGGCTTTTAACACTTGAATGTAACAAGTGAAGTGAATACATTCAATGCATTTATAACTCATAATACCTCATCAAATTTAGATGCGATCTTAAGAAGATTACGGATGCGTTAATCCGTGTGTAATACTGAGGATGTGAAGAGGTTAAAACTCCAGCAGCACTTTTATAGAAGTGTTTGATTGAAGTGCTTCAGGGCCATCATAAAAATAGAAAAGAACAAGTCATATACGTCCACTGCCATATCTATGGATGGGCTGGGCATCTACAGCAGTCATGTGGCTTCAGGCCATGGAAAGGGGTCCAATAGAAAACCTGGGTGGCACCATTTTGTTCCATAAATCGTTGAAGTGCAACTGAAGCGTGCTGTTGAAGTTTTGCACCACTTGAAGTTGATAGGTCTGCTTCCAAAGGCTTCCAAAGGCCACCCAGACTCGGTGGCAGATCCATGTATGACATAGCAAATCTATTTAAAATGATTTTGCCTCGTGATGATTCTGGTGAAGGCGGCAAGCTAAAACACCGCAGCTTATACACATGACAAGTCTCCAGACTTCATCATCTCATCTGTGAATCTTGGAAGCAGGTGGCATTGTACCAGAAACTTCTATGTTTTTATATTCCTGAGCATATAAAGTACAGTAAACACAATGGATGTTTCTGGAAATGATGTGATGTACAAGACTGAAGGAACTCCTGTTATCAAATTAAACATGGTCTCTGCTTTTGAAAACACTAAAAAAAACACGAGATTACTGTTACATGTCTTGTATTTGTCTTGCTATGATAACTGGGACAGGCTCCAGCCTATCACAACCTTGATAAGGATAAGAGAATCAATGGATGGGTGGATGTCATGTATTTGTATACTTAATATAAGGGCGTATAAACAGGTCACAGGCAGTAATAAAAAGTGAAACATGCTCTCTTGCCAACAATCCCACCAAAGACGTCTGAAGACGAGTGTGACTGTGCAGATAATTACTCACATAGTCGGGGGGATCAGCAGCACCTGCAGGAAATAGTATCAGTGGTTAAATGTGCATTGGTTGGGTGTGTACACTGCTCAGTCACTGGCTGACCTCAGCGTCATTCATTAGTCATTTGGCAGTTATGTTGACCTGGGTGACCTTGCTGACTCATTCGTTCTTCCTCTGCAAAAGCCTTTGTTTCAGCCTATAAGTTCAGTCTCAGTCATCCAAATCGATATCTACCACATTCTCTCTTTTAAAGATTCTTCTCTCATCGTCTTTTATCAGTGCTGGACAGGAAACATTAGGACTCCGATGGACTTCTTGATAGAGACATGCAGCGTCTGGCTGCTGTTCTAATAACAGGAAGTCCCTGCCAGTAGTAACAGGATATGGTCATGGTTGTGTAGCTGGAAGGGGTAAGCTGTCTTTCTATGAGTAATAGAAGTTTTTAATCTTAAAATGATATTTGGTTAGATCTGAAGTGTCTCTGATAAAATCAGACTGCAGGTTTTAAAGCTGCATTATCTCATTATTTGTCACTCAGAAGCAGCACAACCAGATAAGAAGCTTATATGATTAAACAATCAATAGGCTGATAACCAAAGCCTAATTATATAGACTCAGAACAACACTGGCTTTCATTGGGAGGTTTCCATACTACAGAGGACCAGAAATGCAGGTCCTTACAATACTGATATTTTTCGTTTTTAATTTGTATGTATGTTTAATGAATGTCTGGATTTATTTATCCCACAATTTCCACATATATTTATTCACATTTTTGTGTTTTTGTAACTATTTTTTGTATTTTTCCCAAATTTTGTGGAAAACCCTAACAACAAAATCAAGCAGAACAAAGAAAGAGCAGATTGTCAACTGATATCGGCTGAAGAGTAAAATTATTGTTTGTGTCATAGTCTGAGAGCTATAATAAAACAATGAACATATTCATAATAGAGCACAGGCCTAATTTAAATGTTTTACATTTTTGATGGCTCCATTTTTTAAAGGCAACTAAAATATTGTACATATCTCAAATTAATTAACTCTTACATTAATTATTATCTATAAAGATAAGGATTAAGTCCTTATCTATAAATAAAATATCACAGGCTCTTCCAAAATTCATTTTAAAAGATTCTGTCCCAGTTTATGACAGAACTGAGGTCTTAAATAGCTTTAACAAGCACTTCGTAGCTACTGGTTTCTTATTTAACTCTGTTGGAGCAGCCCCCATGATTCCCTACACAGAACCCCAAACATATTTTGGGGAGCTTTTTGATTTTTCTCCTTTTTCTGTCCAGGAAGTGCATAAAGCTCTTAAAGCCTTAGATCACAGGAAACCCCCAGGGCCAGACTTAATAGAGCCCTATTTTCTGAAAATAGCAGCTGATTACATTGCACATCCTCTTACGACCCTTTTTAATCTTTCAATCCAAAATAAAGAAATTCCACTTGTTTGGAAGTCTGCTTTTGTTACGCCAATATTAAAAGGAGGCGACCCGGCCATTCTGACTAATTATAGGCCAATATCAAACTTGTGTGTCTTGGCAAAAGTCCTTGAGTCTCTCATCAGTGAGCAGTTAAAAGAGTTCTTGTACTCTAATGAAGTTCTCTCAAAACTGCAATCTGGGTTCAGAAAACAGCATAGTGCTGTTACGGCTGCCACAAAAGTGATAAATGACATACTTGTTGCTCTTGATAAAAAACAGCACTGTGCTTCTCTCTTTATCGACCTGTCAAAAGCTTTCGACACTGTGGATCACGCCATCTTAAAGCATAGACTTCTTTCTTTGGGGCTGTCTAGACATGTCGTCTCCTGGTTCACTAACTATTTGAGTGACAGGACTCAATGCATTAAATGTGAAAATCGTGCTCAGAATTTTTGAATATTCACACTGGGGTGCCACAGGGTTCAATTTTAGGACCTCTGTTGTTCATCATGTATATAAATGATTTGGGACAAAATGTGTCCAATGCTAGTATGCATTTTTATGCTGATGACACAGTTATTTATTCCTTTGGCTCAAGCCTTGAAAAGGCAATAGAATCCTTGCAGAAAGCTTTTGACGTGGTTCAGCACACACTCCTGGAGCTGAAATTGGTTCTCAATGCTGAAAAGACAAAGCTAATGTTGTTTTCATACATGAAGAGATTTCCTCAAACTGTCCCTTTGGTGTCCACTCTTGAGGGAAACCTCATAGAAGTGGTGCATACGTATAAATATCTTGGCTTTTTAATTGATGATTCTTTGACTTTCACATAGACAATCTTGTGAAAAAACTCAAACTAAAATTGGGATTTTTCTTTCGAAACAAATTTTGCTTTTCTTTTGAGACAAAAAAGCGTCTTGTAAGTGCCACATTTTTATCTGTTTTAGATTATGGTGATCTGCTGTACATGAATGCTTCCGCCCAGTGTCTTCATAAGATTGACTCAGTATATCATGCCTCTTTACGGTTTATTACAAACTGTAGGGCCTTGACCCATTGTAGTGATCTGTACGCTCGAGTGGGATGGCCTTCGTTGTCCTCCAGGAGGTTTGTTCACTGGTGCATCTTTATTTATAAGGCCCTGCTTGGACAAATGCCCACCTACATTTGCGATCTGCTCACACGGAGAAGTACTGTTTCTTACAGCCTGCGTTCAAGCGATCTTTTTTTGCTCAATGTTCCATTTGTCAGAACTGAACTGGGAAAGAGGGCTTTTATTTATGCTGCCCCTTTCACATGGAACATGATGCAAAAAGACTGGAAGATAGCAGATCTTATTTCATTAAATGCTTTTAAGTCCAGATTGAGAGAGCCAGAGAAAAATGTTTTTAAAATGTAATTGTTACTTATAATATGTATGTAACTTTGAAATTTCAACATGTTGTCGCCTCTTGGCCAGGACTCCCTTGAAAAAGAGGTTTTTAATCTCAATGGGACTTTTCCTGGTTAAATAAAGGTTAAATAAAAAAATATATATTTACAGTGGATATTCTGGCATATCAACTCTTTTTTTAGTATGTGCTTATTATTCTTTATATACCTATTATTTATTTGATGTTGGCAGTTTTAGCCCTCCATATCACAAACTCTTAAGGAAGACATCAGACTGCTGAGCAGCACAATTGTGAAACTAACTTTCTGAATAATTTCTCACAGATTAAGTTAAGCAGTGTGAGAGAGGTTCATCTGTGGATGGTGAGACGCTGAAAATAAAAAATAAATAAATTGCTGTTCAAATTTTAGCTTACTGCCTGATAACATTTAGAGAAAAACACATATTAGTAGGATAAAATGCCTTTTCATTTTATTAAGAATACATCGAGAGTCCTTTCTAACAAAAAACTGAAGTGACAAAAACTCATTTTCCATGACAGATGGTTCTGCTGCTTTTCATCTGAGAATGAACAAATCCATCAAATTTGAATAAACATCTACTTAATTATAAATAATTATAGAGGCAAATTAAACAAATATTTTTTTTAATGAAATAGGTTTTTCCAGTTTTCCATATTCACTTTCAAAAGCAGCTTATCTGAGCTGGGTAGGAAACCAAAACAATGAGCTGAAAGATGCTAAAACAATTTCAAAAGCTGAAGAAAATTGAAACGTTTGGTAACAAATCTAAAGTTAAAAAGTAAAATAATAATTACAAAAATAAATAACGAGAGCTGCTTCAAAGATCAAACTCACCATTTGGAGAGTTTTGGAGCTCACTGTAAACTGTGTCTGTGCCTTTTCTCAGTGGAACTGTTAAAGTAAAATGAAACACATTAGTCTGCCTGAGCATCAAAAGACAAACTTTAGCAGATACTGTCTCTGTGATCTATAAATAGGCAGGTTATGTCACACTCCAACTGCCATCTCAGGTCCGATGGGACCTTGAGCACAAGACCACGAGGAAGAAGAAGCAGAAATCACTCTGGCGTTTAGTTAAACCCTTCCTGTTTATAAGGTCTGCGATGATTGTGGAAATCCCAGCAGTTATCTCTGCATTTACAGCAACCTGGAGATGTATTAATTATGGGTAATTAGACCCCTCCTAGTACGCGTTGGTTGCTCTTATCAACTATAAAGGAAGTGCATAAAGTGGTGAAAATGACTTTGTTCAGGAGGTTTGGGGAAACTGCGAAGAAAGGAACAAGGACAGACCAACAAAAGGTTTAAAAAACATTTTGTGGAAAACTGCATATTATTATATATTAAGCCATTTATTTATTATTTACTTATTTTCTCTATTTGTTATTGTATTTATTTCCCCCCTCTTTTCCCTCTTCACTTCACATCGCACACAATAGCTTCCTAATATTCCTGACGACCGGCCTTGTTTCTATAAGTATTGTATGCCTAAGTCTGTGTCCTAATGTGTCTTCTCCCACAGTTGTTTCATTTTTTTTAAATAAATACTGGATTATTTCCCTTCTGTGTTCGTGCACTGCTAACCTCTGGCAGGATCTGTTGACCGGGCGTGCACCACCTCCGTGTACTCCACGTTAGGCTCGTTGGACACCTCGCTGATCTCATCATCGCTTTCTGCACCAATAAAAAAATCTTTAACACACTGAACTATTTCACTTTCAATCTTGCAATGCTATAGCTATGAAGCCAGGCTGGAAAAAAGCTGTGTGTGTGGTATAAATCTGGAGGATGGCTACACAATTCCAGCTACTCCCAACTACACCAGGAAAACCTACTTTGTAATGCTTAAATTCCTTTGAGAGGTACATTTTTAGTAGAAGGATCATCTGACCACGTGACCTTCTTCTTCTTCTTCTTTTTTTTCTAGAATAAATTCTGCACTTTAGAGCAGGGGTCTCAAACTCCAGGCCTCGAGGGCCGATGTCCTGTAGGGTTTACATGTGTCCTTGATCCAAAACAGCTGATTCAAATGGCTAAATTACCTCCTCAACATGTCTTGAAGTTCTCCAGAGGCCTGGTAATGAACTAATCATTTGATCCAGGTGTGTTGACCCAGGGCATGATCTGCAGGACAGGCCTGGAGTTCGAGACCCCTGCTTTGGAGAAACCATGCAAAGTATAATGGTTTGGGTTTAAATTTGGATTTTTATTTTTTAAATTCATGTTATTGTTTCAGGCCTCATAGCTTCAGAAGAATGTGGGATATCCACGCTGAAAAACATATGTAAGCTCTGTTCAGAGCTGCAACCAAATCATTTTCACACCATGTGTCGTCATAATGGACAGCTGTCATAAAGTGAGACAAAAGGGGTAAATCCAGGACAGCTCATTAAATTTGCTGAAGTTATTTTAAAAAAGAATAAGCTGTTTCTGAGGGGGTCAGGTGGGAACTTTCTCTCTAAATTTAACTCATTTTAAATGAAATCATGTCAGAGCATTAAACAGTGATGATGTTCGTATCTCATCTCACCTGTTTCAGGTTTCCGTTTACTCCACACGCTGACTTCAGCTCTGTCCACCTTCACTGTAAAGCAGACAGGCAGATTGATTGACTGCTTAATTGATTACAGGTTATTAGTCATCCGCCAAAATCAAAGTTACAAAAAATGTGCACCAGTAAGAATAAAAAAACATACCTTAATAGGTAACTAGTAGTAAACGCTTACATTACATAACCACAGGTGTGGTTGTCACTGTCTTTTTGGGAACGTATTCAGTACTTTTTGATCTCCTTGTTGCTGTTGGGTGTGCGGCTGGTAGCCTCACACACAGAGTTACCAGCCTCCCCATCTAAGTCTTGTCAAGAATGAGAATAAATGCATTTCCCCAAATCTTAACCGATTCCCTTCATGTTTTCACATGGTCAGAAGAGATAATGAGATAAACTTTTGGCGGCACACTCCCTCAGCTCGGCCCACCGGGGAGATTGAAACCGTAACAAAAGCAGCAGATTTTAGATTCTCATCTGGAGCACACAGAAATCTTTTACTGCTTCGTAAACAATAGGTTGTTAATTCAGCAGCGGCTGAAAAGCAAAAACAACTTCCCAGTTGGTAAACCAAAGCTTGTGTGATTAATTTCCTCCACCTACTGCACTCATTCAAACTTGCCTGGGCTGAAACAAAATAAGCTCCAACCCTCCTCACCAACACTGGTTTTTATCAGCAACGATCCCCGTGAGCGTGCTCTGTTCCAACATAGGAAGTCTCTTGCAGACTCCATTGTTTCAGTTTTTCAAGGAAGTCTCTTTTGCACACATTCTTTCTGAGATATTAATGTTGATTTTTTTTGTCTTGGGTTTAGGATAACCAAACACTATGCATGTATGATAATAATAAATATTATTCTTGGACATTTTTACACAAATGTATCCTCAGATGAGCAGGAAAAAAGAAGTATAATGAATAAAGGGCACCAACACACCTCCAAATTAAACCATGATATTTATTCTACAAGTCTCTCTTCCAGTCAGAAAAGGGATCAACCAAAAGTATATACACACGTTTCCTGTGAGTGTAATAAAGCGTATTTACAAATCAGCCCAATTTTAAAAATGCACTTGAGACAAGTAGAGCAAAGTAGAGTTGTAGTCGTGCAACTGCAGACAGACACAGTGAGCAAAGAAACAAACAGCCAGACACGATAATGTTTGGTATAAAGTCAGAGGCCATTTAGGTGGCAGGAGGAGGGGAGAGGGAGCAGTGAGTGTAGGTTTTTAGTCTCCTTTGTAGTGAGAAAATATCTGTCTATAATGTCCTAAAAAATTAGCATTATTAACAGGATTACTTTTGTTCGTATTCATCCTGAAAAGTCTTTCTGTGAACTTCCTTTTCCTTCAGAGTAAGTAAACATTGCATCAATGTCCCTCCACCCACTGCTGGGGCATCTCTACACTGTGGCTGGGATACTGTAGCTGCTCCTGTTGCTGATGTCAGCAGGTACCGACGCCACGCTATGTCGCGTCCCATTGGTCACTCTCCCCTCCTTGCCATCATAGAAAGACACTGCGTCTGGAAGAAGATGATAACGGGCGCTCTGAGCAGTTTGCAACAAGTGTGACAATCAGTGCCCTGTGCTGTGACTTCACTATCACCCAGCATGCACCTAAGGCTGTTTACTTCCTGCAGCAAAATCCTACATTTCCTGCCTCTGCTTAGACACAAACATTTCCAACTAAAATACTAAAAACAGTGACAGCAAAGACAGACAACACACTCAAACATGTGAACATGAACAGAAGGGCAACATAAGACTGTACCACAAACAAAAGGTAACCAGGTCTCCTTTGCAGGAGCCATGCATGCATAGTAGAACATGGATCATTGGGGGGTATGGGTTACATGCTGCAGGCTACGATTGTGCGAGTGAGAGGAAGGATTATTGGATGGTAGCATAATGACTAATGAGGCCAGTTAGTGACACACAGGAGAAAAGTAAAACCAATCTACCTGTGGCTGCATTATAAACGTCTGTGTCGTGGGTTAGATTCACTGTTAAAGGGTCATCTGATTTAGGGCTCGAAGGCTTTCTGAGAAATGGTGAAAATAAAGTTAGCTCAGGCAGCAGTGAATTCAAAAAGAAATCAAACAAATTCCACTAATCACCATAGCAACATACATACAAACAAAACGATAGAGGTGGTTTTGCATGTTGTGGTCATTTGTTCTCTAGCTTACAGCCTGCTCCTTGCCTGCACACGTTTTGTTTATAAAAATCAACCATGCCTGAAAAAGCAGATTTAATAAGAGTAATTGAAAAAAACTGACTTTTTGGATAACTGGCTAAAAAAAACCCAAAACACAGCGCAGGATATGTGCTGTGATTGTTTAAGCTCGTAGTTTCATTTATTTTCTCAGTTTTATTTGTTTTTTTCTACCAGGGTTTATAGTATTGGTGTTTTTTAATTAACAGTTAGTGTATTTGTGATTTCTTTTAAACATAGACCAGAATAATAAAGCACGTTCTGTATTAGATGTTTGTATGATGGCTTATTACAGCCGATGTAGGTAGGGTAATATTCAGAGATAAGGATATTCTTGGACATTAAAGGCGATCTATTACACTCTTCCTCATTATCCTCATCATCCTCATCAATATCATTATTGATGTTCATGTGAAACATAGCCAGATTTTCAAATAGTAAGGTCAGTCTCAGTCCAGGTAATTTTCAGGTTCAATGCTGTGGGTGTGAGCACAGAAGCCACACCCACCTGCTATTTAAATCTTCTGTTTTCAAGGGGCAGCCAATCAGAAGACAGTTGAATTTAAGAAGGAGGAGTTGAAGAAGCTTGCTTCAGACAAACAAAAGATCTCCTTTAAACTTTGTAACACATTATGTTTATGTTATTTTAACCACACTAACATGCACAACAACCAGTATAGTTCTTTAGAGACACCAAACACTACCACAGGACCCGAGCCATGAGCGAATAAAACTAACATCTGCAATATCTGTCACATTCAGAGGAAGCAAGTATTCATGATAACTCACACCGACAGTTCAGCAGCTGCTTCTCTTCTATCTACAATAAGAGAGGACAAGTGAGGGGAGAAGAGGGGAAAAAGGCGAAGGAAGGTTGGCTGTCATACATAGACAACAGAGGCCTGAGTTGCTGGAGGATTGTAAGTCTCTCTACCTCTCTTAGATTTGATGTTCAGCATGCTCGCCACCAAGAGCAGAACTAACAGCAGCAGCAGACAGGCCACGACAATCAACCCTTTTTTCCACGGTGCCATGAGTACTGTAGAGAGACACAGATGGGAGGTGAAGTCAGTAACACAAAAGAACATAAAAGGGAAAAAACAGCAGCTTATAAAGGAGAAGAAGGTGCTAAGATGGGGTTAAAGGTAGATGAATACAATGATCATTGTTTTTGTTTGTTTGTTTGGAAACCTTCCACGTTTAAACCGTTCCTCTTTCTAAGCATTACAGGAGATGGAAATGTGCGTTTGCAGGACAGTCAGTGTGTGCAGTCTGAAATATCCATCTGCAGATCTGGAGACATCTTTTACTATCAAGTCAAAATTCAGCAACTCACTAACTTTAAGAACTATTAAAACTACGCTTTATTGCAAATACTTGGAATGACATTAGTGTAAAAACTTTGCCAAATCAAGCTAACCATCGGCGCTACCTGCTGCGGCGATCTGTTGTGAATAAGCAAGCGGCAAAAAAGTGGTTATGGTTTAACTTTAGACCTATATTAAATCTGACTTAATATCTGGGACCAGTGTTGTGAAGGTTACTTTTAAAATTTATTCCACTACAGATTACAGAATACATGCCCCAAAATGTATTTTATAATGTATTCTGTTACATTACTCAATGAGAGTAACGTATTCTGAATACTTTGGATTACTTAATATATTATCAAGCTTTTTACATCTACATGAATGTACTATTGCTGTGTGATTTATTACTTTTACCGATACCAACTAGATCTTGAAATCTTAATATAGATGTGTAACAGCAGGTGGACATTAGGTAAGGCTGCACTTTTTGCAGCGATCTCGTGTAGAAAACTATTCCGCGCGTATATAAATCAGGTCCGCGGCTCCAAACCGCAGTAAAGGGACCTCTGGCTAATGCTTCATGTTCCGTGTCGGGCTCGTAACCAAAAACTAGCTTTACTTTGTTGTTTGGGTCAACTTTGCTAGCGAGAGACAGAGAGAGGCGTTGAAAGGCTGCTCCAACGGAACTTATTGTTTCGGAGGAAAACACGAACACAGTGTACAGTTAAGTCTTGATAACTTACTTACAACTGGGCTGCACTGCCCATGAGGCTACATTCTTTAGGGCTATGCCTGTAACACTCTGCCTATTGCCTTCATATTAAATCATTTTTTGAGCAATAATTTAAAAAAATATTTCATTACGTCATTATACGGGCCACAAGTAGAGGTGACATGGGCCCCGAGATTGGACTCAGGCACTAGAGTCTGTTATTGCGTGTTTTGTTTCCACCTGGGTGGAATTACCAAAAATAGAGAGGAGACAGTCTAACATATGAAACAGGAAAAGACCGCCGTGTAATCCCTTTATTTCAACAAAGTAACTGTATTCTGAATACCACCTTTTAAATGGTAAATAAAGTTACTCATATTTTGTATTTTAAATACGTAACGTCGGTACATGTATTCCATTACTCCCCAACACTGTCTGGAACAGAACATGTGCTAAACTAACTCGCTAAAGTTAAAGTGAATCCATCCACCTTAGCTGCCTTTCTGTCCTACTGGCTACTTGTGGTATTGCAATGCAAAATAAATTTCCTGCAGGACTGAAGACTTGGTTAGACTGAAGAAAAGATCATGGTTTGGGGCTGTTTCTGACATTGAAATAAAATACTGTACGACCAATAAGAGCAGGGTGATGCCTGCTGAGCTCAGTCTCACCTTGTACATTTACGTTCTCACTTCTGACCTTGTTGGCGCCGTTGGAAGCCTCACAGTAGTACTCGTCACTGTCATTTTTGGAGACTGGTTTTATCTCCAAGCTTGAGTAGGTCTCTGTGGTGGTGTTGGTTTGCAACGGTACTACACTGCCGGTTCGGTACCACTTAAAGGTGACTGGCCCTGTGCCATTAACACTACATATGAAATGGAGTTCTTCTCCCTCTGAGATTTCTAGTGAAGGAGGGATGACGGCCAAAGTCATTTGGCTCAAAGGCACTGGGAGAACAAAACACGGAAGCAAAGAGGTGAGATTAGGCAGCATTGTAAAGTTTTACTTTGGCTTTAAAACAAGAACTTAAGCTTACAGTGTTTACAGTGGTTTTTGTGTAGATTAAACAGGAAGGACACCGTTTCTTGTTGTAAATGTAACTAAAAGTTTGAACAGAATGCAAGTTCAAACTGTGTGTGTACTGATTTGAAGAGATACACACTATCTCTTCAAATACACACACAATAGAGTTAGGGTTGGGTGGTCCTTTCATGTTATACCACTTAATGCCAAAAGGTGTTGCAGTGAGTAAATGCAAGCTTCAATTAACCAGACAAATCATTAACAATAAGTTCTTATTTACAATGTCACCCCGGCGAAAGCAAAGCTTCTCGAGGAAATAGAGGTGGAATTAAAGATAAACGTTAAAAGTTAAAAATCTAATGAATCCAAAAACATCTTAATGTGCCCACTTTTAAAACACTGCCACCTGGTGGTCAAAGTGATATTTTACAGAGGACAAAATTCCCTTTAACCTCCTAAGACCCGAACTCTTCCACGACATGCATTTTTCATTTCTCTTTGATATTTGTGCATATTGGGGCCCGATGAATATAAAAACAAAGAATTACCAGATTTTTACCTTATTTTTTTTTTTCTAAGAAAAATAAGAGCCACATATGAGGATATTCGTTTAAAATTTTGATAGAACAGTAGCAGTATAATGTCCTCGTAAGTGGATATCAGGCCCATGTAGAGCAAAATTTAATATTTTAGTCTAAATAACCCAAAATGTGATGTCCACATATGTGGACGCCAGGTCCTAGGAGGTTAAAGATACCACTGGACAGAGCCAGGCTAGCTCTATCTGTTGGTTTCCACCCTTTATCCCAAATGTTCTATATATTCTCATCTCTCATCTTTTATTTTAAAAAAAATGTAAAGAAACGAACAAAAAAAATCAGTTAGGCTTAAATATTTACCGATGACATTCACGCTGAGGTGTTGACTGGAGCCAGTTTTGTTGGAATGGAGACTATTCTTCGCCTCACACCTGTACTGTATTTCACCAGGCTCATTGATGACATCCATAAAGACAGCTTGTCGATTTCGCTCTCGGATGACTTTTGTGCCCACTTGGACGTTATCCTTAAACAGGGTGTAGTTTATAGGCAGGCTGCCATTTGACTGACACAAGATGGCGAAGCTCTTTTTCAGGATCACCTTGTCCTCAATTGAAATCTTTAGAGCAGAGACATGAACTACAGAGGAGAAACAGAGCACAGACTTTATGAACTGAAAAAGTAAAACAAAAGTTGCTGCTGAAGGTTTAAATAGTGGCTATTTGTGTCATAGTGTAGAAACATAAATTATTCACAATTTAATGAAAGTCTTCTTGCTGATTAAAAGGTGATTTTTAATTTTGTGAACCTGAATGGTTGTTTGTTTTTTTGTGTTAGCCCTTTGTTGGACTAGCAGCCTGTACCCAGGCTCCGGGCCCAACTCCAGCTATCAAACTGGATACGACGATGTTGCAATAATACTAAGAAAGGAAGAATTTTTTATCAGCTTTTATTAAGAGCTATGACTGCAATAAAACAATATTTTTAAATTACTGTTTTCAGTTCATTTTCATTTCTCAGAATGGGTTTGCCGATTTACACACTGGTAGTTTTTATTGCTTAAAATCTAAATTGAATTTTAGTTACTGTCAGTGTGGTTAAATTTGTAAAAACAGCAAAATAAGGAGATTTTGATGCATCTGGTTATTCACAGTGAAATAAATACAAAATCGTGAGCCAGCCGCCTCCACTAACTGCTATGGTTAGCTGAAGACAAACAGCTGAATTACAATCAATCACAGTAAACTCTATGATTCATTTTTGATTTTTTTTTTTTTAAATGATACACAGCAAATGTTTCCTTACAATTTTTACATTTCAGATTTCTCAGATTTTTTCCCCCTGAAGTATATTTAATATTTTATTTTTAAGTCACATTTCGTAGCCAAGATTCTTGGTTCTAGTTTCCAGTGTTACCATTATTATTATTCCATTATTATCCTTGATGGAGTAATGTGAAAACAGAGAAAACAGTTCTCCTGGGTGATGGTGGCAGGTCACAGGTTTGCCAGCTTGGAGAACGCAGCTCATGTCTTGTTTGGGAGTTTTATGTTGAGAACTTACTGGTTAGGTTCAGGCATTAGGTTTAACAAAAGGCTTAGTTTAGTACCTCACAGGCTTTCTCTGTGCATTTAAATGGTCCTTAACATTGTCCTTATGTGATGATTTAGGAGTAACTGATCTGTCTAAACTACGAGTGTCAGGCAGTGATTTGACAAAAGTATCTGATGCCATGGGAACAAGCGTAGTCTATTAAATTGGCGATGCACTTTATTATTTTTATTTGTTTATTTATTTAAGCAACTAGTAGCTTTTGTTTTTTTTGTTTTTTTTACTGAAATTGGATTTTTCTTAATTCAGGTGATAACTGATAACTGTAATACATGAGCTGGGCCAGCACCAATGTAGAAGGAGTCCTATCATGACTTGTATGTAAAATGGACTTGACTGCATTGGCATAACAATTTTTTAGTCTGATGAACCATTAGAGCACATTTACCAGGACTCAAACATTGTCTCTGCACACATCACGCAAAGCTACTTGAAGATGAGGGACAACCTACTGTACTGCCTGTGCCACATGGACACATCAGTGCATTTAGAGATGAAGCTATTTATTGACACATTTATGCACTGAAGGACCAGAAGGGCATCAGTGTGCACTATACCCTGGACCCAAACAGAGATAAAGAAAACTCACCTTTAGGGCGAATCATCAGGGTTTTGCTATCTTTCTTGATGCCTTTGGCTTCAGCTGAGCAGGTGTAGTTGAACTCATTCTGTAGGGCCTTCACATTAAATACTCCAGGTTTACCAGAGCTTGGTAAGTTTTTAGATGGATAAAGAGTGTACTCCAAATCCTCCCTGTTGATTCGTTGAGAGGCAAAACGATCACTGTTGCAGGTCAATGTCATAATTTCCCCTTGAAAGACTTCAGTGGGAGACATGGTGAGACTGGGCACTGAGAAGAGCTCTGTGGATAGGTTTACAAAACACACCAAGTCAGCGTCTAGATGGATACATTTTTGCAAACATTAATGCAGTAACACAAAAAATGCGTAAACTATTTTAAAAGACCATTAGTGTGCTAAAGTGCATATTATTATTACTGAAATAGCAAATGGCTACAAAGTTGCATTAATTGCACAGCTCTGTCTCTGTGTGTTACACCCATGCAGTGTTGGCACTTAAGATGCCATAAATAACTTATGGCAGCCAAAGCACTAACATTAGGGCTTCATTAGGGGGTAGGGATAGCTCAGTAGGTAAGGTGGTGGCCCCATGATCGGAAGGTAGGGGGTTTGAAACTCTACCCTGAGGTACCCCTGAGCAAGGTACTGTCCAGGGAGCAGTGTGTAGGGACGGTAATACAAGCACACTCAGTGAATGAATGAATTACTCATTCACTGAGTGAATGGGTTAAATGCAGATCAATAAAGTATACATTATTATTCAAAATATTAAGTCCATGAACCAGTGGTCCTACAGCCATCCGAAAAATAAGCTTCAGATCACTGTTTACAGAGGTCATCTTTCCTGTGTCCACTTACCAACCACAGAAATCATCTTCTCAGAGTATTTCTCCACATTTCTCACTACCACTCTGCAGTCAAATGTAAGCGCTTCAGAGGCCTTTGGTACTGCAACCATGTTGTGGTTTATTGTAGAGTTGCCAGTCCTGAGGAGCTCAGTGCCCTGGCTCAGGAATAGCTTGTAACCTTCAGAGCTGGAGTGAAAATTTTTTGCACTACACGAGATGTTGAGGTGGTCTCCTTCATAGATTGTGGAGTTAGGGGAAATCTTCAGTTCTGGTGTAATAGAAAGCTCTGTGGAGACAAAATAAATGAAGCACTGAGGTGAGACCAGTGCTTTGAAAAAGCAGCACAATTTCAAAATGCTACTGACCTTTGACTGAAACAGTGACGTTGTTGCTTTTTGTTGAAGGGAAGGTGTCCTCTGCTGTGCGGATCTTGTAGGAGCAGTGAATTTTGTGGATGCCAGCACTGCTTAACCTGAAAGTGGTCTTTGCTTGGTTGGAGAGTCCTTCCACCCTGCTTATCTGTTCATCATTATCAAAGAAGAAGAAGATGAAGGACCCTATCTCACCCGGAGCTATACAGGTGGCTCGTACCTCCTCCCCTTCATTAACAACGTTCATCTTAAGATGGAGAACTGGCTGCGAGAGTCCTGGAAACATAAACAGACAGATCTCCCACATGTACTTGGTATTGCATTCAAACACATCCACAGTGTCACACGAAGGTTAAAATGATTTTTGATCATAATCTGATCTTGTTTTGTGCTTTTCTCTCTCTGCTCTCCTTTCTTCTCTTTTCCAGCCAATCGCAGCAGATGGCTGCCCGTCCCTGGCTGCGATTCTGTTGGAGATCTCTACCTGTTAAGAGAATTCTTCCACCTCAGTCTTGCCAATTTTGAGGATTTCTTCTCCAAGATTTTGGGTGCTTTCCCTTGGTGGGTGTACTGATTAGGTAACTTTTCCGGTGTCAAATTTGAGGTTAGTCTCTTTATGGAGATAGTTTTGCTGTATTGTGACCAATAATATAACAGAGATGTCAGAACTGGACAGAATTACCCCAGCAGTGATGTCACTAACAATGTCATAACTTGTGCTTTTGGACTGTTGTGCACCTGACAATTATTGTAAGCTGTTGTGCAGGACTGCTGGTACGGTCCACCAGATGGAAAGGCACGAGTGGGTCAGTTTTTAAAGCTTTAAGTACCAGCATAAATGGACATCACATTTCTTGTAAACAATGACTAATAGGTCCCCAATAACTGCGGCTTCAGGCTTCTGCTCTCCACACTAAAAGCACATATATATATAATTTAAGATGATGTCAGGGCTGTTGGCGCATAGTTCTGAGCTTGATGTGAACTTCCCACGGCTGACCAGTGTGTAGGGAGAATATTGCAAGCATGTCACTAGTGTCATAAAACAGAAAGAAAATGCAAAATGTGTAAAAACTAAACTCTGAGATCGCCGCTGCTTTCCCAACAACATCTATTTCTTTCATAAATTCATAAGTACATCCTTATGAATTCAAAAATTATATCATAATCTGAATATGATCACATTCAAATGGACCTGAACTGGAACCCTTAATACTGCAGCTTTGCATGAAAACAAACCCACCTTGTACGTTGAGTCTTTGCGCTTTGCTCAACTTGGTGTCGCCTTGGATGTCTAGCTTGCACTGATACAAGCCTGTGCTGAAGACTCTGGCATTGTGCAGCTGGTACACGAAGTCCTCAGAGGAGCCAATGGTCTTGGTGTACACTATCTTGTCATTCTTCAATATGGTGTACTCACGAATCAGCCCCTTGCCAGTACTTGTGCTCACTGTGGCATGGCATCTCAGAGTCACATTGGTCCCCGCAGTCACATCGTTCCTGGGCTCAATGATTAGCTCGACACTTTGAATTTTGAATTCTATGAAATGAGATTTAACAAAATCAGTTAGAACTCATCTATCCAACCATATATCCTCAGCCTAAAACTTTTAACCTCAAACCATTTTTATATTAATTTTACTCCTTTGAGAGTTCAGCCATGTTGAAGTGTACAATGCAGTCAACTCTTCTTATTTTCTGTCACATATATATTGTGATGTAAGCTCATATTAAACACCAAAGTTCCAGATAATGAGCTTAGAGTATGAGCCAAAACTCAGGCTTCAGACAGTTTGTTCTACTATAAATAACTCTGAATTGAATTGACTTTAATTGAATTTATAAGTAAATTCTACATATTACTTTATGAAGAACCTTATGTTACAGTTCACTACTATTTAGTTTTACAATATTTATGTTTTTCCTCAATGTATCTATCCCAAGCACATCATAGTATAGATATGCTTGGTGGATTTCTTGCTTTGCGTTCCGCAGTTATATGCTGTTATGTTTGTTTTGACTCAGGAGTGAGAGATTGTTAGTGTTTAGAACTCCCTGTGAAAACAAAACGTTTGATTATGTATTTGTTTTTTAGAAAAGGAGCAATTTTTTCTAAAAAAAAAAAAGGGCTTCTGTGCAGTAGGTGCTTGATTTTTGATTTTTCACAAATGGGTTCATATTAAACTGAAACAATTCAGGTGGAGGGTGAAGCTCCAGAAACATTTGTAGCACATGTATTTCAGCTAATGGCCTTCATCAGGGTTAGGATTATACTTAGGTGTCCCTGAAGGCACCATGGCAACACTTGGCTGAGGTAGCTAGAACATTTAGTCCACTTGTTCCAGGGAAGAAAAAGGAAATGAGTCAGTCTATTTGTCTTCTTGGTTGATTTAATCTATCATGATTCACAAGTTCATCATTCATCACTGCGTCCTTTACTTTCATGCCACAGCCTAAGAACCGAGCAGTGACAGGTTGGGGGCTCGTCCGGGATGAGCTGCAAAAAATCAAACTCTGCTTCTGGTTTCATTTGCTTTAAATTTTACAAACAAGAATGACAAACCTTTAAGCCTCTTTGTCCAGCTTCCGAGTCACAGTTTAATCACTTCCTCTTTAAAATGGCACTCCCTAGAGGTCATTTTGGTTTCAAGAACTACAACAAAAACATCTTTAACAGCTGTCACAGTATCGAGTTTGGTGCTCAGGAAGCTGTTTTTCTGTGGAATGCCATCATACTGGTAGCTATGTCCTGGCTGGATGTGAGACTCATACAAGAGACAATGCAAAATACAAACAATTCATATTGTATGAGTGTAAAATTCTTGGGTGAAAAAACAAAGGTAGGTGACTCCTCCCCCCCATTTTTTACTCACAAAACTGATAAGAATCACTTTATAAACACTACAGGATCATACGTGTGCATTTTTGTATTTGCTCCTTTATTTCTGTCCTTGTGAAACACTCATTTTCTTTGTTTTGTTTAGTTTTGTGTGTGTAATCACAGTTTTCTTTCAGTGATGCTTTTTAATTCTCAGCCCCTTTTTTCTGGTTTAATTACATCTGCCATCGTTTACACGGCAGCATGGGAAAGCTTTGATAATCACCGGAGTTAGTCCCAAAGCCATGACTCAGTTATGTTTCACAAGTAAAAACTAATGAGTCATTCTCAGGACACAGGTGTTCATGTTCGCAAATCTTTAGGGACAACACTTTGCATCCTAGTCTCATCTGCAACCGGAGAGGAAAAGACTTTTAAATTAACAACTGTGAGGGTTTTTTTTCTGCAGGTAATGAGAAACAAAAAGCATCTGCACAGGTATGTTGAAGTCTCCCCACTAGATCACCATATGGTCAAGTATCAGAGACAACAGGCTGCTGCTGTGACTCAGAGTGTGTTGTTTAGAGGAAGTAAACAAACCCTGAGAAGGCAGGAAAAGCACTTTGTTAGACAAACAGCTACTCGGGGGACCTTTCACCATTTCAGGGTGTGATGAATCTGGAGCATGCCCAGAATCATTCAACAGGACTGGCAGAGCTGGTGATGAGAAAAAAGCATGCATGCAGGGCAGAGATTTGCTGCTGGTGCTCCATACAGATAGTGAGTCACAATACTGACATGTTGAGTTGGATATAACATCCTGCAGTACTAATTTTTCTTATATTTTACTACATAGAAAATAAAGAAATACTGTCTGTTTTAATCCACAAAATATCTAAAAATTGTAATTCAGTTCTATTTAAATAGTCTGGTTCAAAACAACAGTTTTCGCTTCTATGATGTTGTACCTGTTCAGTGGGAAGGAAGAACCTAAAATGAAGATATAACACATTTTGGGGTCAGCTTGAAAGAAAGGCAGGTGGGAGATCTGAGATCAAATGTGACATAATCGGATCCAAACTATAATGTGATATTTAAAACACCGGTATCATTTCCTAAATGTTGCCAATAGAAACAAAGGCAACAACATTTTAAGCAAAGTTTTAAAGATAAAGGACTTTTAATGAAAGGTTATTTGACCTTAAAGAGGAGGAATCAGGTCCAGCTGATGATAAGAGGTGATATTTAGAATATAAATATAATTTAAATATAATATTATATTTAGAATCCCCATATATCGTATATGTTGTCAATACAAATAATGGAGACATACTTTTAAATCTCTCTGTATAGCATTATTATCACTTTGACCTAAAACCAGTCTATTGCCTTTGAAGGAGAGGTCAGAGGTCAAATGTGACATGATATTTTAAATCTGTATATGGTACTTTCTACATGTTGACAATACACACCACACTTTTAAGAATCACAGTTTCTAAGTTATAAGGCTTTTGGGCGCAGGACAACATGAGTAAAAGGATAAAAGAATAATTGAGTAATCAAAGTATTTAAATATGAGTATTGAAAAATATTAGAAGAGGAGAGCAAAAAAAATGAACCCTTCAGCTGATTTATTTTGTATAAAACATAAAAACATAATGTGCCGTATGGCAAGCAGTACATTTGAAAATGGATTGAATGGCTTTGTGAATATTGAGGCGAAATTATCATTGCAGAAACAGTAAAAGACATAAAATCCAAAATGATGTAAAAACAGTTTTTCTCCCTGTGCGTGTAGGAAAACAGATACACACAGCCAGAAGCTCCTAAATGAGCTTTTTTCACTGGAAAGTGCAAAATACTATGTACATGTAAATCTGGAGATGAAAAGACTGAGATGTATTTAAAAAAACTGCACATTATAAGATGTATTTATTTTTGTGTTTATTGTGTATTATGTATTTATTAGTACTGTATGTATTTATTTCCTACAATGTGTCTCGCCTGTACACCCAGCTGTGTGTGAAATTTGCTAAAAATGTACTTTAAATTAAAAAAAAACCTTTTATGTCTTTATCTCAGTACTTTACTGTACAGCTAAAACAATTTTATATCCTATTATTATTATTATTATTATTCATTTAAGAGTGTAGTGTGTCTTGGCTATTGTCACATATGTGGACATCACATTTTGGGTTCTCCAGACCAAAATACAAAATTTTGCTCTACGCGGGCCTGATATCCACTCACGAGGACATTATGCTGCCTCTGTTTCATCAAAATTTGATCATCAAAAACGAATATCCTCATACGTGGCTCTCATTTTTCTTAGGAACAAAAATCAGGTAAAAAAAAAAATCTGGTGATTCTTTGTTTTTACATTCATCGGGTCCCAATGTGACCAAAAATCAAAGAGAAATTAAAAATGTATGCAGTGGAAGAGTTCGGGTCTTAGGAGGTTAAAACACTTTCATCAGACACAATCTGGAAAGAAGCTAATAAAACTGAACTGGTGGTTATTTGTGTGTTTCTACTCGTTTAACACTATAAGACACTTGATTCTACACACTCTAGGTGGTTCTTATCGACCACACGAACACTCACATCAATGGATTCATCAGGCGCGATTTGAGGTTCAGCTTTTTTGCCCAGAACATTTCGACAAACACACCTAAGAAATGACCCAAAATACCCAACAACTACAAAAACTACACCTAATTCAGAAAAATACGTCAAACACATCCACAAAGCCACTTAAACCTGGGTTTTACTTCCAGTTTGGACCTGCTGATAACACACGCCTTGCGTCAGACGTGAATCTGTACAGCTGCACAGCTGATCCAAAGTGACTCATGCCTTCCATCACAAACCAACTTCAGAGTACAGGGAGGTGTGTGACAACGCTCGCCAACATGTTCCCAACGCTTTGTGTCGCAACTTTTCCACCATGGCAGAGACCAGAAAGCTCTGATAACAACTCAGACTGTTTCCACAGTCTTAGTGGAAGATAGATGATTGACGCCAACCCAGTAAATGGAAAGTCAACAATAAGCTCAATGAAAACAGGTTCTTTCTGAGCGCCAGTTCAGCTCTTGTGTTTCCTGCAGATCAAGTCTAAGCATGGATTTACATCTCTCATTGAGCTTAAATGGTACTCACCTTGCTGTGTGTTCACCACGGTTGCTGAGTATAGGTCTTGGAAGAAATAAAGTATTTAAACCACAAAGTTAGAGACAATCATCAACTGTATCCTCAAATAAAAAAGTTCCTAGATAAAATTAAAAGTGAGTATTCTCACAGATGGACAGGAGGATGAGGATGAACCGTTGTGGGAGGCCCATGCTGTCTTAGGAACGCTGCTGGCTGTCCTGGAGGTTAACAAGCTTGTGACAAAGCTGGCTGCTGGTGTGGTCGTGTGGCTGGTCAGGATCTGGGAGGCGGGAGCGGGACATTAACGTGGTGCTTTAGCTCAGCCGCTCATTGGTAAGGCAGTGACGACGGTTATCACACCAAGCAGTCATCGGCTTGGCTTAATTTGACAGGAAGTGAGTGTTGTTTCCTCAGGATGTTCAAACTGCCCCGGCCTTTGCTGTTGTGGAATGTTCTCCTCTGGCCTCCTCTGTGTCTGTGTGTGTGAAATAGTAGCCACAATAATGCTGAATAGCATGGGGTGCAGAAGTGAGGCCTTTGACCTCTGACCTGGCCATGCAGGTAGGGAGAAGAAGACGAGTACAACATTCTTTGCATAGAGAAGCCGTTTCCTAATGGGAAGATGCTTGGCTCAGCTGCTGAAAACAGTTTTCCCTGACATAAATCTGAGCACGGCTCTTACAGGACACATGGAGATGGAAATATTCCCACTACTTTGTTTGGTCTGTGATGTGGTAAAATAATTCCAGAGCAAAATCAACCACAAAGTATTCAATTCTAAATGAACAGATTACAATTGAAGTAAAAGACCTAAAAATATACCTGTGTTTAATTTTAGTTTACTATTAGCTTATTTAAAATTACATAAAACTGTAAAGTGCTTTCCAAAGTTGGAAATCATATCGTCTTGTAACCGGAAGGTTGCCGGTTCGAGCCCCAGCTTGGACAGTCTCGTTGTGTCCTTGGGCAAGACACTTCACCCGTTGCCTACTGGTGGTGGTCAGAGGGCCCGGTGGCGCCAGTGTCCGGCAGCCTCGCCTCTGTCAGTGTGCCACAGGGTGGCTGTGGCTATAATGTAGCTGCCATCACCAGTGTGTGAATGTGTGTGTGAATGGGTGGATGACTGGTTGTGTAAAGCGCTATATAAATACAGACCATTTACCATATGGAAAATTAGCTATAAAGGTGAATTAAGTTCTCAGGTAAATAAAACGCAATAAAAGCAATAGTAAGGTAAAACTGAACCATGGGAGCGTTTAATATTTAGAGGAAAAAAACTGGCAAATTAATATTGAAGAAATTATCCAAAATTAAAATATGTTTACAAGAATTAAAAACTTCCGAAAAACATTGTTTCTTCTTCTGTTAAGGAACCACATCAGCCTCGTCACAGGACAGACCCCACCCGTAAACAAAGACTAAATGATTCCAGAGGCATTCGAGTGACGTCTGGAAGGACTTGACACAAAAACTTCTGAACGGGCCCAGCTCACTCACGTGTCTCTTCTGAGCCAACATCAGGAGGATTTCCTCAGCAAATCTTGATTTGATGAGGTCACCCACTGTAGTGAGGTCGGTCCAGAATTGCAAAGTGAAGGATTTGTCTTCATTTTCAGGGTTAAAAAATTATTACTATAATGAGTTAAAGTTATAGACAACACAGTGATGATAAAACATACTATAAAGAACAAAAAGAAAAAGCAGCTGTGAAATAACCACAGGCCTCAAACCTACTTATCTGCAGTAACCTACCACATGCTTTTACTGCAGCAGTTCTCTGGTTAGTTGAAATGGGAACGGTCAGATTTCATGGTGCTTTTCTATCATCTAACTAAAGAAATGCCAACTTCTATGAGTATGTGCCTTTAAGAAAACCTGTTTTACATTGTTGGAACATTTTTCAGTTTGAAGCTGAACCTGCAACTGGAAATATTCAGTCTTTTTAAACTATAAACAAGCACGTCACTAGAAATGACATTAAAACAGAATGAAACTTTACAGGCACGCTCTAATCATTTTATTAATCATCATCCCAGTAAAGACACAGCTGTTATTGTTACCATCACCACAAAACATGGTATTTTTAGACTTCTATCTATCTGCACAATTAAATTATGCAGTACTGGGTCTAAATTCATTTACAAATAATTAATGAAACTTTGAATAAACAGACTACGAAACAAGAGAAAGAAGGGCGGGGTGTAAATGATTATTAAAAAATTCATCCTTATTTAATGTTATCCTGAATTATTTATTTGAAAATTCATTTTTTCTAAACAGAGTATGAAATTGGATTTTTATTAATTAATTAAAACATTATTTAATTTATGCCCAAGTTGACTGATCTTTTCATAGTTCCTTTTTTAATTTGAAAGTTTTATTCATGGGCTTATAATGCTCTTAACTGCTCTGTATAAGAAAATTATTTGGGATTTACTGCATTTATTTTTAAATACATCAAATTAATTAATGTTTGCTTTAACTGTAGAATTCATCTTTATAAAAACGTACACTTTGTGGTCCTAACAGATCATGCCAACACACTCAATCACACACGAACGACCAAACCTAGTAAAGTAGGACAGAATGATTAATCCAGTGTTTTTCCAGCAGCTGTAGCATTTGGGTGATTTTGAATTCTCTGATTCAGCTGCTGAATTTGCTAAAAGCAGCTAACAGGATGTTGTGGGTAACGAGAGGTTAGCTGGGAGCCAAAAGTCCATCAGGGACTTTTCTTAAAGGATCTTGAGTGCCCATGGAGCTTTTTCAAGTTTCAAAGGTTCCTCCCATCACCCCCAACCAGTCACAGCAGATAGCTGCTCCTCCCTGATCCACAGGGTTGTTCCTGTTAAAAGGGAGTTTTTTGTTGCCACCGTCGCCAAAGGTCTTGCTCATAGGGGGTCACCTGATTGTTGGTGTTGTCTCTGTATTTTTGTTAAAAATCTTTTTAACAATAAAAAGCATATTGAGCCAACTGTTGTTGTGATTTGCCGCTATTTAAATACAATTGTATAGAAAAGAGAAAAAAATTGATGGCATCTCATCAGGGCGAAAGACCAACAGTTCACAGATGACTAAACATCCATCTCGGTGTGACGGATGTGATGAGCAAGACGTTTGGCCCATAGTGACAAAATAAAATGAACACCATGTTGTGTTCAATAAGACTTTAAATGAGACTGAACTTCAGTTAAATGTTTAATGAGGTCAAAAATAACACGTGCCAAGTGTCCCATTTTCTCACTTATATAATTATATAGAATTTGTATATATTATATAGGTCTATACAATTTACTATATAATCTTTTTGAAACCAGAGGTGTCGCCTCCTGCTGGCCAGTAGAATGTATGCAAGTTGTTAGTTTTTGGTGCAACTTTATAGAAATGCAATTTTAAATCATCCCATTCAACCAGTTTATGGTTTTTTAGAAGTAAAATTTACACAAACTTTGAAACAAGCTCAGGTGTTAAACATATGGTGATGCACTAAGTTGAGACAAAAGTTGTTTAAATGAATGAAATCTCAGAAACTCCAAGAAAACTAACAAAGCCAACATTAACATTAAACCTTCATACCTTCCCCTCCCCTAATCCGGTTTTATTTTGGTTTCAGTTTGAACCACTAGGAGATCTCGTCGGCTTTGAGTAGTACATAGATCGTTTTCTTACATATTTGTTTGAAACAGCTGAACCGATGCAGCTTCAGGATATGAGACAATGCACGTGTGGTGCATTGAGGCGTCCACGTGGTGCCGGGATTTCCCAACAAACCTAAAACAAAATATAACTCTAATAAACTAAGCAGTGGAGTTTTAAGATTTCTCTTTAATTTAGAAAAGCAAAGCAGATGTTCATGTTTTTCATAAAGTTTTCTTTGACTTCACAAAATTAATATAAATTCACACGAAACTAGAAATTAAAATAAGACAACAGACGCTTGTTTGTGAACAATTATTTATCATTTAGAAATTCATCCATAAAGGATATTCTCCTGTTTGTAGTGTGTTTCAGTAGAAACAGCTCAGCAACATCTGGAGGCTTCTTTGAATACACATTGAAGAACAAGACAAAACCCGGTGTTGTATTTGGTTTATTTCACTGATTTCATCTCCTGCTTTATGAACCACAGTCAGCAAAGCAGTCTGAAGTCACAGACACAAACCTGATTGTTTCACTTTTCCTTTCCTACTAAAGACTTTTTGTCCAGCTCTAAAATCTTAAAACTCAAAGCAGGATACTCAGAGATGAATGTGAGTGTGAGCTGAGGGCTTGGACCAGCTCAGTGACCGTGTGAGGGTGGAGACTGACGTGGTGACCGGACTGCATGTTGTGTGGTATGTTTGGTGTTCCCAGTTCACTTTCAGTCTACAAATCCACTCCGTCTGTGGGGGAAAAGCAAAAGCTCGGGAGGCGCGATGCAGATGGGAGGTGTGGCAGGAAAAGAGAGGGGGGAGCAGCCTTTGAATGCTAAAGCTCCCCCACCCGCCCCCCGAGGCCAAGGCGAACAAAGAAGAATTAAAAACATAGAAAAATACAAGAAAAAGACGAAAAAAAAAAAAGATTAAAAAGGCAAAGCTGCCTCAGAGGAGAGGCACGACGATGGTGATAACGCACAAAAAAAAAAAAAAAAAAAAGCTTTAGGAAAGAGCACCACATTGACGTCAGTTTTCATGATCTCTTGCTTGTGACTGACCTCACCTGCCTATCATGCTGCAGGGGGAGGAGGGGGCTGACGGAGGCTCGTGAAATACCTGAGCGAAATCTAGGGGGCTGACTAAAACCTGATGCAGTGAGCAACAACAGGTGAGTCGGCGCTCTCTAAGCATGCGGCGCACTTTCGCTCCGTTACACATAATCAATCCAAAGAAGTCTGCAATAAAAGCAAAATAAGAGCTCAAATGAAACCCTGCAGCGGGGGTTCATCAAAGAAAAAGAAAAAGGATCTGAATGAAGACAAAGCTGCGCCTGATTGGTTTAAATTAACAAGAAGCTTTACTTCTATTTGTATTTTCCAGAAGCCATAAAAATGAACAGTTTTTTGAGGGCTTGTTTCACCCTCAGGTAAACCAATAAAACCGCCATCTTTACTGTGACAGCAGGTAAAGATGGCACAGCCATACGATGAAGTCTAAAGGAAACTCGCTGTCGTGAATGGAAATGTGTGCGTTTGTATTGCTGTACTGTGGCAGCCTAACACCCCCCTCCAAATGGAAGTGTGTTTTTCTGTGGGAAACAGGAAGAGCTTGAGGCTGGATCGATCATGAGCAGTCTTATTGCTTTGCAGAGGCAGGTAGGTAGCTGCCGCGGTCTCCAGGTAGGACCAGGTACTTGGCTAGCTCTCCTCTCACTGTGCTAGATACAAGGGCATGCGTCATCCTAGTAACAAAGCAGGTTTAGCTAAAACAAACAAAACAAAAAGCACACCCCTCTGAGCCACAGCGAAGGGGACTGCATGGAAATGATGATTTTGTTTGGCACGCTGGGGCGAAGGAAGCGAGGAGGAGAACTGCAGAATGGGAGCAGGTGTCTTTTTGGGCAAGTCCAAGGCTATGAGAGCCCGCTGTGGGCAGGGCACATCTGTGCTATAATTCCTTCTAACACTCACAAAAACAAACTCGTCACGTCTGCCGGCTTGACGTTTTCAGGGAACAGTAATCACAATCCACCTTTCCGGGGTCCGTCCTTCCAAGCGGCAGGTGCTGCGAAGTCATCCTGCATCCTCTGCCAGTTTACGCACACGCACCGGGGTTCGGTGGCGTGGTGAGTTCATGTTTCCTGCACCGGTTAATGTGTTTTAACAGTGTGTGCGTGCTGTCCTCTCTCGCCACATCTGGATTGGGTCAGAGTTTGTTCAGGTAGTGATGCTCGCTGTGTGGCGAGGAGAGGCCCCCGGTGATCGACAGGTACCACTTTTTTTTTCTTTTTTAAAATAGAACCTCTCTTCTTCTGTAGATGCTATTTAAATATACACACTCAGCACAGCCAAGTCTACAATCATTAGCTTCATAATAAGAATATGAATAAACAATGATAATATAATATATATAGAGAGTCGTCTGTAGCATGAGTTTTCGTCAGCAGCCATCACTAAAACATTCAGGGTGGTAATTGCATATGTACACGAAAAACAAAAAAGAACGTCATTTACATCCCGGTGCTTGAGGCTCAGGGTCACAATTCATGTGTGTTGATGGGGAGGAGAGGTGATGGATGCTGGTGTGTTATCTGAGCCTCTTCTCTGCCGAGTAGATGGACATGTAGTAGTCGTTGCTGCCTACCGCCAAGTGAGGCTGCAGGGAGACGGAGAGAAAAGACAGGGGAGGTTACTTGGTAACTTTTTAACTTAAATTTTAACTTGGTAACTTCTTTTAACGAGAAGTTGGTAACCAACCTAGAGAGTCAGTGTTGTCCAGTTTCGGACATTAGCATTCATTCGCCGTCATGTTTCTGACTAACTGCGAGCCCAATAGTCACCTCCCACCGCTCCAGAGAAGAATACCTGACTCTGTGTACACCAGCTAACTTTGATGTGGAGCTGGTGGTGGAGGTTTGTCACTAAAGGAGGTAACAACTGTGACTGGAGGCACATTTAATGAGCTCTGAGTAAGAAAACCAAAGAAATGAGCTAAACAAGTGATATTTCTCTTTGGGTTCAATGTGACAAGGAACATCTTTCACAATTTGCATAATTGTTTGATATAAAATTGATGAGTGCTGTTTTAAAATGAAGACTGAATTGCAGATTAAATGCTGTGGCTAAGTACCTCTAAAGGAAAGCTCACTCGAACATTTCCACTTTAGGATGCATTGTTTTTTAAATTTCACTAAATTTCAAAGAGAGATATTAGATTGTTTTAATAACATTTATGTGTCAGGTACAGGTGTTAGCTTAACACAACAACAAAGACGATACAGATACACGTTGAGCTCTAGTTTTACCCAGTGAGGATGGAAGGCTAAACAGCTGATGGCACCGATCCTTTGTCCCATGAAACCGTCATAGTACTTAATGTTGCTGATCACGTCGCCGTTTGCATTGTAGACCGCTATGAACTGGTTCATCGATCCACTGGAAGGTCGACAGTGAAACACAGAAGAGTCACACACGTGCATTTAGGCATTTACTTGAGGAAAAAGCATCTGATTTTCTGGGTTTGACCCAACGTCAAGCAAACCAACTCACCAGGCGAACAGGTTGGCCTGTGGGTGGATGTCTAGAGCCGTTAAGCCTTTCACCGTCTGTAGCACATTGATGGACTCCGGCATCCGTGGCTCAAAGAACCGCACATCTCCGTTAACACTGACGGGATAATCAGAGTCAGTACAAGCAAGAAAACATTCAAGTTAGTGTCTGTGAGTCTGAGCAGGTGAAAGAGGATACCTGACGCTGATGATGTGCCCGTCTGTCTCCTTCTGTAGATGAGCTTTTACCACCCAGGCTCCGTGCTCCCTGTAGGTCATCACACGACTGCAGAGACACAACAAGCGTCAGTTAACTACGCTACAAGTGACATCAAGTCAAAACAAACCATTTAAAAAATATGTCTTTTGGTACATTTAGTGGTATTTTCACCACCAACAGGAGAGCCTCTAGTGTCTGATCATCCATGGGTGCAGTGAGGCCGAAAATATCTGCTACTCACTGTGTTTTGATTGACTGACTCACTGCTTTGGGCTAACTGGGTGTGAAAAAGCCCTGAAGAATTAAATGATTGCAGCAGAAGCGAGAATAAAAACACGTGTCTATCACACGAAGGAGCTTTTCTTGAAGCTTCATCCAGCAACACTTTAAACGCCGTTACAGTCGTTTAAATTTCTTTCTTTCCTTAATTAAAAGCAAATCAAGTAATGTGACTAAACGATCTGGCTGTACAGTAAAGCTGGGTGCACATTCAGTAGAAAGGCTCTCATCTGACCGCTGATTTAACTGGGTGGTGACTTTCTTCTTGGGTAACCAGTGTGGTATTAAAAAAAAACAAAAACTGAAGATAAATCCTGCCGCTCTACATGTAACGAGGATGACACACCACTGGGTGGCAGAGTGGCATCACGGTGGGGGAAAAACAGTCTTTCTGATTTCATTTTGTATGACCATCTTCTTGGAGCTGAGCGGCGCTCGAATTACCGAATAAGTAAAGAAACACTTTACAGTCGGAGCACAGATGTGCCAGAACGAGCGCCTGATCTGTCTAACGCCGAATTTTAAGGACTCTTTTCTCCAAGCACTGAAAAAAGAAGCTTCTCTATACAAAACCCCATTTCCTAAGACCGAGTCCAACCATCAGCTCTGGACTGATCAACATGGGGAGGCAACAGTTGCTGAAAGATGTAACTCCCAGCCTGAAGGGGAACTATTAAATTAGCTTCATTTAAAGATTTATGGGCCACTTCATGTTTTAACTGCCTTGTTTTCCCCCTCAGGGGCTGAAATTAAAATAATGTTTAACCAAGCTGGGGGCACGGGGTCCATTAAAGGATGAGGCAACCCCAAAGGGAGATTTATGGCACACTACATACAATAAATATAGATTAGAGAAGTGAATAATGCACGAGTCTGGAGTAGGAGAAACTGCCATGTGTGTTCTTCAGTGAAATTAAATAACGTTGAGACAGTAAAATAAAACCGTGCTGAGAAATCATAAATTTGAAAGTGATTTAATGTGATGAGAAAGTGATGATGGGAGGCTACCATTCATTGGGGCCCATCCTCCGATCGAAGACCCGCACAGACCCGTCACCCAGACCGGCAACGATCAGCGAACGCTGGGAGTCGCAGGAGAGGCTGGTCACACAGCTGTCCGCTCCTGTTGGGATGTCCTGGCGCACGAACACACACACACAAGAACACACACAAATCCTCTTGTTAAGGTCTGTAAAGATAACGCTCATTTCACATTAAACCTCCTTTAAAATCATCAATCATGTGCTCTGTTGGCTCATTTGAAGCTGGTCCCAGCATCAATATGCAGCCATAGGCGAGACTGGGGCCATTTGTACTTGTATTAAGTCCATCCATCATGACAATGATTAGCACACCGAGGTCCATTAGATGTGTAAAAACAAGGAGAAAAGAAAGAAACCACACTAACGGTACTGGCTCTGCCTCACACTTCCATTACTTTGCCCAAACAGACAGCAGCAGCAGCAGCAGCAGAGAGCTCCGTGAACACATTAAGTTTTAATGTGAAACGCCTCAAAAACAGGGTTGTTTTCATGTTTTAGCACCAAGAAAGTAATCTGAGTTATTCCTGATGAATATTACAGCTTAAATCTAAAATTCCACCAAAATGGAAGCGGCCTCGTTTGGGAAAAGTTGAAAGCTAGACTCAAAATCCTGCTAAAGGATCATTTTGTATTGTCAACGAATCGTGAAAGGACCAAAGTGTGATTTTTGGATACACAGAAGATCTGATGTAAAGTGTTGACGTTTAGATTACAACAACTGCGCTCTGTAGAGGTCGCCACAGCGAATCATCTGCTTCCATCTCACTCTGTCCCTAACATGCAGCTCTGTCACACCAGCCCTCTGCATGTCCTCCTTCACTACATCCCTGAACCTCCTCTGCTGTCTCCCTCTTTTCCTTTGATGTTTAGATTTATGACAAATGGCAATAAAAGTCTCGTTAAGATTGAAATTCTACTTAGAAACATGAAACCTGCAAGTCTCAAATTTTCTGAAACTACTTTCCAGAGACACGAAGGTGATCAATAGCACAGAGGAATAAACTAAATCAGATGAAGGTCACGGCAATGATTTAGGAACTAGAAGGAGGGCAGAGAGTCACACTTGACTGACACAGACCAACAGATTCTCCATTTGCCCTCGGGTCACTCTTTTACCCGATTTTATAAAACTAATGAAGAGAAACACAAAGCAGTGAGGTGTGCCGAGTACCTGGACCTTCATTTCTCTGTCAGTGTCCCAGATCCTGACGACTCGGACGTCTCCAGACGTCATGAGGAACCCCGTCTCCTGCTCCCAGTCCACGACCATACCTGCTCCTACAAACACAGGACGACACAGCGACACTTACAACAAGCACAAATGGGACTGTGCGCTCGATACGAAGCACACACCAGGATTATTTATTGTTTTCAAAACAACAGGAGGTGGCTTTTAATCACAATTACACGAACAGCATAAGAATAATTTGCACACAATCTGCGAGCTGCAGTTTGAATTTGATGTTTTTTAAATTTCATTTAAAAAGGGACCTTCACAAACACTTATAAACACAGCTGCTAAACACACAGAACATGTGCTGATCCCAGTAATACACAGCCCACGCAATCTGTCGGAGGTTTCAGGAGGCTCACGCTGACACATGTACCAAGTCAAATGAAAGATTAGTGCGGCAGGCTCCTGCACCAGTGCGTCACTAATAAATACAACAGAAAGGAACAATCAAAGAATGAGCAAAAACCCTGCTGTCTGCAGAGTGTAAAGGTGCAAAAGAAATGTTTTTGCAGTAAAACTCGGACCATTAAAACCAAGTCATTCCCGAGTGTACAAAGGCGCACTTCATGCAGACTGAAGCATTGTTTAGCATTTAGCATCCTCCCTGTCAGGACGACCACTGGGAGATGCAAACACTGACCCTGGAACTGCGCCTGTCAGCAGATTCCGGCTTTGATGAGTCAAATGGCACTCGAGCGAAAAAGTGAGGAAGGAAGAAGCTGAAGACAGCAGGACTCTTCGTATGCTGGCAGTCACAGCAGGAATCAAGTGAACAGTGCAGCACAAGCTGTGCTGGCTCAGGAACGTCTGCGGAGGGAAGCTAACTGCAGCCGACAGCACGCTCCACGATGAGCGGCTAGGGTGTGACCGTTTCAGCGACCTTCCTCCACACGGCCACGGGTCAACTGGTCAATTATGGTCTCTAGTTTTTGACACTATTTATTTGAACAATTCAACAAACTGAACAGCAAATAAATGCCTCCTCCTTTTCTTTACTGCTGTTAGTCAGTTTAAACCCTTTAACCCAAGTTTGAATGGGAGTGTGAGGATGAATGGGGCGACGGACTGGTGACATGACCAGAGTGTACCCGCTGTTTTGCTCTATGGCAGCTGGGATAGGCTCCAGCGACTGAACTGAATCAGCGATTAAGAAAACAGATGTAGGGGACTTAACACGAATTTGTGCTAATACTCTAAAATTGTTTTTAGGAAAAACAGGAGGGCTCTCGTGGAGGAAAATGATTTTCCGAAACTTTCCAGCAGGCTTAGTAAATATGAACTTTTAACCCTTCTATTTTTTGTTCATGTCAGTTTGTTTGCATCCCCATAAAACACGTTCACCAGCCATTTTATACCTGTTCAACTGCTCATTAACATAAATCTCTAACCAGCCAATCACAAGGTAGCAGCTCAGCGCACTTAGACATGTAGGCACGGTGAAGATTATCTACTAAAATTCAAATGAACCATTAGAGCGGAAAAGAAAGGTGATTTAAATGATTTTGAATGTCATTGAATGGTTGCTGGTGCCAGCTGGGCTGGTCTGAGTATTTCAGAAACTGCTGATGTGCTGGGATTTTCCAATAAAACCATCTCCAGGGTTCACAGAATGGCCAGAAAGAGGAAAGACACCCAGTGAGTGCTCGTTCTCTGGGTGAAAATACCTTGTTGATTCCAGACAGCTTGAAGCTGACAGGAAGTCTACAGTAACCATGTGCTGACCACGTCCATCGCTTTATGACTGTTAATAGCTTCCACAGTCACCAATAGAGGCAGCATGGTGGCACAGGTGTTAGCACTGTTGCCTCACAGCATTAAGGTCCACCATCAGGGCGGGTTCTTCCTGTGTGGAGTTTGCATGTACTCAAGCTTCCTCCCACAGTCCAAAGACATGCAGTTAGTGGGGATAGGTTAACTGGAAACTCAAAATTGCCCAGAGGTGTGAATGTGAGAGCAAATGGTCGTCTGCGTCTACGTGTTAGCCCTGCAACAGACTGGCGACCTGTCCAGGGTGTACCCTGCCTCTCGCCCCAAGACAGCTGGGATAGGCTCCAGCCCCCCCGCGACCCTGGAAAGGATAAGCAGCAGAGAGTGGATGGATGGAGTCACCAATAGAGCAACTTCATGATGTGGTGTAACAGGAGAGCAGGATGTGCGGCTGACGAATCTGGAGCAAGTGCATGATGCTGTCATGTCAACACGAGCCAAAGTCTCTAAAGAAAAGGCAAAAGAGGGTCCAACGTGGTACAGTGAGACGTACCTAATAAAGTGGCTGATGAGTGTAGTTACAAGCCAACTTTGTGTGTATAGTCAGGGTTCAGCACCCCTCCAGGTCTAAGCTGACCCCCCTGCTGGTCCTATGATCCAGATATCTTTATTTGGCTAACGATCCCTCGGCTGCTCCCATTCGCTGCTCTTCACACTGCAGTCTGACCTGCCTTTGAGTAAAGCAGCAACACTAATATTTGCCTCTGGCAAGCAAAATTAATCCAGAACAACCACTAAAATATCTGCGTTCATAAAACAACAAACAAACAAAAGCCAATACTTTCAAAGGTGTTCATTTAGCCATAATTCAAATGTAACAGCAAAGCCACTTAAATGCTACAAACTGTTTACTGTCAAGAATAAGACAGATAAATAATTAAGCAAATGCCTATTGAGACAAGTGCAGAATATTCATAATTTACTGAAATGATCCACTGAAGGCAGGAGTGTAATTTCAGCTTTATCGCTGCACACAGTAATTCTGCCTCTCTCGCTTTCTGTCGCAGGAAACCCGGACCAGTAATAACCTTTTTTTTTGTGTTGGAGAAAATGAGCAGGAGCTCGATCGGCTGACCGTACAGTGAAAACAGAGAAGTTGCAGCTTCTGGCTTTAAACTATGAGTTAACATGCTTGATAGTGGCTGCACAGTTTTAAAGGGCAAAGCTAGCGGCATGCTATAATAGCAAATGGTAGACAGATGAAAGTCACATGATTCTGAGAGTATTAACCTGAACAGACCTCTGACATCAATCGTCTGGACGACAGACTGGAAGCAAATCTTTTCTATCAAACGGCTCTGGATTAACACACGTAACAGGTTTTATGCATATTACATGTGCAAGACCTTCAAACATTTTTCGGAGGCTTTTCTGCCTTCAGTAAAAGCCAAAATGACAGGAAATGATGGGCGAGACAGACAGGAAATGAGAGGTTACAAAGGTCACGGGGCAAATTAAAGTAAGGAAGGTTATTCTATTAAACCACAATGAGGGTGCACACAAGCTACTTGATTCTCTGTACATATACAGTACGTGTCACTGCACATTGTCTGTGTTGTGTTAAAAGCTAAAGCCTGTGTGTTTTCCATTTTAATTCACGTAATTTTCAAAGTACATAATGCATCTTTTTTTCATTTTAGTAAACAGAATAAATACTCTTAGCTCACTTTGATAACCTTGGCGCAGATGGAGAAATGCATTTCCTACAAGCCAGAGTGCAGACGCTCTAATGGAGGGTTGAATGGTGGAGGAGAAGAAATAATGGGGCAGGTAGCAAAACACACATTAAAAACACACTCCATCTCTCTCCCCCTTTCTTGCAGGAGTGCTTTCACCACAGACGTTACAGAAACAGCCTCCTTTCTGTCCTCTTGAAACTCATCACACCAAGCTTCATTTCCTCCTGTTCCTCCTCCTTTCTCTCTGAGTCACTTCCTCCTCCTGTTTTTACACAATCAATAGCCATCTCCAGCTCACCCACCTGTGTCAGCACCTTGCTTCATACATTCATCTAATTTTTTTTAACACTGCTTATTTTTATTCTAATTTGCTTCCTTTGCAAAACGAAGTGTAGATGGAAAGAGAAGAAGCTATTTTCTTTGCCCTTCCTAAACCTTGTTGAAGAGTGAACACGTTAATTATTAGACATCTCCTCCAGCTGATCTCGAATCAGTCGTGACTGAGCTTCCGCTGCTGTGTCACAATACCGCTCGACTTCTCTTACACTGTCAGGAAAACCCAAGCCCCGTGCGGTGGCTTCAAATCAAAGCGTGACGTCACCCGGCCCGCTCGGGCGTCACGCTGCCGGTGTGCCTTGGCACATGTTGGGGAATAGCATGCAGGGGAAACCGCTTCACAAGACTGTGCTCTGTCAGTGGCACGCTCACAATCGCGCGCGGGCTTCTCACGCTGTGAAAAGGAGGAGGCGGCATTCCCTTTGAGGCTGACAGACTGGTAATGAGGAAATCTGGGTTACAATGAGTGGAGGGGAGAAGGGAAGATTCCCCAGTGCACTGAAGTGTGTGCAGGAGGAAACGCACATCAGCAAACTTTCCCAAAGATTTACATACAGCTCATCAACGCCTTTCTCTGTGTGCTCTCACAATAAGAAATTCTTTGGGCCAGTGGTTCTCAAAGTCAGGGGAAAACTGGAGTCAAATAAAATGATGCACAGATCTGCTTTTCCTGCAAAGCATTAAAGGACTGCCGGGCAGAACTAAAGCATATAGTGATTCGAAAACAAACGTCATTACAAATTAAACAGATGACGAGCAAAATATTAACTGCTTTCACCCTTTATTAGTTTCATCATTTGTTTCGGTAATGACACAAAATGAAGTTGGTAATGTTTGGCAAACGTTGCTTTTGGGAATGTCAAACTCAGGCTGCACTCCTGGCAAGTCAGCTGATTGCAGTGTTTACCACATTACCTCTGGTACTGCTCACAGGGAATAAGCTATTCGACTTCCTTCAGCCTGCCTATAGCTGCTGTGAATCTGCCAGCTGTGTCACAGCACACCTCCACCCCAGTGCCACCTTTTCACACTGCGTCTAACTTGATCAGTGTCCTACCTGTTGGCACCGCAGCCTTTTACGCTTTTAGGTGCATTCACGTGGAAGGCAGAGTCCCTGACCAGAGTCACAGCCCCAAATCAGAAATATTCCATACAGATGCTGACTGAAGTCTGATAATAAGGCTGAGTTTGAAATTGTATTTCTTGTCTCAGGGATCTGAAACACGATGCTCCTTGAACACAGCCTTTGTGACTTTCTTCTGAAGATTTCCTTTCTTAACTCTGTCTATGTGAAACAAAAGTCACAATTTCTATGCATCATGCGTTAATGACTTAACTCTTTTTAGTTAACTTTCTGGGCAAAGTGACAAAGCGCAAACTTCCCAGATGTTCCACTGACTTGATGACTAAAAGAAGCTGATTAAAAGAAATATGGCTGACTTGTTGCTTCTGTTACATTCTAGAAAAGAAAGAGGATCAGAAGAGATAAAGGAACACTTTTTGAATTAAAATCAATGCCCAAAATAGCAGTGAAGCAGTGTGCAGCCCCCATTCACCCCCGCTGGAGCTGATGCTTCAGCCCTAATTAAGATATATTAAGCTTGAGACGCTCGAAGAACATTTAGCTGTACGCCTGCTTGCAGTCTCGTTTATCTCTCCATCTCTCTGCCTCTCTACCCAGGTGCTCCTCTCGCTAACTTCTCGCTTCCTCTATCTTTCCCGCGTTAGCTCTTCCCTTCTGTCCCACTTCAAGCGGCTAAATTCTCCCTGACAGCTGTCAAAAAACTTCACTTTGTGTTCAGAGGGTCACAGATCTGAAACCTTAAACCAAACCTTTCAGTTCTGTCTCTTGCAGACAACACTCAGCTGCTCAAAACGGGATATCATCCTGCCTTAGAGGGAACCTTTGTGGGCCTGAGCGGGTCTTAGTTACCCACACAGAAATCAATGTGGACATGGAGAATTGAGTTGTGAGAAGGAAGAAGCTGGCAAAAAGGAGTGTGGGCAATGTTTCCTCAGCTGGAAATCTGACCATGTTACAGAGGTGGAGGCATAGATAGCTTCCAGGTACAATCTCTCTTTAAATCTGGTATTTCGCCCTCTCTGCTTGAGTCCTCCCCAGTCAAAAACAGCACTGATATTGTTAGCAGATGGCCTTTCCCTTGCTGAATCTTTAACTGGGCAAAAAAAGCTAGTTTAACACCAGTAACAGCCAGCAGGCTTGTGGTGGATCATCACTGCTCCGGCACCAGTTTGCCAAGAAAATCCCCAATTTGTGATATTTATCTATTCCTTTGCATAAATATCTTTGATTCACTCCCATCTTTCCTCTCCGGAGAAGACGCCTTCCTCTGACTTCTTATTCTGCACCATTATCTCCAGTGATGGCCTAACTATCCCACACACTGCAGCTCATTAAAACTGGCGCTGAGGCCTTCCTGCTTCTTCTCTCCCTCAGCGTTTTTCAATCTCCTCACTTTATCCTGTTTGCTTTGAAAAGGTCTTCCAGGATTCTGGTAATAAACCTCCAAGATTACTGGGAACTTACCCAGCACGCGCGTGCCTCTGATAGACAATGATGTCACGATACGGGAGCGTTCTGACAGGCAGGGAGACTTCCCCACTTTGGCATTTGGTTAACCTTTGAAAGAGCTCTGACCTGCTTGGCTGACACAGACCTCCTGAAATGAGCTCTAAGCGGCCGACATTATCACCTGTTGATCTGATTATTGGGGAGAGGAGACTAGCACAAAGTTCTCACGCCATTTTAAATAACTTAAGGAAATGGGTTCTGATCCAGGATTGCTGCTGGAGGTCTCACAGGCAGGAATATCTTCCTGATTCACCTCCCAGTGGCTGCTTTTCTAAACTCCGGCACCCAATCAGCTGTAGAAGATGATGTAGTTTACTTTGACTGCCACAGCAGCCTTGGCAGGAGGCGTCAGATCCTGAATATAAACACTGGCTTTACATTTAAAAAATAATAATATATATATTAGGAATTTTATATCAAACGTTATACATTTTTAGAATACTGCCGTGACAATAATCTCTTTAGCTTTTTATTATGTAGTTTCTTAAAATGTGTTACCTACAAAACAGTGAAATCTGTGATGTGCGTTTATGTAAAAGCTGCAGACAAAAACCCTGCAGCCTTTTGTATCACTGCAACTTCACACAAGGTTCTGGAGGCCTGATGTTAACAAGGTCCCAGGCAGCAAGGCTGAATGTAAAGCAGGACACAAAGCGTGTCTCCATAAAACCAAAGAAGAGAGGTCAGCCCTGCTTCTGCTCATGCACAGGAAAAGGGACAAAGAGAACGATGATTAAAGAGGAGAAAAAAAGAAACAAACCTAATGGCATTAAAAGGAATAAAAATAAAACACAGGACAAAGCTGTGTTGTAACATATTGAAATTATATGGATCAGAACTTAATTAGATCGGCTCTCAGTCTAATCTGCAGAGATGTGACGTTTGTTCGCTTCAGTCCATCTAACCCCAGAACAAACACTGATTAGAAATTTCTGGTTTGCTCTCTCTGTGCTTCCTTTCAGCCTTAAATAAACACGAGCATGACCTTATTTTCAAGTCATCTCCAACTTTTCTTTCCTTATTTTCTCTCCATCTATCCTGTCTTCCAATCTTCTCCTCTGCCATCCGCCTACTTATCCACCCCTTTTAACCCCTGTCTGACCTTCCCTCTTAAGAATTCTCCCATTTTTACCTAGAAACCTTATCCCTCTTGTTTTCTGCACAAAGCTCTACCTCCAGCGACAGCCTCTGCATACTAATGCAGCTGCAGAAGCTGCAGGAATAACTTCTCAGAGCCAGTTGCCAGCCGCAGTCCTGTAATTCCACTGTTTCCTCTGAAGTTTAACAGGCTGAACCCTCCAGTGAGACAGACATAGTCCCAATTAAACACCGACACCCATGAGACCAGATTCAATTTGTGTGTGTGCATGGTTTTTTTTTTAAATAAATGAAAGAAGCTGTTTGAGGTGACGATGAAGAGTGACTGGAGACTATGCAACTGTGTAAAAGTATTATTTTACATGCTGAGTTAATCAAATACCCATTTGCAAATGTGCCTGCAACTGAGTGTTCGGTACAAGGATCCCATAATTTAAAAGCTGAATAACTAGCCAAGTCAAAGCGGTGTGCGTGTGGCTGAAGTTATGATGCATGGGTTTAAGGATGATCTTTTTTTGCAGTTCCTCACAATCTAAAGAAGCCAAACAATATTTCCACAGAGATTACTTTTTGGGGTTACAGTTTCAATATAATCAGATCACAGCTAATGTGTCTCCTGCAGTGTGTATACACTTTGAGGATGTTTGCATATATCCCAGCAAACCATTCCAGTGTATTTAGAGAGTGTTATGTTACTAAAAATGAAGCTTACTGCTAACAAAGAACCAACATGTCTAAAGCTAATCAGCCATTTTTCATTGATTTTTGCCTTGGTCATGGAGATTTAGTTCAATTTTTTAGCATAATACCATTTAGACATGAAGTTCATATGGTCACACGCCATTTACATGTCCTGCAGCTTTTTAAACTTTCATGACTGGTTAGTTTTAAAGATTAGGGCGGTTAGTTAGCCAGCTAAATATAGCTGCAAGAATCTCCCAGTGTTTACTTGCAAAGTGGGTCAAATGTGTCGGTTCTGATTGTTTAAGCAGTGGCTGATTTTTAACTGCTCATTTAACATCTGCATAATTATCTGTTTAGGTAACACTGGCTTATTTACACTGATATTGCTTGACATGCACTGCCTCTGAAAACCAGAATCTTTTATTGCAAAAGACTCAAGTGCAGACAGCTGCTACAATCTGACATTCATTAAACCGTCGCTGGCTAGAAGAACAGAAATCTGCTTTCTCACTTTTGTCTGAAATTGAGGAAAAACTGTAGGTTTGTAAATAACAACCTGATTTAAAGGTTAAAGAAGGTAGGAATTAAGAGTTTTTGATATCAACTTTAAAAAGGTTGTGCTGGCCTTCTGAAGAGGACATGTCTGTGCTAGTGGAAGTTTTTTCTTCATGGAGCGTGCTCTGAACTTGGGTTGACTGTCAGGGATGGAGTAATGAAACATCACCAGACAGGTGAATGAATGAAGCGTGCTGGTAGTGGTCAGGGGAATAAAGGAAATTTCTAAATGAAAGGCACACCCTTGGCTGTTTAGTGCAGCACATGTGCTTTAGTAGTGAGGGAAAATAGAAGGGAAATGCAACACTCACCTCCTTGCTTACTCCTGTCAAGATAGATGGAGACCCTTCTGGCCAGACCTGCGAGCAGGGGGAAGAGGAGCGTATGGAGGAAGGAAGGGAAGATGGAGAAGGGGGGGAGGGGGAGGAGAGCAGGAACGTAACAAAGCAAGCAACAAATTAGCAAGAACCCCTGTGCATGCTAACCCAAACATCCACACACACCTAACAGAGCTGTAATACCCATGAAGTGACGGTAGGTGCTCCTCGCCACTTCATGGGTATTACTCTACATGCACTTGAAGAGCAGAGGGATGAACAAGGCTGCTGCTTCCCAGCGTGGTAACTCCCAAATGACAAACAGCGGCACGTCAACACCAAAGAGCGGAAGGAGATTTGAGCCGAGCTGCCACCTCTGCATTACAAACTGCGTCCCCAGCATCCGAACCTGCAGGACGCAGAATCTAAGATCCCTTCACCACAGCGTTAAAAAGCAGGCAGGGTGGAGCTGAGTGTGCATCAGTTTGTGGCTGGTCTATAACAAAAACAACACCTGGAAATAATGAAGGTGCACAAATATATATGGATTCTTATGGAGACTTGTTGCTTCGGTCTTGCTGCCTTGTTCAGCCTCTCTCTCTCGGGGGGGGGGAGACCCACAAAACAATATCAAAGACCCAGCAAAATAACAAAAAGCCAGACAGTCCACAGAGATGGATCATTGATGAAAAACAACACAGGAGCGTGTTATTGGACGATGGGAGGGGGGGCGGGTTGAGTGAGGACAGGTCCTGCTGGTACTCTCGTGTGAGTGTGTGTTTGTCTGGCAGCATCTCCTTGAGAAATGCTCAGTCTTGTTGCAACTGCCTACAGAGGTAGAGCAGGATTTTGGCAGCGAGAAGACAGACTTGTGTAATATTTCATTGGGTTTTACATTATTAATGCAGCTGAGGCAACGCTAAAAATCTTAAAAATTCTAAACACAGCGTTATTGTACTCAATCTGAAAGACGTTCCAAGCAATGGTAATAACTCAGAACTGAATACTGGGCCAGGAGGTGGTGGGAGTGAATGCACCAGGGAAAGCAGAGTCTGCGTGAGATTGCCGAGGTTTCTGAGATCTACTGCCAAGTTCATTTTTATTTTTTTACATTTTGGAGCACAACAAGCCAAAGCTGGATTCTTCAGTAAAACTTTTTCAAGCGAGGTCTCATCTGAGTGGCTGCTTATATTAAAACTGATGCCTTCACTAGGTTCTGAATACAGACTGCAAAACAGTGAACTGTCACCGACGACACATCCAGGATAACAAGCACACCATTAAATGTTAAAGTTTCAGAGAAAACATGGCTGTGGCTCGCTGTCGGAGAGTCCTCCGCGGAGGGAGAGCTTCTCAGGGCGGTTCGTGTCGTGAGAGTCAGGCAGAGACCGGTGTTAGTTAAGTGTGTCTCCTCCCTGCAGGTCCCCGCAGAGCTCTGGTGACTCTGTGGCTCGGTAATGACGGAAACACGTACGTGCACACGGCATGAGGTCCACACCTCTGCACAGATATGCAGTCAGACACTGAATCAGCCAGTCACTCAATCTGACAGCTCTGCTCTGGCTGCTGCCAATTAGCCAAACACGGTGCCACATCTCATATGGGACACGCTCTTATTAAAAAAACAAAAAAAACCCCATTAAATTTGCCTACTTCTGCGCTCGTGCTAAAGTGCACCATTTTAATACGGATGGATGAGCGCTACGTATGTAATCGCTGCATTTATCACACAGGTTATGCTCAGAAACAGTCATTCTTACAGCTGTCACAGTTGCTCCCCAAAACATCCCAGTAGTATCAGCTGAGAAACGCTCGAGGCAGAAATTTAAAGCAGGGGAGAGAGTTAAGGAGAGCGTGCACAACCTGACACAACACAACACACCGGTGGGTGGAAGTGTCTGACAGGTGTGTACAGTGGGTGCCTGCATCGCATTTGTGAATATCTCCGCCTCGGGAGATGTGTGTAAGTGTGTCAACACGAAGGTAAACATGGCAGCGGATCCACCAATGTCCACAGTCCCAGTTTTATAACGATCACTAAAGCAATATGAACAGTCTCACAGGGGAAGAATGAGAAATACCTACCTTCTGCATTTCGTGATTGATTACGTGCAGACTTGGAATGTAGGGCCCGCAGTAGGTTAAACAGCCCCCGCTGTTTCAGGTGTGACAGGTATATGTGACAGATGTGGAACGTGTGAGAAGGTGAGGGAGGTGAAGCTGACAGCGGATTTTAAATTAGACCTACATTCGTGGGCTTAAACCTGCCGCCACAGGCAGCAGAAACAACCCGAATGCAAAAGTATGGAAATAACGTTTCGGCTGTGTCATTTTTCATTTAGCATTTGTGTGAAATTGGTTATTTTTAAAGCAGCTTGTGACAAACTCTCCTGGACTTCCAGTGACGGTGAAGTGGTCTGCCCTGGCTGCTGCCTCTCAAATCTGACATTTTTAGTGATTTGAGCAGCTCTGTGGGATGAGCACACATGTGCGGTAATTAAAACCGAAGCTGTGCGAGTGAGTGTTTGCTGCTGGGTTTGATGGGGTCTGGGTCACTGTGCAACTGAAATGCTCTCATTGGTGCCACCTTTTATTCAGAGATGAATTTCTGAGGTTTAAAACACCAAACATACTGTCAAAAACAAGAAAAACTACCTTCAGGCTTCAGTGCTGAGTGATTTTAGTCCAGTTATGTGTTGGACTTTTTCTTTTATTCATCTAAAACCTGAGCTGTATTTAATTTAAAAAGATATAAGTGTGAACGTAACCTTAACCTACTTTATTAGATGTACTTTACTGTAATTGTCAGCTGCGGCTGTATCGTTTCAGCAAAATTGAATTTTTTCTTTTAGTTATTTTTCATTACTTTAGTTTAAGGAGAACAAACTCAGACCTTCTCTGTAGGTGGAGCAATGAGGAAGTATGACTGGGATGCTTTGGGACAGTTTGTGGTTTTGGGGTATGGGTGGGACTGCGGATGGGTTGGTGACACAGTAATAAAGAGCATTGGTCTTTACTGTGGGTGCTGATGGAGGGCTGACCTCGGGTAGTGGGCAGCATATCGGAGAGACCCTGCCACGCCGTCACCATCTCCGGATTCTTCTGGTCAGCAAAGTTCTTCCAGATCCGTAGCGCTCCATCATCTGGAGAGACGAGAGAGAGGGAAAGATACAGAGTAAGAGGGAGAGCCAGGAAAAAAATGCAGCGTGGTGTAAACGCTGAGGCTGGACGCAGCTGCACAGACACCAGCATCCTGTTTGTAATCTTTGTGCACTTTAAAGTGTTGAACTGCGTTGATGAAAACCCTGAACCAAGACTCTTTCACACACACTGTGTCTTGACTGTCAACACACACTCCTCAAAAGAAGACAGAGTGTGTAACGCCGAGTGGCATCTTAAAAGGCTCTGTGCCTGTGAGCATCTCGCCAGAAAGAAACAACGAGGCAGGAATCTAACCCCAAAACCTCTGCGGCTGAAACACGGCAAAGACACCAAGATAAAACACGTCCGTGCACTCTTATGAGGAAGCTATTACAGGCCATAAAAGTCTCCACTTGATTTACAGCCTGCGTTTTACTTCTTTTAATGCTGATTCTTTTTTATAACTAATGTCCTGCCCTGCTATCCTTCAGAGCATGAGTGATGGGGAAAAGCTGAATAAGTGCACATTACTTTTTGATGAGAAGGAATTTAGATTTATCAATACTGAAGCCTTTTATCAAAGTTTCTTAGCTTAATTTAACAGAAGGAAGACCAAACAAAATAAATGTGTTTGTATTTTAATGTCGAGTTGTTTTCTCCGGTTCCTGTGGGTGATGAAGATAAAGCCATGGAGGGTAATTGCTTTCTTCTTTTGATGAATGATGATGACTACACATGAGTGCTCTGTGTGTAACAGCCAAGTGTTTAAGGCTTGTTGCTGCTACAAATGAGCCTCTCTGCGATTTCTGCTGTTGCCAGTGGGCGTGGACATTTGCGCTGATAACTTGGATGCACTTGTGCATCTGAACTCACACTTTTGTGTGTGTGTGTGTGTGTGTTAGAAACCTGTTGCAGTGAGCAGCAGTGAGCAGTCGTGTCCGTTCAGGTACTCCATGGATGTGATGCGAGTATAACGAGGGTTTCCGTTGTAGAAGTAGTCCAGTCTCTCGCCCTTCTCCCAGTCCCAAAAGCTAAAACAAACACACTCATTAGACGACAATATGATCTGTTTAACATTTTAACTGAATGTGGTAGTCTCTGACCAGATGCTGTCCTTGTCAGCCACAGCGATGCAGGTGTTGAAGGGGTGGAACTTGACCACTGACGGCACTCCGGGGTTGCGGTTGATGAATATTTGATCATCCAGACGAGAAATACCTGAAACAGAGGAGAAAATCCAAAAGTTATGAAGGTATGAAAGGATGATGGATTCATCCAAACCGGAGGTTTGTTTCCTGATGCAGGTTAAAGTAAGTGGCACGCAAATGGGTGAACAACCTGTCTGCTGGCACACCTAACCCACGCCTGCAGCTGCAACCTTACAGGGAGTATATGGGCTCAAAATGTGGTCATAAATATTTTGTACTTGTAAATCAGTTTTGTATGTGTAAAAAGAATTTGTGTGTGGACTTAGCCAAAAAAAAGCCCTGCAAGTTACAAGTACGAATTTTGACCCAATTTTTCTTCCTTTCATCTGATTGGTCAATGTCATGTCAATCACAAATGTAACAATCCAATCAGAGAACAGATGGGTTTGGCTGTCGGAGGGGGAATCAGGGAGCCTACAGCTGTTCACCGTTGGGCTGGGGTCAGTACCTACTACTGCTCGATACTCAGGTAACTTTCCTGCCACCCGAGAAGCATTTAGGAGAGTTTATGACAAACAGTTGGGCTTTAGGTAGTAATTTTTGTACCTATTGAGGTGTTTAATTTTCACAGTGCTTTTACTTCTACGTAGCGACTCATCTTTTTTGGCCTTGACTCTCCATGAAGCTTTTTTTTTTTAACTTTTAAAATGGCAAAACTGTTAACAGCTCGATTCCTGCCATCTTATTTCCAGTTTTGTATCCCAGAGATCAGCGTGTGGTTTTTAGCAAATAAACTTTTGCAAGAAAAAGATTTCTCTTGCAGATTTTTCAAATTCTGCCTCTGATCAAATCAAAAGCATTTTAGTACAAAACAGAGGAACAAAATAACATAAGAGCTACAACAAAAAGGTTTATTTAAAGGTCCATTAGCAGTGCACGCTTACTTAAACTGACTGACAGGTTTTGTCATGCCCAAGAATACCAAAGACACCAGCTGAGGGCCTCAGGACTCTCTCAGTGGTACATTATTGAGTTTTGTGTTCGTGCAAATTATTATTTTGTCCTCTAAGTTTCTTAAACACACTAATGCAGTTCATATTTCCATGCTCTGTCAGCAGATTAAAAAGAAATGTTCAAAGAATACAGTTTAATTACTAGTTTTTAATTGTATAGGATAATAAAGGATAATAAAAGGTACACTCAGCGCAATAATGTGGCTCACTGACACATTTCTAATAGCTTTTGGAAAAAGAGAAATTTAGGCTTCATGAGGTTTTGCATCATAGGCTGTATAAATGGCCTGGCTCTCATAGACTCTACCTGAGTACTCAAAGCACTTTGTACAAGTTGAGTTTTGAAAGTGTGAACAACAAGTGAGAGGTTGATCTGACTGAGAAACGGAGGACAGCTATACTTTCATCAGCCAGGCCCACCATACAGCACACCCTGCTTTATCACCTTTTTTCCTCTGAATGGCTCCATCATTTACCAAATCACCATGATACTGTATGTGACATGAAAATAAAGGCACAGATCATAAAATCAACTCAAGTGAGAAGTAGGGCCATTTTCTCACCGACTGCTGGCCACTGGAAAGACTGCAGGTTTTATGCACTTAACTCTATTTTATTTAACTTTATTTATTTTAAAACATACAGTCTATGCTTTGGGTGCACACATTAAATACTGGGCTGTACTATTGCTTGATGAACATAAATTAAATACGGAATCGGGGCCGAGATTCCCAACACAACGCAAAGGTCAAGTATGATCTGAACTTTACACTTTTAACAGTAGTACTGAAAAAAAAAATTTAAAGACAAATATTTGGTTTTTAAAGTATTTGTATAAGTTAGGACAAAAAGCAAATAAAGTTTCCTGGAAGACATTTTCAGAAGTAGAACGTGGAATAAAGGAAAAAAAGGACAAAGCACAGCCTGGCCATCGACAGGAAGACTTGAGGCAAAGCAAGAGAACAGAGCGAAACATGAAACGGTCTGCGGTGGAAGAGCCGAGGCAAAGAAAACAGTGGAGTTGTGTACCCCACTGGCAGGTTTCACTGCGAGTAAAAACACGTTGATAAATCTGATGACTTGACTGCCTCACTATATGTTGTCATGGCAACAACACATGCCGGCTGCCGACCCCGTCCTTGGCTACACGAACTCACTCCCGAGACCGCCGTAACGAGATGAAGAACAATGAAGGGGGATGGATGCAGCTGTGATGGAGGAAAATGTAGTTGGAGGGAGAAGCTGCGGAGGCCTGCGGTTAAAAGCCGGCCGAGATCATCATCACGACTCGCTTTATGTGCACGAAGTGTGACATCACAGTAGATACAGAGCGACTGTAAAAACAGAGTACACCTCAGAAGTGCACAGTGAAGTGGGCAGACTTTGCACCACCAACAAAAAAAACAGTACAAGTCAAATCAGGTTCACAGGCTACAGAACATCGTTTGTTCTCTTCTCTCTTTGCTAGCTTTGCTGCCTCGTTCTCAACTCCTCCATCTTCCTCCATCGTACCCTCCCCCCTCCTCCTCCCTCCTTCCTCTCGCCTTGGTTCTCTCTGGAGGGATTCGACTGAATGAGGGCAACCCTACTACTTCTCTCTTTCAGAAAACTGCGAGGGGAATTCAATGATTTAACGAGAGCGGGATAGACGTGTGCGTGAGCAAGCCTCAGCTCTGACGCCAATCGCCTCGTGACTGTGCGTGTGTGTTTGTGTATGCATGTGTGGAGGGGGCTGCCGGTGACGTCGGGGGTGTTAGTTATTCTGTTTGAGAGCTGCTCAAACTTCACCCGGGGAGTGTGTGTGTATGCTGGCACTTAATGTGCGAGTGCATGTGAGGGGAGACCTGTGACTCACAAAGAGGACGTCTCCTGCTGTGAGCTGATTTCAATCAATCCTTCCATCCCTGCGAATCATTTGCAAACTTGCTCACCTAAAATTTTTGATGCATCTTGATGTTTTTCGGGGACAGTCTGGATTTCACCCAAGTTAGCATCATTAGGGCTCCGGAAATAGCCAATTAGACACGACTGTCAGTCACTAGTAACAGTTTAATCAACTAACATAGGGACTATTTTGTCCTTGGGTATTCTAACCTTTGTTAGAAAAACAAACAAACAAAAATAACTTCCATAAACAGCCACTTTATGCAGATGTGATAGAAAGTGAAAGAAACTGCATCAAACAGCTGTGCAGAAATGACCTGATGCTAAAACACAGCAGATAAAAGAAGTTGGTGCCAAGTTAAGAAAGTATCAAGTAATCCTTCACTAAATGAAGAAGTGAAACACCTTTTTTTTTTTTAAACGTCTGCAGTGTTTCTACAAGCAAGGAGGAGGTGAAAACGAAGCCTTGTTCCTTTGTGAGATTACGACCTCGGCTGCTAGTTGATTTTAGCAAATTCTGACCCTATTTACGGTGAAACAGATGAGAAAGCAGGATATACTTGAGCACAGGCCAACCTTCTGACTGTGATGATTTACTCAGTCGAGGTGCAGTCACTTTGCTCTCCTCTGCTCTTTCATCATATGCACCTGAGCCCATCTCTACATAATTTGTGAAGTCCTCTCATTACAATACCGCTAAAATCAAGCTTCCCAACAATCAGTAATGTGTGTGAAAAACACAAAAACATGAATCTGGTGAGAATGGCAGAATAATAATCACCTCCTGGCAGAAAAACGGAGGAAACAAAGAGCAGCCGACAGGGAAAAGTGCCGTTGGAGGCTCTGTCTGTTTTTATCTTTTTGGACAGTCTGGATTTCACCCAGATCCTGCGCTCATTAAGGCTCCGTAAACATTCAATTAAACATGGCTCTGTTAGAAGCTAAGTGCTCGAGTGAAGTGACCGCAGAGCTTGTGTATGTCGTATGCTCCCTAACCAAAGTCACTCTACCTTTCAAAAGAGGAATCATTGAATGCAATACTGAATAGGATGAAAACCAGGGAAGAGATTTTAATAATTAATTTAATTTCCAGTAATATCTGTTCATTTCATTTGAACATCTCCCCTATGAAAATCCTCCCCAGGACATTAAGTGTCTAAACTAAGAAAGACGATTCTTTCTTCCAGGCAGCGACGTGAAATATGAATGTGTTTAGAACAAGTTAGAAGAAGAAGGTCTTTTGTGCGCATTACTGACCTCTTTGTATGATGCTTCGACTCTGCCTTCTTACGCGAGCATTTCTCAGAAACCTCCACTGACGCTCCAACCTCACCTGACTCTCCAGGTCGTGCTCCTCGGGGATCTGCGAGATTGCATGAAAGAAAAGACAAAGAGAGAGAAAAAGAGATTTACAACTGCTCTCCCCATCTGGAACATTTCTACAACGATAAGCAAACGAATAAAAAATTCAGAGGGACAATATCGAATTACTGCCGCAATAAATCCATTTTTATTGAGCCTTGAACATTGACACTTTTGCTGAGAGTACATTTAAAATTTCAAAGTTGAAAACTTAATTAAATCCTGTTGTGCCCCACATTCAGTGACCACTGCACCAAACAACAAATGAAACCATTATAATCCCTCCTTCGCTGATACAGCCTGGACTCTTCTCTGGATAATGGTTACTATCAATGAAAAGAAAAAAAACCCTTCTAGTTTCTATTCTGAGTAAAATTTAAAGAAAAAGAACAATTTTGTATATTTTCCACACCTGACGTTTTTACTTCCCTCAAGTCGAATTAATGAAAATTACAAGATGGAGTTTAATTTGCATTGAGGTAGATTTTCTAGAATATTGCAGAAGCAATATCGTCACTTGAAATATTAATATCAACCCTGTTTTCAGTTAGATTTGTTCTCTTAACAGCTTCTGTAGTTAGCAAAGGCTCAACATTTTAGGTTTCTGTGTGCCAGATGATTAATGTAGCTCAATGATGGCGCTATCTCTATGTCAGCAAGCTTCTGTAGTTACCTGAGACACACAAAAAGCCACAGGAGTTCACAAAGTTAATTATTTTAGCAGCCAAATCATCTACTAAAAATATAATATTAGCACAGCTATTTAGCCAAGGGTCAAAATACAGGGAGTGCAGAATTATTAGGCAAATAAGTATTTTGTCCACATCATCCTCTTCATGCATGTTGTCTTACTCCAAGCTGTATAGGCTAGAAAGCCTACTACCAATTAAGCATATTAGGTGATGTGCATCGCTGTAATGAGAAGGGGTGTGGTCTAATGACATCAACACCCTATATCAGGTGTGCATAATTATTAGGCAACTTCCTTTCCTTTGGCAAAATGGGTCAAAAGAAGGACTTGACAGGCTCAGAAAAGTCAAAAATAGTGAGATATCTTGCAGAGGGATGCAGCAGTCTCAAAATTGCAAAGCTTCTGAAGCGTGATCATCGAACAATCAAGCGTTTCATTCAAAATAGTCAACAGGGTCGCAAGAAGCGTGTGGAAAAACCAAGGCGCAAAATAACTGCCCATGAACTGAGAAAAGTCAAGCGTGCAGCTGCCAAGATGCCACTTGCCACCAGTTTGGCCATATTTCAGAGCTGCAACATCACTGGAGTGCCCAAAAGCACAAGGTGTGCAATACTCAGAGACATGGCCAAGGTAAGAAAGGCTGAAAGACGACCACCACTGAACAAGACACACAAGCTGAAACGTCAAGACTGGGCCAAGAAATATCTCAAGACTGATTTTTCTAAGGTTTTATGGACTGATGAAATGAGAGTGAGTCTTGATGGGCCAGATGGATGGGCCCGTGGCTGGATTGGTAAAGGGCAGAGAGCTCCAGTCCGACTCAGACGCCAGCAAGGTGGAGGTGGAGTACTGGTTTGGGCTGGTATCATCAAAGATGAGCTTGTGGGGCCTTTTCGGGTTGAGGATGGAGTCAAGCTCAACTCCCAGTCCTACTGCCAGTTTCTGGAAGACACCTTCTTCAAGCAGTGGTACAGGAAGAAGTCTGCATCCTTCAAGAAAAACATGATTTTCATGCAGGACAATGCTCCATCACACGCGTCCAAGTACTCCACAGCGTGGCTGGCAAGAAAGGGTATAAAAGAAGAAAAACTAATGACATGGCCTCCTTGTTCACCTGATCTGAACCCCATTGAGAACCTGTGGTCCATCATCAAATGTGAGATTTACAAGGAGGGAAAACAGTACACCTCTCTGAACAGTGTCTGGGAGGCTGTGGTTGCTGCTGCACGCAATGTTGATGGTGAACAGATCAAAACACTGACAGAATCCATGGATGGCAGGCTTTTGAGTGTCCTTGCAAAGAAAGGTGGCTATATTGGTCGCTGATTTGTTTTTGTTTTGTTTTTGAATGTCAGAAATGTATATTTGTGAATGTGGAGATGTTATATTGGTTTCACTGGTAAAAATAAATAATTGAAATGTGTATATATTTGTTTTTTGTTAAGTTGCCTAATAATTATGCACAGTAATAGTCACCTGCACACACAGATATCCCCCTAAAATAGCTAAAACTAAAAACAAACTGAAAACTACTTCCAAAAACATTCAGCTCTGATATTAATGAGTTTTTTGGGTTCATTGAGAACATGGTTGTTGTTCAAAAATACAACTTGCCTAATAATTCTGCACTCCCAGTCTATGCTCTTATAAAGATAATCTTATAGTAATAAATTTAATCTTAACTAGAATTTGCAGCTCATGGAGAAATTGCAGTTGGATTGTTGATACTCGTGGATTTGTCCTGTGGCTGGTTGTTGGTGTCAATAAAAAGTAGGAGGTAAATAGCTTGCTGTGTACCTAATAAAGTGACAGACATTGTAAAATTGATGTGCGTTTATGTTACCCATACGGTTACTACTTCTTTGTTTCTGAGATGAAATCATTTAATACATGGATGCAGCAGCTTGCTAACTAAGTTTGCATTAGCTGCTAGTTTAGCACTCAACCTCTCGTTCAAGTATGGTCTCTGCAGATTATTAAAAACATGCTAATATTGACGGTTCAGTTCAATTCAGCTTTATTTATACAGTGCCAAATCACAACAATAGACCCTATAATAATACATACAGAGAAAAACCCAACAATCATATGACCCTCTATGAGCAAGCACTTTGGCGACAGTGGGAAGGAAAAACTCCCTTTTAACAGGAAGAAACCTCCGGCAGAACCAGGCTCGGGGAGGGGCGGGGCCATCTGCTGCGACCGGTTGGGATGAGAGAACGAAGACAGGATAAAAGACGTACATAACCTACTGGTTTCAGCACGCTGCAGAAACCAGTAGGTTATGTCACAGTGGCTACCCCATCCATCATTTATTTACAGAGTATGTATTTCCTTCTTGTGCTGGCAGGACTCAGTGCCCTGTCAGTATAGCGAGCTTTAGAGATACACATGTTCCAGTGAGGCCACTAAAACATGGACAAGATTATTATAAACCTTTTGATTGATTCGTAGTTTCTTAAATGTTAAGACTTTCCTTTGAGAATCTGTGCTCATTCCCATAAAGTTTTTCAACTTCACAGGAAAGCCTGAATCGCTTCGGTGCAATGTTAAGGGACGCTCATGCGATTACCAAGATAATGAGTCCAGGTATCAAGTTCACTTTATGTAATCACATCTCATCACATCTATTGAGCAGTGGGACAATATTAAAAGTATTAACTTTATTAAGTCTTATGTAACAAAATGGGCCCCACAGACTTTGTGCCCACTTTATTTTAAGGGAACAGAATCACTTTTTTTTTTTTTTTTTAAACAGGACATTAAATATGCAGAGTTTAATATAAAGCAAGTCTGTGTCATTCTTCAGCTCCATGAATTAAAGTCATAAATTAAACGTTAACTGCGCGGCTGTGAATAAACAACAGAGGAAAACTGTAAATGTATGTGTGTGGTTTTAAATGTCGGGTGCCAGCGTGTGCTTATGAAGCACATTTCTACAGCAAGGCCTCCCACGCCACATGAATGCTAAACAGTCCCCACCCCACCCACCCACAAAGTTATAGCACCATGTTGCCACTGTTCCTGCAATGTCCTCACCTGGCGTGTGTTGGCTTTTGGAGAAATAAAACACACATACTGTAACACCTCACAGCGAATAAACAGATTTGTGTCTGTGAGAAAGATGTTGTATGTAGCGTGTGTTCAGTCAAATCATTCCTATACAGGGTCTCTGGGGTTTTATGGTTTCTCAGAGGAGGCAGATTTAGAAGTCTGATGTCGACCTGTGTGGAAATTGCTGGCTGATGCTGTCGTTGCAAGGGTTGGTATGCTGCAGCGTGTCAGCTGCTAATGTAACGTATAATGAGACCCTGAGGAGTAAAAATATGTGTGAGAGTCTCTCACACAATCGCCACACAGCTCTGCACGCTGTGCATATACAGTAAAATCGATAGTGTGTAGTGTACAATAAGGCCAAAGTATGTGGACAGCCAAACAGGGTGTGTGTATGTAGCGGACAAACAACAGTCAGCAGCTACCTGTGATTTCAGACTCGTAAACTGTACAAAAAAGATGGATGCAACCGCTGTGAAGTCATCTGCATTTTGGTCACGTCCATGTTAGTGTTTTGATCTAATAGTGACCATATTGAGATTAAAGGATGGCGCTTGGTTGCCATGGCGTTGTTACTTTGCAGGTAACAAATTACTAGAATTGACCTCAACCAAAATGAAATCACAAACCTTTCAGATGGTCTAAACAGTAAACCAGATTATTTGTCAGAGGTTTCCATTAAACTGCTCCAAAGGGCACCAACAGCACAAACAGGGCAGAGGAGGCCTGTAGAGCTGAAGCCTGGCAGAAACAGCCCCTCTCAGTTAAAAACCCAAACTTTGCTTTTGGCTACAAACGGTGGACATTTTAACAGTTTATGTTTTATGGTGACTGGCTCACTTTTGGAGCCAGCTTCAAAGGACAATTACAGGTACTGTAGTTTTCGGCACTATCACCTTAGCCTCTTTTTTCAGCCCTTGAGGTTTCACACGTTTACTTCTCATTGACATTTAGCATTGCATCTTGGGAGTGTTGAGCTGTGCGATGCGATGAACACTACTTTTTAAACTTCAAATCTGTACATCTGAAATGTTTTGGGCTATGCCAGATGAAAGATGACCAGCGTGAACAAATTGTGGTGACATTGTTGGCAGTGTCTGCAAAATGATGGTCCTATTTCTCTCAGCGGTTCAAAGCTGGATGGTATAAAAATCTTTCAATCCAAGACGGACAGACATATTTCAGGAATGCTGTCCTAATGTCTACTAATCAGGCAAACTTTCATATGGTGCAGCTAGTTTTGACCGCCTGGAGCACGTGGTGACATGGCCCTTGAAAGATTTCCCAAAATTCAGCAAATGATCAGAAAACAAATGAAGCAGCCACGTTACCAATGCTGCAGTTTCTCTATGGCAGAGATTAAAGTGGGGCACTTTTGCCTTTACAAATTTTGCTACTGAGGCTCAAAGCTGGTTACAGATAGAAGGCGACACTTGGTATAAATATGGGGTTCAGTCCTGAAATTTTCATGTTGCTATGTCCTGAACTACAGAAGTCTGGGCTCAAAAATGCAGGAAAAAATAACACATTAAAATCCTCCCTTTCCCCTTTCGTCGCACTTTTTGAGTTTCATAACTGCTCAGTGAAACGTTGTTGGTGTTTGCTAACAAGTCAGCCACTCTAGGTCTACACGACTGAGGCCTAGCTGAAACTTGTGATCACAAAATGACTTAAATAATATTAAAATGAGCTGGAAATGTTTTTAGGTTTCAGTCTCTGCTGATTTTATCACAACCTAACCTACAGTTATTAATGCTGTCTTATAACTGTAAGCTCTCAAAAAGTTCTGTATTTGTGTTTTACCATGATCTCTGAAAAATATGCCCCTGGGAAAAAAAAAACATTAATATAATTAGGAAAAATAACACGGACATTAAAAGTGATGACTAATAAAATAAGAGTAAAACACTTCAAGACAAAAAATAATGTCAGCTGGTTCTAAACTGCGTGTGGGTGCGACTGAGTGTGAGTCTGTCTCAGTGGCGACCTGTCCTGGATGCACCCTGCCCGTCACCCTGTGACTGCTGGGAAAGGCTCCACCGAGACCCTGAACTGGACAAGCGTCAGAATAAAGCTGGATTTCAGACAAAGTTAGAGTCCGAGAATAAAAATATGAAGCTGGCTATGAGTATAATAAGTCCACATGAAGCTGTGCATGTAACCACGGCTCTTTGCTTCTCAAACAAATATGAACCTGAAGCAGAGGACGTGTCTTCTGTCTCTCATGTGAGGAGTCTTCAGCGTCCTTGCTTCTCACAGATGTGTGGAGACAATAACACAAATATACACATTCTTCTGGTGTGCTGCTGACACAGTGATATGATAACCTGTGTGCAGACTTTGAGACACACACACGGCTTTGTAATGGAGTTAAGTTTTATGACAGCACTCAAAATTTTGCCAACACAGCGTTATGATTTGCGGCAAAGCTCCCCTTTACTCCTCCTCCTCCATCTACTCTGTGAGCTCGTTCACTCGCCTTCACATCCAGTCATCTCTCTGCTTTTTATCAGCCTTTGTTGCCACTCCTGGCCCCGTATTTCTTTCATCCTATTCATCCCACCACCATGCTCTTCACATTGAGTTTTCTTTCACTTTTAGCATCTCTGTTTTCCTCCTCGCCCACCTCTATTTGCCCCTCAGTGTCTGCTTTCCTTTTCAAATATTTTACTTTCATCATCTTTTATTTTTTTCTTCCTGTGTTCTCTTTCTCCTGTCCTCCACTTTCCCCCTAAAACATCTTACATATTTTGTAAATATTTTATTTTACTAATATCTTCGTTCTATATCAGCCATGAGCAAAAACGACCCCCTATTATTTTTCATGCACTTTGCAAAGTTTCCCTTTTCTCCTCTGTTTGACCCTGTCTCTTTTTATATCGCTTTTCTTCCTGTTTAACCTACAAAAATGTGCTGACACTGTTTGCCTTTTTTCCTGGAAAAGACGACACGTTCAGGCCATTTAAACACGCGTTAGTTTGATTTAATATTAAAGAATTTCGGTGTTACTACTGTGCCGGGTGAAAGCACTTCTCTTAATCTTAAGTTTCACTCAGGAGGATGTTACATTATGGAGCTCATTATTCAGCAAAGCCATCTCGTACAAACAGCAGGTACTTTCTCTCTCACTGTGATCGGTCCCCACCCTGCTGTTTTCCATAGGACTTCATTACTTTTTAAAATAAATCCTATAACACAGAGTTTATGTCCTCAGACAGCTCAATCTGTCCTCAAACTGTTGCAAAAAAGCATGATAAACACACACCAGTGACACAAATTCACATAAATGTGTGTAAACAGAAAATTATCTGCCATATTGTGCTGCTTTGTTGCTTAGCAACTGACTTAAGCTGATTTTAAAGTGGTAGATGGCTTAGCAGTGGAATATGGAGGAAGACAAGAAAACATTTCTAAGTTCTTGATTTGAAAATGGCGATGTCCTTTCTCCTTTTAAAGGTGCACTAAGCAGCACTTTCTCTGTATTAAAACCATTTTTTATTGTCAGTGTCTGAAAGAGGCTGAGGTCTTCCCCGACTCTCTCGTTGTTCCTGGGTGAAAAAACTGCTCGCAATCTGAAGAGGGTGGATCCTCAGTTAAACTTCTCTCACCATCGAGGTGAGCGATTGGAGTGACTACTAATTAGACAGCACTGATAGTCACTCCATTATTGATATGACAGGGTGGTAAATGCATTAGAGGCCAGAGCCCGCCATGCACACTTCACCAACCATCAGCGACATAGTGATGTGCGATGAGCGAGCCTTTTGTGGGAGAGTAAGAAAGCTGACCAGTTTGACATCTGAGGAACACAGATGATGACACTGACCTTCATGACAGGCTGAGCAAAATACTTGGCGCTCCAGTCGCACAAGCCTGTCTGGAGGGCCGGACTGATGTAGTTCCTGTGACCACCTGGTTCATCGCTGTCTTCAGCTGCCTAAAGAAAAACACAAAAAGAAAAAAAAAAGTGATTTAAAGATTTAAACGAAACAGAGAGAGAGAGGACAAGAGTGACTAGCACTTTCTCTACCTGCTCGGGTCCCTTGTCAAACATTTTGCGAGTGCGGGTAAACTGGTGTGAGTGGGGCGCCTGTCCTCCCAGCGTTGGGGTGTAAGGCGGTCGTGTGGCCGGCTGCTCCCTGGTGGGGGGTTTGGGAACGTCGTTGGTCAGACTGGAGCTGCTGGTGCTGGGCATTGGTGGAGAACCACTGAAGTAAAGGAAAAGAGGACAAGAGGATTAAGGGGTCAGTTTACGAATCCACATTTTATGTGCTTTTATTTTTAAATTAGCAGCTGTGTTACATCTAAATGTAACACAGCTGCTAAATCTAACATCACTTCTTCTGTGTTGTCTAAAGGACAGCTGCTATTTCTTTGCTTTTTCACTCATCTGCAGTCCTCCTCTCACTACTTGCACATCTATTTCTTTAATGCATGGGGGATCTCCTCTAGTATGCAAAGAAATGCGACTCTTAAACTTGAATCGTATTGGAGGACAAAGTCAAATCCTGCAAGTAGAGCCGGCTGTGAATGAAGGCTGTCTTAACGCAGCCAAAAATCCCTCAGACACCTCGGGACGTTATGGTCGAACCTCAGGGCCTCTCACGGGACACGGCCTCGCTCTTCTGACCTGATGAGACACTTTCAGGCTTGGACTGAGTTTTCCCAGACTGTTAAACCCAGCTGCTGCTGCTCCTGAGAAATTTTGGTCTGATCCAGAAGCCAATGATTTGCTCTCTGCACAGGTTTGAGATAATGGTGAAACTGCAGATGTGCACATTAAAGTAGTGAGAAGGAAACTTTCAGGTTGTGTAATGTAACAGCAGCTCTGGATTTGCTGCAGAGGCGTGACGAGCGATGACCATGAAGAGGTTTGCAAAGCTGAAAGTTCTGAATTAAAGGGTGGAATCTTTCCTCTAATGCACATAGAAAACTATTTACCATGACAGAAGGGTGTTGGGCACACAAACAAACAAATTGGGAAATTATTCAATCGTGAAATCAAACAGCTCATGAATAATATTTCAATTTTAAAATGCTAATAATTATTTTTCTTCTGAATCTACACTTAATTTTGCTTGATTTTTATATTTTATCCTGGTTCATGCACCATGAATATAATTCAATATAAAACATTTGGCCAGAATCCCATTCGCCTGCTACAAATGACGCACATCGTGATGATTAAATGCAACTTTTTTTTGCCTAACACATGATTCAAATGCTCTGGGGTTTCCGTTTAATGAGTTGTCGGTGTGTCACGGCGTTCATGCATGTGTGAGCTCCGTCCTCACCCAGCCTGGTGTATGTGCGTGCCCTTGCTGGTGGGGCTGGCCGGAGCAGACTGGGTGAGCGATCCTGAGTCCAGGATCCTCTGAGGTCTGGCATTCATCGTAGCCTGAGGGAGAAAAAAAAAGTCTGTTTATTCTTGTTTCTGCAGATGATCACATTTGGATTCATAGTTTGAAATTATGATATTTCTTCCCAGATTTTTCAAAAGCTTTCAGAGACAAATATGCAGAAGTGTCTAGATCAGAAACGAGCCCAAAATCTGGATAATCTTCCTGCTGTAACTGCATAAAAAGTGCAGGACTTCACAAAGTTTGCTAAATTTCCACAGGTTTATCCCATTAAGTGAGCAGGTAATATAACCTCTAATGGCTGCACACGAGGGAGGGGCAAACTTAATAAAGACAATAGAGGAAAAGCATCGCTGATGAATAGCAGAGCTGTTGTTTACTCGAGCCAGGTGGGGAGAGAACTGTGTGCAGCGTAAATCCAGTTAACACAAGCAAACACATTTTACTACCTTTGATTTGATTTCTATGCTAATTGCAAAATTGCAGTGAGCATCTTTTGCTTCTGTGTGCGTCTGAAAGGCTGAGAGCGAGGCAGGAACGCTTTTAATGCAAAGACCAGGCCCATAAAAACGGCTGCATCTGTGAGGGGGACGAGACATCAGCTATGAGGGTTAGCTGTTGGCGCTTCATTAGGAGGCAAGTCAAATGAAAGAAAACAGCAGTAAAAACAGCTTAAATAATTATTAGGAAAAACCCAGATCACTAATGAAAGCAGCTTTTTCCACTCATGCACAACAAGATCAATATGATGGGACGGGGCACAAAAGGAAAAGCAGATAAGGAACTAAAGGACGCGCTTATGTCTTTTGCAGAAATTGTGGGGTGGATGTGTGACACAAAGGACAAACGCAGCGGTAAGCACATAGCTCGTGCAGACAAACAACAGGAAACCTGAACTGCACAAAGAAAAGGTCTTTGAAACAAAAAGCATCCGGGCGGAAGAGCGTTTCCACTCAGTGAAGTAACATGCTCATGAATTATTCATCAGTGTTTGCTAATCGGCAACATGTGGCAAACAAACCAGACGCTAACGCGGAAGAGACATGCAAAACTGCAGCTTTAGCGGGAAACTGGGCTGAAACTGGTGCTAGCAGCTGCACTACTCCACGCGGGGAAACAGGCTCGTTCTCCGACTTCAACCCACTTCCCCACACTTCCTCTATCATTAATTGGCTGGAAAGCGAGTCAACTGCGCAAACACATTAGTCAGAGGCTGTCGAAGGATACAGCTGTGGAAGCGGATGACAGCTCAGGGAAAAAAAAAATAAAAGAAAGAAAAGTCTGAATAATCCTGGTAAATTATGTAGAGCTTTCTTACTGCTGGAGAAAGCATCCGACATCGCTATGACATGTGATGATGAGATCGAACAGCTGAAGGTGATTGAGGGTAATTGAGGGAATTCTTCCATTCAATTGAGGTTTATTTATATAGCGCCAAATCAAAACTACAGTCACCTCCAGGTGCTCTACACTGTAGGGTAAAGACTCCAACAATCACATGACCACTGGCAGGAAGGAGAAACCTCCATTTAACAGAACCAGCTCAGAGGTGGCTCAGAGGCAGATAGAGGTGCTGCTATCTGCGGCATCTGTGGTATATACACATGTGGTGAGCAGAGAAGCCGTACTCGCATTAAATCTCACAGCAGCCTGAGCCTACTGCAGCATAACTAAGGGAAAGTTCAGGGTCCTTTTTTAATCCAGCCCGAATTTACGCTTTATCAAAAGGTTTCAAGTCTAATCTTAAAAAACTAGTATGTCTGTCTCCTGACTGCAAACTGGAGCTGAAAGCCCCGCCTCTCATTCTACTCCAAGTGTAAGCCAACCAGCAGTCTGAGAGTGAAGCGCTCTGCTGGGCTTACATGGTACAATGAGGTCATTGAGGTAAGATGGGGCCTGATTTTTCAAGACCTTGTAGATGAGGAGAAACTTTAAATTAAACTGTTTTTCACAGTAAACCACTGAAGAGAAGCAGGTAAAGATGATGTTTGGGGGCTTCTTTGAGAACCTTAAGTTCTTAACCATAATCCATCTTCTTCTGCTTATCCGGGGCCGGGTTGTGGGGGCAGAGCCTAAGCAGAGAAGCCCAGACCTCCATCTTCCCGGCAACCTCCTCCAGCTTGTCCAAGGCGTTCCCAGGCCAGCCGAGAGTTATAATCTCTCCAGCGTGTCATGGGTCTGTCCCGGGGCCTCTTCCCGGTGGGACATGCCCGGAACACCTCAGCCATGAGGCATCCTTCTCAGATGCCCGAACCACCTCAACCGGCTGCTTTTGATGTGGAGGAGCAGCGGCTCTACTCTGAGCCCCTCCCGAATGGTCGAACTTCTCACCCTCTCTCTCTTAACCAATAATCTCCTTTCAATACAGGCAAACAACTGGGAGATAAGGGTGGTGTTGGATAGTAAATCTTTGCCATTCAAACATAAAAAAACCTCTGGATTTGCTTCAGATGGACGTGATCCAACTTTATTAGTGACACATCTGTGAAAACGACTGGACGCACCTGAATAAAAGAATCACAATGTGTTCAAAATGTATATACTATTAAAAATCTCCAAGAGTCCCAGCATCAGACAGCAACACTGGACTATAAAAAAAAAGCATTTAGAGCCTTAATCATCTTGGAAGCAAGTACATTTTAATTAGCTCCTGACCTTGTTTCGCTTTGTTACGAATCAATAACATTTGACATTTAAAATCTTAATTAAAAGAGCCGTTAGCACTTGTGAACTTGAATGAGGGTTCTTAAAATAAGCAGTTGTTGCCAAGCTCTTTGAGAGAGAGGGAAAAATAAAAAAGATCGTTAACACCACTGTTTAAAATGTGCACTCATGATATCGTTATAGTCCAGAACAATATTTTGCTCCTCCTTCAAATTCCGCATCAAACGCTAAGATGAAATCCTCTTTAATGTCTGTTTTCTATCCTTCTCCTCATTGGAATAAATTGCCTTTAAGTATTTGGCCATCATTGCTTTATTTATTTACAAAATACTTTGTTTTTCATCCCAAATCAAAGTACTTGTGCTTATTCTGTTTAAGGTCTTGTTTTTTCTTAGTCTTTCTCGTCTTTGTTGTGATATTTTGTTACATTTTTGTACAGTTCTGTCATTTGTTCTAAGAACATTTGTTTGAGTCCTATTTACAAGCAGATGTTACATAGAGATATAATACATTTATTAATCTATAACAACTTGAAAGGAAGCCATCCTTAGACAATTCAATTCAATGTTATTTACATACTACAGATACAACATATGTCTGAGAAAGTAACAAATTACAAACAAAATCCCAGTGATCAGAGGACCCGAATTAACAATCACTCGGTGATGGTGGAGAAGAAGAACTTCCTTTGACCAGGAAGAAACCCCCAACAGAACTAGGTGTGGGGAGAGAAAACCTTCAGCCAAGACCAGCTGAAGGTTGAGGGAAAAGAGAAGACTTAAAATTCATGAAAAGGAGTGTCGAGAGACCACGAACAAGGAAAATATGATCTCGCTTTCCAGTTCCTGTTCCTGTTCTTGCTGCAGCTGAGGGATTTTCACTGAGCTTTTAAGACTGCAAAACAAGGAATTACATTACGAGTAACAACACACAACCTCGTTTTTGAGCATCACTCTGAGACTGCTTCTAATTTTGACAAAGCCGCACACACTGATGGGGCGTCCTGCACATTTGTTTAATGTGTGAGTGAAAGGACATGCCCTGGCTACTGCAGGGGACCCGATATTATGATATAATATTAACTATTTGCTGATATCTCAGTATTGGAATTTATAATGGTTGAAATTAAAATTTAAAAAGCAAAGAAGAGAAACAACGTTCAACTTGTGAGGACACAGCTTCCCTGTTGGCCACATGTGTTTGGAAAGCCACAAACGAAACAAGCAGCCGATCTGTGCAGAGTCAGGATTGGGTACATGAGTAAATAAATAACTACAAAAAACTATATTAGTCAGACTCTGTGGGTTTAAAAATTGAGCCTGTGCAACTCTGTAAATCAAGTCTCAAGTTCACAGCTTGAAAGATTAACATGACTGATGATGATTAACCCCTAAAGGTGTCGCAAAAGTGTCCTGACCAGGTGCAAGGCACGACTGAATCCTGTCTCCTTCCATTCAAGGCGTCTTCCTTGTTCTCTTATGTTGCTTGTCAGGGACCTAATCTTTATAAATATGACACCACTGTTTGTTAAATTGACTTGAGTGTGCAGGTCCACAATAACTCATGCTCCAAAAATGTGTTACGGTGCTGGCAGAAGAAAACGTCTATTGCATTATATTGTTAATCGCGTCCTGTTCTTTGTTTTATTGCAGCTGAGACGGAAGCCTCGATGCAGAGATGCTGCCTGTGTGAAGGTAACAGAGGGAACAATTGGTGTTGGTGGTGGAAAACACAAGAAATCCTGCCCGAGGCTTAGGATGGGTGGTGGAGTATAGTGGTTATTATAGCTCCTTAAGTTACGGCAGCCTCTTTGCTCTGCTGCGCTCTGCCAAGCCTCGGGGAGTCATTGGCCCTTAATTGCATTTGCACAAAAGTAATGGCCTTTCGGAGGAAGCAAATGCCAGTGGGAGGGAGGGGCATGTGTGCTGGAAGCTGATCTTTTTCACTGTACTGATATACGGGGATACAGAGACAAAAAGTCAATTATAATATCCTCATTATATTAGACTCCAGAAAATGAGATGATACTCAGTTTTAAGAATTACTTATAACGTGGACAGCGGGAAAAGGAAGAAAAGGCTCAAACCTTAAATTCAAAATGCAGTAAGCAAAAGCTGTAAAACTAATTTTCCCACTCTTTCTTGAATGCTTGTCAGTGATACACAGACGCCTTTTTGAGAAACAATCAGCAACCTGAAGGGCTGAAAAACGAAGCGGATGCAGTTCCTCTAATGGCCACACGAGGGCGGCTCTAAAAGGGAGTCGATCATAGACCATGATAAAAAAGGCCCAACATTACCGCTTTAATTAGATTTTTAACAGCCTCAATACTTATTCTATGGGTATTTTACATTAAATTAAGGCACATTATTATTTATTGGACAAATTCATTAAAAATTCTCCAAAAAGCACCAAAACCACAAACACGGAGTTCAGCGACTCGATTAGTGGCTACAGCTGCCTGTGCAGGCAAAGCACACACACCTCTAATAATGCCCAGCGCCAATTCACAGGTGTCTTTGTCGATGTTTGTATTCAATCTATGGATGAATACGTTACCCAAGCTTGCAAGCATTAGCTTACTGCTAATTACAACATAGCAACCATCAAAATGCTAACACTGAGGCTTCAGAAAGGGACTCCACAACCAACTACGCTACAGTCACACTGGGGGAAAAAAAAAAACAAAAAAAAAAACTGTGCTTGGGAACTGAATGCAGCAAGACCAAAATAAGTGTGACCACGTAAAATGAACATGAAATCAGTCTGTTGCCATTTTCAAAGCAGGTCTGGTGCATCAAAACGGCGATAAACCAGCATGAAGATGGAGTCAGTCAAAGCACAAAATTATAAAATATTTCTATTTTCTTGCTGCTTGGCCTAATATTTTTTTTAAGGACCGTATATTGGAACCAGGATAAACCTGCTTAGCAACCATCCTATTGCAGAGTCGCATCCCAGTCCAACTGGCTGTAAGGTGTCAGCAACCTGTCTGCTGTTGTTTGCAAACCTTTATATCGACCAGTGAATGAAGTCAGTCTGAGTCATCTGCGCTTGTTTGGAGACAGGCTGGGTTCCATTAGACAACTGGTGTAATCATCTTGTGATCAAAAGCAGTAGCCCGGTTCCCACAAATACTTGCAATCTGTTCCCAAACAAACTAATTCATTGCAGTTGCCGGGAAACCACAGGTCAGGTTTTACTTCCTACTCAAGAGAAGGTTGTTATCCTGTTCTTGCTCTGCTGTGACTGAGCCAAATGAAAGTCAGTCTTTAATACACAGTTTGTGATAAAAGCTTTAAAGACCCGAACATAACACACCTTGTATGCTATGCTATTGAGGACCTTCATGGCCAGATCTGACACTTCAGGAAAAGGGTCTGCAGCCAGATGAAGCAGCACTCTCCAGATCTGAGTGTAAACACTGTTGAAGGACACGCCTAGAAGAGACAAATAAAATGAGAAAATTCAGCTTGGAAGCAAAGTTTTAAACAACAGACACAAATCACACACATTGAGAAGATTAACACATGTACAAAACACCCACAAACTCATACTGTACACCTCACTCTGATGTAGATCTTATAATTCACTTCCATGTTCATTACAAGAAGAGCTAAGTGCTCATCTCATTAGCTTCATGCTACCCTCTCCGGTCATTTACCTCTCCTGCAGTTATAGGTTTTTTTGGCTGGCAGAGGGAAACGGACCTCTGGTGTAAGCTAATGTAAACAATTAATCAACGCACAACACACACACGCAACACACAGCTGGCTCTTCGCATCCACCGGAGCTCCACTGCCGAGAACTGTTGCTGTTATCATGAATACAAATGAACAAACATTTCCTGTTGTCAAGGTGTTTTTGTTCACTCGTCATCATTCTTTTCTTCTGCATCGTCTTTGCAGCGAATGTGACAATTTGCTGATTTTCTCTGAAGCTTGTTTGTTGTTCTTTGAACTTTCTCCTCCTTCTGTCATTTTCACAAGAGTTTCTTGCTGACAACAGTTTGTTTGGAGGCACCACCAGCCTGTTGTGTCTCTTTGTGGTAGAATGAACTCTTTTTCTTATTCAAACTCACCCTAGATTGTGAGCCTTTACTTGCTCCTGCATGTTTTCCTTACTTAGCCCTCTTCCTGCTGCAGCCCCTTTTCCACTCTAGCTCCATCTAAAAGTCCTTCGGTCTGTCAGCTTCAATCTGCCGTCTTCCTCAGTGTCAGGCACCGGGACATTTGGCAGTCCCCAGCTGTTGCCGTTTCTCATTTTGAATTGATTATTCCCTCCTTCTTCTCAGATCTCTCCGACTATGAAGGCAGCCGTGCAAATTTGACCTCTAAGGATGACCGCTGTCACGCTCTACCCTGCCCAAATCTCCACTTTTCTAAAAATCCAGGAGTTATAAACCCTGAAAGGTAACGAGAACAACTTAAGTCTGGACCCACTAACTGAGACTCCCTGCCAGAAAGTGCTTCAAACAAGGGAGACAAAAAGGGCAACCTCTCCCCCCAAAAATGGAGGAAGACAGAAGGCAGCAACCAGGGGATGGATGCAATATGAAACGTGGTGTCGGTGCAGCGAAACCAAACAGAGTGCAGAAGGAGGGAAAAAGAGAATAGAGACGGATCATACATTTCAGAAGCCTCTGTGCTCTGACATATGACAGAGAGTGATCAAAAAGGCAAGATATAAAGAGAGAAGACAAAGAATAAGTAAGAAAAAAAAGCATCCTGAACAAGGAGGGAGAGATGAAGTGACGGAGAGAGCAAGAGTGACTGCAGGAGGAAGAGAGCGAGGGAGTTAAAGAGGTGATTAGACTGCAGCCTGAGGGCCAGGATATGATTAGCGACAGCTAGCCAGCGTGCTAGCTGCTGCAGTAAACAGCCACTTGATAAATGTGAAATAGGGTTCCTCTCCCATTTAACTGCTGCGCACAAATTACCAGTGCACCATCCCTACACAGTCCACATGAAAGAACGTGACGGTGAATATCATTCACTGGCTGAGTGCTGCAGCACGGCCGTGTCCTGACGTGACACTCGTGTCGTCCGAAGTCTTGTGCAGAGAGAAATGGATGTACAGTAGTAAAGATGTTAACCGCTGGCTAAATGAACCACTGCATCATTTTTTTATAGCCTCCACCAATTCTTGCAGATGACATAAATTACTTTTAACACTGCATATCATTTTTTGGGAGATTTAAATGGCTGAAACATAAAAAGTACATCAGAATGTCTGAAAGCAGTGAAGGACCTCGTGTGTGTAAAATATATTTTTAATATATTTCAAAGTGAGAGGTAAGCAGTGTAAGCAGCCCCAAATCATACCTGCGGTGCTCTTTAAATGTGAGACTGCCTCAAACACACTGACAAAAGTGAATTTAAGCTTCTGATGTAACAAATTTGAAAGTCGGCCCAGGCAGACTAAAAGTCTGCATTAGTCATGGCCTACCTTAGATGCACAGCTTCACAGCTTTAGTCTGGAATGAAAATATCAGCACGGTTCACAGACTGTGAACCTTACCGACTTTTGTATATTAGCTTTTTTAGCACCATCACAAAGATAAAACGGTTGATGTTGTCTTTGTCAGCTGCTAGATGGATGGACGTGGTGCCGCTTTTAAGGGTCGTTAGAGGGCGAATGGCTATAACGGCTGAAATAAATACTGCATCCAAAAGGAAGTAACCTTTATGGACAGAACTTAACCACGGAAAGGGCTTTGTCCACCTTCGTCGTTACAAGATCAGTTTTTTGCAGATGATGTGGGCTGCTGACCTCTAGCTTACCTTTCACCATGAGGTTTGGATGAAAGCTGAACAATTCTAAATTTGAATCCTGCTTTGAGTTGGGGATTAAATGTTGCATATGGTGGAGTTAAAGCACCTCAGGGGGCAGTTCAGAGTGGAGGAGGTGGTTGACAAGTGGACTGCTGTACCAGTCTGTTGTGTTGCAGCTTATCAATCTAAGCTCACCCTGTAAACAAGAGGCAGACACGACAATCCTCAACAGTGCGTCTGGGTTTGTGTTTAGAGGTGGGGTTAAATGCTAAGTCAGACAGGTTGAGCTCAGAGCAGAGCTGCAGATTTTATGCATGGACAGGATGGCTCCGAGGTGAGGTGTCTTAGAAACGTCCACCTGAGAGAAGACCTCTGAACAGACCCGTGTGGCCTGCCTGGGAGTGCCTCAGTATTCCTGGAGAAGGGAGGGAGGCGGTAGCAAGGAACGTACAGCTCTGCTTCAACTGTGACCCACACTCAGAGAAGCAGTACTGCATGTATGACTGCATGTATAGATGCCACAAGCTGCAAATGCGCAATATGCATCTAGTTTCAGTACTGTATCGTGTTTTATAAAGATATTTTACATAAGCCGTGTGTTGACGTTTTCTTCAGATTACTCATCAACAATATTCAGCACTAAATCGAGGAACGATAAATCAGGCAGACACCTAAAAGCCTTACATCCCAAAACAGTGTCCTCCAAGCACAACATCAAAGACTTTTTTATGTTACTGAAAACAAAAGATTAAAAACAATCTCTGAACCTCGGCTGAAGCCATATTAGATGTTTACGCCTTACAAATGAACCTCCCAGCTTGGGGGTAATTATAATAACAAATAGTAAGTCCATCAATCAGTGCTCTGACCCTGGCCCACAGCACACTTTTATTACACTGTTGGTTTTGTGCAGGCAGACTCCTGCAGCTGCTGCATTCAGCATTGAAATCGGTGAATGCATGCTGCTGTTTACCACAAAGTGAGAAACAAGTTAATGCTTTTTGTTTCCAGTTGAGATGAAAAAGCAAGCCCCAAGGGTCTTATGAAAGCAACTTCAAACCAAACAAAGGATGGAAAAGAATAAGTTAAGAACAAATAAATCAGAATGACAACTGAAGTCTCAAATGAGTTAGATAACTGAATCTAAGTGACAAAAGAAATGCAAGAGGCAAAATCAAATCTAATTCTACACAAATCTGCACTCAGGTAAGCATTTTAGCCCTTTCTTCGTGTCCCAGAAACATCCATTCATCTTCTCTGCCCACTGTGAGAGAAGGTGTTTATACTGGCTCGCTGAGGGGAGTGTTTGGACTCTGCTCCGCTGTGCTGGGGGAACAGTTTAGTGGGTGAGACCCCAATATGTTTATTTTATTTAATAACCCATTTACATGGATGGGAAGCTCACGCCAGCAGTGCACGTTGAAAAAAGTTTCCATGGGCATCAAATTTTAGATTTGTCAGACTAAAGGGTAAAGAGAGCGAACACTGCCAACGTGTTTTTATTGATTTTCTTCATCAAACATTAATTTCCAAACTTTGGCTTCCTATTGTGCAATTAAAAACATAAAAACATGAAAAAACTCTGAAACTCCCACCAGAACAGCTGGAAGGCCCTGCTGAATTTGACTTCAGGTTTCTGGATTAGCCGAGAAATCCCTGAAGTTTCTTTTAGAGAGGAGAAAAAAGCCAGAACAATTTGTGTCTTACAGAATAACTCAAATGTGCGTTTGAGTAGGTCTCTGTGCACATTTACACAGTTAAAATAGAGAAGACACTGGTTTGCTTTCTCCTCAGAGGACCGATATGAAAATAACTAAAACAAAGCCAGCTTTTATTACAATACCTCAAACTACTTTCACGGCAACTTAAATGTATTCTTCAGAGCTCAATTTTATATTTTTGCTGTGCTAAAAGCATTAACTGAGATGTGATGGGGCAGCTGGGAGATTAAGAAAGGTTTCCAAGTTAAAATTTAACATTAAAAAAGGAAAAAAGAGGGAGAGGGAATCCTGAGTTTCACTTTCCTCTTTCCTGTGGGGGTGGAAGTGAGTTAATAGTTGTTCTGCTCACACACAAACTGCCTGTCAGGGCGCATGGCGCAGCCCGCCAATCACCTGCGAGCAGCAGTAAGTGAACAGGGGCGACTTCGGTGTGTATCAGGAAAAGCACTTTAATGTCCCAGCCCCCCGCTCCCTTCTATGGTGTCCTTTACACATCTGCAAACCGTCTTTACACTTGCTCTATTCTTGGATTTGGAGCTTTTCCATCTGTGGCCTTGTTTCTGGGTTACTATAGAGGCCTCGCACTCTTCCTCTTACCTTCACCTTCTTCAGGTCATTTATTTCCTTCTATTTTTCTCTCACACATAGCCCCCTCGGGATTGCTGCTCACGTGATGGAAAATATTGCAACACCGTCCCTGCTGCTGACTGCATCATCCAGCAGGGTTACAGCTACATTAGTCATGCTAATGCTAATGAACGTCTCCAGATACAGCCGACACACCGTTAGCAAAGCTAATATACAATGAAATAATAAATAAAACAATCATTTTCCAAACAAGATGCTCATTTTCAAAACCAACAGCCCATCTCAAAGAAGACTACTGGCTTAAAAGTAAACTTGATTAAAGTTTCACTTTATGCTAAACTAATTTGCTTTGAGACATCATAATAGAGCTCTATAAACTTAAAACAATCCATCTGAATGTTAAATGATTGTGAAATTGATATAGGTTAGCATGCTACTGTTGCATGTTGTTCCTCCACCTGTATCTACTGACTATTTCTTTGCTAGCAATAGAACAGATTGCGTATTAAGCGAGCTGACACCACACCATCAGCTTACATGATATTAGCTATTAGTTGCTTTGCCTGTGAATATAGCTCTGTTAGTGGTCGGTGCTCTTATCAAGATATTAAATAAATCTGGGTTTAGAATAGTGCATAGCTGCTGTAATATAATGTTTGTTTACCTTGTGCATGCGGCTTCTCAAATCATCTGTGGTTTTGTAAATGCAAGTGTTGTTAAAGACGGTTATTGTGGCAGATGTGGTTTTGACTTCGATAGTAAATGACAGTATGCGTGTGTGTGTCTAGCCTATATTTTCTGCATGTTTTATACCAAAATCTTTAAAAAACCCAAAATAAACAAACCTACATTTCATAGTTTGAAAAACGCTTCTTGCTTTCTTCAAAAAAAATATTCTCTTCAAGACACAGGACTTTTCGCAGCTGTGTTTCCTGGTTGAAGAATCACTGCTACTGAGCTGAACAGTTTCCTTTTACATCATATGACTGGGCTGCAGCAGGACAGTCCCCTGATAGAGAAAGAGCAAGCTCTGGGTCTTACTGGTGCCCGAGTCAGTGGCTTGAATTGATATGGCTTGGGACCACCATGGTCCTCCACCACATTAAGGTCTGCTTCAAGGGATCCTGGAGGGGAAAAGTCATCAACTTCAAAAGAGCCCCCGGGGTCAGAGCTGCCCGGTGCTTCTGTGTGGCTCTCCATTCTTCTCTGGCCTGAGGATCAGTGAGTAACACCTGCCTCACACATCTCACGTCCTCAGTGCCTCCTCAGGGTCGTTCTCTACCCTTGCACACTTTAAGTATTTTTCAACATTTACTTGTAGGAAACCACAGACAGAACTCAGGTAGTACAGAACATTGGTTACCTATGAGGGAGTTCAGAGAAGAATACGAGGACACCCGTCGCATTTTGTCGATGGTTTCAAAAGAGAGGATGTACTCGTCGTTGTCAGGACTCCCCAGGGTGCTGCTGGCACTGCTGCTGGTGCTCAAGTTACCAGGAGAGAAGGCTGCTGGTCCACCTGGATAGAGGACAGCAATAAATTATGAGCATTACAAACGTAATCAGTTGAAAAGGAAGCTGATTAGCTGCTGTAAATATGCCATTATGTACACTGAAAAAAACAAAACAAAACAAAACTGAACAGTCTAATCAACAGCCAATCAAGTGTGAAATGTGTAAACTTGGAGGCCAACGACAGAAGTCATAACTTCATTTCAGACGTCAGATCCACTTGTTTCCTGCTGTAACTACCATAAACACCACTCATTACTCTGACTCACACAACTCCAACTCCCATGCATCGGCCAAACAAACTGCAGGCTGAAATGTGGAAATGGAGATTGGTAGAGAATAGAAATACGTTCTGCTCGGTGCTTATTGATGATAAACACCCCTGTGCATTGGAATAAGCACTGAGAATGTGAATTAGAAATGGTGTCAGCAGTAGGTTAGGCACTTCACCAAGTGCCAGTCATTTAGTGCCACTCAGGGCTTAGTCATTGCTCAGCCTGGCAGTGGTAGACAGAGGGAGGGCAGTTAGCTTTGGCTGTCTGAATCACTGAACACAAACAGGAGGTCACAAGCTCAGTAATGACAGTGAGTTGTGCTTGAAAAGCCCTGGACCCTCGTGTTAGATTTACGTGGCTACGGCTTAAATTATTCCATGAATATTTTGATTAGCATTAGGTTTTTTTATTGTTTTTACTCACACTTTAACTTCCCTTTTTTAAAGAATCACTTTTTAAATATGAATAAAAAGAAAAGTTCACAAAAGGTTTTCTGAAGCGGACAAAGCTTTTCCTTGAACTTACGGCTGTTTGAGAAGCAGAAAATAAGCGTGATGGGTTGAAAAACTCAATTTCAGTCCGTACAGCTTTTCCTCTGTTTTGTGGTTGTCACGCTGACCACCAGGAAGGACAGAAATGGACAACACAAGGACCAACTTACCAAATTACCCTGAATCACACCAGCGGCAGACCCAAAAAAACCACAAAGCAAACCCAAAAACAAACAAAAAAGTTACAAATTTGAGTCCCAAAAATGATTTTTGCACTGGGGATTAGTAAAGATAAAATACCTGCCAAACAAGTAACATGAAAAGACATTTCCAAGAACTCTGCGAGCTGGCCAAATGTCAGCAAACCCTTCTTGTTAACAGGGAGGATTCACACGTACTCGAGTCGTGCAGTGATGCTGAGCTGATCTGCTCACAAGCAAATCAAACTGCATTCATTTAAATGCTCCAGATATGCCAAAAAATATATCACGTAAAACATATGACAATATTCAGAGCGAGGTGGTTGCTTGTGCAGCTTGTCATTCAACATCAAAAGAGACGTTGATCACTGAGGTGAATAATCACCCTGTTAAAAACAAAGGCAGCTGGTCTGGCTCATGCTGACTGATAACTGAAGCTCTGTTAGTTTGTTTTGTCAATGATTGGCTGCAAAGATCCCCTCCCCGGTCACCCAGCATCATACAGTGCAGTATGCCTTTGGCTTAAAGTTCAGCACCATGGACAGCTCCCCATTTCCACTGGTGATTAGGCCGAGATGAGAGCCGCTCAGGATTCAGATGCTCCGAACCCTCGATTTCCTTAACACGGTTATCTCAGTCATCTATTTATTGTCGCTGGCTCTGAGGGAAGGTGGCCTTAAAGACAGACGATGACCTGAGGAGCAGCACCAATCCCGCCCGATATAAGATAAATAAGGATTACTCTGAACTCTGAATCATGCAAAGCTGCTCAGGCAGAGTAGCATATAAAATATGGACTTGAATAAGAGCCTAAAGGAGGTAAGAGGAAATAGAAAAATTAAAAGAAAATGGAGAGGCGAAGCTGAAGACTAAGATGAAAATTATAACATTTATAGGTGAAAAATTCTCAATAATCATCAGCCAGTGCAAAGGTGAAGCAGCAACAATTAAAAACTTTCATTTAGCTGGATTTGACAAGTTTAGTCTCTCTTGGTAACTTTGATGCAGTTTGACTCACTAGGTTGGCGTGCCCTCCACAGCAGAGTGTTAGTTAGCATGAAGAAGTGTTTTTGGATAGTGATTTCTCTGGGAAAGGGCCAAGGTCCACCTCTGAATAGCAAACATACACTTACACAACAAAATACTGCAGGCGTACTAAATATTCTCTGGGTGTTACGCTTATGCCTAACATGACACACGAGTGTCGAGTTAAGCATCGTGACAAAGATGATGTGAAACTTAAAGAAAACTAAAAGAACTCTGCCTGTTTGGAAACCTGGTCACGACCTCTCTGGTGGTTGTGAAACCTCTTATTAATGCACACTGAGTCACACTCAGGAATAACAAAATGCAGAAGTTAGCCTGAAGAATAACATGCAGAATCCGCAACTGATGTAGAAGAAGAAAATCTAGTAGAATGTTCTCTTTCCTTGAAATAGTTCAATTTAATAAGCTCTATGAATCTATGTCTTAATGCAACCCTCCTAAAAATCTTTCTTAAACTTGACTTTGTCTATTTCACACACATTAATTTGCCAGCACTCTGCTCCCTGTCGCTCGGTCTTACCCTCTTCATTGAGGTTGAGGTTTTGCAGACTTTTGTTGAGGTTGCGGGCAGTGGTAGCAGTTCGGATGTTGGTGTAGGAGTTGACTGATCGTAAGCGAGGGATGGCCGGGCTGTCCCTCACTGGAGTCAGGTTACCGGGCTCTGAGCGTGAAATGCAGAAAAGCACATTAATCAGATCACAGATTATCCCAAACAGGTCAAAATGATTAGGTTTCCCAGTCTGACCCAACTTAATCAATGTGGGAACTTCATAACCTAAAATAACAACTTAAAAAACTGTTTAAGTGGTTTCGCGTTTCTGACTAAGAACCTTTGAGAATTTTGACTCAAGTCCAAATCTAATTTCTCAGTAAACAGCTGTACACATGTTTGCCATGTACGCGACAACAGTTCTGCCTTAAGATAAGAAAAAAAATAGTGATTTGCCATTTCACCTTCTCTTCATCCTAAATTGAGCCATAAAAAAATGGAAACAAGAAATTCAAATAGATACTACATAAACTCACTCATCCCAGTCGACCCACTCTCCCTGCACACACCTGCATACAGGAGAGGTATGACTTCAGCTTTCAATCCTCTGACCGCTGCTAAATTTGATCTCTTACCACTGATACATAAATATCCTGTAAATTAAGCCCGATCTGTATCACAGGAAACATCAACCTTATTCAAATGATTATAAAAAAGTCATATTCTGGGTCAAGGGTCATTCAGATAATAACACAATGAAAATCTCAAACTAGGTTTTGGCCTACGCGTGTACAAATCCCACATGCTTAAAATCTGACACAGTGACTCTGATTAAAGGAACTGCTGATCACATACCCGCGGTGTTGGCCGGTGACGGCACGGAGTAGTTCTTCTCTTCCTCAATAAACTGGAGGGCAACAGTACAGAAGTTGCTCTCATATTGGACGACCAGGTGACTGAGTGCTACCACCAGCTCCTGCCAAATGCATATGCAAAAAAGACAGCATCAACCATGATGATCGTTCCGTTTGTTTTAGGTGTAAGGTAACAAAGGAGCTAAGTCCTCTAATTCAGATGTTTTTATTGGTTTATTTTTGGATCTTTTACCTGCCAAAAAACAAAAAGCAAACTGATCGCTACAATCTTCTCTTGCTGTCTTTTCTCAAGACACATTTCTTAGCAACTCTTAAACAAATAGACTTTTTGGGTTTTTGTCTTGCATGGTTATCTTGAAATATGAAATGTTGTTTAAAAAAAATGAAAATTTCTAGTTTCACAAGTAACAAAGAGCAGCCAAGTGCAGGAACTTATCAATACCCAGCAGGACACACACAGGCCGTGGATTATTTCATGGAATTAAATCATCTCAAATGCACCAGTATACCAGTGATCTTAGTGGAAGTGTAGTTTAGCCATTCTAGGCCTAGTTTTATGTCCTTCTGCTGTTTTTGCACATTTTTAAATTCCCAATTTCTACATTTATCAGTTTGTAACTATATTTTATGCAAGTGTCTGTCTGCGTGTTGTAGCGACCTTTCGGACCACAGGGCTGCCATCGTTGATGAGCTGGGCCAGCATCATGGCCACGTTGTGGTCGATGGTGGTAGAGTGGTCCGTCCTCTCAGCAGAGTTCCCCACAAACGTCCCCAAAGCAAAGACAGCTGCACACCTCACCTGCAACAGCACAAACCAAACAACACCTTAAGCTTTCTCTCCTCCTCGTTCAGTAAAGATGTTAAAAGTTAAAAGCTGGCTTCGCTGTGGCTTAGTCTCCACAGTAAACGCTGCAGCTCTAGCTTTCTATTTATTTTTACCTGACAGTGATTTTGGGGTTCGGCCGTTTACCCCGAAAACTAAATATTCCCTCAGCAAACTGGTACAAAAATATTTTAATGCCTTGTGGAACCAGTGGGGAAGAGTTTTAGAGGTAATTATAGTTCAATATTCTCTCACTGCATCAGTATGAAATTCAGAGATGCTGGATGCTTCGCTGACCTGTATCACTAACTCATTACTTTTTCTACGCTGCCTCATTGGATGTTTAATCTAAACCTGCTTTGCCCAAAAGGAATTTCCCATCAGGGACCGGATTCACAAACCAAACCTTATTACCACACAAGAATGAATATTTGGTTAGTGTTTTTTCCTGTTCTGGCGACAAAAAACACCCAAACCCCAAAACACTTTTGTGGAGGCGATTAGATTTCAGGACACAGCTGCAGTGATGCTAAAATAAACAGATGTTACTTTGTTGCAGTTTGCTCCAATTAAAGAGGTTCAGCTCAAACAGTTCAGATGAACATTTCATAATTCACTTCCTAGAAACTGGAATGACAGAATATTAATAAAATCACTTTGACCTGAAAGATGATTAAAACACAAGACTTCCCCTTATTGCAGGAACAGATGAAGCACCTCGAACACTCATGCAATCTGATATCATCCAACACAACACGGCTTCAGTTAATGCTGAATAACTTCACCCTCTACAGCAAGAGCTGATTAAAATCAGAAAATCCAAGGTAATCTTTAAGACAATAGTTACAGGAAAATGCAACATGCCATATACACTCACTAGACAATTTGCCTTCAGGCCCGTCTTAGCACAGATTCAATGAGGTTATGAAAACATTTCTCCAGGATTTTGTCCACAACGACTTGATAGCATCACATGGCTAAAAAATACACAATGAGAATCTCCCGCTCCACCACATGCCAAAGTTGTGTTACCGGATCGAGATCAAGTGAATGTAGAGGATATATGAGTGCAGTGAACTCATTGTTATGGTGAGTCAATCTCAGCAGCTCAGCAGTGTCTGAAATACTAAGACCAGCCCGCTCGATACCAGCAATCATGCCACATTCAAAGTTACTTAAATCACATTTCTTTCACATTCGGACACTCACTTCAAACTTCAGCAGGTCGTCTTCACTGTGCCTAATGCCTAAATCCATTTAGTTTCCGCCAAGTGACTGGCTGATTAAATATTTGGGTTAACAAGCATTTCAAATGGTGTACTTAAAGTGAAAGGTGAGTATAGGTTATATAAGACAGGGCTCTAGACTAACTTTTTGCCATGGGCGTACCGCTACGCCTAACTTTAAAAAGTTAGGCGTACCCGCACAAAAGTTAGGTGCACACAAATTTTATAATAATTTATATAATATAATGTGTTTTTCTGGATACACTGTGCTTTTTCAGCATTCAAAGATTGATGACACCGTGTCAGAGCACTGGCTATGAATTTCAGAAGGATCAGGCCTTAACTTAACAGAAAAGTTAGCAATAGTTCTTTTCCTATTACAGCTACATCCACTTCTGTCGTGCCTAGGCTGCTCACTAGGGCTGGGTATCATCACTGATTTCTATAATCCATTCGATTCCGGTTTTCAAAGTCCCGATTCGATTCAACTTAGCCTCAGACAGTCAGAAATATTATAATTCTGATCATTTATCAGTACTGACTTCATCAGAATTGTGAACATCACAGCAGATGCCTTTGTGTGAAAGTAACTGAGAATAAAACACAGAAAAACATGAAGGAGATTTTCCTGGTCTGGCTTTTTATAGCAGATAACCTTAAAAATATTCTACAATGTTCTGCATATAAAGTTTCAATTTCTTCAGTATTGAACAACAGAAAAATAGGCTTTCTTGTCCGAGGTCATTTAAGTGAAAAAAAGAAAAAGAAAAAGAAAAAGACAGCAGCCGACAGCGCTGTAAACAACGGTAGACTGGTGGGTAATAAGCGAATGAATAATACAGAAAACAGAGATTGGAGACGGGAAACTGTTCTTGAAGTACAGAGAGAGATAGAGAGAGAGCTAGCTGTGCATGAAGTGTGATTTTAATAGTGGTGGAAGCAAAACAGCAAAATTCATGACGACATTGATCAAATGTGAAGCGCAGTTTGCTGCTTCTTTTGCTGCTGGCTCAGTGAATTTTGGTTGGAGAGAGACAAAACCTGCAGCTCAGAATCAGCGCAAAAAGACGTAATCACAGCGCGGACCGGCGCATCAGAATCGCTAAGCTCCGACAGCGTGTCCGTCTACGGGCCGTCGGGTGAGAAAGCCGAGAAAGACAAAGCTGATTCTGATGCGTCGGGTCCGTTCCGTGTTTACGTCTTTGTGTGGAATCCGTGTACCTGCTCTCATTTGCTGTTTGGTTGTTGTTGAAATGGTTTTGTGAGCTTTGATCTGAGAATCTGGCGTTTCTGGCAAAACACAGTTATATTTAAAAGTCGATTCAGGATTTAATGAATTGATATCGCTTTATTCAAGCTACTCACCTCCCACTTCCACCTGCACTTTCAACTGGACCACGGCCAATCAGAGAGGTCCCGCCCCTTACTATCTCTGATTGGTTTAGTCCACGATAGGGGCAAAATGTGTGTCTGTTGTTGACCACAGGGAAGGTTGCAGATTTTTTTTTTTTTTTTTGCTACCCGAACAGTTGGTCGCACAGGTGCAACCAAATTTTTTTTTTTAGTCGCACCACTGAAAAATTTGGTCGCATTTGCGACCAAATTGGTCGCACTCTAGAGCCCTGTAAGACTTGTTGGATGTTGTCAGAAACGGAACATAAAAGGTCCCGACAACAATAAAAAGCCGTCTCGTCTCACAACACAAAGGAAAATAGTCACAAATTTGAATGTCGTGCATTTCAACTGGAAATATATTTTCTGTCTGCAGCACAAATTTAGTTTAGACAAAGCAGGAAAGAAAAAAAGCAATTGTATTTTCCCCCAAACCACAATCTTATTCCAAACTAACACGGTTGTTTGAAATTCCAGACCCCACCCAAGTCAGTTTTAGCACCTAAACTTAAAAAAGTAACAGATCTTCAATTAACAACATATTATGGCTTTTAATAAATGGAAAACATTGGTTTTGTGTAAAAAGACACGAATCAGTACATATAGAATAGAATAGAATAGAATAGGCAGGAATAAATGGTTATGTGAGACGGGAGAGACCTGACGATCAAGCTGGAAATTTTGTGTTTAAGAACATGAATCAACAGATTTGAATTCATGGCTATTTCACAACTGTCACGAGACTGTGTTGAACAAGGAGATATGAGACATCATCCATTCATAAAAAAATTAATTAATTAAATAAAATTAAAACGTGCTTTCCTTTTAAAATGGACTTAGATTAACTTGATAAACATTATTCTGAATGGAGGAGCAGGCGTAGGAGGAATGTTTTTCCTCAGCTCGAGTGTGCTCTGATTGAGGATTTTGTCTGTATATCTGTGTGTTTGTGGGTTGCAGAGCCATGTACGATTTTAGATGCCATCTCAGTTCTGTCCCCTCAGACTTTTGCTTAAACGTAATTAAACTCTTTGCACAGTCACTCACTTCTGTGCATCTTCACCTACTTCCAGAAGCCTCTGTGCATACACGGGCACGTGTTCCCATCTCTTCAGAGTTTTAAAAAAATTGACTTTCCCCAGCTACAACCCAAAAATAAAAGTAGAATATTTTGTTGAATAATTTTATTTCACAGGGTCTTGTCCTCAAAAGAGAACTGCCTGCTTACGATGTGGCTGTGCAACGTGAGCAAAGCAACTATCAAAACACAAATAATCTTTTAAATGTTTGAATTTAACGCAAGGAGAGCTTTAAAACGCAGTAACCTATCTGTGAATGCACAATTTCACCACAGGTTGATCAGAATCAGTCAGTTGGAGCTTTCAGTGGGCTTGAACAAACCAACAGAACATGTGTGGGTTACAGATGCTGTCTGCAGACCTCAGTTTCAAGCCCACAGCCAAAGCAGCTGTCTGCGCTGGGAAGGACACCGTTACTGAGCCGGGAACAGATGTTCCCCGTGTGGCTTGTGTGAACAGGGGGCACCGAGTGTCTTGGTGAACTTCAGGGCAAACTCAGACTCACCGTCCCTCTGGTCCACTCATGACCCAGTCAGATAGAAGCCAGCGTGGGTTGGTGTTAAAGATTGAGAGAGTGCACTGAACAGGGCACTCCCGCAGAAAACAAACATGCGTTAAACCTTTTCTAACAAACACACTGCATCCCTGAAGTTGTGCAAAAACGCAAATGTCTGATTCAGTTTTTAAGCTGCTAGCTTCCTAGAACAAAGTCAAAAATAATAATGGTCCAGAGAATTCACAGCATGTGACTGGACTCACATCTGATGTGGACAAACTCCCGACACCATCGCTCATTTGTGACTCAAGAGGCACTGAAAATAAAGACATTTGGCCCAGTGTTTAGTAACATTTGTTACCATGCATCAGTCCAAACTGTGCAGAGCCCAATAAATACATTCATGGTCTGTTTGTGATTTTTCTATAATTTCATATTTATTTTTATGACTTCTAAGAAGAGACAGATTTAAAAACACTGGCACAGTAAAACAACTGGACAGTTAAAATTACAGACCGTGGAATATCAATAAAAATGTCTTATTATAAATTTAAGACATTTGTCATGTTGGACATCGGAATATTTTTGGGAAGCTTCATGATGTAAGAGTTCAGAGAAAAATGTCTTTAAATGAAAGGACGGGAAATCTTTTCATTTCCTGTCCACATTGTTTTCACTCTTTATTATTTCTTACAAAAAACTTTGTGTTTGAGTTTTGTAATGGGAAGTCTGAAAAGTCATTTTTCTTTTTTCCCTGACTGACCACTGATATTACATTTCAAAAGTAAAAAGCCCCAAACTCTTAAAATATTCTCTTTATTTAGCTGCACTCTAGACTATAGTTTTAGTTGAGATGCCTTTTTCTTATACAACTCTTCTAAGACTCTCCTCCAAATGAAAAACTCAACCAGAAGTCAAAATATTCTGATGCATGCAGAGACCGATCTGCGTATTCTGCCACCTCGTGGTTTCAATGTTCTTGCAGTGGCAGATTGAGTATCTACAGGTGCTGCTGTGACAGCAGAGGCTCTGTTGGACTCCAGATGTTAGCCAGTGGTCACCAGTTAATGTTTGTCATACAGGTTTTTGTGTTTAACTGTCACCCAGAAAATCAACAGATCTACTGGAATGTCTTGTTTTTTTCATCAGCACATTAAAAAAAACAACAACAACAAACGAGGCTTCTTGGGCTGAATCGTGTAATACGTATTTGCACACTGACCTTTTTAGTCACTAATTCAAGTGAAACAACCTGTGAAATATTCCACTGACAGCAAAAATCCCCCCAACACAAAAAACTAAATGTGAGTGAGAGCTCCTTGAGGCAGTTTGGAGGAAACACAGTTCAACAAACAGCAGCTGGTCAATCATCCTAACTGACACGAGTTTTCACTGACTGCAGGCCATCAGTTAAACAGCCAGGTTACACTGGTCCAAGCAACTAACAATATGCTTCACAATAAAGTCAGTTAATTGAGTTATTTGATCCACTCGCCACAGCCTGTGAAGAAAGAAAAACTCTTCATGTGTTGGAAAGAACTTAAGAAATTGCTATTACTACTAACTTTCAGCACTTCCCTTGAATCCTGTGTAGGTCTCTAGCCTGCAACAACAGGTCGACAGGACTTTTACTGAAACTAGAATCAGGGCAGAAGTTTCAAGGTAACATTTCTTAGAACATGAAAATCTGTCTAAAAATCTGGTTTAATTTAAGTTGAAGAACTAAATCTGAAGGTTATGCATATTTTGGAAATTAAGCTGTGCTGCTCTTCCTTTTTCCTCAAACGAACGTCTTAATCATTTCTAAAGACTTTCTTGTATTAGACACACCGCGTGCAACACTTGAACTGTGGTACATGACGTCTCACCTCTGGAATGGGATCTGAAAGCAGAGTGTAGAGCTTCTCGTGGGCGCTGTCGCGAACCCCACACCAACGCGCCGGGTCAAAGTTCTGCCAGATGCGTCCCAGGCAAATAGCCACCCACTGGCGGAGCAAGGGATGGGGGTCTGACAGCTGCTCCAGGCAGTTTGCTATCAGGTTGCCCTGCAGACAGGCCTCCTGGAGGGGAGAGAAGGAGCGATGCAGAATGAGTGATGAGTGTATGAGATGCAGAGATGTGAAGCTTTTGGTTATAAAAGCGGGCGCACCTGCAGATGAGTATATCTGATGAATTTGAGAAAGACTGACAGAACCGTGGGAGCTGAAACAACATCACTGAATTACTCTCATTTGGATCCGTCGTGAGACGCTGGACTGTGGTAGTTAACAATAACCTTCCCGCTAAATCTAATAAAATACAATATCTGCAGTCATCTCGAGCAGCGCACAGGTGTGAAGCTGGGAGCAGACTTGTAGCTCATTAGCCAGTTAATAACCACTAACCTGTAACCTCACACTGTGTGATGGACAAAAAGATGATGAGCTCTGTGGCAGCATGACTTTTTCCTTTCAACCCATTTGGGCTTTAAAAAAATCATCTGTGAACAAAAGGTAATTGGTTACCAAGTTTTCAGATGGTCCAAAGCACGAGAGGGAAGCTGGCGGCTTTATTTAAAATCATCGTAAAGTTTCTTTTTGATGGATTTTTTTGTCACTAACAAGTGTTCTCTCTCTCGTTTTCGCTGCTGTCGCGTTTCTTCTTTTCACAGACTTTTTCAAATGCTGAACTATCATTAATAACACTACAGACTCCCTGTCGTTTCTCACACACAAACGGTCACTATCTGCTAGCCTGTCTGTGTGTAGTTCAAATGTTCAACAGTACAAGATAAAACTACCCAACCTACAGTGCACGTTCAAACCCTTCATCTCCACAAATGATTAATTGTTATAATACCCAGGACTTTGACAGCGTACTAGACTTTATTCTAAAGCACACGTGGAACATGAAACGTGTCCGTCACTGTTTTTTCTTCTCAACCTTGAAGCCTCGTGACTCTTTGCATCACATTGCAAGGCCTTTTTATCACGTATGATTCATTCCTAACACATCGATGACTCTTATATGTAAAAGTGGGACAATGCTCCTTAGCACTCTCAAACAAGCAGGATTACACGGTGGTACTAATTCATTAACTACCCCACTGGATCTGATCACAGTGTTACAATGTCCGGCAGTAGTAAGAACAGGAATTAAATATTTTGCTGCCTACAAATGGAATTAATTACAAAAGCCTGTGAAGTTACATTGGAAAGTTTAAAAAATAAATTCATGAGTAGATTTATTCACATGTATAATATAGTGTTGTATAATGTATATGTGGTACTGTTAGACAGGTCTTTCTTGAAAAAGACATCCCACACTCAGAAAGGATTTAATACTAATATTGCCACTATTATTATTATTATTATTATTATTATTCGTAGTAGTAGTAGTAATAATAATAATAATAATAATAATAATAATAATAATAATAATAATAATGATGATGATGATGATGATCTCCTCTACATGATTTTTAGATTAATTGAAGATTGTAAATTGCCATTAGCTCCAGGTGTTAGTGATTGTGGTCGCCCATCTGTCACTGTTAGTCATGTGATGGACTGGTTCCCCATCCAGGATGCCCCACGCCTGCTGAGACTTGCAGGATCCAGCCTCACTGCAACCCTGAAACGGTGAGTGGTCACAGTAGAGTAAAAAGAGGACAGCAATCTTTTGGATCTAGGAAAAAAGTTGGTTGTTCATTTTTTTGCTTGAATTTTTGGTCTGCATATTTTTTTGCTGAATAACTGCAAGTAGCTGCATTGACCAACCAGCTGCCTGCATATGATGCCTTTAGGGGAGTTCTGTAAATTACAAAGAAATTACAAAAAGAAGCCAAATATACCAAATATAACTTCAAAGTACAGTCTGACTCTCTGTGCAGTTTACAAAGACCTGTGTGATTATGCAAAGATCTAGTAAATGTGTCATTTCTCAAGTTTTCTTGAAAATTCAACCTCTCTTACACACACAAACCGCAATAAACGAGAAGGGGAGAGAATCTTCTTTCGTCTCCAACAAATTGAGGCATCATAACAGCGCATCATTTGTCAGCAGCTACACAGCGTAACCCTCCCCACCCCTAATGTTTCTCATCGTTCTCTCGGCTCTGATGGATCCTCCCAGCTGAACCCAGAGAGCTGGAATATTAAGACACCATGGCTCGGTGACATGTTCGCGACAGCGAAACTGCAGTAATGAGCGCTGTTGTTGAAAGGAAGAGGAATAAATAATGGAGATGTGGAGCAGGCAGAGAGTCTCAGTGTAATGCTGAGGATCATCTATTATTTACACAGACCTGTGAGAGAGGTAGGCGTGCTAAGGACACAGGGATACCGGAGAAGAATGGCTGTTTCTGAGCTTGAGAGCACATACAGCTTTTATGATTTGTCACATTTATATACTGTAATGTCGAGACGGGGAGGAGTAGAGGAGAAATGAATGAGTCAAATAACATTCACAACTAGACAGAAAAATAACCACAGAGACCAGGAGCAGGAGCGAAATGGAGTGATGGCGGAATATTTCTTTGTGGAATAGAGTGTCAAGAAGTGCGTGCGTGCGCGTGTCGACTCCATGAAATGACGAGCTACATCCCTACATCGCACCCCTGGACGTTTGATTAGCGTCAGACACAAAAGGCTTCTGGGACTGAACACCGCACGCCAGCAGCAGGCCGAAGTGACACCTGCGGTGATAAAGTGTCACCGCAGAGGTGGCTGTGGGACGGAAACGGAGATTGCAGAGGTGACTGTGGGTGACAAAACTGTCACATAACCAATATCTCCCAGAAATACACAATAGACGAGAGAGTGATCTTTCAAAGTGACGGCTGGCCCCGAAAGAAGGCGCCGTTCTGTTGAGGGAAGTGAATGAATATGTTCGCCTATTTGGATTTCTAGCAAGCAAACAGACAGCGATGAAGAAATACAAACGTGTTCAGACATCCTCCTACCTGCCCTGTGGTATAGTTGTTCACTATAACAGCTAAAATGAAGACAGCCATGGTCCGATGCTCAGCCTGAAACAGAGAAAAGGACAGAATTAAGATTTTACGTCAGTTCCACTCTACGTTTCTCGTTTATCTTAAACTAATTTGTTGTGAAGCAGTAAGATAAAGTGGACCTATTATAGTTTAATATGCGAGTGGAAAATCTTCATATTAAACAGGGACAACATTTTAGACAGCAAGGTGAGCAAAAAAATCAGGATTCAGACTGCTCAGATTTTTGTGCACCTGGTCGACATTAACTTTCATGGTTTCCTTTTAGAGGCCAGAGAAACAGCTCCAAGCAAAGCATCTTCACTGACATTCTCCGCTTGACCGCTTCAATTTATAGGGCTTGACCAGGGTCAAGTTCAATATCAGGTTTCAAGTTAAAGAAGGATAAGAGTCATCACGTGTTCCTCTCATGCCACTACACAGACGACTGAGTTGACTAAAGATGAAGTTTGGAGATGAGGAACAAACATTTGTCATTAAGAGCGAACTGATTAGCAGTTAGCAAATTATTTTGCCATCAAACATGGATCACGTGACTCTTTCCGGGTCACTTTGCTCTGTGTTTTTGCATATCGATAACAAAACAGTAACATTTTAGATAACATATAGAAAAAACATAATGAAAACGTGTCTGATCGTTAGCGCATCCAGTTTCGGAACCGTTTCCTAATTTTATAATTGAACTTAGTAAATAAATGACAATTTCTATAATAATGCAATGTCATGAAAACTCTGAAAAAAGGGAAATGGCGAGAAGTCACAATAAAAAGATGAAACTAATATTATGTTGATGGAATTTTTGCTTGTATTAATAACTTATTCCTAAAGACAACAGCCATATTTTTAGTGCTCAATTAACTTCTGCAAACCTTTATCAAACCTTTTCACTACCTACTACAGACTATTATTGTTTCTTAAGAGGTGGATCCTTCATTTAGGCAGAAAATTTACTAGAGAGACTGAAGAGTTTAAACACTGTTTTCAGAACGCCTTTTAGAGAAAGAACATTAAAGGAGTGAAGTACAGCAGCTGGTTGAGAAATTACATGAAAGGAGTAACACCAGATACGGAATAACACAGAAGTCCACTTCAAGACTCCCAGCTGGAATATTTAAACAGAATTTTGCTTTCTTGATGACGATGGCGGATACTCACAGGCATGTAATTGTCAGCCAACACTGACAGGAAGTACTTGTGCCCATTGTCTTTCACCAGGTCAGCTTGACATGACTGTGGAAACAGAAGGAAGGAGAAGATGGTGGAGACTTCACAGCAGATATATTATGGGGTATGTTTGTTTCTTTCAAGCAGAGCCTCAAAACTTTGCATGAATACTGATTATAAATGTTATTATTGCAGGAGCGTACGGCCCCGAGCAGGGACTAAAATATGAAACATGGCAGAATTGAGATGTAAATCCTAGATTACTCCTAATTATTTCATCAGTGCCAGAAAGCTCTTCTGATGCCACATGCTGCTTCTGTACTTGAGGGTTTATCATGTTTTTCGTCTGTAACATGAAACAAAGTGACGAGCAGTGAAGCTCAAGATCAAAGTCTGCGTCTGATTCAAACATCTTCAAAAAGTGTCGGAGGAGTTAAATCAGATAAATTATTGTAGGAAACAAGGAAAAAGTTAATTCAAGTAAATGAACCTTTTTCAGTCTATGAAAATAAATATAATAATATAGAATAAACTGGACTTTGAAGTGTGCGAGTGTGATTTTACGTACGCTGTCCACAGCGAGGATTTTAGCCCAGATGAAAACCAGCAGCGGCCGCAGCTCTCTGGCTGAGCTCTGAAGCAGCTTTAACACGTAGGGGAAGATCCCCACGGACAAGGCCTGGGAACACAGAACAGGCAAACACGGAGCGCTGGTGTTTATAAAGCTGTATTGACGTTACCGTTATGGGTCAGGCTTTGCTGTTGAACCTGACCGTCCAAGTGTGAAGGCCGAGACGCACCTGTGGTTTAAAAAAGTCAAGGCGGACACCAGAATGAAAAGTAGCCGAGCACAAGCTGGGAGCCCGAAAGACTTGCTGAAAATACAACCTGGCTTTGGACTTATTTCACCTTCCAGCTAAAAGAACGAGAGATTCTCTTTTCGAGGAGCGTGCTAACAATTTGGCTATTATACAATATCCAATTAAATAAACTATCCAACAGCAATAACACCATACTTTGGGATTTTAATCTTAAACTTATATTGATCTGAATTACAAATGCTAAATTCTAAAAAGATTTTCACTGGAGGTTTTACAGATGCAGCAGCGTCCTGTTCATAATAAGATAATAATCTGGTGTTATACGTGTAACTAAAAAAAAGCATACAGCTGATGGTTTTACATTCAGTCTTCAGATGTATCTGCTTTCTCCCCAGTGACGGGCAGCAGCACCTGACTTTAACCCACTAAAAACACTAATATCTTATTTAAAATATAAATAAATTAACAAAAAGAAGACAAACTGCTAGCAGCATGCTAACTAGTACAGCCAGGTCCACTGCCCATTTCAAAATGCAAGAAATCTAAACAATAAGCTAATATTCAGCTGTCATAGTGTTTTTAAAACCTAAAAATTTGCATAACAGATATTTTGCACATCCTGACACAAGTCTTAGATTCTTAATTTTTTTGGATAAGTGTACAAAAGTGAATATTGTCGAGCTTTGCAAACCTCTAAATCAGTACAAACAAACTCAGTTTCATATTTCCTTTTAATAAAGAAATAATGATGTAAGCTATGAGAGGCATGTGTTTGAAGGACACGTGGCGCTCCCTGCCTCCAGTGCTGAGCACAGGATGGAGGGTTGTGATCTCATTCATGTTATTTTTTAAACATTCATAGCAAAAACGCACCAGACTGACGGCCCAGGGTCCCAAATCCAGAAACCGTCCGAGCAGGTCCAGAGCACGCAGCCGGTGCACCTGACTCAGGAGGACCTGAAAGAGAGCAAAGGTCAAAGGTTGATGCTGCCGCCTCTGAACTGAGAGGAAGTCTAAGATTAAAGTAGCAGGAGGAGGAAGAACAAGAGGAGAAATGTTGTAGAGGTGCAGTAAAACAGGTGGCTCTCCCACCAGTACTGCTAACACACTGGCACCAGATTTCATGAGTGGGCGGCAGGGTGCGTCCTCTTGGCTGCCATTTTATTCGAGATCTTACTGCGATACTGGTACGGGTAAATACCTGATTGGGCTTTTTTTTCCTGCAGAGAAATTTTGGCAGCTACTTAAGCCCCAAAGGAAAATCCCCTCCCCCTTTTGAATGCTGTAATTGGAATTCTTTTGTTGTTAATTGGGGTTTCATTCGAATTGTTTTTTTGTTTTTTGTTTTTTTACCAAAGAGACAAAAATAACAGGAACATGCACAGATTTCTGTCCAATGAACTCATTGCCTCTGTTGTATGCTGCGATCATGCTTACTGCCGCGTGCAGTCAGCCCCACAGGCCGATTCTGAGCCAAGAAAAACCCAAAGCAACAGAGATGCCAAACGGGATCACGATGTAACGGTTTTGGCCAAGTAGAAGTATTTTAAGGATGCAAATGTTAAGCGCTAAAATTGTATGCGTGTATGTTTGGTTGGACTAACATTATGTGCAGTGTGCCACAAAGCCTGTGTGAAGGCTGGACACTGATCCATCCCCATGTGACCACCCTGCAGTGTGTGTGGGAACAAGCATATGGAGGAACCCAGGAATACACACCCACACACACACACACACACACACACACACACATACATTTAGACATTTCCAGGGAATCATAATGTATTAATGACTTCCTCTGTGCCTTCGACCCGCAGGGTGTGACCACAGAAACAGATCAGGGAAAGACCGGACCAGGGATGCCTTCAACTCTGAGGAAGTGTGTGGGAACAAGGAAGTGTGTGACGCAGGCGCGTGCTCTGCAGGAAGAAAAAAAGCCACCTGGCAAAAATACTAAAGAAATCCTCCTGATCTCGGTTTAAAGGAAAAAAAATCTCATTCCTCATCCAGTCCCCACCCCTTTCCCAATTCTCTATATATTTTTAGATGCATAGTCAGTGTAAAAATGGTCATAGCATGGTGACATCACCACTAATTAGTGAAGTCTCATAATGAAGCCAGGAACTGAGCAATTTCCCCACCGCCATCTCTTTGGACCCGGACGCGACGAATGAGCAGCAGCTCTAACAGTGAAATCAAGGACACAACACACCCTTGACTATCCTTCCTTAATGACTGTAACAATAACCATAATTCAAAAACGAACTTAATCTTTTCTTCAGTGTAACCTAAAACTACCGATTGAGCCCAATAAAGTCATCAGGGCAGTTTCCACAGAGGGCAGAGAGAAAAGAATCCAAGGGTCGTTCTCTGTACGGTGCTAGACAACTGCAAGTCTTTGCACACCCAGGAGTCGCCCCTGCCGGCAGCTTTAAGGCACTCAGAAGCTACAGCCATCTTTAACATTGTTTACAATTAGGCCATGCTTTTGAGGCGCTAACTTTGGAACAGCCTTCCTTAATGCATCAGTTTGGCCAAATCATTAGTACTTTTTATAGGTCTATGGATGGAAGTTTGTTATTGATTATTGCAATTAATTTACCAATCTAGTACTTAGATTTGATATCTGTCCAATTAGGACTTGAAGAGCTGGATCAGGTTACAATGGAACAATTCAGTTTAACTTGCTTCGTCAGGACTCCAGTTGCTAAGAGGATAGCTAACATAGTATGCAGGAAGCTAACAGCAACTATTCAACTATTAGGAGGTACTTTCCACCTGAAATACTTTAACTGGAAACTGCACACGTGAACCGAAATGACTGAAAAGTTTCAGCCATGAGGTTTTCCCCCTTTGTTCTCACTCTGGTTATGTTCAGTGTAAAAGTTGGTGGAAACTCTTTGTCACACTTAAAATAACATATTATGTTGAGGTCAACTCAGTCAAATTATCATTATGTTGTTTTAGCTCCACTCAGTGTGTGAGGGGTTGCACTCACAGCGAGACCAACAGCAGGGAAAGGAGAAACAAGCGTAACTAGAAACAGCAGCAGCAAACAATCAAATCCGTTCAGATCATTTATCTGATAGCTGATGTTACGTTACGGAAAAACAAGGTGGTTCGAATCTCTTCCTCACCGTGAGGAATACAGCTTTGTGATTTAACAGGAGATTAATGTTGTCAGACACCACGGGCGTTGTATCGGAAGTGAAAAAAGTTGGAAAGGAATTTATAGAGTGCTACACAAATAAAATTATTATTATGATTCCACACAGCCCTAATCATAAGCTCATTTTATGCAAATAAATATCTGAGCAATTCTCTAAACATGCACACACATTAAAGCGCGTGTGCATGTTTACTGGAGCGGCTCATGTGTGTAACTCCATGCTCCCCATCCCCTTCGGTGCAGTGAGTAAGCGCTTCCTCTCATGACGCTGTATGTATGAACGTCGACACACGTTGCATCACATCATGATGCACCTGCAGGTATGAATCACTTGGGTGATACATAGAGAAGGAGATTAAAAAAAAAAAACACGTGTTTGAGTGTGTTGTTGTTACTATGGCGTCACAACTTGGAAACATTGTAACTCCAATAATCCGTCCTGGATGAAGGACTGCTTCCTGGGCTCTGTTGTTCTCCCTTTGCTCATTTCATTAAAGAGCGTTATTGATGGATTCCTGCCCGTTGCTCATCTTTTTTGTCACTCTTTGCACTTTTCAAATTGAGTCAGATTATATTTTGGCCTTTGACTGTAAATCCTGTAAGAATTCACCAGACTCTTTAGCTTCATTCTTATGCAAATGCATACTTAAATAGGTAGAAAACCTGTTTATGTGCCCATCAATTACATCACGGAGCAGGAAGTAGCCCTCACACTAGATGACACTGCCCTTACGGTGTACAGCTGCAATATGTTGTGTAATCTTAAAGGCTGCTGCTCCTTTCCTCTTATGTGCACATCAACAACACTCACACACACGCTGTACCCGGTGCTCGCCGATCAGTCTGCCTTTTCCTCAGCTTTTAACGGCTCCCGACAGAACTGCTGTATGGACGTGCTGCTGCTGGGAGCGCGCTGAGTCAGCAGAAAATTACCATTCAACACGGACAGCTACTATGCTGTGATATAGCACTACTATGTACTGTGATATAATACAACAGCACAACTGTACAACCCCGCGGGGTGATGGTGGTGGTGGAGGTGGGAAGAGGAAAATGAAGCATATGACCGCAGTTACTCAGCAGCTGATGCACTCTACGAGGATGTGCCAAGATTTCACTCTTGGACCTTTCACTCTCTCCAGCGTGTGGTGGTTTACACGTTCGCCTAACGAGATCCCGGGTTTGATCCTGGGAGGAGACACTAATGCCTCGGGGGATTGTGCCAATCAAAAATTCGGCGCTACCCGCTGTAGCGACCCCTCGTGAAATAAGAGAGGAGCTGAAAGCCGCTTCTACAAAGTTCAGCGCTACAGAAAACACAACATTCATGTTGCAAGTTTTCTTCCAGGCTTGTAAAAAAATAATAATTGGTCTGAAAATAATGAGCTCAATTTGCAAGAGGGACGACCTGAAGGTAGGAGTATGTTGTGTAATAAATTAAAAGAGACCTGTTAGCACTGTGACATTTGCAAAACAAAGACTCATACTGATACAGAATTATTATTGCATGTTGAAAATATAATTGCATTTCATTTTATTTTCTTGTCTTTTTCAAGCATTTTTATCTTCATCTTTTACTTTAGTGTCTCTCTTTTACTTTTGCGATCTCCGTTCCACGTTTTGCATATGACAGCTGGATTTTTATATCCTTTTCTATAGTTTTCTTGTTATATTTGACTGGTTTATCTGCAATGGTGAGGTGGAGAAAATTAGCGTCTTGCTTTTATGAATTATTATCTACATTTAAATGGAAATGTGGGCACAGAAAGCAGCGCCTCCTTTGCTCGCTTAGTTATTTCAGTGGCCCGAGTTCAGTTCTGTCCCCGGCCATTTGTTAGACATTTTACCCCACCCCCCGTTTGTCCTCAGCAGTTCCAGTCTCATAAAGCTGTGGGTGTGTGTCGAGGTGTGTGTGCGTCTGTACCTGCAGTACAATTGGGAGCTGCTCAGGTGGGTTTCTGTTCTCTACGCCCATCGTCAACCACACCTGAAACGCTGTCAGCTGCTCTGCGAAGAAAGGACTGTGCTGTGGACACAAGAAGCAATGAAATATTTATCACCATTTCAAATCATTTATTCTGCTTCAGCTTTCTCTCTCTTTCAAATGGACACACGCACGCATGCACACACACACACACACACACGCTCATAATGAGGTAGTCCTGCAGTTACAAGCCCATCATTTCATAAAAACATGAACATAATGAGCTCAGGAGTGACACCGCACTGCAGTAACAACATAAATCCTGATCTGTCATGATCACCTTCCCCTCTCCTCTCTCTGCTGTCATGGCACATTGTCTGATTGATTGGCTGCTGGCCGCAGAGTTTTCGATCACGCACAGTGTTTGAATTGCGACAGCCTCGTGTAGACCGCTGATGGATGTCGCGAGGGGAAAATAGCAGCGCTTCGCTGTTGGATGACTACATTAATTTGAGCATAATCAAAGCTTAATAACCCTACACACTCAGATACTGACACAATTGTGAAAAGTAGCGCTGCTTACTTAAAGATGACACCTGTGATGTAACTAAAGTACTTTTTTTCATTTGTTACTGTTGAGACTTTTGACAGACACAGACATAAAGTACTGTATGTAGTACTGTATGTAACAAATGTGTGATACTGTATACCAATAAGCGAATGTGGGTGAAGCTGTCAAAATTAATTAAAAATTAACATCACGGGCATGTAGCTCAAAAACTAGCTGGGTTGTTGCAAGACAAGAAATACGACAAAATGCTGGCTCATCAAATCCCAATAAATTCATATACAACATCATTTTGTCCTGAATTTGGTCTCTGCTTCCTGCTCTGGACATCACCATAATAGACAGAAAATAAAGACCAACATCTTTACACTGAGATAAGCTGATTATTACATTTTTAAAAACTGAACACTGATTTTAAACGTGTTGCCTTGACAAAGTAGTTACTGTGATGAATGACACAATTTTCCTTTTTTAGCTACAAATTACAAAAAAATATCTTTTAGAAAGATTTATAAAATGCCATGAAATATCAAAAATACATAAAGAAATAAAGTTATTACATACAGCAACAAAGATGTGGGGCACGAGTGGCATTTCTGGTTCCATATGAAATAAAATATGACTGTCGGGGTGTTTTACAGGTGCTAGAGAGGAGTTACAATGAGCAGAGACGCAATCTTTAAGATCTACCGTAAATAACATTCTCCCTTTTTTTTTTTTTACTCAGCTGTGACAAAGTCCAACAAAGAGAGGTAAAGGAGTCAAAGCACATCAGAGAGGAATTAAAGGCTCCTGAAAGACGGAGCAGGCAGATCTGCTTTAGGAGTCCTCAGAGGCTCAATTATAGTGTTGGTAAGTGTTTTTAGCCCAAGTGCAAGAGAAAGTAGGAGGAGGAGTGAGTGTGGAAAACTGCTCCTGGGGGAGCGATGCTCACCTCCCAGGGCCAGGTGGAGAGAAGGTGGAGTTCCCATATAAGAGTCCTAACATGGGAAAAGCTGCTGTGTGTTCTGCATCGTTGTTGCAGAGTCTAGTAACTGTTGGTCGGCTCATTCTTGTTCCCACAGCATTATAAGCAATGATGCTGCAGGATTTTTGACTTTTATGTAAAAGACTTGTTAAGTCAGTGTCAGTGCACCCCAGGGTGGCTGTGGCTACAATGTAGCTTGTCATCACCAGTGTGTGAATGTGTGCGTGAATGGGTGGATGACTGGATGTGTAAAGCGCTTTGGGGTCCTTAGGGACTAATAAAGCACTATACAAATACAGGCCATTTACCATTAATTATAACAATACTAAAAACAGTGTCCTTTCCAGAAGCTCCAGCTGCTAACTTACTGGACGAGCGCCTTAATTTGCAACTATCAGGCAAAGCTGTAATGTTTCGCGTCTATAACAAACTGTGCAGCCCGCGTTGTAGGCCTCAAGTCCACATGAGAGAAGGAGTTTGGTATAGGACTCAGTCCTTTCTCTGGTAAACTCTACATCACTCTGCGCCCGTCATTCCCTGTTACAATTCAAAGTAGTCCACAGGGCCCACTTATCTAAATCCAAACTAGCTAAGCTTTATCCCAGTTTAGACCCTCGCTGTAACAGGTGCGGGTCTGATGATGCCAATCTAACCCACACGTTTTGGACCCGCCCTGCCCTGGCAAATTTTTGGGAGGAGGTTTCCTGCACTTTGAACAAGGCTACCGGCCTGAAACTAGCTGTCAATCCCCTACTTGCTCTCTTTGGTACAGCGGGAGAGGATGATAAGTACATTCACGGAGCAAAGCGCAGGGTGCTGTCCTGCTGCTGCCCCGCCCTCCTATGTTCGGTGGCTTGCTGATCTCATGTCGTGTCTCAGTCTGGAAAAGATCCACTGCTCCATCCAGAACCAAAAGGGCACATTTGATAAAATTTGGGGTCTCTTTCTGGAAAACTTCTCTAAACTTCAACTTAAGGATGTTCCAGCTGACTAATGGATTTGCTTCTCCATAGTGGTCTGATGTCTGTCTGTGTTAACGGGAACGTGGAGCTCAGTGATGGTGTACCTAACATCTGTGTGGCTCTTATGGAGAGGGCTACTTAATATCATAATATTAATTCATCCAGGGCTGGGGCTTTTATTTTGTTGGGGGGGGGGTTTCTCTTTTTGTTTTGTTTTTTCCGTTTTTGTTTTTTTCTTTTGTCTCGTTGCTTGTTTGGTAAATAATAAGAGAGGAAAACAATGTTCAACCATGAGAAGTTCTGTTTTGTATTCATTGTAAACAGTTTGTGTTTTCCGTCTTCTTTTTTTTTCTTTGTAAACTATATCCACAAATACTCAATAAAAATATTTTTGAATTTAAAAAACAAAACAAAACAGTGTCCTGTGGTACTGTTAATCCACAGTAAGTTGTCTATCCACATGGTCCTTCCTGGGTTTCTCAAGGAAAAGGAGAAGGACAGTATGTAAAAAAAAAAAAAAAGGATCTTCTCCTAAACCCAACCAAGTAGTTTTGTCACATGAGCCTAACAAAGACATTTTGTTGCCTGAACCTAATCAAATCGCTTCGTTGTTTAAACCGAAGTAATTTTGTTTCATAGTCCTGACAAATTCAGTTGTTTAAACCTTCTAAAACACGTTTGTTCCTTTAACCTAACCAAGTAGCTCTGCTGCCAAAACCCAATAAAAGATTTTAGTTGCTTAAACCAATCAAAGCTACAAGATCACAACAATGAAACTGGCCACCTGCAAAGGCCCTGAAAAACATCACTTATGATGTTGTAAGGAAAATACACCAAGACAGTGATACAGATACGCTGTTGACTCACACAGATACAAAAAACAAAACAAAAAAAGTGTTACGATGACCCATATTTGTTAAGTCATCATCAGCTCAATCAGCTTTTTTGAAGAGCGCTTCCATTACACTCAGCATCTCCATCACGGTCCCCTGCCTCGTCAGTAAATATAACAATAAACAGTCGAGCGGCTGAAAGTGCAGGGCCAGTGCTTTCTGAAACTATATTTTATTTGACGCTCATACTTGAGTTATTAAACTTGACATTTTACAATGTAATCCGCCGGGGATGAGTGTGTGCGAGTGTGTTTGAGAGATTAATAGAGATGCTGTATATGCGGGTGGTGGCGAACTTGCAGTGCAAACAAGAACAGTTTGTTGTTTACAGGTGTCAGTGCTGGACACATTCAAGATGAAAGACATCCATCAATGCTAGAGGTCCCCTAGCCTCCAAGCTTCATGCATTTAATGCCAAAAAACACAACAACATGATGCATCAGAGGCATCAGTGGCTCTGTGCTTATTTGTCTCTCACACACACACACTTACTCTGAAGGCGGTGCCCTCCTCTATGATGGTGGGCAGCTGAGAGAGGCATATGTCCACGGCCAGGTCCCACGCTTGCCTGTAGAGAGGAAACACACACACACACACCGCATGTAAGTGACATCATATGTCATGAGGAAGATCCTGTAGAAATGTTTAGCTGATTTAGAGTTTAGAAATGTGTTAACATAGAATGTAGAATTATTGTAGAGACACTGACACTGCCCTCAATGTAATAAAGGCCTGATTGTGTCATGAACTTAGGAGTAGAGTATAGGAGACCCTCCCCAGTTGAACTGTGAAAGTAAAACAGAGAGGAGTTGGAAATTCCCCAGAGAATGCTTGGGTGGGGGTCTCAACATTTGACCTGGATAACTGTGGTCTGGAAGGGAGATGGGTTTATGACCTCTAGGGAGTCACCTTCCCCCACACAGTGTTTTAACTGTCACGCACACACATCCACACGCACGCTCACTTACGTGCACTCACACATACACACAGGTACGCGCATACACTCACTCACGAGCACTCATATAGACACGCGGGAACGCGCACATGTAGGCATTCACAGGCTCGCACACACACAAGTGAAAGTATGTAAACATAGCACTTAGTTTTAAGGCACCTTGTAGAGGGTTTAGAAGGGGGGTCACTGATACAAAACTGCATGTAACACACAAAGGAGTTGAGATCTGCAGAGAAAGTCCGGGGTCCTGTACATCTCCCTTCTAGAAGGTGTAATCAATAAGTGTGTATTAATAAAAGTGTTGTTAATTGACTACTGAGTCCTGGTGTTCTTTCTGGAGTCCTGACGAATATACGAACCGGGGTGAAACTGCTTTTGCAACAATCCTTAAATAAAACTTTTTTTCAGGACTTTCCAGGAAGAATAACAAAAAATAAATAAATGAATAAATAAAAATATCATAAAGAAACTGCCAACCGCATTTGGTAGTGTGGCATGGCCAAAGGAAGATCACATTAAACTGTGGCACCGTTTGCTACCTTTACGAGTTAGAAGCTGCATATATCAAACAGCTAAGACTCAAACTTCTTTCCATACCAGGCATGAACTGAGACCCTGAATCCAAGAATTTAGATCCAGTGATATTTTCTAAAGAACAATGTGTGCTAGCGATGTATTATAGGGTAAGGACTCTGTGACACTTCACCTTATATCCTATATACCAGAACTCCATATGAGTCCAGGCCAACTGTCGTAATACCTTCATACGATGTTGTCCACAGTGACCCTGGTAACAAACAGACTAATTTTATCCATATAATTTCCAGAGTCTTGGAAAATAATTTGTATGTATCCTTCACCTTAACAACAAGCAACAGTAAATTTGGTGCGGTGGTATTTTTGTGGTGGTTCTCCAGTCTTGGTGACTGTACACTACACATGTTTTAAACCACAAGCAACATGACTCATTTCACACAGCTCCTTATTATTGGGCTTCAGGACACTGTGTAAACTGGAAACGCCCCAAAAAACCAAACCATGGATGTTCAGAGTGGCGGACAACTTCCAAAAATTTCCAAAATAGTTCTTTACATAACAGAAATAGTCTTGATGTCGATTCTCTGGCCTTTAATTTATTCCATTTTTAACCAAAATACATGTAAATATTACATTTTATTGCTAAAGACTTGGCAGGGATTTCACTATTTACTGTTTTTTAACTTCTTGGTATTCTCCAGATTAACCTGAGTCTTGTCCAAGGTTGGAGGTAAACTTAGGGTTGGGTTTCGTTTTAGCACCATCCTCAAAAGGTAAACTCTCAGATCTACTGATTCTCATGTAGCCCCAAGCAGAATCAACAAAAGCAGGTCATAAACCAGACCTGGGCCATTTTTTCCATCCTGCCACTAACACTCATTTTGCTCAGCTCACGTTTTCTCCCTCGCACTCCTCATCATGCACACGGGCTTCTTTAAATTCGCAGCCTGAGGTCCTGAGGAGGGCAGTGAGGAGCCTTTAATCCCGTTGGAAACACAAGCTCTTCTCTCATGGCCATCATTTCTAATTCATGGGGTTATGTAACTCACATCAAACCTTATCACAGCTTCTCTTTTCTCTCTTTCTGCCCGTCTCTCTTCTCCCTTCACTTTCCAGCTCCTTCTTATTGCAGAAAATTGAACTCTGGGCCTCGATGGGGCTTTTTCCCCTCAGTTAACAGGAGTCGGGGGTTGAGTCATGTTCCCAGTCGATACGCAGCAACGTAATGTGATGCTGAACCACTGATGCTGAGTTCACTCTGTCTGAGACTCCTGCTTTAATGGCCTTTCCCATTATCTCAATGTGATATAATAGAGTTGCACTCTTGGTCAACAGCACATTGTTAAAGACATAATGGACCCTCTGATGAATGTGTAACATGCAAACATGCAATACAGCATGTAGGTAGAAAGCATTTGTGGCTATTCCAGCTTCTGTCAGCTGCTGCAAAAACAGAAGTGTATATCAATTCAGGAGCCGGTGTAGTCGCCTTCCAGTGAAAATATTACCCGTGCAAACACACACTACTGCTTTATTACAGATGCTGCTCGTTTTACAAAGTGTTGGTGCCACATGAGACCTAATTTTTGACGTACTATAAGCGCTAGTATAATCGTACTAGCCCTGGTTATATTCACGCACTGTTTCAACTAAGACTTCTGTTTACATGAATATCTTACATTGCAGTTAGCAAACAAATGATGCTGCCATATGTTTCTGAAAGATGTTAATACTAAAACATACAAAAAAGGCCGAACTTCCTCTAGATGCACAAGTCAGAGTGCTGTATTGTGTTATTTTGTTTTTATCCAACTCATTTTTAAAGACAAACGTGGAACAACACCTTGCTAACCAACCCAATCGGGTTTAATCCTCGTGCTTATTTAGACGCTACGCTGAAGTTGCTACAGTAGCTTTAGACTAGCTGGGCAACTTATTTCTAGAAGTGTGATGAGGCTGGCTTAAAAAGTGAGCCAGCCTCCATAGACACACATATGAAGTTGTCCAAAGTTTAAAGCAATAAAAAGCCTTTTTATAGTCTTATACAAAGAAAGGGTTTGATCTCAGTGGGAAGCTTATCCCCTTTTTTAATAACTCATATCCAGCCTTGACTGACAATTGTCCTGACATAAGGAGTCGACCAGTGTCGGCTAGGCCTCATCGTCGCTCATCACTGAATTAGACCTCTGCTCTGTTTTGTGCTGCTGATGCTTTTTGGAGCATTTTTAATTGAATTACTTCTACTGACCACCCAAGCAGGTTGTGCAGACTAACATGAAATATGAAGTCATGTGAAGGGAGGGACAAAAAAACCACACTGGAGATGTGATATCACAGGCACAGGCCAGTGCAACAACAGAAGAGGGAATGAGCTTACTTTAGTTAGCCATAAAGTGAGTAGATGATGTGCAGCTACTGAAGAAAGAAGATTCAACAAACTAGAAAGTGAGTCAGTGACCTTCATTATACCCGAGTTGGACTGTTTGCAGTATTATAGTATGTGTATCCTTAACACTTTCAATTTCATGCTTATCATCAACACTGGCACTCCTATGACTCCATCTAGATTCAGTGCAAGCTGCAATTTTTTCAGGGTCACGTCATACTGTGACTGCACTGCTGCTAAGAAGTTCCCCACTTAGTGGAAACCGCTTCTTTCTCCACTGTAACTTAAAACTATATATTACTTGTAGTGCTGTTACTTAATGTAATGCTCCGATTGCCATACAGCAACTTTAAAACTCGTTTTAAAATGCTTCTTTAAATGTGATCATATGCGCATCAGCAGGGATGAGGTGCTTCTAAAGGCCTCTAAAAGACAGGCGTTATCATTCTGTTCCCTGTTGGCTAGGAGGGCAAGCCTACTGAGGTGGCGGGATGCTGCCCCTCCCAACAGTGGTTATATGACCTCATGTCGTGTCTAAAACTGGAAAAAATAAGACATTTACTCCAGAACTCTACTGGGAAATTTCAAAGCATGTGGGGTCCTTTCCTTCATGCATTTCAAAATCTATAAGGATTTTTCAGCAAACTCTCTTATGTCAAGTGTGGAAATACAGTGTACAGGGCAGTGACCTGGGTGGGATTATTTTGCAGGGATTATGTTATGTTTCTCTCTTTTCTTCTTCTTTTATTTCACAGCCTTAAATGTACGGGCTGATTACCCCGAATGTACAGATCATCTGTAATCCCTTTCTTCTCTTTTTGTCCATATGTATAAAAGAAAAACTCCATGTGTGACTGCTACTGATGTTATTATACGAGCTGCTTTCCTTAGTTTCGGAGAACAATTATTGTTGGTTTTAGATACAGCTTGTTTCTTGATATGGTACAAAAAGTAAAACTTCTTCAAGTACAGGAGAGAAGACGCTGCTGGAGCATCTTTCAGAGTTATGGTAATCCTTAATAGATCCATTGGCGCTGACAGAGCTGCGAGAGCCTTATTTTTGGACATATGATATTAATATTGTAAAAAAATTGCTCTGAATTAAACGTGTTTTCTCGGTTTCATAACTTCAAGTACTGGGATTACAATCTGTGTGCACACATTGCCAACAAATCTCCATCCCTGCTGGTGTTTATGTAACCCAATGGTGTGGAAACCAGCAGATAGAGCAGTGCTATCAGCGAGGACACACTCACGGGGAGGAGGCTGCTGCACTGTTTAGGATGACAGCATTAACTTGGATGATGTCTGTGAATCCGAATGAGTAACTCATCACACCAAAGCCCGTCTGTGTGTAATGAGGGGACAGAGCAGGGGACCAGTTGGCGCTGACTAAGCTCTTTTTGTGTGTGCGAGTGCGTTGCCTGCAGAGAGTGGTGCAGCAACGCGCAAACAGGAGCGCAGATATAAAGCAGACACACACCCACGCACACTCCCACACTAAAACTGCCCACGAGGGAGCAATCAACCTGGGGTTTATCTGCTCTCTCCCATCTCCTCCATCTGAATAACAATTGCTGTTGGTGTTCAGGCACCAACATCGATCAACGAGCACCCAAACTGCTTAATTCCTCCTCTATGTTTTCCTTCCTTTCCCATCTATGTTCATCCAAACTTTTATTTTTCCACCAGCCTTATATCTCCAGCACGTCCCTTTTTTATTGTCCACTCGGTTTAGTTTTCTGCACTCTTAAAGCGCCTCTCTGCTGTTAATCTGTCGTGCTTAATACTGCATGTGCTGCTGTGAAACAAACTGATACTCTTAATTTCTTTGGCGGTAAACTGCAATGTACCCGCAATCTAAAAAAAAGTGGGTAGGCATGAGAATGAAAGGCTACTGCTTCAGTAAAGAGCAGTATTCTTTACAATAAGTGATGCCAGGCTGTTACACAACAAGTCACTCCTTGAGGCAATGAGAGTGAGAGATTTTTTTCCCAAACACAAGCCAGATAATGAGTGGGAGAGATGGAGGGAGGCATTTATAGAAGACCAAGAGGAGAAACAATAGATAGTGGGAGAAGTGTTGGTGTAAGTAAAGCAAGATAGACGATGGGATAATGTTCCTAGTAATGCCTAAAAGACTTTAAAAGCTCATCTCTGTGTTTACAAGTGTAGTTATGAGAATACATGACTAATAAATCAGTAAAATGATGCAGAAACTTGTCAGTCCCAAACTGTGTGAGTATAAATAAAACCTTTAAACTCTTATTTTGTGTTATTAAATAATTCAAAAAGGTTTTTTGTTTTTCCCCCGGTTTATTTTTGCGGTGTGCCTGCTTTTAAACTAAATCTGCCATGGCTGACACAGATAAAGATGTCCCACAAAGTCTTTTAACATCCCCCAGAGGACAAGTGCTTTTTTGCTGCTTTCAGTCAAAAGGTGGACGCATTTGGCTGCAGGTTAATGTGAGTGGGTGGGAAAAGAAACGGCAGCACTTTTACTCTAAATCCAACCTGTCTCATCTCTGCACTGCATTTATGTTGACTACAAAATAGATCTGAGGCACAGAAGGGTTTCAGCAGTGACGCTCCTACCAAGTAAAATGACAGAGATGAGAAATGACCATGCAGAGTCATCTGTTCTTTATTTTAAATGACGCTCGTCTGCACAGTCACCACATCAGGCTACAGCAACAAGGTTCTGTAGTGCGCAGACAAAGTGAGCATGAGAAGAGCAAAAACTCTTCTCATGCCACGAAGCACCAGAGGAAAATAACTGCAGTTCCTCAAACGACCACTTGAGGCCGACACTCAGTTTTACAGCAGATACATGCTAACATGCTTACAGCATGCTACAAACAACAGTTCTGGCCTCCATATGTAAACAACCCCGTCAGGACAAACACACAGGTGGCCCATTGCCCGTTTTGATTTAATTCCTCACAATTTTAATTCATAATAAAGGCCAGGCCTGCTGTTAAAGAAGGGTATGTTCAGCACTTGGGTGTATTAAAAGACACCCAAACAGGAGTTTTGTTTGGATTGCAGATGCAACGTGCATCTTGTGATAGCTGATAACTCCCTCAGCTTCACCCATCGACCCAGTTTAAAAACTGAGGCTTAAGTTTTAAGCTTTAGACATAAGTTTTAGTGTTCGACCGTCCTGATGCAAAGATAAAGAATTTTCTATTTAAAAACACACACATTTGCCGAGGAGAAGAAAAGAGGAAGGCTACAGAGAACATTCATGGATGTAGTGAAGGAGGACATGCAGACAGATGGTGTGACAGAAGAACATGCTCGGGAATAAGGATGAGATGGAGGCAGGCAGGCCGCTGTGCGACCCCTCGCGTGAGCAGCAAGAAGACTTCATATACAAAGGTGCATTTGTGAATCATAAAGATATACATAGAGTATACGTGTACTATTCCATATCAGAACACACTTTCCTGCTTTGTTACTGGTATTACAGGTATACTGTGAAAATTACCAGTCAATCAACATAAACACAGACTTTGCCCCGCCCCTGGTGAAGGCAGCTGTGTGCCTCTGCCATGTGGGAGAGAGCAGCACATGGAGCCAAACTGGAAACCGTCAACATGCAAAAATAAATGAGAAACAAGATTCGTGGAAACTAAACTTAGCATAAACGAAGAGCGTGCATATGCTCCAGAGAAGCAGCAAATAAAGACACCTACGTGTTTTGGCTTACACTTCTTCAACATTATATTTAGAGGTTGTGAGAGTAAATAAGGCACTTTTAATATGTTGTAGTAACTGTAGTTACACAGATGGGTTTACATTTTTACGCAGACCCTGACGCACCCTGTCCTGTTTTTGCTTATAGACTAGAGTGACAGCAACGCTCTTGGTCACATTGCTGCACATACAGATGCTCAGCTACTGTACACCTTCTCCTGCTTCTGTTTTCAGACAGAGCACAGAGCTGTTTCTGCGACACGGGTAAAACAGGCTGCAGTGCATCCAGTAGGAAAACAAACACTGTCATGCGTGAGCACGATCAGCTCTGGTGTCACGCTCTCAGGTTGCTTCTTCTGACTGGATTACTCTTGAAAACAGAAGATTTGAACAGCAGGTGGGTGGCACTTCTGTGAAAACGTCTACTGAATGCACAAAGATGAAGCTGAATGAGAGCTCCATAAACTCTCTACAAGTGCAGTTAAACTCCCAGAAATATCTCACTGCATTCAAAGCGTTTTTCCTAATTGCTTTGGTAAAATGAGGAATTACAAAAACAAAATAAATGGTCAGAAAGACGCAAAGTAATTCCTGATGGAAAACAGTTTCAGACATTTAACATTTAACAATCAAACCCATAACTTTAGAACAATTGAGCCCTGAGGCAGATTTTTCCTTTTGTGCATAAGATGCCAGACTCATGGCATTTTTTAACATCCCCACACTAACAATCATTAACCAGGCACACATAAAAAAGGCAACACTGTCTGCTCTCTAATCATAACGTGTGTTTGTTAGAAAGTCTGTTCAAACTCCAACTGCAGTGCGCCTGAACAAACAGCGAAGCCTCAAGGATGACTCTCCCTCGTACTCTTGCCTTCTGCTTTGCAAAGCTGTGGACATCTGTGTTATCGGTGTGCATGAAAGTGAGCCCCGAGCTCCGTTTGTGTGCGTCTTACCACATGGCGTGCATGTATGTAGGGGGCAGGCGGGGGCTGCTGACTGGTGTGCAGTTGTATGACCTCATTATCCTCTCTGCTAACAGAAAATTGCGAAACAAGCTGGCCACCAGCAGGTCCTGACGAAACAACTTCTGGAACAAATCTGAAGAAAGAGAAAGGGAACATCAAATGATTTAAGTGAACACAGAGATAAGTTTGCATGTGGGAGAAAACGGGGGCCTGAATGACTCGATAAACAAAAAGAAGCTTAACTAGAGCGAGGCGACTACTTTACAGAAAAATGGGCTACTTTGTTTGTATGCTTAGAGAATATAAAGGGCAGGAAAATGCAGATTTAAGCCGTGTCGCAGTCACGTTTTCGTCTACTCATTAGTGTATTCACCAATTCACTGTAATGGGGCCAGGCCAATCCCATGGCAATCTCTTAGCTTATGATTATGATTACTTCGCTTGTGTGTTGGGGATATTTTACGAGACACTGTCTGACAGCTTCTGTGCCCACTGCTAGTGTTGGGCTGTTTAAACACTGAAGTGTGTGTGTGTGTGTGTGTGTGTGTGTGTGTGTGTGTGTGTGTGTGTGTGTGTGTGTGTGTGTGTGTGTGTGTGTGTGTGTGTGTGTGTGAGAGATTTGGATTAGGTGTGCAGTGCCTTCATTACAGGGATTCTTTCTGATGCGGGATGCTTCATTAACAGCAGAGCCCCGAGGGTTTAAAAGGCTTCTGCAGCCATCAGCCTTGTCACATTGCTATTTTAGCTGGGATACAGTTTGTCTCATGAGAGTCTGAGCCCTCCTCTGTGTGGATGTGTGTTGCATTCAACAGACAGGTGGCCAATGAGGGAATCTGCGTGCGATGCATGCAAACTGTAACAACATGTAGAAAAAAAGGAAATTGTGTGCGTTTTTATCTGGGGAGACTGAGCTTGAGGGTGATGGCTAATGGCAGCGCTGTGTGTTGTAAGCAGGAGTTTTGCTACGTGTGTGTGTGTGTATACGGCTTTTTATGTCTGCCAAATTATGTTTAAATGATGTCCCCAATTACTCTGCTAGACGCTCCAAACACAATTAATCTCAATTTGAGCAGCCAACCTGCACGTACTGCACTTTTGGCATTTTATAGAAAACAGCTTCACTATTTTCTACCACTGGGGACGTTCTCAAAGTTTTAGCACTGCTGATGCGTCACTACTGCGCAGTTTTTATTAGGTGCCCTAATTTGAGCTCCCTGAGAACTGAAACACATGGGTCATTTCATTTTTCATCACTGCCCAAACATGTTCAACTAAAGATTGGAGCGCGCCTCAGATGTGTCTCCAGCTCCAACAAGAGGAAATGTTCCTGCAAGTTTGCTTCTCTAATCATTTTAGAAGAAATTAAGCTTTTACCTTCTTTTTCATAATTTATTGTGATATAACTATGTTATAAGGCTTCATTGCCCCTAAATAGAGAAATACGACGATGGTTTGATTTATGTTCATTTTTAAAAATGGATATTGACATTGACGGAAATATGCCAGATTTGATTTAATTGGCTGATTTTCATCTTCTGGCAACTTAAACCTTATGCATTAAAATTAAAAGAAAACAAAAGCACCAGGGCACAGACAGCAGCCCGTAAGTGCATAAGTGATGGAACAATGACATAATGTGCAAAACAAACATTAAAGAAAAGCAAATAGAAGCAAATAAGCAGAACTTAAACAGCCACTTATCCAGATTTATCCATTTCATTTCTGGATTAGAACTGACTTGTATTTTAGCTCAAACTAACTTTTATTGTGGGTAAGCAAGAGTATCTGTTCAATCTGTTTATTGTATTAGTTCATATATTTTGGTTTTGGTCATCCCTGCCAAGAGAGACCTGCTATAAAGTTCTGTGACTGAAAAAAAGAAAAACAAACAAAAACTAAACCAAGGTCAAGGAAGTCACCTTGGACACCACTACAGTCACTCCACTGCTTCTGCTAATTGCTGGAAAATGTCAACACTTTAACTTAAATTTCTTTTTGGAGAAGAGGATGAAGTCAGAGGGGGCGCAATCTGGTGAGTAGGATGGGCAGTGAGCAAGGACTATGATGACATGGCCAAAAGGAAATTCTGGCTTTTTCATGTGCTCTGTGATGGCACCCTGGCACATGTATGTTATGGAAATTATGAGTATTTATACCCTCTTAAAGAAAGAGCTGTTCATGAAATGAGGCTGACCAGATCTGAAGGAGAACGAGTTGCACCAGGCATGGTCATCCAATTTATAGCTTCGAAACTCACACAGAGTACCATAAACCTGCTCCTACACCAGCTCTAAATGTCAGGAAACACATTGCGTCTCCGCTACAAGCAGCTCGGCTTCCCATGTAGAGCCAAAACATCCAGAATCAGACAGCAGTCACTGGACTCAAAGTCTCCACTGGGATTAACCCTGGTTTAGGTTTCCCTATTTAATTAGACCCCAGCAGACAGGCGGGTTAACCCCAGAAAAATCCATTACTGTGCACAGTTTAGCTGGTTTGCAGCAGATGCTGTCCCTCAGAAACCTCGGCTCATTTTTGCAGTATCTAGCAAAACACTGGCAACCATCAGTGCCACTCCTCAGCCAAGCTGACTTCTCAGCCTCTCGCATTCACAAGATTTTCATAAAACCTGACCTGGACTGAAACACTAAGTTTGATGTCCACAGAGAAATCACAGATGTGCAGCTCTAAAGCTCACTGAGGTTTTTTAGCTGATGGTTTATTTTTTAGTGTGCATTCCAGGCTGTGATATTTTCCCAGTGTCTTTCATTCCCAACATTTGTTTTGGAAGTTGAGATGAGTTTAATTTGGGATGCACTCACTTTCCATCATAAGAAAACTATTTCTAACCCAACTAATGTCTTTCTTAAGATCTTTTAAGGTACATTATTTTGGTGAGAACAGCTTGCTCACGACTGTTAAACAAAACTGTGTGCCTGCGTGTGAGCGCCTCACCTCTAGGCAGAACATTCCAGGCGATCGTGTCGGTGATGGCTGTGAAGATCCAGTTGAGCTCTCCGAGGGGAGTGCGTCTGTCATTGAGCCTGCCAGGGATCCTGCAACACACACAACACAACACAGATGGCTGTGTCAGCCGCGCTCACTGTATGTCACATAGTTTACTCAGAGGACAAAGTGGCAACTGCTCAGTACTATCATCACAACACATCTGAAGAAATTTACATTTGCACTTAGGTGCTTACTCAGAGGTCGAAAAGAAATGCGAGGCAGGATATGTGTGCACTCATACACTTGTGTGCAGAACATATACTGTAACCCTGTGAGCACAAGACCTGAGACACAGAGCGACATCAAAGATATGCACTGTTTAGCTCAGATCATATGTGAGAGCCACGTGCAAAAGGCTTCAGGTTGCAGTCGTCACGTAATAAACTCCAAGTGGACTTTTTAACCAAGTTAATCACAAATCAATTTGTGCGTGCATCTGTCATTGTCAACAGTAATTAAGATTTGTGTTCCACTGCAGCAGCTCGGGGCGGCTACATATGTTTGTAGGAATGACCACCTAATCAGATCCTTCAGCTTTTCTGGCATGAGGGCAACTGGTGTAACCCCATGCCCCATGAATAAAGTCACCATATCCCTCTAAGAACTGGGTGCTTTGTTATTCTTCTTTCTTTCCCGCACAAAAAAAAACAACAAAGAAGAAATCTGACAACCATCAGAACAGGTTTTTGGTTTTTCCAAGGGTGGCCCTAGTATGCTGTAAAGGCAGATATCGCCCTCACTAACCAATGCTGCACACCCAATCAGTTTGACCCCGAAATATGACAGAAACCACTCGGCTGTCATGATGCATGCTCAATCATCCAGGTAAGTAAATCCCAAAAAGCTTGATTCTGGTCACCTGGATGAGTGACGAAATGTTTCCCCCCCAAATAAAAACGTTATGTCAGGTGAACAGAATCAACCTTTTGGGAAACCACTCAGTTCAGAAAACAAAGCAGGAGTTCATCAAATTTTCGATGGTTGGTGGCTAAGAGTAGGAGAGTGGACTGGAAGAGCACCCAGAAGTACTTTCCAATAACAAGGTACTCTTTTCTCCTCTGAAACCTTGGTGATGTTGTGTAAATCCACCAATTATTACTGCAATTTGTAAACTGACGACATGCAAAGGATCAGCCGCCAAACTGACCAGCAACACATACTTCTGACATAATCAATACCCGGGCAACTCATCTGACCCGTGACTATTTGTTATCACCACTGGAGAAGATGATAAAAATATCGACCACTTTATATACCTCTGTTATTAAAACCATTTTAACCTTTTCGTTTTTCATCGTTGGTTTAAATCAAAAAGGCCGGAAGGACATTGATTTTTAGAGATAAAGGTTAACAATCATAGACAGCTGCTTCACTGCTTAGTACTGAATACGTTTACTAAAAGGCCCGTGTCATTATCAGTGGTGCTTCACTAAAATCCTCATCTCACGCTAAATCTGACGGCATCAACGTGTAAAACAAACAGCTGAAAGTTCCTGGAAGTCTGGTACAAGAGTGGATTGGAGAGGATTTCAGTCAGTGGTGATGGAGATCTTATCAAACGTAGGAAATACGAACACAGCCTTTGATACACCATGTAATACCATCTGGGAAGTGTCTGATTTGCAATGTATTTTAACACATGGCCACTGCAGTAAAAGCATACCTGGATATAAGATCACACAGCAGAACACCATCAATAATAGATTTTCCTCTCGAGAGTCTGGACCTCAACATTATTGAAGCAGTGTGGCATCATCTTAACAGAGTGGAACAAGACGCAGCCAACACCCAAAGAAAAGCTTTGGTTGCACTTCAAAAACCTTGGATGAATGTTCCTGAATGTTCCTACTTCTGGGAATTTCTTGGTCATACCAAATACTGACTTTCAAGATTTTTAAAATTGCATAAACTTCCATTCATTTTTGCATGTTTCGCTGACTACTGTACATATTTCACATTTTCCTTACAAAACAACAATGGGTTGGCTCATGACTTGTGCACCATACAGTAAAAGTGCCAGATTTTAATCAGGTTCATCAATCTAGCACAGATTATCTTCAGACCAAACCTCATGAAAATGACCGAGTGGAGTTTTCTCAGGGCTTAAAATTGCTCACCAGGAAATCCTACTATAATGTAATTTCTATGAAATTACATTATACTCTTGAATCCAGCATTTGGCTCCTGTCTGACATTATTGCATTATTCACACAGCTGTGCGTTTGCGCCACAGTGACTTGACATGTGTAAACCCATGAACTGTACATCATACTTAAAGACGGTTATTCCATGACCAGCACCGTGGAAATGAAAGCTTGAGAATGTGCTCCTGAAAGAGAACAAGACGCCCCGACAGTAATCGCCGTAGCAAAACCAAGAAAATTACCTTTACAACACCTACCCGTCTGCCTTTTAATGAGCACTATTAAAAACAATGAGGGAAACTAGGAGAATGGGCAAACATTAGCTGCCTCAGAGGCATTACAGTTAGTGTGAGCCATTTGAGCCCGAATAAAGAAATATATTTTAAATTAATGACAAATGTACAGGAAAGATAAATGCAGGAAAACACTGTTAAGAGCCTGCACGACCTCGATCACTGCAGCAAACAAAGCTGAAAACCTGTTTGCACAAGAGTATGGATATGATTTAAAATATCAAACGTTCAGATTTGTTCCTATAAACATTACTCTTTCAACAACACTCAACTGAACTGAAGGGACCGATTGCTTGAACTTTGACATTTTGGAAGTGTAATCATTATTATCGTAAACATTCATATAGAATTTGGTCGTAATTATCATATGAATTCTTCAGTTGTGCTAATAATGTGTTAAAAAAATAGACGTGCAAACCTTTTGGGGAAGAAATTGCAATATTTCTGAATTATTATCGATGATTTTGGTTTGCTAGACCAGCGGTCCCCAACCCCCGGGCCTCGGACCGGTACCGGTCCGTGAGTCGTTTGGTACCGGGCCGCGAGAGTTGAGGCTCAGGTGTGAAATGTATGGTTTTCAGGGTTTTTATCGGTTTTCAGCGTTATTTTGTTATCGTTTTTATCGTTAGCTCGGTTTTCCTGGGTCTTTTCACGTGTGTTATGAATAAATCTTTTTTTTTTTTCGGTACTGGTACTAGTTTTATTTTGTTGTATTTATCCGCGACACCTTAAAGGCCGGTCTGTGAAAATATTGTGAGGCATGAACCGGTCCGTGGGGCGAAAAAGGTTGGGGACCGCTGTGTTAGACCAAAATGGTTAAAAGGTACAGGTTGCTTCATATCTAGAAAATCAGGACTGTATTTACTACAGCTAGAAGATGATTAACTTTTTATTGATGTCTTTTTTATGATGTTTTCTGCAATAATAACTATAAAGAAAGACAACAAAAACAAATGCAGGCCAACAAGTTAGAGAACAGCTGCTCTCCATCCTTTCTGAGTGAAGTTTTCAAACCAACATGAAAATGAACTTTTCCTGTGTGAGACAACTCTGACGATGAACTTGCTATGAGGACACAAAAACTATGTTATCCTGAGATAATGAGATAATAAACTTGCAAGATCAAAACATAACTATAAACCAGAAGTGGTTTTGGCTTCTTTAATAATGTATAAAATGAGAGGGAAACAAGTTTTGGTGAATAAATAATGGCGGCTCGGTAATGATTGGCTCAGAAATCGGTTACAGTAATTGCACAACACTGACATCCAGAAGGGCGCTCGCCCAATTTGATCACGTTGTGCCATCACCGACAGTCACTCCCTAACGTTATTGTTTCCAGCCTGATTTTATAATCGTTAGTTGGTGCACTACAGCGCTGCCAAGAACCAAGATGGCTTTGTCTCTACACAGAACCATTACCGGTCAAAAAATGACAACATATATAACACACAGCCACCTCAGTGGTAAACACTTGATTCCATTCACTATAAAGCATCAGCAATAAAGTCCCACAGCAGGCATTTTAAGCCATTTAGAATTGCCAACAAAGTACTTTTTAATACACGGAGCGTGTGAACTTTTTCTGACCTAAACCTCCCCTCTCTTCCTCTAAGTGACAGATAATGGAAGCTGTGAAGCTCCTGGCAGGTACAAGCCAACTGTATAACCATGAGGGCCGGCCAGCTCCTGAGCACTTTGAGTGCTTGCCAAAGATGTTTGGCAAGTCAGCAGTAAGGATGAACACTCAGCAGTTCATATCCTTGCTTAGTATCCAATATAATATATTTGGGGACAGAAAAAGACATTGCACTGGTGGACGGATGAACAGATAGATGGATAGCTCACTGAACGGCCTGGAAAAATGCCCTCTGAGGTTTTGAGGCTTGTGTCATCGATCAAAACCTGTCATTTCTTCACATTTTCTGGTGTTTTGCTGTACTACGATATTTTGTATATCATCTTTATACTGATGCGCTTGTTTTATGTGAGAACGCACATGGATCTTATCAGGCTGTACTGTGAATGAGCATCATTAATCAGTGATATCGTTTGTTTGTTGAGGCACTTGATGAAACATCAAAGTTTGCGCTAGTCATACTGATGAACTCATCTGCTTTCCAAACCACCAGAGGCTTGAAGACGAGTGGTCAGACACACATGAAACAAACTGAAATGTCGAAGTTAAAAAAGAGAAAATCATGAAAGGTTGAAATGTGACTAAGGCTGCGCAGATCACAACAAACCTCCCTGCAAAGCAGGCTATTAGCTCCAGTGGGTATTCCAAGACTAGCAAACAGTATAACGTCTCAAATATAAGCCAAAAAAAGATTTTAAAAATGTATTTACATATATTTAAAGGGGTAAAAGGGGGGATGAAAACTATCTCTTGGTCTTTCTCTTTAAACCATAGTTCTCTGGTATCATTGGGCAGAAAAAGGCCCAATGACAGATTGTTTTTATACCACTGATGCACCAAACGCCCAACACCAATCCATCCTCAGCATGTCTGAAAACAAGCTTCTGGATGTGAGCTGGGTCATAAAATCCTCTGTAAAAGGACTAAGCTGTTGATCTTATCCAAAGAGAAAAGGCACGCACCCCGAGGGCAGCTGCCATGTAGCTCCTCTCTGATATCTCTGTGCAGCGAGGGCACCAAGTATTCCCTTACGGGATCAATTAATGTATTTTAAAGGCTGAGGTGCCATTTTCAGCGATATGATTTCTTCAATATTGGAGTCTAACTTCAGGGACTCCCCAGTGAGTGCCACACAGACGGTGTCAGACGCTCGGAGGGGTTGGGGGGGCTGGCTCTGCACACCGGGGGGAGTCTCGCTGTGAATATGGATCAACCTACGACAGTTATGTGACCCCCATGTGAGATAAAAGAGAACTGATGAGCGATGAAAGACGCCGTAGCACGAGACATACCGAGCACGTAAAATCCACATGCGCTGTGCTTCGTGACTCCTTATGCAAGAGCCTATTGTGACTGGATGCAGCCAGAATGTGTGTTGGATGTATGTGGGAAGCAGAGACAGAAGGGTGCACAGATGGAGCAAAAACAGAGGAATGATCAAATTAATAAACAAACCAACAACATGCAACTACTCGACGCCGCCATTATGTGGAATTCATTTCATCACAAATGTTGGTAACATCTCAGGAGCGATGAGTGTAACGTGCATTGTTTCCAACCGCGGATGACCTTTAAAGGTGAGATTACGAGCCCAGTGAGTGGTCAGCGAGTGCAACACATGCTCATGCCCACGTGTCCAAGCAGGACTCGGCAAAAAGATGACAAAGAGGATTAAAAAAAGGCTGCTTTGAATACTATTTGTAACCAATTACGCAAGACACGTTTTAAAAGGCTGAAAAATAACAAGCTGTCCTGGTTCTCTCTGTTGGAGCCTACAAAGAAAAACCACCAGGTGTGATTTAGGTATTGTTGTTGCTAGGATACAACCGAGCCAGCTGACTAGTCGCCATCACTAATGTTTGTCTAGTATTTTTGAAAACTTAGTTATATAGTTCTTTACAGGACACACTGGCATCATACAGTCAACATTAAATTGTTATAATTAACAAACAAACAGACCGTACAGGACAGACACACAGAGGAGCTAATAGAAAAACATTTTTATTAATATTTGTAATAGAAACAAAGCATAAAATCAGAGTAAATAATAAGGAAAATAAATATAGTGTAAGAAGTAAAAAAAAAAGATAGCACAAGTACCTTAGACAAGAAGAAAGTATTAAAGAGTCATTTAAAACTATTTTTCTCTGGTAATGACGCTGTGGAGCACAAATGGAAAACACCTGATATTCTTTAGTAATTAAGCGGCTGTGGGGACAACTAAGAGCTGATGTGTTAGTAAACCTACAAAGAAGGGAAGCCATGTAACATAATCCCAAAAAGTTTTAAATTAATTCTATACCCAACAGGTGAGCATCAACTTCCAGGGCTGAAAGATGAAGCCAATTCCTCTAATGATAGAGAAGTGAGTCATTCACCATAGACGCCCATGTTAAAACATTACAGTTCAGCTAATTTGCTCATTCACTGTTTGTGGCGGCCCAACAGCCAACCGCTGTCAATTTTGCTAATTCAAGTCACTGAACGGGTGCACTCGACCATGCTGTTGATGCCTTTTGGAGCATTTTTGGTGGAATGCTGTGGCCTGTTAGAGGCAACCCACAGAGTTTGTGCTCCAGGGTTTGAGAGTGAAATCCTGGCATATTAACAAGTACTTAGGAGGAGTTATCAGGTATTCATGTGTGTGCGTTGAATCCGTACATTTTACAGATGCAGCTTGCGCAGTGCCTTTGTTTTCATACGCACATGGCAGAAAAAGCACGGCGGTGACGGAGAACGAGAAGGGCGAAAGCGGATCGTTGAATGATACGGATGAACCAGAATTGGTTTGTTAAAATGCTGCAACTTCAGTGGTGTGGAACTGGTTTAGCTTTCGTCCGTCAGATACACAACAAAGCACTATTTTTGGTAGAGCATGCTAGCGGGCCGTCGTTATTACCATGTTTTCGGAAAATACGGCACACTTAAAATCAATCCTTTGATTTTTCTGAAAATCGACAGTGCCCCTTATAATCCCGTGTGCCTTATGTACAGTGTTGGGACTAACGCGTTATTAAGTAACGCGTTACAGTAACTACGTTATTATTGTGGTAACGAGCACGGTAACTAGTTATTATGCCAAAACCAGGAACGCGTTACTCGTTACTGGGATTTAAATAGGCTCGTTATTCGTTACTTCGTGTGGTGGCTATCGCGGAGCTTCCACAGATTCAATAACATTAGCAAGTGGTGGAAGCCAGCAGGTGGATGAAGGAAAAGGGAGGCAAGAGGAGAGACCCGAAGCAGCCGCCGGTCCGAGTATCAGGTGAACTGAACTTCAGGTAAGAAGTTATGACCTGCAGTGTATCTGAGTCACATATAAATCAAGTTTAGGTGGAGTTTATTTTCGTTGTGCTGACTTTTTCGTGCTGCGTGCTAGCTAGCATGACGGAGTTTCTATACAGCTGGGTGGGTGCTATGATGTTACTGATGTTGAACTTTATTTTGTTCATACAGTTAATTATTAGAGTTGCCAACCGTCCCGTAAAAAACGGAATCGTCTCGTATTCAGAGAAAATATTACGGGTTTCGTATTGAGGTGAAAAGGAACAGTTTGTCCCGGACTTCAGCTACAATGAAAAAGACACAAAGCTGGAGTTATTCTATGTTTACGCTGCACAGCTGCCTCTTCTCCTCTCATTCTCTCCCCCTCCCTCTCCTGTTGCTACTTCAATCATGAAACTGATCAATGATCAGCTGATCGACTTTTCTCTCGTTTGTTTATCGCCCACTTTGTGCCAGAAAGAGGAAACCAGCGGATGTCGCGCTAAACAACAGCAGCACGTGTAAGCTTGATCAGCTGTTGTTAGAATTTATTTAATATTACTTTCTAGTATCAGCTGATGTTTGCTGGAGCCACAGCTGTAAAGCTGCTGGTCATGATGTCGGTTTGGATATGTGGTGAGATGGAAACATGAAGATGAAACCAGGAGATGTCCTTACTGGATCATCAGAGCTGTGATGGAGAAACAGGTTTACCTTTTAGGTGACATGAATGAGTTGAAGGGAAGTTATGAACTGTTTCTGAGAGACAAATAACACCAGGATCCTTTTTTTTTTTTTACGTAGCTGACAGCTGGTAACTGTACAGGGGCGGGTCTAGCAAAGTGTTGCCAGGGGGGCAGGTAGGGCACTAACAGGGAGAGGGGGGCACAAGGAAATACTTTTCTTTCTTATTCTCATTTAAAATGTCTCACTTTTAAAAAAATAATTATCTGAGTCTTAAAACAAACGATTGATAGATTGATACATATATACCATCAGAACAGTGTACATCACTGTCACAACAGCATTTGTTTTCATTCAAAGGCTTTATGATTTTTCCTATAATGGTGGGCCGGTCTCTAGTCAAATTCCCCGGGACGATTTTTTTTTTTGTCCCAGTCCAGCCCTGTAAGCAGCTCATCTTCAGTCTGGTGTTACCTACATCTTCCTATTCAGAAGG